>NW_027361870.1:10690000-11435000 GCF_039654945.1 Dendrobates tinctorius
AGAACACACAAACTCTTTGAAGATGTTGTCCTTGGTGGGATTTGAATCCAGGACTCCAGCGCTGCAAGGCTGCAGTGCTATCCACTGAACCACTGTGCTGCGTCTATACACCCTAAAAGGCTGTGTGGATAAGGGTTGTATTAGTAGAATAACATTTTAATGAGTTAGGCTTCTCAGTATCAAGCCTATTACTATAGTATGCTAATATGCAAATAGCCTCTCCAGAAAGAACACGGATTTGAACTCTAATGCCGCCTATTTGCACTGATGAAGGGCAAACACCCCGAAACATGTCTCTGCAAATTGTTTGCCTGGTTTGGCTTCTTGTTGTTAGTCACGTGGAAAGGATAGTTAAATGGTCGATACTGAATATTAGGATTGCCACATCCAATATGTGTAGAGTTCAAGTCCTCGTCTTCTCTGAAGATTGGTATATTTAAAATTTCCAGAGGAGCTTTGCATGCCTTATAAAGTCTCCTTACATCATTTTAGCACTCTCTACAAGTAGAACTGATACCCTTACCTAAAGTATGCTAAAAAAAACAAAACAGTAATGTCAGCCTCGCAGAAGAAAACAAAAAGCACAAATACTAAACGTGAATAACAAGAAATGTTTAACTGCAGCTTCCTGTTTCTAACAATCAATAAATATAAGGTTTTAAAGGGCACATGGCACAAATTGTGGCAAAGAAATAAACATAAATAACGCTTTGTCAGCATATTCCATGAAAAAATTCATCTTTCTGGGTATCGAGGTGGATTGGATGGTTCTGCATATGGCTTCATAACACTCGACCTTGAGTTCGCATCCCAACTTATTTTATTGTGGAAATATTAGATAATTTAAGAAAGCTTTGATGCCACTAGAAAGTTTGTAAAAAGTGTTGACATATGACTGTCATCTATGTCCCTCCCCTTGTCACTACTTTAGCAGAGCTACTCTATGTGGGTTCTCCTACTATACCTAATTGCAGCCCTCACTTTCAAAGAGCAAGAAGTCTTATTTCTTCAGCAATTTGCTCAGAACTTTTGTCTAATGGATTCACTCAGTAAGAGGATCATCTATTCACATTCAAATTTCAATGTGTCCTTTCTTGCCTTCTATCTTGGCCTCAAATATAGGGAGCAAAGCTCTAATCTTAAAATACATATTTTGAGATATCCTGTTAGGTAATATTTATGCTATATGTCTCTATATGCAGTCACCCAGTGCTTGTCATGTTAATAAAATCGCAACCTGTTGAGGGTTTTGCTAGCTAGTAATGATATTGAATCATTTTGCCAGAAGTTTGCGTTTTCAACTATATTTTAGGAAAACAAGAAACGCGCGGAGCCATCTTTACTAGGCTCACCTATTGAGCATATATTGTGAGTAGGTTCATTGACAAATGATGCCAAAGATTTTCATTACAATGAAGATGAAGGAAAACAGGTGAAACATAGTATGAATCTGTGACTTGAAACCTGTCTGCAGTCAGTTCACATCGCTGCCTTATGTTTCAAATCGACGTGCTCATCATCTTGTCTTGTAAGAAAAAAAATCTCATAATCAGTTTTAGCACCCCAGAGCCTTTCCAATTCTCAAAGTAATATTCCAAACAGCTCAAGTGGAGCAAATAATACAGAACTCCGTATCCAACCTATTGCAATGCTATCAAATGGCAGAACTCCGATAATAGGAGCCGTAAATTTATGAGATATCTTGCAGCAAGCCTGGGCCGCAGCATTGCACTTAAATGAATAGCGCTTGGCATGTGTCTGATTTTCTCAAATTCGTCTCTGAGGTGCTAAAGCTAACAGTTTGTTACTCAGACACGGAGTAAGTGGTTTAACATGGCTTAACTGAAAGAAAACTACATGTGGATGGGGCAAAATTAATTGGTTTCCGCTCTTTGCAAGTTTGAAAAAGAAACATAAAAATCGTGGTCTTTTCGGCAATTCCCAAAAGCAAGTTCTTATCTGCGGTCATTAAATAAAAAAAGCAGCCGTGGATTCTAAATAACGGAAATGAATGGTGGGAGTCTAGAAGAAGCAAATAAGACATATTGTCATTACTTTTAAAAAGAGTCATTAAAATTAATGGCAGGAATGAACCTCTGCGAAGAAGACAGAACAGCATTTCTTCTGAGAGGTTACAGAGATGGTATGGTAGGAGACAACAAGGAGAATTGCTGCGGGTGTCAGTGACAAGGAGAATACACAATCAAGCAGAATATAGGGGCTTTCTTGAGTGAATGCTCTTTATAGAATTGCTACCAAGGAACAAGGGAAATTACAACTTTAACCCCAGGTCTTGCACTAGGAAAACAGATAGTTGTAGCTATTAATACAATATGGTTGTGAGATCCGCTCTGGAGGAACAATGTGCTTCAGGTCTCCAGCCAGATGAATACTTTGATTAGATATAGTCTCTTACCTCCATGAGCACTATCGCTTCTTCTAAATAGTGCAGGACAGCAGTCCATAAAACAAGTGCTCCGCACTAGCCCTTTAGAGAACGTTACGGAATATATTCAGATATTTACATTTTGTCTGTAATTTATCACTAGGTACGGGTTTGTCGAGGAGCTGCACTATAGTTATGAGGAAACCTAAAGTTCTCGGTTACTTACCTCTTCTAGATTACTATGTTTATATTCAGGACTAAGAAATACAAGTAACCCTAAGAGTTCCTTCACACGCCATGTTCTTTTGATAACATTTTTTGCCTTGTAAAACCACAGCATTTTACAGTACTAGCAAAGATAATGTGATTTCTAGAATCTCAAACATGTTATTTTTTTTCCTTGCAAATTTGAGGCAGTTTCAAAGCTGCAGCAAGTCAATCCTTTCAGTGTTTCTGCATTCTGTTTAATAAGAAAACTGTATAAAGAACATAAGCAAAAACAGATTTCTTTATGCAATCTTTTTCCTGCCCAGAAACACATTTTTGATGCAAAAATATCTGCAGAAAACACTTTACTGATTCACATACCCTAGAACCTCAAAGCAAAGCCTTTGAGGCACCTTTATCAGTACTGGACACCGTAATCCAGTGGTCCAAGTAGCATATACGATCCCTGCTGACCTAGTAATAATTTCGATTTGAAGAAATGAGGCCTAGAATATATTTAGGGTCTCCACAACAGAGGGCAGCATGAAGTACAGACAGGTCCGAACACTTACAAGAAGCTCTATTTTACTCTGAAATGTGTGATAAACACGGTGCGTTTGGCGCACGTCGGCGCAGCGCCAAAAGGGCGCATGCAGCCGCAAAGCACACGAGCGCACGGCCTGCGTACCCAACGCTAAATATAGGGGACGCAAGTCACATGCAGCGTCATGCGCCCATAGGAAGAGCTGACCGGAGGGGGCGTGGCAGGGGCAGAGCTTATCGGCTCTGCGCTGCGCCTCATAACGCAAATCTGAAAGTAGCCTAAGTCCTTACCTTTCATATAGAAATCTGTTTTGCTATTTTAAAGAAATACATAGTTGAAATTGTTTACTAATAGATAGGGAAAGAGGAGGCAGGCAATGGGTGAGAAATAGGCAGAGAGGCTGAAGACCTATTTCCCACCCACTGCCTGCCTCCTCTCTCTTTAACTCCCACCCACTGCCTGCCTCCTCTCTTCCTATCTCCTACCCGCTGCCTGCCTCTTCTTTCCCATCTGCTGCCTGCCTTCTCTTTTTTTATCTCTCATCCACTGTCTGCCTCCTCTCTACCCATTTCCCACCCGCTGCCTGCCTCCTGTCTTTGACGGACAGATTACTCATGTTTCAGTGGCCGCATTTCTCAAATTGCAAAATGGATTTCTAAAAGAAAGAGTAAGGAATTACTGAGCATTAAAGTGTCTTTACAAACATGCTATTAGTTTGGGGTATAAAATCAAGATAACCGATTCTCTTTAAATGTGTGTGGATTTCTTCCCTTCTAGATGAGCATTTTTATCTGCCTGCAAACAGTAAAATCATCCTTTATAGGCATCACAATAAATATTAACTGGCCTTATTATAACCGTGCAAGAAAACACTGAATTCAGCTTTCCACTCGAGTGTTGATTCTTCACACTTTGTGTTTTCAACACTAAAACTCATGGCAATAAAAAAAATAATGGTCTTTTCCCTAACGAATGGAGTTCTCCACTTCTTTTCTAGCCAAGCTGCAACGGTAATTGACAATTTTGTCCTTTCAAATAATTTAGATAAGGCTGAATATTTACTCACAAAGGCGATTATGAAAATTCCACCTCACTATGTTAGCAGGACGCCAATGGAGAACACTGTCTGAATGAAGCAGGGCACAGTACGTGAATTAATCCTCATCACTCCCAACATAAAGACAAATATAACTATGGGGCGGGAGATGGAATTTCTTTCAACTTTTAACTTTCAGCCTAATTGCGTTTTCATTTTGATCTGTATACGTTTCACGTTTAAACTGGGTTAACAACGAACAACAGATTCCTGCTCAAGTTGGTCAAACTTAAGTAAGAAAGTGAAAGATGTGACCATACAGTATGTACCATTAGGGCGGTTTCACACAAAATAATTTTTTTTTAAATGCTATCACAGTTTTTGATGCAATTTTTTGAGCAAAAGCCAGAAAAAGAAAATAAATCAAATTCTTCAATCCATTTTTTCTGCTTTTTTTTTTACAAGATTTTTAGATCTGTGCCAAGCTCTTTATGGTATTTGCACCATTTTGAAGTTACTGTACTTTTAAATTCTCTTAATTTTTAGATTTTCTTCAAAATTATGGGAATATCTATCATTATCCAGATGTTCTTATCTAATTTAGGATTTAAGACGTTTCAAAAAAATCACAACATTTTTTGCAATTGCATTCCAGTATTTAAGGGGAGTACAAAATCTGTCTGATTTTGATTTTTTTTTTTAGGCACAGATAAAGTTTAGCATGAGAAATGATAAAGCTTAGAAAAAGTTTTAACAATTTACACAAAACAAGGCAAATAAAGTAAAAGTCAATACAAAACAACCCCATTCCATCCCCTCTTTATCCAAGATCTGATTTCTCTCCAAACCTAACAGTTTTTAGTGAACACTTGCATTCCCACTCAATAATGGATCACCTTTTCTTGACAACTAAGAAAACAAAAGTTACAAGCAAAAATTTCAGGAGCAAATTTGGCTCTAAACATGTTCGCTATTTCAAGCAATGTTGATTGGGTTATGGATCATATCACATTGGTTTTTTTGAAGGGGTGGGAGGGTAGTTGTGTTTGTCAAATTTACAATTGGGTTTAACCATTCTTTTATCATTTTTTTACTACCCAAAGTTATTTACACCACAATCTTGCAAAGTATTGTGGAAGAGAAATACATGTTTGTTTCCATTCGTGCACTTGTGTTAAGCATAGATCAGCATTACGCAATCTACTTTTGCAGAGATTACATTTACAAGCAAAGATTATTGTCCTTGCAATAATAATAAAAAATCTGTTTCATATTTGCGCAGCTTCATGCAAAATCTTGATTGGTTTTGCATTACAGGAAAGCAGTTGTGTGAAATAATACTTTCTTGACCCTGGTGAAACAAGCACTTGGCTCAGTCTTTCCTTAGCAGTTTTATAGTTTAGTTCTGGAATTTTTCGCAGTTTATTTCATGGGGCTAGCCCCTGCCAAGCACAATACGCACTGAACATTTTGTGGTATTTGTGTTCTACTATACAAGAAAATAAAGTTATTGTGCCAAATAAATGGAAACACATTAATCTTACCAGATATTTGAAATGAAATGCTCATGTGGTCAAGCTGAGTTTCATTTACTCAAAGTGATTTTTCTAGTTTACTGCACACGAGTAGTAGAGAATTTTAACTACAGAGCAAAGTTTACACCTTGTCGACTGGAGAGCAAGATACCATATGTGTACGTTTCCTGCCATTGTAATTCCTGAGAAGTCTGATGGAAAGCCACAGACAGACAGTGAGGCTAAGTATAATAAATTATTACTGATAAGTTATGTATAAGATTCATTACTGCTAAACTAATTAAAGGAATATTTAATACATTGATGATTTCTACAGTTATAAAAATAATAAAAGAATTTTGTAATTTTCCAACTTGATCTAAATGTGTGTGCAGTCATAGCATTGGTAATTATCCTGAAACTAAGGGCTTTCAGTGATTTTACTAAATTTGTGGGAAATAAAATGAACAACATTGCTTAGTAGTGATGAGCGCAAATGCTCACTACTTGAGTTTGCCTACAGTGCTCGGGTACCCACCAAGTATCGCGGATGCTCGTGTGACACATTTGAGTCCCACAAAACATGTGGGATTCCACGTATTTGTCAGGCAATCCCTGCATATTTTGTGGCTAACAGCTGTGAAACATGCGGACGCTGGGACTTGAACATGTCACTCAAGCATCCGCGATACTCGGTTGACTACCCGAGCACCCTGAGGAAACTTGAGTAATGAACTTGTGCTCATCACTATTACTGTTACAAGCTGGGATACTTTAAAAAGAGGGTGCTACTATATACTAACCATGCAGGGTGCCCAAACTTTTGCGATGGCCCATTATCATTTTTGTAATTTTTAAAATGTAAAAGATGAAAAAATGTTTTGCCTTAAATTCAAATATAATGTGTCATTTAATTTTAGGTCTTTTAGAGATAATATTATCCTCAACTTTTAACAATAACAGTAATTTTAACCAGGGGTACCCCAACTTTTACATGCCACTGTGGTATCCTCCTATCTCCAAATTATCATACTTAAATTATCTCTAAACCCCTAAGACCAGTAAATGTGCAACCAGGTCTGCTCTTCTGCACAGCGCTACTCACAAAACTGACCATTTTGAGATGTTCTTTTCTTACCAGTTTGAAAGACCTGGAGCTAATGCACCAAGCTGGCAGACAACCGCGAGCCACAATTGATGGGACCGTGAGCCACATGTGGCTCCTGAGCTACAGGTTGGGGACCTCTGCCATAGAGGATTCTTCATTTCTGCAAGTGCAGCCATTCAGTTACTGTGATGTCTCCACTAAAGCGAATTACTATCTGGAATATTTTCTTCCAGCGAAGGAGCTCTTATAGGTGTTGTGGCCCTACATGACCACACCAACTGTGCACTACCATCATGCTCACCCTCACTTATTTATATAGCGGTATTGCTCTATTGTTCGTTTCTGTCCCATCCAGACCTCAGCAAGAAATAAAACTAGGCACCTACATATCTGTATAAATAGTTTACTTATTGTGTTGGGGAGACTGATTCCCTTTACAGCTTAAATGCGGTTTTTATAAAAAATAGTGAAATGTCACACTGACATATCAAATGTTATAATATGTGGGGATTCAGGGTTCCAGACTCCCAATGATCACCGAAACAAAGGAAGAAGCATTGAGCAGAGATCCGCTATCCTCAGAGATTCAGAGTTTTGGAGCTCTATATCAAGAAATTAAAGCTCAACATACCATAATGATTTACCAATCGGCACAAAACTAGAAAAACAAAAAGGGGACAAAAAATATTCAATGTAGTGGCACATAGACAGAAGGACCGGGAATGACGCTGTCGTTGCCACCGAGATAAATCAAGGTGCAGAAATTTCAGGTTGCTTGTAGGTAAATTTTTAATCAAACTGATAAAAAAAATATTAAAACTATATACACAACGCATTTTGGCTGTTTGCAGCTTTATTCAGGTGAACACAAAGACAGCACCAATCAGGGCCCAATCCCTCCTCACCAGGTCGACAGCCGTCTCTTGCAAATACATCCATACTTCAAAAGCGGGAGTTCTGCCGGCCTCTGTTTGTACAACCACATCAGGTGAGCAATTTCCTATAAATATTCACCTTCTCAATTGATTATAACTTACTATGCTTAGAGTACTATGCTTAGAGAGCTCCACATTTTTTTCTCCTTTAAAAACTTTTACACGGTTTACAACTGGCACATACCTGTATGAGGTGGACTTTGGTCATTGCTGTGACAAAAACCATTTCCCTAGCCATTAGTTCTGCATAGAACATAGTCTACACTAATATATTTACGATTTTTAATTGCGTAGTTTTCTAACATATCAAGTATGACAAAGACAAAATAAAAAACAATGAGCTTGACGTTTCAGTCCAGTCAACGCCGAGCTCCAGCAAAACTGATGTATCATGTCCTCTTATGTAACATATCATTAATTCCAATAGTGTCCTCTGATGGAGCAAGAACTGGAATATTTACTCTATCATACACAATTAGAATGATAAAAATGCTCAATATTGGGAAAAAGGGCTTACATATGTAAAATCTTTTAAGTACTATTATCAGTTCCAAGTCAATGTAGAAAGCAGTAACTACTGCTAATAAAGGAATATTGGGAAAAACATATGTGAAGAGCAAGGCTTGAGCAAGTGGTGTATAGCAGTATATACAGTCATATGTAAAAGTTTGGGCACCCCTATTAATGTTAACCTTTTTTCTTTATAACAATTTTGGTTTTTGCAACAGGTATTTCAGTTTCATATATCTAATAACTGATGGACTCAGTTATATTTCTGGATTCAAATGAGGTTTATTGTACTAACAGAAAATGTGCAATCTGCATTTAAACAAAATTTCACCGGTGCAAAAGTATGGGCACCCTTATCATTTTCTTGATTTGAACACTCCTAACTACTTTTTACTGACTTCCTGAAGCACTAAATTGGTTTTGTAACCTCATTGAGCTTTGAACTTCATAGCCAGGTGTATCAAATCATGAGAAAAGGTATTTAAAGTGGCCACTTGCAAGTAGTTCTCCTATTTGATTCTCCTATGAAGAGTGGCATCATTGGCTCCTCAAAACAACTCTCAAATGATCTGAAAACAAAGATTATTCAACATAGCTTTTCAGGGGAAGGATACAAAAAGTTGTCTCAGAGATTTAACCTGTCAGTTTCCACTGTGAGGAACATAGTAAGGAAATGGAAGAACACAGGTACAGTTCTTGTTAAGCCCAGAAGTGGCAGGCCAAGAAAAATATCAGAAAGGCAGAGAAGAAGAATGCTGAGAACAGTCAAGGACAATCCACAGACCACCTCCAAAGACCTGCAGCATCATCTTGCTGCAGATGGTGTCACTGTGCATCGGTCAACAATACAGCGCACTTTGCACAAGGAGAAGCTATATGGGAGAGTGATGCGAAAGAAGCCGTTTCTGCAAGCACGCAACAAACAGAGTCGCCTGAGGTATGTAAAAGCACATTTGGACAAGCCAGATACATTTTGGAAGAAGGTCCTGTGGACTGATGAAACAAAGATTGAGTTGTTTGGTCATACAAAAAGGCGTTATGCATGCGCTGTATTGTTGACCGATGCACAGTGACACCATCTGCAGCAAGATGATGCTGCAGGTCTTTGGAGGTGGTCTGTGGATTGTCCTTGACTGTTCTCAGCATTCTTCTTCTCTGCCTTTCTGATATTTTTCTTGGCCTGCCACTTCTGGGCTTAACAAGAACTGTACCTGTGTTCTTCCATTTCCTTACTATGTTCCTCACAGTGGAAACTGACAGGTTAAATCTCTGAGACAACTTTTTGTATCCTTCCCCTGAAAAGCTATGTTGAATAATCTTTGTTTTCAGATCATTTGAGAGTTGTTTTGAGGAGCCCATGATGCCATTCTTCATAGGAGAATCAAATAGGAGAGCTACTTGCAAGTGGCCACTTTAAATACCTTTTCTCATGATTTGATACACCTGGCTATGAAGTTCAAAGCTCAATGAAGTTACAAAACCAATTTAGTGCTTCAGGAAGTCAGTAAAAAGTAGTTAGGAGTAGAGTTGAGCGACTTTTGGTTTTTTAGGGTCGCGTTTCGTTTCGTGAAACCCGACTTTTCCAAAAGTCGGGTCGAGCAAGATAGTCCGATTATAGGGAAAAGTCGGGGTCGTCCCGAAACACGAAACCCAATGTAAGTCAATGGGGAATAAAAGTCGGCAGTAGAGTTGAGCGAAACGGGTCGAAAAAATTCAAAAGTCACCGACTTTTGGCAAAGTCGGGTTTCATGAAACGAAACCCGACCCTAGGATTAGGTCGGCCACGAGGTCGGCGACTTACGCGCCAAAGTCGCGTTTCAAAAGTTTGTTTTGCGCTCTTTTTCAGCCAATCAGGATCCACGGACACTGTGGGCAACGTGATAACATAGGCACGGGTCACCACCATCTTTCAGAAGGGCATGCAAGTGATTGGCTTGCTTTGGTGGGCGTCACAGGGGGTATAAAAGGGCGTGCATGCCGACCGCCATCTTACTTCTGCCGATCTTAGTATAGGGAGAGGTTGCTGCTGATTCTGTAGGGAGAGCGTTAGGCAGGGAAGAAGACAAAAAAACTGCTTCTGCTGCTAGCGATTTGGCCTGCACAACACACAAGTCACTGTGTGTGCAGTGCAAGGGGAGGCTATATTGTGGTGTATCAGTGGTGTTGGTTGTTGGGCTGCCTTTTAAGGCTTCCTGACACGCTGGCATTGCTGTTTACCCACTGCTCCGCAAACTGCTTTTTTAAAAGCAATCCAATCTCCCTTATCCTCTCGTCACTTTGGTCACAGGCAGCTGTGCCATCGAGCGTGTCACATAGCGCTCAGATATCAGTGGGCCTCACACCATCCACAAGTGTCCAGTGTCCAAAAGTGTACGCAGAGATTCAAAATCTCCATTATCCTCTCGTAACTTTGGTCACAGGCAGCTGTGCCATCGAGCGTGTCACATAGCGCTCAGATATCAGTGGGCCTCACACCATCCACAAGTGTCCAGTGTCCAAAAGTGTACGCAGAGATTCAAAATCTCCATTATCCTCTCGTCACTTTGGTCACAGGCAGCTGTGCCATCGAGCGTGTCACATAGCGCTCAGATATCAGTGGGCCTCACACCATCCACAAGTGTCCAAAAGTGTACGCAGAGATTCAAAATCTCCATTATCCTCTCGTCACTTTGGTCACAGGCAGCTGTGCCATCGAGCGTGTCACATAGCGCTCAGATATCAGTGGGCCTCACACAATCCACAAGTGTCCAGTGTCCAAAAGTGTACGCAGAGATTCAAAATCTCCATTATCCTCTCGTCACTTTGGTCACAGGCAGCTGTGCCATCGAGCGTGTCACATAGCGCTCAGATATCAGTGGGCCTCACACCATCCACAAGTGTCCAGTGTCCAAAAGTGTACGCAGAGATTCAAAATCTCCATTATCCTCTCGTCACTTTGGTCACAGGCAGCTGTGCCATCGAGCGTGTCACATAGTGCTCAGATATCAGTGGGCCTCACACCATCCACAAGTGTCCAGTGTCCAAAAGTGTACGCAGAGATTCAAAATCTCCATTATCCTCTCGTCACTTTGGTCACAGGCAGCTGTGCCATCGAGCGTGTCACATAGCGCTCAGATATCAGTGGGCCTCTCACAATCCACAAGTGTCCAGTGTCCAAAAGTGTACGCAGAGATTCAAAATCTCCATTAACCTCTCGTCACTTTGGTCACAGGCAGCTGTGCCATCGAGCGTGTCACATAGCGCTCAGATATCAGTGGGCCTCACACAATCCACAAGTGTCCAGTGTCCAAAAGTGTACGCAGAGATTCAAAATCTCCATTATCCTCTCGTCACTTTGGTCACAGGCAGCTGTGCCATCGAGCGTGTCACATAGCGCTCAGATATCAGTGGGCCTCACACCATCCACAAGTGTCCAGTGTCCAAAAGTGTACGCAGAGATTCAAAATCTCCATTATCCTCTCGTCACTTTGGTCACAGGCAGCTGTGCCATCGAGCGTGTCACATAGCGCTCAGATATCAGTGGGCCTCACACAATCCACAAGTGTCCAGTGTCCAAAAGTGTACGCAGAGATTCAAAATCTCCATTATCCTCTCGTCACTTTGGTCACAGGCAGCTGTGCCATCGAGCGTGTCACATAGCGCTCAGATATCAGTGGGCCTCACACCATCCACAAGTGTCCAGTGTCCAAAAGTGTACGCAGAGATTCAAAATCTCCATTATCCTCTCGTCACTTTGGTCACAGGCAGCTGTGCCATCGAGCGTGTCACATAGCGCTCAGATATCAGTGGGCCTCACACCATCCACAAGTGTCCAGTGTCCAAAAGTGTACGCAGAGATTCAAAATCTCCATTATCCTCTCGTCACTTTGGTCACAGGCAGCTGTGCCATCGAGCGTGTCACATAGCGCTCAGATATCAGTGGGCCTCACACCATCCACAAGTGTCCAGTGTCCAAAAGTGTACGCAGAGATTCAAAATCTCCATTATCCTCTCGTCACTTTGGTCACAGGCAGCTGTGCCATCGAGCGTGTCACATAGCGCTCAGATATCAGTGGGCCTCACACCATCCACAAGTGTCCAGTGTCCAAAAGTGTACGCAGAGATTCAAAATCTCCATTATCCTCTCGTCACTTTGGTCACAGGCAGCTGTGCCATCGAGCGTGTCACATAGCGCTCAGATATCAGTGGGCCTCACACAATCCACAAGTGTACGCAGAGATTCAAAATCTCCATTATCCTCTCGTCACTTTGGTCACAGGCAGCTGTGCCATCGAGCGTGACACATAGCGCTCAGATATCAGTGGGCCTCACACCATCCACAAGTGTCCAGTGTCCAAAAGTGTACGCAGAGATTCAAAATCTCCATTATCCTCTCGTCACTTTGGTCACAGGCAGCTGTGCCATCGAGCGTGTCACATAGCGCTCAGATATCAGTGGGCCTCACACCATCCAGAAGTGTCCAGTGTCCAAAAGTGTACGCAGAGATTCAAAATCTCCATTATTCTCTCGTCACTTTGGTCACAGGCAGCTGTGCCATCGAGCGTGTCACATAGCGCTCAGATATCAGTGGGCCTCACACCATCCACAAGTGTCCAGTGTCCAAAAGTGTACGCAGAGATTCAAAATCTCCATTATCCTCTCGTCACTTTGGTCACAGGCAGCTGTGCCATCGAGCGTGTCACATAGCGCTCAGATATCAGTGGGCCTCACACCATCCACAAGTGTCCAGTGTCCAAAAGTGTACGCAGAGATTCAAAATCTCCATTATCCTCTCGTCACTTTGGACACAGGCAGCTGTGCCATCGAGCGTGTCACATAGCGCTCAGATATCAGTGGGCCTCTCACAATCCACAAGTGTCCAGTGTCCAAAAGTGTACGCAGAGATTCAAAATCTCCATTATCCTCTCGTCACTTTGGTCACAGGCAGCTGTGCCATCGAGCGTGTCACATAGCGCTCAGATATCAGTGGGCCTCACACAATCCACAAGTGTCCAGTGTCCAAAAGTGTACGCAGAGATTCAAAATCTCCATTATCCTCTCGTCACTTTGGTCACAGGCAGCTGTGCCATCGAGCGTGTCACATAGCGCTCAGATATCAGTGGGCCTCACACAATCCACAAGTGTCCACTGTCCACAAGTGTGTGCAGAAATTCTAAAACTCCCCTGTCCTATAGACACCTTGTACCTTGTTTTACATTACTATATAGTTTGTTGGATTTTGTCTACATTTCTACCAAAAATGAAGAAGGCTGGTGGAAGAGGCCGTGGAATTGGGCGGGGGTTGGCAGCTGGTAATGATGGTGTTGGTGGTGGATCTGATGGTAGTGGCAAGAGCCAAATAGGACCGAATGCAGGAGGTGCTGACCCTGCGTCATCGTCTGGCTACATAAGGCCTCGAACGCTTAGTTTTCTAGGAGTTGGCAAACCGCTTTTAAAGGCAGAGCATCAGGAAAAAGTTTTGTCTTACATTGCTGACTCAGCCTCCAGCTCTATCGCCTCCTCTTCTGAAGTTGTAAAAAGTAAAAGCACTGAGTCGTCATTGGAGGCTCATGTTCATGAACCACACCTTTCCTTGTGTCCTTCACCCCAACCAAGATTGAAGGATGATGCAGGCCATACTACTGATTACTCCATGGAGCTGTTTTCACATACCATGCCTGGATTATCAAGTGAAATGGTGAATTACCCAGGCCAAGATGAATCTGACATGTAGTGCACTGATGCACAGCCGCTGATGGATGATTCTGCTGGTACATTCACTCAGAGCACTACATTGTCCTCGCAGTGTAAAGAGCAAGATTCTGACCCTGATGAGACTCAGGTGCCCCTTCCCACACACTATACCACCATACACGGTGACACAGAGGAAGGTGCACATGACATAGAAGAGGAGGTGATGGATGACCCAGTTGTTGACCCAGATTGGCATCCATTGGGGGAAGAGGGTGCTGCTTCCAATAGCTCAGATGAGGAGCATCCACAGCAGACATCGACATCGCAACAGCTGTTATCTGGCAGGCCCGGAGCACTCCAAAGACAGGTTCCAAACATCAAAAGAGTTGCGGGACAGCTTGTCCAGGGGGTCTAAAGATCACAGCATGCTAGGCCGCAAAATGTCTGCCAAAGTAGGAAGAGTGCAGTGTGGCACTTTTTTGAACAAAATCCTCATGATCAGGCCAAGGTTATCTGTAAGAAGTGTGCAAAGACCTTTAGCCGAGGGAAAAATCTGAAAAATTTGAATACCAGTTGCATGCTTAGACATTTAACCAGCATGCACTTGCAAGCGTGGACACAACACCAAACCTCAAGTGCCACATGTGCAACTGATCACAACGAAGGTAGTCAGCAACGCTACATTGTTTCCCCCACTGTAAGCCCACCGGTTAGCACAGCAGCAAATGTTGAGGTGTCGTTGCAAGGCCACAGCAGTCAGGGAATCCCACTGTTATATCAACGAAATACTGATTCTAGGCCATCAGAAAGAACACCAACTCCATCACCATCATCAACCCTCTCTCAGTCCGCCCTGTCCACCGCTACTTCCACCATATGCAGCTCTCAAGTCCAGCTCACCCTCCCAGACACTATGAGTAGGTCAAGAAAGTACTCAGTCTCTCATCCTCGTACACTGGGTTTGAACGCCCACATTGCCAAACTAATCTCGTTTGAGATGATGCCCTTTCGGTTGGTGGAAAGCACAGCTTTCCGCAAACTCATGGCCTATGCAGTACCACGCTATGACCTACCCAGTCGCCACTTCTTCTCTCGCAAAGCCATCCCAGCCCTCCACCATCATGTGAAAGACCGCATTGTCCATGCACTCAAGCAGTCAGTGAGCGGAAAGGTGCACCTCACAACTGATGCATGGTCCAGTCGGCATGGCCAGGGCCGTTACGTGTCCATCACTGCGCACTGGGTTAATGTGGTGGATGCAGGGTCCACAGGGGACATCAGTGGTGGGACAGTGCTGCCTAGCCCACGGTATAGGAAACAGTTGGCTGTAGGCGTTCGACCCTCCTCCTCCTCCTCCTCCAGAAGCGAAAGCTCGTCCACAGAGCGCAGTCGTACGAGCACTCCATCTGCAGCTGCCACTGTTGCACACGATGTGTCCCCCTATCGAGCAGCTAGTGGAAAGCGTCAGCAGGCTGTGTTGCAGATGATGTGTTTGGGCGACAGACACACCGCCGAGGTGCTGGCCGAGTACTTGAAGCGACAAACTGAGTCATGGCTGGGCAGTGTACATCTTGAGGCAGGCAAGGTAGTTAGTGATAATGGCCGTAATTTTGTGGCAGCCATAGCCCTTTCAAAACTCAGCCACATACCTTGCTTGGCTCACACCTTGAACCTGGTGGTGCAGTGCTTCCTCAAAAATTATCCGGAGTTAACAGCCCTGCTCCAGAAGGTGCGAAGACTGTGCGCGCACATCCGCCGGTCGCCTGTACACTCCGTTCGTATGCAGAAGCTGCAGCGATTGCTCCACCTTCCCAACCACCGCCTCATTATCGACATTGCAACAAGGTGGAACTCCACCCTGCACATGGTGGAGCGGCTGTGCGAGCAGAAGCAGGCCATAGTGCATTTGTGGGAGGATACACGGCCAGGCACTTTGAGAGCAGACATGGAGTTGACAGGCGTGCAGTGGTCGAAGCTGAAAGACCTTTGTAAAGTCCTTCAGTGTTTTGAGGAATGCACACAGCTGGTAAGCGCAGACGACGCCATCCTAAGCATGAGCATCCCACTTATGCGTCTGCTCATGCAAACTTTGACGCACCTTAAGGAGCAGGCGTCTGCAGCCAATGTTGATGAGGAGGAAGAGGAGGAGGGAATCCTTGATGACATTCAGCCATTGTCTGCTCAGGGACCTCTCCTGGACGAGGTGGAGGAAGAAGAGGAGGAGGAGGAGGAGGATGATGGGGATGATTACTTAGGGGAGGAGGATGCATCTCGTGGGGCAAGTGAAAATGTTGGCGTGGCAAGGTCTGGTACAGGGTTTGTGCGTGACTGGAGGGATGTGGATTTGCCAGAAAGTGCTCCTCCACCCAGCACTCGCAGTGCATCATTGACACCGGGAACATTGGCCCACATGTCAGATTATGCCTTGCGGATCCTAAAAAGGGACCCCCGCATTGCCAAAATGATGAACGATGACGACTACTGGTTGGCCAGCATCCTGGATCCACGCTATAAAGGCAAATTACAAAACATCATGCCACAGGAGAACCTTGACCTAATATTGGCTAATAAACAAGCAACTCTGGTAAATCGGTTGCTTGAGGCATTCCCAGCACACAGCAGCGGTGATGATTCTCACACGAGCCGTACGGGCCGGGGGCAGCTTGGCAGAGGTGTTCGTGGTGCACACAGCAGAAGTGGCGTTGGAGACAGGGGTTTCATGACAATGTTGTGGACTGATTTTTCAAATACCGCTCACACAACTGGTAATACTGCATCGATGGAAAGTGACAGGAGACAGCAGTTGTCAACTATGGTTACAAACTACTTTTCCTCCCATATCGATGTTCTCCCACACAGGTCATTCCCCTTTGACTATTGGGCCGCTAAACTGGACACCTGGCCTAAATTGGCCCAATATGCCTTACAGGTAGAGTTGAGCGATACCGTCCGATACTTCAAAGTATCGTATCGGATGGTATCGGCCGATCTTTAAAAAAAGTATCGGTATCGCCGATTCCGATACCGGAAGTCCCATTCAAGTCTATGGGACTTCCGGTATCGGAATAAGAAAAACCCTTTCCTGCCCTTGTACAGCCTCTCTGGGGTCTGTACGGGCCTTTCGGGGGGCTGTGCCGGCCTGCCAGGGGGTCTGTGCAGGCTCCGGTGGTCTGTGCCGGCCTGCCGGGGGGCTGTGCCGGCCTGCCGGTGGTCTGTGCAGGCTCCGGTGGGCTGTGCCGGCCTGCCGGGGGGCTGTGCCGGCCTGCCGGGGGGCTGTGCAGGCTCCGGGGGGCTGTGCCGGCCTGCCGGGGGGCTGTGCCGGCCTGCCGGTGGTCTGTGCAGGCTCCGGGGGGCTGTGCCGGCCTGCCGGGGGGCTGTGCCGGCCTGCCGGTGGTCTGTGCAGGCTTCGGGGGTCTGTGCAGGCATCGTCCGATGGGACTACAAGTCCCATCGGGCGATGCCTGCTACCATGACAGTGATTGACACATTAGCCAATGATGGGACAGTAATAGTCCTATCATCCGGCTAATGTGTTGAATGTAAAAAAAAATAAAAAAAAATTACATGCTACATACATACAACATGCATACTACATACATGCTACATTCATACTACATACTACATACATGCTACATACATGCTACATTCATACTACATAAATACTACATGCAACATACATACTACATATATACTACATACATACTACATATATACTACATGCATGCTACATACATACTGCATGCTACATACATACTACATGCTACATACATACTACATGCTACATACATACCACATATATACTACATACTACATACATACTACATGCATGCTACATGCATGCTACATGCTACATACATAACACATATATACTACATGCATGCTACATACATAGTACATGCTACATGCATGCTACATACATACTACATGCTACATACTACATATATACTACATGCATGCTACATACATACTACATGCTACATACTACATATATACTACATGCATGCTACATACATACTACATGCTACATACATACTACATGCTACATACATACTACATATATACTACATGCATGCTACATACATACTACATGCTACATACATACTACATATATACTACATGCATGCTACATACATACTACATGCTACATACATACTACGTATATACTACATGCATGCTACATACATACTACATGCTACATACATACCACATACATACTACATACATGCTACATGCTACATACATGCTACATGCTACATATATACTACATATATACTACATGCATGCTACATACATACTACATGCTACATACATACTACATATATACTACATACATACTACATGCATGCTACATACATACTACATACATACTACATGCTACATACATACCACATACATACTACATGCTACATACATTCATACATATATACTACATGCATGCTACATACATACTACATATATACTACATGCATGCTACATACATACTGCATGCTACATGCATGCTACATACATACTACATGCTACATACATACCACATATATACTACATACATACAATACATTCATACAATACATACATAGACATACAGTACATATAACATAGAGTAACATACTTACCAATACTTGTCACATTGTTCCCCGAAGCCATTGTCTTTTCCGGAATAAATATTAACATAACAAACCACAAAAATACTCACCCACGATCCGAAGCAGTCCACAAGTGTGTCCCACGACGATCTTGGGTAGAGAACGGCAGCATCAGCTGATGCTGCCGTTCTCTACGGGCTGCAGGAATCCAATGACGGAAGGTAGGTATCCTTCCGCACTGTATTCCTCCGCCACTTAAAAAAAAAAAAAGTCCCTAGTCTCACTTTATGCCATTGCTTCGGGGAACAATGTGACAAGTATTGGTAAGTATGTTACTCTATGTTATATGTACTGTATGTCTATGTATGTATTGTATGAATGTATTGTATGTATGTAGTATATATGTGGTATGTATGTAGCATGTAGTATGTATGTAGTATGTATGTAGCATGCATGTAGCATGCAGTATGTATGTAGCATGCATGTAGTATATATGTAGTATGTATGTAGCATGCATGTAGTATATATGTAGTATGTATGTAGCATGCATGTAGTATATATGTAGTATGTATGTAGCATGTATGTAGTATGTATGTAGCATGTATGTAGTATGTATGTGGTATGTATGTAGCATGTAGTATGTATGTAGCATGCATGTAGTATATATGTAGTATGTATGTAGCATGTAGTATGTATGTAGTATGTATGTGGTATGTATGTAGCATGTAGTATGTATGTAGCATGCATGTAGTATGTATGTAGTATGTATGTAGTATGCATGTAGTATGTATGTAGCATGTATGTGGTATGTATGTGGTATGTATGTAGCATGTAGTATGTATGTAGCATGCATGTAGTATATATGTAGTATGTATGTAGCATGTAGTATGTATGTAGTATGTATGTAGTATGTATGTGGTATGTATGTAGCATGTAGTATGTATGTAGTATGCATGTAGTATGTATGTAGTATGCATGTAGTATGCATGTAGTATGCATGTAGTATGTATGTAGCATGTATGTGGTATGTATGGGGTATGTATGTAGCATGTAGTATGTATGTAGCATGCATGTAGTATATATGTAGTATGTATGTAGTATGTATCTAGTATGTATGTAGTATGTATGTGGTATGTATGTAGCATGTAGTATGTATGTAGCATGTAGTATGTATGTAGCATGCATGTAGTATATATGTAGTATGTAGTATGTATGTAGTATGTATGTGGTATGTATGTAGCATGTAGTATGTATGTAGCATGCATGTAGTATGTATGTAGCATGCATGTAGTATGTATGTAGTATGCATGTAGTATGCATGTAGTATGTATGTAGTATATATGTAGTATGTATGTAGCATGTATGTGGTATGTATGTAGCATGTAGTATGTATGTAGCATGCATGTAGTATATATGTAGTATGTAGTATGTATGTAGTATGTATGTGGTATGTATGTAGCATGTAGTATGTATGTAGCATGCATGTAGTATGTATGTAGCATGCATGTAGTATGTATGTAGCATGCATGTAGTATGTATGTAGCATGCATGTATGTATGTAGCATGCATGTAGCATGCATGTAGTATGTATGTAGTATGTATGTAGTATGTATGTAGCATGCAGCATGTATGTAGCATGTATGTAGTATGTATGTAGTATATATGTAGTATGTATGTAGCATGTAGTATGTATGTAGCATGTATGTAGTATTTTTTTTTTTTAACATTTAACACATTAGCCGGATGATGGGACTACTACTGTCCCATCATTGGCTAATGTGTCAATCACTGTCATGGTAGCAGGCATCGCCCGATGGGACTTGTAGTCCCATCGGACGATGCTTGCACAGACCCCCGGACATCAGCACAGCCCCCCGGCAGGCCGGCACAGCCCCCCGGCAGGCCGGTACAGACCCCCACAGGGTGCACAGACCACCGGCAGGCCGGCACAGCCCCCCGGCAGGCCGGTACAGACCCCCACAGGGTGCAGACCACCGGCAGGACGGCACAGCCCCCCGGCAGGTCGGTACAGACCCCCACAGGGTGCACAGACCACCGGCAGGCCGGCACAGCCCCCCGGCAGGCCGGTACAGACCCCGGGCAGTCCACACAGCCCCCCGGCAGGCCGGCAGAGACCCCGGAAGGCCCGAAATGACGGCGCATCATGATGCGCACACACCGCGCATCATGATGACGTCAGGCCGTCAATCAACTGAACTTCCGATTCCGATGCCGAATTCCGATATTGAAAAAATATCGGAAGTCGGTATCGGAATTCCGATACAGCAAGTATCGGCCGATACCCGATACTTGCGGTATCGGAATGCTCAACACTACTTACAGGAGCTCGCTTGCCCAGCTGCAAGTGTGCTATCGGAAAGAGTCTTCAGTGCAGCTGGATCAATCCTGACAGAAAAAAGGACCCGTCTGTCAACCCAAAATGTGGACGATCTAACCTTCATTAAAATGAACCACGCATGGGTTTCCAAGGATTTTGTCCCACCTTCCCCTGATGACACATAGGGTGACAGAAAAATGGCTTGCTTTGGTCCACCTCTTCCTGGTACTTCACCTATTTCGCCTTTTGCATCAGCTGAATGTCCAACATCAACATATGCCACTTTCTAAAACTCCCTAACTGTGCTGCCTCCCCCCCCATGGCCGGGGTAACCACCTAGCACACGACACCGTGCGAGTGCCGTTGCCCTGGACAGGTGGGTAGGCCGACTCTTGGGCGCGGGCACTGGCACAGGGTCCCTCATAGTGCAATCAAGTGTCTCTGACGGTGGTGGTGCACACCCGCCATCAGACACACCGCTGTACTATGAGGGGCCCAGTGCCAGTACCGACGCTCACGAGTGGGCCCCCCTTGCTTGGGCAGGGCCCCAGCATTTGCAATCTTTACCTCTCCCTGCTCCTCCGCTGTGTAATCTGGGCCGTCAAATCCATACTCTGCCTGACACCGTCTGAGCCTGCCTAATGAGACATATATTTTGAATGTGTACGCTATCCATACATGTTATCCAGGGATACGGTACCCTTTCTAACCTTTGTGCAATGACGTGCAATCCATACTGGGCCTAACACCGTCTGAGCCTGCCTCATGCTGTATAGACATATATTTTGAATGTGTACGCTATCCATACATGTTATCCGGGGATACGGTACCCTTTCTAACCTTTGTGCAATGACGTGCAATCCATACTGGGCCTAACACCGTCTGAGCCTGCCTCATGCTGTATAGACATATATTTTGAATGTGTACGCTATCCATACATGTTATCCGGGGATACGGTACCCCTTCTAACCTTTGTGCAATGACGTGCAATCCATACTGGGCCTAACACCGTCTGAGCCTGCCTCATGCTGTATAGACATATATTTTGAATGTGTACGCTATCCATACATGTTATCCGGGGATACGGTACCCTTTCTAACCTTTGTGCAATGACATGCAATCCATACTGGGCCTAACACCGTCTGAGCCTGCCTCATGCTGTATAGACATATATTTTGAATGTGTACGCTATCCATACATGTTATCCGGGGATACGGTACCCTTTCTAACCTTTGTGCAATGACGTGCAATCCATACTGGGCCTAACACCGTCTGAGCCTGCCTCATGCTGTATAGACATATATTTTGAATGTGTACGCTATCCATACATGTTATCCGGGGATACGGTACCCTTTCTAACCTTTGTGCAATGACGTGCAATCCATACTGGGCCTAACACCGTCTGAGCCTGCCTCATGCTGTATAGACATATATTTTGAATGTGTACGCTATCCATACATGTTATCCGGGGATACGGTACCCTTTCTAACCTTTGTGCAATGACGTGCAATCCATACTGGGCCTAACACCGTCTGAGCCTGCCTCATGCTGTATAGACATATATTTTGAATGTGTACGCTATCCATACATGTTATCCGGGGATACGGTACCCTTTCTAACCTTTGTGCAATGACGTGCAATCCATACTGGGCCTAACACCGTCTGAGCCTGCCTCATGCTGTATAGACATATATTTTGAATGTGTACGCTATCCATACATGTTATCCAGGGATACGGTACCCTTTCTAACCTTTGTGCAATCACGTGCAATCCATACTGGGCGTGAGAACGGCTGGCGAGCTGTTAAGCAAGCTACAGCACCTGTCCAGACAAGTACAGGGATTCCCTAGCGAGGAGACTTATTTGATTGTTTTCAATGTTGGGACAGCAATTTTTGGGGAGCACTATACTCTGGAGAATGATAGATGGGGCCCACCATACACTGGAACATTCCAAAGGTGGACATCAGACACTGGAGCAGCATTTACAGGGCCCATTATACAATAGAGCATTAGAAATGGGGCCCATTATGTTTGGAGCATTATTTGGGCCCATAAGACAGTGGAGCTTCATCCATGGGGACCAACATATACTGTAGCATTATGTGGAGCTCATCATATACTGTTTCAAACATTATATGGGACCAATGATTTTGTATGGAGAAATAGATGGGCCTCGTCATGAGATGTAAAAAGTGAGGTATTTTTCATTGTACTATACCGCTATTTCTCTGCCGTATCGGAGCATGATGAGTTGTGGTATGTGTTAAAGGGGCGCTCTTTCGCCCAGGGCACATGAAAACCTGCAGCCAGCCCTCCCCCCCCACAAATTTAGCCAAATAACCCCCATTTTTCAGTGCGTAACTTGTATTATGAAGTTAATTAATGTTGACAAGCTTAAGTAAGAAGAATTGATGCTTTTGGCATTCAATTGGGCACTGTAGGTGTGTTTCATGTCCTCTCACTGCCGACTTTTATTCCCCATTGACTTACATTGGGTTTCGTGTTTCGGGACGACCCCGACTTTTCCCTATAATCGGACGATCTTGCTCGACCCGACTTTTGGAAAAGTCGGGTTTCACGAAACGAAACGCGACCCTAAAAAACTAAAAGTCGCTCAACTCTAGTCGGCAGTGAGAGGAGGACAGGAAACACACCTACAGTGCCCATTTGAATGCCAAAAGCATCAATTCTTCTTACTTAAGCTTGTCAACCTTAATTAACTTCATAATATAAGTTACGCACTGAAAAATGGGGGTTATTTGGCTAAAGTTGTGGGGGGGGGGAGGGCTGGCTGCAGGTTTTCATGTGCCCTGGGCGAAAGAGCGCCCCTTTAACACATACCACAACTCATCATGCTCCGATACGGCAGATAAATAGCGGTATAGTACAATGAAAAATACCTCACTTTTTACATCTCATGACGAGGCCCATCTATTTCTCCATACAGAATCATTGGTCCCATATAATGTTTGAAACAGTATATGATGAGCTCCACATAATGCTACAGTATATGTTGGTCCCCATGGATGAAGCTCCACTGTCTTATGGGCCCAAATAATGCTCTAAACATAATGGGCCCCATTTCTAATGCTCTAGTGTATAATGGGCCCTGTAAATGCTGCTCCAGTGTCTGATGTCCACCTTTGGAATGTTCCAGTGTATGGTGGGCCCCATCTATCATTCTCCAGAGTATAGTGCTCCCCAAAAATTGCTGTCCCAACATTGAAAACAATCAAATAAGTCTCCTCGCTAGGGAATCCTTGTACTTGTCTGGACAGGTGCTGTAGCTTCCTTAACAGCTCGCCAGCCGTTCTCACGCACAGTATGGATTGCACGTGATTGCACAAAGGTTAGAAAGGGTACCGTATCCCTGGATAACATGTATGGATAGCATACACATTCAAAATATATGTCTATAAAGCATGAGGCAGGCTCAGACGGTGTTAGGCCCAGTATGGATTGCACGTCATTGCACAAAGGTTAGAAAGGGTACCGTATCCCCGGATAACATGTATGGATAGCATACACATTCAAAATATATGTCTATACAGCATGAGGCAGGCTCAGACGGTGTTAGGCCCAGTATGGATTGCACGTGATTGCACAAAGGTTAGAAAGGGTACCGTATCCCCGGATAACATGTATGGATAGCGTACACATTCAAAATATATGTCTATACAGCATGAGGCAGGCTCAGACGGTGTTAGGCCCAGTATGGATTGCACGTCATTGCACAAAGGTTAGAAAGGGTACTGTATCCCTGGATAACATGTATGGATAGCGTACACATTCAAAATATATGTCTATACAGCATGAGGAAGGCTCAGACGGTGCTAGGCCCAGTATGGATTGCACGTGATTGCACAAAGGTTAGAAAGGGTACCGTATCCCCGGATAACATGTATGAATAGCGTACACATTCAAAATATATGTCTATACAGCATGAGGCAGGCTCAGACGGTGTTAGGCCCAGTATGGATTGCACGTGATTGCACAAAGGTTAGAAAGGGTACCGTATCCCCGGATAACATGTATAGATAGCGTACACATTCAAAATATATGTCTATACAGCATGAGGCAGGCTCAGACGGTGTTAGGCCCAGTATGGATTGCACGTGATTGCACAAAGGTTAGAAAGGGTACCGTATCCCCGGATAACATGTATGGATAGCGTACACATTCAAAATATATGTCTATACAGCATGAGGCAGGCTCAGAT
The DNA here is from genome assembly GCF_039654945.1 of Dendrobates tinctorius. Lineage (NCBI taxonomy): Eukaryota > Metazoa > Chordata > Amphibia > Anura > Dendrobatidae > Dendrobates > Dendrobates tinctorius. The sequence goes on from NW_027361870.1 coordinate 10,715,056, forward strand.
GGTGTTAGGCCCAGTATGGATTGCACGTGATTGCACAAAGGTTAGAAAGGGTACCGTATCCCCGGATAACATGTATGGATAGCGTACACATTCAAAATATATGTCTATACAGCATGAGGCAGGCTCAGACGGTGTTAGGCCCAGTATGGATTGCACGTGATTGCACAAAGGTTAGAAAGGGTACCGTATCCCTGGATAACATGTATGGATAGCGTACACATTCAAAATATATGTCTATACAGCATGAGGCAGGCTCAGACGGTGTTAGGCCCAGTATGGATTGCACGTCATTGCACAAAGGTTAGAAAGGGTACCGTATCCCCGGATAACATGTATGGTTAGCGTACACATTCAAAATATATGTCTATACAGCATGAGGCAGGCTCAGACGGTGTTAGGCCCAGTATGGATTGCACGTCATTGCACAAAGGTTAGAAAGGGTACCGCATCCCCGGATAACATGTATGGATAGCGTACACATTCAAAATATATGTCTATACAGCATGAGGCAGGCTCAGACGGTGTTAGGCCCAGTATGGATTGCACGTGATTGCACAAAGGTTAAAAAGGGTACCGTATCCCCGGATAACATGTATGGATAGCGTACACATTCAAAATATATGTCTATACAGAATGAGGCAGGCTCAGACGGTGTTAGGCCCAGTGTGGATTGCACGTGATTGCACAAAGGTTAGAAAGGGTACCGTATCCCCGGATAACATGTATGGATAGCGTACACATTCAAAATATATGTCTATACAGCATGAGGCAGGCTCAGACGGTGTTAGGCCCAGTATGGATTGCACGTGATTGCACAAAGGTTAGAAAGGGTACAGTATCCCCAGATAACATGTATGGATAGCGTACACATTCAAAATATATGTCTATACAGCATGAGGCAGGCTCAGACGGTGTTAGGCCCAGTATGGATTGCACGTGATTGCACAAAGGTTAGAAAGGGTACCGTATCCCTGGATAACATGTATGGATAGCGTACACATTCAAAATATATGTCTATACAGCATGAGGCAGGCTCAGACGGTGTTAGGCCCAGTATGGATTGCACATCATTGCACAAAGGTTAGAAAGGGTACCGTATCCCTGGATAACATGTATGGATAGCGTACACATTCAAAATATATGTCTATACAGCATGAGGCATGCTCAGACGGCGTTAGGCCCAGTATGGATTGCACGTCATTGCACAAAGGTTAGAAAGGGTACCGTATCCCTGGATAACATGTATGGATAGCGTACACATTCAAAATATATGTCTATACAGCATGAGGCAGGCTCAGACGGTGTTAGGCCCAGTATGGATTGCACGTGATTGCACAAAGGTTAGAAAGGGTACCGTATCCCCGGATAACATGTATAGATAGCGTACACATTCAAAATATATGTCTATACAGCATGAGGCAGGCTCAGACGGTGTTAGGCCCAGTATGGATTGCACGTGATTGCACAAAGGTTAGAAAGGGTACCGTATCCCCGGATAACATGTATGGATAGCGTACACATTCAAAATATATGTCTATACAGCATGAGGCAGGCTCAGACGGTGTTAGGCCCAGTATGGATTGCACGTGATTGCACAAAGGTTAGAAAGGGTACCGTATCCCCGGATAACATGTATGGATAGCGTACACATTCAAAATATATGTCTATACAGCATGAGGCAGGCTCAGACGGTGTTAGGCCCAGTATGGATTGCACGTGATTGCACAAAGGTTAGAAAGGGTACCGTATCCCTGGATAACATGTATGGATAGCGTACACATTCAAAATATATGTCTATACAGCATGAGGCAGGCTCAGACGGTGTTAGGCCCAGTATGGATTGCACGTCATTGCACAAAGGTTAGAAAGGGTACCGTATCCCCGGATAACATGTATGGTTAGCGTACACATTCAAAATATATGTCTATACAGCATGAGGCAGGCTCAGACGGTGTTAGGCCCAGTATGGATTGCACGTCATTGCACAAAGGTTAGAAAGGGTACCGCATCCCCGGATAACATGTATGGATAGCGTACACATTCAAAATATATGTCTATACAGCATGAGGCAGGCTCAGACGGTGTTAGGCCCAGTATGGATTGCACGTGATTGCACAAAGGTTAAAAAGGGTACCGTATCCCCGGATAACATGTATGGATAGCGTACACATTCAAAATATATGTCTATACAGAATGAGGCAGGCTCAGACGGTGTTAGGCCCAGTGTGGATTGCACGTGATTGCACAAAGGTTAGAAAGGGTACCGTATCCCCGGATAACATGTATGGATAGCGTACACATTCAAAATATACGTCTATACAGCATGAGGCAGGCTCAGACGGTGTTAGGCCCAGTATGGATTGCACGTGATTGCACAAAGGTTAGAAAGGGTACCGTATCCCTGGATAACATGTATGGATAGCGTACACATTCAAAATATATGTCTATACAGCATGAGGCAGGCTCAGACGGTGTTAGGCCCAGTATGGATTGCACGTGATTGCACAAAGGTTAGAAAGGGTACAGTATCCCCAGATAACATGTATGGATAGCGTACACATTCAAAATATATGTCTATACAGCATGAGGCAGGCTCAGACGGTGTTAGGCCCAGTATGGATTGCACGTGATTGCACAAAGGTTAGAAAGGGTACCGTATCCCTGGATAACATGTATGGATAGCGTACACATTCAAAATATATGTCTATACAGCATGAGGCAGGCTCAGACGGTGTTAGGCCCAGTATGGATTGCACGTCATTGCACAAAGGTTAGAAAGGGTACCGTATCCCTGGATAACATGTATGGATAGCGTACACATTCAAAATATATGTCTATACAGCATGAGGCATGCTCAGACGGCGTTAGGCCCAGTATGGATTGCACGTCATTGCACAAAGGTTAGAAAGGGTACCGTATCCCTGGATAACATGTATGGATAGCGTACACATTCAAAATATATGTCTATACAGCATGAGGCAGGCTCAGACGGTGTTAGGCCCAGTATGGATTGCACGTCATTGCACAAAGGTTAGAAAGGGTACCGTATCCCCGGATAACATGTATGGATAGCGTACACATTCAAAATATATGTCTATACAGCATGAGGCAGGCTCAGACGGTGTTAGGCCCAGTATGGATTGCACGTCATTGCACAAAGGTTAGAAAGGGTACCGTATCCCTGGATAACATGTATGGATAGCGTACACATTCAAAATATATGTCTATACAGCATGAGGCAGGCTCAGACGGTGTTAGGCCCAGTATGGATTGCACGTGATTGCACAAAGGTTAGAAAGGGTACCGTATCCCCGGATAACATGTATGGATAGCGTACACATTCAAAATATATGTCTATACAGCATGAGGCAGGCTCAGACGGTTTTAGGCCGAGTATGGATTGCACGTCATTGCACAAAGGTTAGAAAGGGTACCGTATCCCTGGATAACATGTATGGATAGCGTACACATTCAAAATATATGTCTATACAGCATGAGGCAGGCTCAGACGGTGTTAGGCCCAGTATGGATTGCACGTGATTGCACAAAGGTTAGAAAGGGTACCGTATCCCCGGATAACATGTATGGATAGCGTACACATTCAAAATATATGTCTATACAGCATGAGGCAGGCTCAGACGGTGTTAGGCCCAGTATGGATTGCACGTCATTGCACAAAGGTTAGAAAGGGTACCGTATCCCCGGATAACATGTATGGATAGCGTACACATTCAAAATATATGTCTATACAGCATGAGGCAGGCTCAGACGGTGTTAGGTCCAGTATGGATTGCACGTGATTGCACAAAGGTTAGAAAGGGTACCGTATCCCCGGATAGCATGTATGGATAGCATACACATTCAAAATATATGTCTATACAGCATGAGGCAGGCTCAGACGGTGTTAGGCCCAGTATGGATTGCACGTCATTGCACAAAGGTTAGAAAGGGTACCGTATCCCTGGATAACATTTATGGATAGCGTACACATTCAAAATATATGTCTATACAGCATGAGGCAGGCTCAGACGGTGTTAGGCCCAGTATGGATTGCACATCATTGCACAAAGGTTAGAAAGGGTACCGTATCCCTGGATAACATGTATGGATAGCGTACACATTCAAAATATATGTCTATACAGCATGAGGCAGGCTCAGACGGTGTTAGGCCCAGTATGGATTGCACGTCATTGCACAAAGGTTAGAAAGGGTACCGTATCCCTGGATAACATGTATGGATAGCGTACACATTCAAAATATATGTCTCAGGAGGCAGGCTCAGACGGTGTCAGGCACAGTATGGATTTGACGGCCCAGATTACACAGCGGAGGAGCAGGGAGAGGTAAAGATTGCAAATGCTGGGGCCCTGCCCAAGCAAGGGGGCCCACTCGTGGGCGTCGGTACTGGCACTGGGCCCCTCATAGTACAGCGGTGTGTCTGACGGCGGGTGTGCACCACCACCGTCAGAGACACTTGATTGCACTATGAGGGACCCTGTGCCAGTGCCCGCGCCCAAGAGTCGGCCTACCCACCTGTCCAGGGCATCGGCACTCGCACGGTGTCGTGTGCTAGGTGGTTACCCCGGCCATGGGGGGGAGGCAGCACAGTTAGGGAGTTTTAGAAAGTGGCATATGTTGATGTTGGACATTCAGCTGATGCAAAAGGCGAAATAGGTGAAGTACCAGGAAGAGGTGGACCAAAGCAAGCCATTTTTCTGTCACCCTATGTGTCATCAGGGGAAGGTGGGACAAAATCCTTGGAAACCCATGCGTGGTTCATTTTAATGAAGGTTAGATCATCCACATTTTGGGTTGACAGACGGGTCCTTTTTTCTGTCAGGATTGATCCAGCTGCACTGAAGACTCTTTCCGATAGCACACTTGCAGCTGGGCAAGCGAGCTCCTGTAAGGCATATTGGGCCAATTTAGGCCAGGTGTCCAGTTTAGCGGCCCAATAGTCAAAGGGGAATGACCTGTGTGGGAGAACATCGATATGGGAGGAAAAGTAGTTTGTAACCATAGTTGACAACTGCTGTCTCCTGTCACTTTCCATCGATGCAGTATTACCAGTTGTGTGAGCGGTATTTGAAAAATCAGTCCACAACATTGTCATGAAACCCCTGTCTCCAACGCCACTTCTGCTGTGTGCACCACGAACACCTCTGCCAAGCTGCCCCCGGCCTGTAAGGCTCGTGTGAGAACCATCACCGCTGCTGTGTGCTGGGAATGCCTCAAGCAACCGATTTACCAGAGTTGCTTGTTTATTAGCCAATATTAGGTCAAGGTTCTCCAGTGGCATGATGTTTTGTAATTTGCCTTTATAGCGTGGATCCAGGATGCTGGCCAACCAGTAGTCGTCATCGTTCATCATTTTGGCAATGCGGGGGTCCCTTTTTAGGATCCGCAAGGCATAATCTGACATGTGGGCCAATGTTCCCGGTGTCAATGATGCACTGCGAGTGCTGGGTGGAGGAGCACTTTCTGGCAAATCCACATCCCTCCAGTCACGCACAAACCCTGTACCAGACCTTGCCACGCCAACATTTTCACTTGCCCCACGAGATGCATCCTCCTCCCCTAAGTAATCATCCCCATCATCCTCCACCTCCTCCTCCTCTTCTTCCTCCACCTCGTCCAGGAGAGGTCCCTGAGCAGACAATGGCTGAATGTCATCAAGGATTCCCTCCTCCTCTTCCTCCTCATCAACATTGGCTGCAGACGCCTGCTCCTTAAGGTGCGTTAAAGTTTGCATGAGCAGACGCATAAGTGGGATGCTCATGCTTAGGATGGCGTCGTCTGCGCTTACCAGCCGTGTGCATTCCTCAAAACACTGAAGGACTTTACAAAGGTCTTTCAGCTTCGACCACTGCACGCCTGTCAACTCCATGTCTGCTCTCAAAGTGCCTGGCCGTGTATCCTCCCACAAATGCATTATGGCCTGCCTCTGCTCGCACAGCCGCTCCACCATGTGCAGGGTGGAGTTCCACCTTGTTGCAATGTCGATAATGAGGCGGTGGTTGGGAAGGTGGAGCAATCGCTGCAGCTTCTGCATACGAACGGAGTGTACAGGCGACCGGCGGATGTGCGCGCACAGTCTTCGCACCTTCTGGAGCAGGGCTGTTAACTCCGGATAATTTTTGAGGAAGCACTGCACCACCAGGTTCAAGGTGTGAGCCAAGCAAGGTATGTGGCTGAGTTTTGAAAGGGCTATGGCTGCCACAAAATTACGGCCGTTATCACTAACTACCTTGCCTGCCTCAAGATGTACACTGCCCAGCCATGACTCAGTTTGTCGCTTCAAGTATTCGGCCAGCACCTCGGCGGTGTGTCTGTTGCCCAAACACATCATCTGCAACACAGCCTGCTGATGCTTTCCACTAGCTGCTCGATAGGGGGACACATCGTGTCCAACAGTGGCAGCTGCAGATGGAGTGCTCGTACGACTGCGCTCTGTGGAGAGCTTTCGCTTCTGGAGGAGGAGGAGGGTCGAACGCCTACAGCCAACTGTTTCCTATACCGTGGGCTAGGCAGCACTGTCCCACCACCGCTGTCCCCTGTGGACCCTGCATCCACCACATTAACCCAGTGCGCAGTGATGGACACGTAACGGCCCTGGCCATGCCGACTGGACCATGCATCAGTTGTGAGGTGCACCTTTCCGCTCACTGACTGCTTGAGTGCATGGACAATGCGGTCTTTCACATGATGGTGGAGGGCTGGGATGGCTTTGCGAGAGAAGAAGTGGCGACTGGGTAGGTCATAGCGTGGTACTGCATAGGCCATGAGTTCGCGGAAAGCTGTGCTTTCCACCAACCGAAAGGGCATCATCTCAAATGAGATTAGTTTGGCAATGTGGGCATTCAAACCCAGTGTACGTGGATGAGAGACTGAGTACTTTCTTGACCTACTCATAGTGTCTGGGAGGGTGAGCTGGACTTGAGAGCTGCATATGGTGGAAGTAGCGGTGGACAGGGCGGACTGAGAGAGGGTTGATGATGGTGATGGAGTTGGTGTTCTTTCTGATGGCCTAGAATCAGTCTTTCGTTGATATAACAGTGGGATTCCCTGACTGCTGTGGCCTTGCAACGACACCTCAACATTTGCTGCTGTGCTAACCGGTGGGCTTACAGTGGGGGAAACAATGTAGCATTGCTGACTACCTTCGTTTTGATCAGTTGCACATGTGGCACTTGAGGTTTGGTGTTGTGTCCACGCTTGCAAGTGCATGCTGGTTAAATGTCTAAGCATGCAACTGGTATTCAAATTTTTCAGATTTTTCCCTCGGCTAAAGGTCTTTGCGCACTTCTTACAGATAACCTTGGCCTGATCATGAGGATTTTGTTCAAAAAAGTGCCACACTGCACTCTTCCTACTTTGGCAGACATTTTGCAGCCTAGCACGCTGTGATCTTTTGACCCTCTGGACAAGCTGTCCAGCAACTCTTTTGATGTTTGGAACCTGTCTTTGGAGTGCTCCGGGCCTGCCAGATAACAGCTGTTGCGATGTAGATGTCTGCTGTGGATGCTCCTCATCTGAGCTATTGGAAGCAGCACCCTCTTCCCCCAATGGATGCCAATCTGGGTCAACAACTGGGTCATCCATCACCTCCTCTTCTATGTCATGTGCACCTTTCTCTGTGTCACCGTGTATGGTGGTATAGTGTGCGGGAAGGGGCACCTGAGTCTCATCAGGGTCAAAATCTGGCTCTGTACACTGCGAGGACAATGTAGTGCTCTGAGTGAATGTACCAGCAGAATCATCCATCAGCGGCTGTGCATCAGTGCACTCCATGTCAGATTCATCTTGGCCTGGGTAATTCACCATTTGACTTGATAATCCAGGCATGGTATGTGAAAACAGCTCCATGGAGTAATCAGTAGTATGGCCTGCATCATCCTTCAATCTTGGTTGGGGTGAAGGACACAAGGAAAGGTGTGGTTCATGAACATGAGCCTCCAATGACGACTCAGTGCTTTTACTTTTTACAACTGAAGAAGAGGAGGCGATAGAGCTGGAGGCTGAGTCAGCAATGTAAGACAAAACTTTTTCCTGATGCTCTGCCTTTAAAAGCAGTTTGCCAACTCCTAGAAAACTAAGCGTTCGAGGCCTTATGTAGCCAGACGATGACGCAGGGTCAGCACCTCCTGCATTCGGTCCTATTTTGCTCTTGCCACTACCATCAGATCCACCACCAACACCATCATTACCAGCTGCCAACCCCCGCCCAATTCCACGGCCTCTTCCACCAGCCTTCCTCATTTTTGGTAGAAATGTAGACAAAATCCAACAAACTATATAGTAATGTAAAACAAGGTACAAGGTGTCTATAGGACAGGGGAGATTTAGAATTTCTGCACACACTTGTGGACAGTGGACACTTTTGGATTGTGTGAGGCCCACTGATATCTGAGCGCTATGTGACACGCTTGATGGCACAGCTGCCTGTGACCAAAGTGACGAGAGGATAATGGAGATTTTGAATCTCTGCGTACACTTTTGGACACTGGACACTTGTGGATTGTGTGAGGCCCACTGATATCTGAGCGCTATGTGACACGCTCGATGGCACAGCTGCCTGTGACCAAAGTGACGAGAGGATAATGGAGATTTTGAATCTCTGCGTACACTTTTGGACACTGGACACTTGTGGATTGTGTGAGGCCCACTGATATCTGAGCGCTATGTGACACGCTCGATGGCACAGCTGCCTGTGACCAAAGTGACGAGAGGATAATGGAGATTTTGAATCTCTGCGTACACTTTTGGACACTGGACACTTGTGGATTGTGTGAGGCCCACTGATATCTGAGCGCTATGTGACACGCTCGATGGCACAGCTGTGACAAAAGTGACTAGAGGATAAGGGAGATTGGATTGCTTTTAAAAAGCAGTTTGCGGAGCAGTGGGTAAACAGCAATGCCAGCGTGTCAAGAAGCCTTAAAAGGCAGCCCAACAACCAACACCACTGATACACCACAATATAGCCTCCCCTTGCACTGCACACACAGTGACTTGTGTGTTGTGCAGGCCAAATCGCTAGCAGCAGAAGCAGTTTTTTTGTCTTCTTCCCTGCCTAACGCTCTCCCTACAGAATCAGCAGCAACCTCTCCCTATACTAAGATCGGCAGAAGTAAGGCCGGTTTCACATTAGCACTTTTTCAGCGCGCGCACGGCCGGGGGTAGCTCCGCCCCCGAGCCGGCTCTCTGCCCGGCGTGCCCGCCCCTTGCTTGTAGCGCCGCCTACTAGCGGACAGCGGCGCCTGCGATCGGCGCACCCTATCTTTAGCATAGGGTGCGCAGATCGTGCGCAGGCCGTGCGCTAGTTGCGCTTTGACCTGCGCTGCGCACTTTTGACGGTGCGCCGTGCGCGCCAAAATCCGAAAAGTTTGATTTTGGCGCGCACGGCGCACCGTCAAAAGTGCGCAGAGCAGGTCAAAGCGCTACTAGCGCACGGCCTGCGCACGATCTGCGCACCCTATGCTAAAGATGGGGTGCGCCGATCGCAGGCGCCGCTGTGCGCTAGGAGGCGGCGCTGCAAGGAAGGGGCGGGCACGCCGGGCAGAGAGCCGGCTCGGGGGCGGAGCTACCCCCGGCCGTGCGTGCGCTTAAAAAGCGCGAATGTGAAACCAGCCTAAGATGGCGGTCGGCGTGCACGCCCTTTTATACCCCCTGTGACGCCCACCAAAGCAAGCCAATCACTTGCATGCCCTTCTGAAAGATGGTGGTGACCCGTGCCTAGGTCATCACGTTGCCCACAGTGTCCGTGGATCCTGATTGGCTGAAAAAGAGCGCAAAACAAACTTTTGAAACGCGACTTTGGAGCGTAAGTCGCCGAACTCGTGGCCAACCTCATCCTAGGGTCGGGTTTCGTTTCATGAAACCCGACTTTGCCAAAAGTCGGCGACTTTTGAATTTTTTCGACCCGTTTCGCTCAACTCTAGTTAGGAGTGTTCAAAGAAAATGATAAGGGTGCCCATACTTTTGCACCGGTCAAATTTTGTTTAAATGCAGATTGCACATTTTCTGTTAGTACAATAAACCTCATTTGAATCCAGAAATATTACTGAGTCCATCAGTTATTAGATATATGAAACTGAAATAGCTGTTGCAAAAACCAAAATTGTTATAAAGAAAAAAGGTTAACATTAATAGGGGTGCCCAAACTTTTACATATGACTGTAGGTGTATAGGTGTAGGTGTTGTATAGGCAGTGTGAAACCAGGCGGTGTAAAAGCAGGTAGTGTGAAAGAAGGCGGTGTGAAAGCAGGCGGCAATAAACCCCCAAACTACCCCACCATGTTACAATCACAAATACCCAGGAAGCAGGGTATTGAGTTGAGTTGAGTTGAGATCTCACCATAAATAACTGGTCATACACACACAATGCCCTCCATGCAACTAATAAGAGGGTCCTAGATGTCAATGTTCCATTCTAGGCTGATCAACTAATTTGTATAGCCTTTGAGAATTAGCACAGGGATGGGGTCTATACAGATGAACCAATATTAGCAAGCTAGTAAGTGAAAAATGAGCTAGAGCTCTAAAAATATGATAAGTGCACTGAAATATTCAGTTTAAAAGGGCTGTCTGCTACTCAGACAACCACTTCTCAATCCTTTCGTTTCTCTCTTTTAAATAAAAACACCTATACTCACCTCTGATGCTGAATCCGTTTCAAGGGTGTCGGTACTGGAGCTTCCTGGAATTTCATTATATTACATCACGCGATCCCTGCAGCTTCACTTTTCCCACCTTCAGACAAATCACATACATCCGGAGGATGCGAGAGAGCAGCAGCTAATGGAACGACACCGGCACCAGTTGGTGAGTATAGGTGTGGACAACACTTTTAGGATAATTATAAGTGAGGTAGTGTCAAGAAGTACCTGAGGAAATCCAAAAATGTATCTATGCTATAACCTGTCCCTTGTGTAGGTCACTGTAGTCATCCACATAGAAAAGGACATCATTCACAGTAACTATGTTTACATAAAGTTGAAATTCTGCAAAATGTTTCTAGTTTATTCTATGAAAAGATGCATAGCGAAAAAATTGCTCTTGTAACATTAGTAGCCATTTTAATGGCATCATGGCTAAGGACTAGGGTTGAGCACACCCGTGCTCTTAACTTTAGTCCAAAGTTTGGTTTTGGTACTGGAACTCTACACGAACTTGAACCCGAACCCCATAGAAGTCAATGGGTGCTGTAAAAAGGCCTTCGTAAGGGCTAGGGGGCTGCCATAGGAAGCAGAGTACTCACAAAGAGTGAGTCAGTCTCACACTGAAAACTAAAACGGACTAGAGTTCGGAGTTTAGCACTGGACTTCTGGTGTCCAGTATGAACCCCGAACTTTGCAGTTCGGGTTATGTCATCTCTACTCGGGACATCAATTCACTGCAGTGGTAACGTGCTGGCTGCTTGTCAACAAAAAATGGAAGAAGCTTCTGTGCTGGATTGGCGAGGAATATGAAAGTTGTATAATGTTTCTTTTTTGTTTTAAAGCATTTGCGGGTTTTTTTTTACTAAGTATAGAATCTGATCACTGTGATTTTGTGTTTAATACCCTGAAAAAGCACTAGAGTATTGTATTAGAGTTATATAGTACACCTGAGTATCCTTAGGTTTCGCCTAGGATATAAAATACATGGCTGAAGGTAACAAAAGGACAGTTGTAAAAGTGCGGGAGGAGAAGAACAGATGGGATTAGTGAAGAATGTGAACATTTTATATTCTAGGTTAATTTAGCTTCCTGCATCAGAATATACAGTATGAGATATTCAGGATGATGTCCCGCAGAGCGCAGGAAAGGTTTGTGGACCTCAATTATTAGATTTCATTTTCAATAGCAATTTGATCTCACAGAAACACTTAAGCAGTTTGGGACCTCACATTTATTGCAGCATATCTGTTTTAATTATTAAATCCCAGATAATGACACAGTTTGAGGAAATGTGAAACTCTAGTAAAATATGGAAATCTGCAAGCATTGTTAGCCATATCTGAAGTTTGTAAATTTCTTACCAGAATTTTTACTGTATAATTATATAAAAATTAGCAGACTTTCAATATCATCAGATGGCAGACTAAATTGTAGTCTATTGAGAGTTATGGGAATTGCTACCACCATCTCCCAAGTCTAAAAGGGAATGCATGGTCATAAAATGAGTTTAAATCAGGGTTTTGTGCTGCATGTTTTTTTATTTGTGTCTTTTTTTTATTTTTAAAGCACAATATTTAAAAATAAAATTAGTACTTGGACAATTTTCACACTGGTGTTATTTTAGACTCTCTTTCTGGGAAAGTTTTCAGCAAGCTTCTTATCTGAGGCAGGATTGCAGTAACAGATAATACCTCTATATGCAGCTAATAACATAGATCAACCAATCACAATAGGCATTGGCACACAGCAATGTCTTCCTCCTTTCACAATGATTTTTGCACACACTCATTAGATGCTTCAATGGAAATGATAGGGTGAGTCTGCACAATGCAGCTAATGTACAAGGTGGGCGATTTATATGGATACAACTTAATAAAATGGGAATTGTTGGTGATATCAACTTCCTGTTTGTGGCACATTAGTATATGGGAGGGGGAAAACTTTTCAAGATGGGTGGTGACTATGGTGGCCATTTTGAAGTTGGCTATTTTGGATCCAACTTTATTTTTTTCAATGGGAAGAGGGTCATGTGTCACATCAGACTTATTGAGAATCTCACAAGAAAATCAATGGTGTGCTTGGTTGTAATGTAACTTTATTCTTTCATGAGTTATTTACAAGTTTCTCTTTGTTTACAGCCATTGACATGTCGCAGAGGTTAACACGTGAGGAGCGGATAGAAATTGTGATGATGTTTGGTGAACGCAGTACCCGGGTCATTGCAGCTGATTTCAATGCAAGACACCCTACGCAAGAAAACTGTCACCATTCCCATTTTATTTAGGTGTATCCATATAAATGGCCCACCGAAAAAAGTTTGCCTCATCACTGAACACAATGTTCTGTGTAAACTGAGGGTCCTGTTAAGATTTTTGTTTTGCCCATTCTGCAAATTCAGCTTGCCGATCTGGGTCACCACCCATTCTCATTTTATTTAGGTGTATCTGTATTTCCTTTCCAGGATTAATGCCATCTCAGTAAGTGAAGGCATATCACTAGGATGTGTAGGCACTGAATGATGACTCTGGGACCCCCATCAATCCTGAGAATGAAGGAGGAGCAGTGCTACTTGAAACATGCATCTCCTTCACAGACGCACTCCCAGCGATCCCATTGGTCAAGAAATTTCACCAGGCCAGATTCAATTGAAAGGAGCCACACTTCAGAAAAGTCTTAATAATAATAATAATAATACATTTTATTTTTATAGCGCCGACATATTCCGCAGCACTTTACATTTCAGAGGGGATTTGGTCTTGAATATCTTCAGATTCTATACCAATATGCCAAAAGAAGAAATGATTTGCTATTGTTTTTGTACTTTAAGTTGGTTATCTGAGTGGCTTTTTAATTTTTATTGGTTGGTTTCATAAAATAATAAAGGTAAGGATATATTCATAAACAAATTTCTTATGAAATTTCTGCTCCTTACTTCTGCTCACAAGTGAGAGGCTATGATTTGTTTTAACAGTCACGTGGGGTACTACTGGCTTCATGGCTCCTGTCAATGAACGGTGATGCCAGTTGTATGACATGTGGCCACCATACAGGGCATCAGCCCTGGATCTGGAGAGGGAAGAAGATGGATATAGTTTCTTTTGATGCTTTGTAACAATTTCATCTGTTAAAAAAAGTTAAACACTGTATAACCTTTTAACTTAGCATAATAACACTTTTAATTCACCATAGTTGGCATGTGTAGCATTTTTCTCTAGTTTCCAAAGTGCTTTAATGGTCTGCAGTTTATGAAGCAGCATTTTTTAAGAACTTTTGAATGATGGTAAAAATCCCTCCTGAGCTTAAGTTCCAGCATAAAACAACTACCCGATCAACTGTAAAAAGTTACTTAAAAAATAATGAATCACAGAGATAGCTCGATCAACCAAATCATGAAGGTTCTGCTTTTCTAGTTATATTCAGTATTAGGAAAATGAAATAAGGGCAGTTTTTAATTATAGAGAGCGATGAAGTATGTCCAGTATAAGTAGCCAGTGCCAGGTAACAGACACAAGGCTGTGGGAAGCATACTTTGCATCAATTAAAAGGATGGTATGTCATTAATCCTTACTGTCAGTGTCCAGGTTTACGCAGTTGGCGCATTCTTCCTGTAGTTTGATGCATATGTTTTCAGAAAGGAACATTCCAGATGCAATCAAAAGTAGTTAAAGATCCAAAGCCACAATTTTTTGATTAATGTATTTAACCTGACAAGAAGATTGGTGGAACCCGAAAACTTTATCTACCGTCCAATCACATAAAGCTATTGAAGAGAAGCTACCTTGGAATAGCTTTGCACATTCTACAATCATGTCATAGTGAAAAGCAAGAGGATACTCAAAGTTAGGCCGGGATCACACACAGCGAGATACGGCCAAGTCTCGCAGGTTAAAACCAAGCTCTGGCGCCGGCACTCTGGAGCGGAGCGTGCAGTCGCACAGCAATACATGGAGCTTCACGCTCCGCTCCGGAGTGCCGGTGCCAGAGCTTGGTTTTAACCTGCGAGACTCGGCCGTATCTCGCTGTAGTGCGACTCCGGCCTTAAAGAAAAAAACATCAAACTTGATAAAAACTGGTAAGACAAATTAATATTTGGTATGGTAAATTTTGCTTTATGATGCATTCTTCACTTTCATACAAAATTGAAGGGTTTTTCTTCTACTGGGACAACCCCTTCTTAAACTAAATGTTCAGCCCCGATAAAATAAAGCCTATACTCACCTCCTCACTTAAATGGGGCTTGCATAAGAAATACATGTGCTTACCACCAAACTATCCCATTCAGGATGAATGTTATCAGATGTTCATCTGTGATAAATTTACTGCATGTAAATATGCCCAAAATTTAATGGTCCTCTTGAATGCCACTGACTTCTTGTCTCAGTGTTGTAAGCATGTGTTTATCATAGTTTATTTTTAGCTTATCTGTGATATGAAGAGGTCAAAATGGCTCACTAAGATGTAAAAATAATAAAAATCACACTTAACTTTTACTTATCCTTACTTGTGGCCTCTGTCCATTAGTGATCCATCTAGTGGCCTGAATTTCTAATCCATAAACAATTGCTCTCAGACTTTTCACAAGTCTTGAAGAGGTTGTCCACTTTCGAAAAAAACTTTTATTATACACCATGTTTGGTAATTCTGAGTTAACAATTTACCCTGTGGTGGCGCTGTAGAAACAAGATGATTGCTGGGGTTCCTTTGCAATTTGCTAATTTTCTAGTGAATGTTCTATTAATAAAAGATTAATCAATCAAAGCAAAAAGCCTGTTAAGGACTTGGATTTGGCCCAAGTAGGATATTTACTTTTTTTCTCATGGCACCTTGAAAGTCACAGAGAAACTGGCACTCGAGGCTAAAGAGCTACAAGAAATTTTTCATAATTTTTTTAGATATTAATTTCTTCATTTTCCATTCAGTTTTCATTAAATTGAGACATTATTAATAAAATGGCCAAGACTTAAAAGATTAGCAACTATGAGTTTTGCATTCTTTTTGACAGGCAATTTTCCATTTTTGCCCTTTCATTATTGGGTTGATCGCTTTTTATGAGTATTGCTTTACTGAAAAAAAGTTAACAAAAAGGCTTAATAAAAGTTATTTAACTTCATAGTATCTCATTCTTGAAACAATTATGTCACCTAAAAAAATTCTATCCCATGATTATTTTGGGTAAAAAAGTCAGACTGAGGATCTTTTGGCCAAGAAAAATTAGCTTTAAGCTATCATCACATAAAGAAAAACCTGGGTAAGTCCACTTTTAATTGCATTACAAGCATAGAATCATTGAATGTTAGAGATGGAAGGGTCATCGTTTCCAACCCCCTGCTCAATGCAAGATTCCCTAAGGCTATGTGCACACGGTGCAGATTCTACTGCAGATCCACAGCGTTTCAGGAGCTGCGGGTCCGCAGCAGATTTAGGTGCGTTGCACAGTACCATTGTTTTCAATGGTAAACTGGAAAACGCTGTGCACATGCTGTGGATTTTTCCACGCGAATTTGCTGCGGGTTCAAATCTGCAGCATGTCAATTCATTGTGCGGATTCCTCTGCGGTTTCACACCTTCTGCATTGTAGAGGTGTGAAACCGCAGGGCTAAACCGCAGGCTAATCCGCAGGTAAACCGCAGGTCTACTGACCTGAGAATTTACCTCTGGATTTTTACAAATCCGTGCGGAAAAACCTGCAGGACCAAAATCTACATGTGCACATAGGCTAAACAATCTCAGACAGATGGCTAACCAGCCTCTGTTAATAATCATTAACACTATACAGATCAGCCATAACAATAAATCCACTTGTCTAGTAATATTGACTAGGTCCTTGTGGTACCATAACAGAGGTTTGGACTTCGCAAGGCTTCCTAAGGTATCACCATTAAACAGGACCTTTTGCTTGGATTTTTTTTTTTCATGTAATCTGAGTACCTCTTTCAAGTGCTGTGGTCCACTGATTCTGGGACAGATTTTCTCTTTTTCTGTGACTCTCCATTTTCCCTTCAACCAACACCTATACTATAGAACTTCTCAGTGTTCATTTCTTTTATCTCCTCTTTGACGTTGACTAATCAAAACAGGGCCACGTCATAGAAGGGAAAAATCAAACACCAACAGAAAAAACTGAGCCTGTAGCCTGGCTCAGAATGTTTCTGGAGATGAACTTTTTATCATGTGAACATGCCGTAAACTCCACGGTGGAATACAGGAGAACCGGACCTGACTGTATAACAGGCAATGTGCTGCTGCTCTCCTGTGACCGTGAACTCCAAAAGCAGCAATGGATGCACCAACTGCATAGTTTTCAGGAGAATACAGTGAGCCAGGCTACAGCTCTTTTATTCTTGGTTTAAGTTTTCTCCTGTATGACACGTCCATGTTTTGATTGGCCTGCCTCATAGTTAAGAAAAGATCTGTGATGCACGCACAATTGGTTGAAGGGAAAATTTACATTTATATTGTCAGGTGGCATAATTTGGGGCAGAGGTCACAGAAACGAAACTTATAAACACTGTTCCATAATCCATGAAACATGGGCAATTGGAAGAGATCTTCAGTTTAAAAAACCCCACAGTAATTGGTCCTCCAAAATTTTTTCATAACTTTTGTTTTATAGTAGTTTTTCTTTGGGATTAAAGCGAGCTAATCTTCACTCCCCACTTTTATGAAAATGTTAGACGGCCATGATTTTTTATCCTTGTCTAGCAACATAGGTTGAAAAAAAAGACCATGGTCCATGAAGTTTAACCTTTCTCCTTCCTTGGTCCTTTTTTTGGTAGTTATTAACCCCTGCATACCAGAATACCTCAAGGCCTCAAGTTTCAAAGTTTGTTTAACCAGGTAGCATTCACAATTTTCCCCTCAGATCCTAATGCTTTGCCCACATATCTTGCCGCAACACATCAGCTTCAAAAAATGTTTACTTGCTGTCTAATATATCCCAACTCTTCCGATGTCATAAGACAATCAATATTATTCACTTCATGTTTTTTAATGTTGTGGCTGATCAGTATAAATAGTAAAACGAAAACAATTTATATTGAAATCGGCAATAGTCCAGAGAAAACCTTCCAGGGGCTGAGAGTTCTCTACTGTGAATGCATAATGAAGGCAGGGTTGGACTGAAGTAACATTACTCTCAGAATAAATTAGTGCTTATTCTTAATTAAACTTCAGTGTGGTCTCCTGCAAGCTATCCCAACATGCTCCTAACAACAGGAATCATATTAGTATTCTCCTCCTGTCTGGACTGTTGTATTGCGTAGAGCTCAAATGTACAGAATGTCAAAAAGCAAAACTCTACCTAGAGCATCTCATCTATTCCATCTACCTGTTCAATCAAAACTTCATTAAGAATTATTTAATTGCACAGAAACAGACAGTTTAATGAATCAAATGAAATGAAATCGAGTAGCAATTGCAGTTCATTCTTACAAAGGATAATAAAACCACTCAAAACTCTACTTTTCGAATTTGGATCAGTGGGGGGATATGAATAAATAGGAGATTTACGTTTTAGGCAAATGGACATTCTGCCTGAGAAGCTTAATATGAAATATTTGCACAAACCTCTAAAGGCCTTGATTCTTAACAGTTAATATTTTCGAGTACTTGGAAAAAAATAAAACTTTCATTATTCTTAACCCAGGAAGGCACCTTGCAGTAAACATTAAGAGGTCATGCAGACGTTCGTGAAACTCTGTGGAAGCATGGGCTGTCTGTAGGTCTACTGACCTGAACTTGACAGCCTCATACATGCTTTTACATTGTTTTCAAGGCTCAGCTCAATTAAATGGCAGAAATGCCAGGATCTAATCAACATGATATTGATTTACAGTATATCTTCCATATCGGGGCCAAATTAGTTCTCGGGATCAATGTAGGTTTGAATTATGATTGAAATTAACCTGGTTTCTTCAAAATGAAGCAGTAGTATAATGGTTTCAGTCTCTCATAAGAGGGTACAAGCGTAATGATTACAAATCTTGGTGGCCACATTTTTGAACTGAGACACAGATCTTGGTGCTTACACTATAATGTTTATGCAGTGTCTTAGGCAGTTACCATAAACCTTCTCTTTTACAAATTGAACAGGTAATAACAGTAACCAGGAGAGACCACCCCGCAGCTTCGGGCATAGGACAGTATAGTATGGAACACCTTGCGGTCTGTTTTTGCTTACTAACAGGAACTGTCTATAATGTTTGCACATGAGTGGAGCACAACAGAACTTGGAGACACACACTCCCAGGAGGTTTCTCCTGTCTGAGGCCACATAACCCATGCCACAAATAACTCATCTATCCCAGGCAATGGCAGACCTAGACATGACAGACCACAATCCTTCTCACTATCGGGCTACAGCACAAAGTAACCGGTTGGCATGGCCTTTGGATAGCAGAGCACTACGTAAAAGGACTAAATAATATGTGCCACCCAAATGTGATTTAAGATATCAATAAAAGATGCTAAGTTGGTGGTTGAACTCTCAAAAGAAAGGAAACCACCTGAATGCATCAAACAGGATGTAAAATGTTACCTAATGGTACATAACAGGCAACAGATTATCCAAAGGATATAGCATTAATTAACAGATCAGCACACAATGCCGTAGCCAATTGCACACTTATATTCATACCTAGACCAAAAAAAAAACAAATTTATGGCCACAAAAATGACAATAGGTGAAATATGAATAAAAAAGGAACAATGCCACCAGATTAAATGAAGGGCCGGGAGTCTCCAAGGATTCTCTGTATAATCACAGGAAGGTAGCGATGGGAAGACAATACCCTGTCAAATCCCTAATATCTGATCCCCAAACTCCCGCCCTGACAAGGGCAGTCCACAGCTCACCCTATATTGCACATGCCCTGCACTTTCCCTTAGGGGGGTGTCCCAACGCGTTTCATCCAAGTAACTCTTCAAGGGACTAGCTTGTTATAAAGTGCACATATATTCAGCTCCATGGGTCTGCTCCAGATGTAAATGGCTCCATCTCAAAATCCATATCTCGAAGTATGCATTGCTGAATTTCCACCCCTCTCTCCCATGCTCCTGAAAGCCCCATGTGAACTGCATTGTATTTTTATATGGTACGCATTGCTGAATTTCCATCCCTCTCTCCCATGCTCCTGAATGTGAACTGCATTGTATTTTTATATGGTATGCATTGCTTACCCATCTTCTTGTATCCATAATTGTATTCCATTCTTGTTATCTTTGCCACACATCTAAGTGGTCTGTAAAACCCCTTCCCCCTTTTATGACCTTTGCTTAACTCTGTGCATTTGGCCTGGGCAGTTACACCCCACTCTCATTCACAGCTGATTGTGTTTAGCTGCACATATATTCAGCTCCATGGGTCTGCTCCAGACGTAGTCGGCTCCATCTATCTCAAAAGCCATATTTCAAAGTACATATTTCTAAGTACTCTGAATTAGACTAGAATTGGACTGGAATTGACTGTAAGGTAACGGACTATAACACCACAACAATGTTTTTCCTTCTTTTTACTATCACCCCATACTACTCTATTTCTCCCTATCTCCTGCAATCCCTCAACCCAGTAAGGAACTTATCATTTCCCCCTCCATCCTTCCCAGCCATCTCACCTCTTTGTCACAACTGTTCCTCCACATGCAATCCTTTTTCTCCAGACACACAAGGCCACATCATATCCTATCCTGCTCCCACCTTCTAATGCTCTGTCTACTACTCCTCATTGCTGGCGACGTATCCCCTTATCCTGGCCCTTCTCAACACATCCCCACACTCATTTCTAACACTCTGCCATGATCTTCTACACGTTTTTGCAACCATGACAACCTCATACCTATTCATCCAGCCCTCACTCCCCCGGTCCTCTTACCTGGCGCCTTATGGAACACACGCTCTGTCTGCAGCAAGCTATCATTTATCCATGACCTCTATCACCAACAAACTCTCCTTCCTTGCCATCACTGAAACCTGGCTCACTCCCTCTGACACAGCCTCTCTAGCTGCGCTTTCCTATGGCGGATTCCATCTCTCTCACATCCCTCGCCCCAGCAACAAACGTGGTGGAGGAGATGGCTTGCTCCTGTCTGATACCTGCTCCTTTACCCCAATTCCTCTGCCACCCTCCGCTACTGTTCCCTCGTTCGAGGTGCTCTCCGTCCGCATCTATTCCCCGTCCAACCTTCAACTGGCTGTCATGTACCGCCCCCCAGAACTAGCCATCTCCACCTTTCTTGACCACTTCACCATCTGGCTACTCCATTTCCTTTCTGCTGACATTCCCACCATCATCATGGGCGACTTCAACATCTCCATTGACACTCCACCCCGGCTGCCTCTAAACTTCTATCGCTCACGGCTTCCCTCGGCCTCACTCAATGGTCCTCTGCGACCACTCACAAAGATGGTCACACGCTGGACCTTATCTTCACCCATCTCTGTTCCCTCACTAATCTCAATAACTCAACCCTCCCCCTGTCTGACCACAACCTACTGACATTCTCTTCCCTCTCCTCTCCTACTGCGCAACCCCCACTCCATAAACTCGCTCACCCTCGCAAGAATCTCAAACACCTCAATTTACAATCACTCTCTGAGTCCCTTCTCCCTCTTACAGACATAGCTTCCCTTCATGACACAGATGCTGCTGCCACTTTTTAGAACATCACAATAACAACAACACTTGATTCGGCTGCACCCCTCACGCAGAGCAAAACTCTAACAATCAACAGGCAGCCCTGGCTGACCAGCCTGACCAAAGACCTGAGACAGGTTTCCAGGGCCGCTGAGCGGAGATGGAAGAGAACCCATTCTACTGAGCACTTCAGCTCATACAAGCAGTCCCTTGCCAGCTTTAAGTCCACACTCTCTGCCGCAAAACAAACATACTTCGCATCCCTCATATCCTCCCTGTCTCACAACCCTAAACAGCTCTTCAACACTTTCAATTCTCTACTCCGTCCCACAGCATCTCCTCCCTCTCCTCTCATTTCTGCTAAAGACTTTGCCTCCTTCTTTAAGCAGAAGATCGACACGATCAGACAAAACTTTGGCCCGCAGCCCCCAATACCCCTCTTAGCCGCTCAGCTCTGTTCTGCCAAAGCCTGCTTCTCCACCATGACAGAAGATCAGCTCTCCACCCTCCTGTCAAGATCACACCTCACCACTTGTGCCCTCGACCCACTCCTGTCTCACCTCATCCCTAACTTGGCCACAGTCTTCATCCCATCTCTAACACACCTCTTCAACCTTTCACTTACAAATGGTGTCTTTACCTCATCCTTCAAACATGCCTCAATCACACCCATCCTCAAAAAGCCCTCCCTTGATCCATCCTCTGTGTCTAACTATCGCCCGATATCTCTTCTCCCTTATGCCTCCAAACTACTGGAACAGCATGTATATCTTGAACTGTCCTCCCACCTCTCCTCCTTTTCCCTCTTTGACCGGTTACAATCTGGCTTCCGACCGCATCACTCAGCTGAAACTGCCCTAACTAATGTCACTAATGACTTACTAACCGCCAAGAGCAAGCGACACTACTCTGTCCTCCTTCTCCTGGACCTATCCTCTGCCTTTGACACCGTAGACCATTCCCTCCTGCTACAGACTCTCTCATCTCTTGGCATCACAGACTTGGCCCTATCCTGGATCTCATCATACCTAACAGACCGAACATTTAGTGTCTCCCTCTCACACACCACCTTCTCACCTCGCCCCCTGTCTGTTGGTGTTCCTCAAGGCTCTGTCCTAGGACCCCTACTGTTCTCCATCTACACCTTTGGCTTGGGACAGCTCATAGAATCCCACGGTTTGCAGTATCACCGCTATGCCGATGACACGCAGATCTACCTATCTGGACCCAACCTCGCCTCCTTACTGACTGAAATCCCAAAATGTCTGTCTGCTATCTCAGCCTTCTTCTCTGCTCGTTTTCTCAAACTGAACATGGACAAAACAGAACTCATCATATTTCCCCCATCTCACTCTACCCCTCCACCAGACCTATCCATCAATATCAATGGCTGCTCTCTTTCCCCAGTCCCGCACGCTCAGTGCCTTGTGGTGATCCTCGACTCTGCGCTCTCTTTCAAACCACATATCCAAGCCCTCGCCTCAACTCAAAATTATTTCCCGGATCCGCTCATTCCTCAACCATGAAACCACAAAAACACTAGTGCATGCTCTTATCTCCCGCCTCGACAACTGCAACCTCCTACTCTCTGGCCTCCCCTCTAGCACTCTGGCTCCGCTCCAGTCCATCCTACACTCTGCTGCCCGACTAATCCACCTGTCTCCCCGCTATTCCCCAGCCTCCCCCTATGCCAGACCCTTCACTGGCTTCCTATCGCCCAGAGGCTCCAATTCAAAACCCTAACCATGACATACAAAGCCATCCACAACCTGTCTCCTCCATACATCTGTGACATGGTCTCTAGGTACCTACCCGCACGCAACCGTCGCTCATCTCAAGATCTCCTTCTCTACTCCCCCCTCATCTCTTCTTCCCACAACCGCATACATGACTTCTCCCGTGCTTCCCCCTTACTCTGGAACTCTCTGCCGCAACACATCAGACTCTCACCATCAACGGAAATCTTCAAGAAGAACCTGAAGACCCACCTGTTCCGACAAGCCTACAGCCTGCAATGATTCTCGGTCTACTGAACCACCGCACGACCTGCTCTACCCTCTCCTACTGTATCCTCACCCGTCCCTGTAGACTGTGAGCCCTCGCGGGCAGGGTCCCCTCTCCTTATGTACTTGTGTGTGTGTCCCTTGTCTTACACATGTTTATTATACTTGTTTATATTTCCACTTTTCACATGTAAAGCGCCATGGAATAAATGGCACTATATAAATCCATAATAATAAATAATAGTGCTATAACTCGAGAGACATGAATCCTCCTACTCTCCCGGCCCTTCATTTAATCTGGTGAGATTGTTCCTTTTTTATTCATATCTCATCTATTGTCATTTTTGTGGCCATAAATCTTTGTTTTTTTTGGTCTAGGTATGAATATATGTGTGCAATTGGCTACAGCATTGTGTGCTGATCTGTTAATTAATGCTGTATCCTTTGGATAATCTGTTGCCTGTTATGTACCATTAGGTAACATTTTACATCCTGTTTGATGCATTCAGGTGGTTTCCGTTATGTTGAGAGTTCAACCACCAACTTAGCATCTTTTATTGATATCTTAAATCACATTAGAGTGACACATATTATTTAGTCCTTTTAATTTACATATTAAAAGTTATGTTTTAATTCCACCAATTGCTATATATATATATATATATATATATATATATATATACACACACACACATTTTTTGGGGTGAGATTTGAATTGTGTCAATTTTGACACAAATTGTCCCTTGCTTTATTCATAGCAGATCACATGGCGCTTTTACTCGCTCATTTTTTACTTCTTCCCTTCTTAAAATAAAGCTATTATGGTGATATGCTCTCAAGAATTGTGAACCTGACTACCCTGTGTACCCACTGTTCACAATATACATTGAAGTTTAATGCCCGTATTATGCACAGTTACTTCTTTTATGCATTTCCTGTAACAATAATTATACAGCACATAAATCACATAGAGAAGTTTGCTGGTTCACTATATGTATACGTGTTGTGGCTACGAATTTCAAGCAAGGTGTCCAATAATTTAAGGGTCACATAATTTTACATAAATCTATTATTCCATAGTGGGCCAGTTACTTCACTGGTTCAAAGCAACAATACAGTTCAAGAATATATCTTCTTATAAGTCAGTGCAGCAGTACTTCTCAGATCTACCTTTTTACAATGTGGTTTACACTTTGTCTGTGGATTATGGTACTTTGTGTAGTTTCTGTATGCTCTCATGAACTGGACATTATCCTTGCCTCTAAATATCACCTTTACTCTGCTCCTATGGATAAGCCACCTGGTATTTATAGTTCCAATCTATTTATTATATTTATTTGTATTTATTTGTACTCATATATATATATATAGCGCCTTTAATTCCACAGCGCTTTACAAACTTTATTGGCACTGTCCTCGATGGGGCTCACAATCTAAATTCCCTATCAGTATGTATTTGGAATGTGGGAGGAAACCCACGCAAACACGGGGAGAACATACAAACTCCTTGAAGATGTTGTCCTTGGTGGGATTTGAACCCAGGACTCCAGTGCTGCAAGGCTGCAGTGATGACCACTGAGCCACCCTGCTGCCCTTACTGTGACCTCTTTATAACTGGTTCTGAAGTCTTCTGTTGTAGATGTATATAGCAAAGCAACATGGAAATCTGCCCACGAAAATCCAGGAAACATTGGGGGAGATAAAAAGGTGCAAGAAGAGTAAAATGTGGTTCCTAGATACAGTGAGAAACCTAACATTATGGCTCGTAATCATCAAGACCAGCAATTTTGACTCCTGACTTGAGGAAAGGACATATTGGAGTCAGAGGCTCCTGATTCAAATTAGTTCCAAAGTAAAAAAAAAAAAAAAAAAATACACACTTCACGAGCATGAAAAACAGAGCAATCTCCATGGCTGAAGATACCTATACATAAATTTTACGGCTATTTTGTCATTGGGTTTAAAAAAAAAACAGAAAAATGATAAACAGTCCCACTCAACAGGTGTCATATTAAAAACTAATTCTTATTAAAATATCTGAAAATTCATCCATTTTTCCTCCCCTCTTTGAACCATCAGAAGAGAAAACTAAATCACTAGAGGACTCTGTGATATATATATCCTCGAAGCTACAATGATCTCCCGAGGGCTCATTCATTCTGTAACCTTTACAGCTTTCAGGCTTAAATGGCAGAGGTTTACCTTGGGTTAGACTACATTTTAAAGCAGAGGTCTCAGAGGTGGCAGATTTCCTATTAATTCAGTGTGGCACATTAGTGCCAGTAGAAATTTTTCTTCTATGAAATGCAAAATTATTTAAATTTATGAAGTAATTATAATACAGGGGATAAGCTATAAAGTTTTTTTTTTCCTGCACATTTCACAGTAAGTCATTTTATTGCATTGATTGAATAACTAAAGTATTAAAAATTGTGATTTATGAAGATATGCTAATTGGCCAGGTTTTGAAGAAAGTCTCATTTGCATTACAAACAGTATTCGAAAAATTGAACATAACGTTTTGTGTGCTCCATTATTCTAGTCGGGATTTGTATCAACAAACTATCTCTCGACAGCAACAAAGAAGCTGCGTGGAAAAACACATGATCAAAGATCTCTTCAATTACTTTCTAATTCCTATTTAATTTCTCTCCTAGGAAGCATTTCCTTGCCTCTAGCAACAACTGAAAACCAGATTTTTGGGGCGTAATATGGGATCCCTATAGATGTGTATAAATAAATATGCATGAGCTTCATATCTAGAACTTCCCGTTAGTGAACTTATTACTCTCTGCAATGTGTGAAAACTCATCATAGCTCGTCTTTTGTATACAGAAGGAACATTTGTACCATTTTGAAAAGACTCTCAGAGGGAACGCTATGATTTAAGCAATCGAAGATGAACGTTGAGAACTACTTGGTAATTCATAAACCAATGACAAAAGTGTATTTTACTGCTTTTAGATTAAAAAAAATATATATTTTATAACTGAGACAATTGAGTTGTATTCTTGAATATCTTCCAATGCAATCTATTCTGTCACCATGAGAATATCACAATGGAGTTCTTCATTAAGAATTGTGTCTAGTGGGATAATTCACTGGCAAGATTGAATGGGAAATAATACAATGCAATGTAAATCATCCGAAAAAGTAAATATATAATGAGCTACATGGCTTCAGTGACATTTAGAACACTGGTTTACAAGAAATACAAGAAAATGAAGGCTAATATTGTCAAGTGGGTACATAATAGGTCAAGTCTGTACACCCCTTAATGACCCATGACGAAAACCTGTATCATGGTTGGATGCTAGTTCTCGAACCTCAATGTACATTTTTGTCATACTGAGCGTGTGGGTTCTGTCTGAGCACCTGTGTGGTCAGTGCCACAAGTTGAAACCCATAGCTCTGCTCAAACAGCAGTCACCAAAGCGTGCCAAGATCCCTTCAGTTTAACCCCTGAAGAGCTGCTGTCAATAACGAAAGGTGGCATTTAAGTTAGGGTGACGTGTTCCCACTGTTATGCCTTTTTCCTCCCTATAAGCTTTGCAATCTTGGGGTGCCAATGGAATGCTAAAGTTGCTGGCAGCCTGATAATGGTTTTCATGAAGCCATCTTAGTACACCTATAGGGGTCTTAAAGAATTCTGGTCAAGTTAGCAGACTATGAGTAACGGGTGAAAGGTAATGTTGGAGCAGGGGAAGATTCGCAATGCTTCTTGTCGATAGGCATTAAAAACGTGGTAATGGAAAACCACTTTAAAAAGAGTAAAGCCAACTACACAAATTGGATCAATGTCGTTCGCACAGATAAACACCTAGGGTCTCTGGAGTGCTCGAGTCTTTCCCCCAACAAATTATGTCAAAGGAAAGAAGTGTGTAGAAGCCAATGGAAAAAAGTAGTGATAACACTTAGGAGCAGATTCACCAAAATATTTGCCAAAAAACTGGCAGAACACTTTGAAAAATAGCTAAATTTTTGTGCAAGACAGAGATTGAAGCAGCTCTGCCAAAATGCGCTAAGCCGGGGAGTGACGGTGTATGGCTACACTCGCTTATCAAATTCAACAAAAATGCTGGCTTTTCTTATGCTAGAAAAGCTTCTTTAGTCCATGACTAAAACAGGTTTTCGGCATGTTCTCTCTGCCATAGAGAAGATGCGCCAAATTCATTAAGTAGAGTGCGCAACAACAATCAATGAATCAGCCCACTGTCCGAATGGCAGCTATGTGAAGCTTTTTTTCATATTAAAAGAAAATCATACAAAGCTGGAGGTACACAGTGGTTGAGGGATACATACCACAGGAAAGTTTTAACAAGAAGGAAAATAAAGTTAGTGGATAAAAAGTGAAAAAAACTTCACATTTTAAGCAAAAAAATCCTTGCAGGCGATTTAAAGCTCTAAGTAGATGATCACATTTTCTGCCATGTGAGCTTTTTTAATATCCTGTCTGCAATATGAGATTTTTATTCACGTTTCCAGTTCTGAAACCTTGTCAAATAACTTGCTCTCCATAAGGATGTAAAGTATAGCGCCAGGCTCATTTTCATAATAATACACAGAAACTGCTCAAATTGAATAGAAGCGTGTGCACTGCGCTAACACATTGACCCTCACGTGAAATAAAGAGGCGCTTTACGCTAAAAAATGACATCATTTCAACTTCAAAAATGAAACTTTGCAGAACTGAGAGCGTACATAAAATTTTCATTCTATTCACAACTCTTTACTGATGCTGAACGTAAAAGCAAATATGATGACACCACTAAAGTTTCATTATGACAGAGTGATTGATACTTTCATTTCAAAACTGTTCTACTCTTGACCCCTAGCGTATGGCTCCTCTTACTAGCAGGCTGACACATGGAAAAAAGTGTGTGCTGGCTGAAATCGAAATGTCTGCTGCTGAATAGCTCAGGCATACGTAGTCTGAAAAGAAAAGCCCTAAGGGATAAAGTCCTGGCTTGTGAACGGTAAACTTTTGTGGCAACATTTTATCTGAAAACTCTAAGCCGTCACAAAGGGAAAAAGTAAACTGGACCATATGCAACCTATTTTCTTTATAGCATGTGAAAAGCCAATGTACTGGACATAAATTTTTCAGTTAAAAGGACCTAGATATTAAATTCTAATTATGGTGTTTTTCAAGCTGATAAGGGACAATATTATACTTCTGCGTACCTTTTGGATTGATATATAGCAAGTTTTAATGAGTTTTTATTTATTTGAATATGTAATTTGCTGCAATTAAACTTTCTTTTTTTTTACACACATTTTTTTTATGCCAGAGTTTCCAAACCTATTGTATTAGCTGATGCAGTAAAAAAAAAAAGTCACCTTCTCGAGTCTATGCTGTATAAAGTACCAGATGGGTAAAAGAATGCCTTGGTTCTGTAATACTCGACCCTAGAAGCCTCATGTTCGTGTTCTATGCACAGAGCAATGCGATGTGCCTGAATTCGTCTTACTGGAGACAAGTTATCATTAGTCAATCAGAAGTAAATATCAGCACTACAAAAAATTAGAGTTAGGAAAGAAAATCAATCATAGCAGGGAAAGCTTGGTAGGCCAATTCTTCTTCGTAAAAGTCACAAGGCTGACGTAATTGTCATGCGCTGTTTGCCCAAATGACAGGAAGCTACTGGCTACAAAAGAGGAGAGGGAGTGCCAGCAAGACCAGAGCTGAACACAGAAGTTGGAAGAGTTCAGCTAACTAGCAACTGGATGCAACAGTTGGCTTAAATTGTGACCATTTGCCAGGTCACATCACAGCAGCCAGGAAAAGTGACAGCCCCTTTCCATATGCTTGATCTGTGCATTAAAAATCATTAACGAAGGACTCCCATTAATATTTTTCTTTTACATTAAATATGTGTTTATGATTGGTGTGTAGTGCGAGTGTATTAATATTCTCACCTACTGCCGCTTTCTCAGGGATCCAGCAGCATTCCACTCCTTTTCTCAGTCACTTCTCTGCAGACTCTCTGGGTTATTTTGTGTTCTGGGTGACCCAGAAGTCACTTTTACAACATTAGTCTATAAAGTGTCAGATCGAGGCACCATGGACTTAACATGGTAAAAGAGACTTCCGGCTCACAGCATCAAATGAGCCAACTAGTTTGAATTGTGTTGATGTCATTGAGAAGCAGAGAAGAATGGAGCTGCACACCATAGAGTGCATCAGTAGGTGAGTATACTAAAACGAATTTGTCAGCAGGTGTTTGCAATGTAATCTACGCAATATGTGATTTATCAGGCTGTGTGCTGTTTACTTACAATGAAGATTTTATCAGTAGGAAATTATCATTGCCCTGACTAGCTGCCCCGTGCCAAGTCATTCTCCTCCTTCTCGATGTAATCTGGGTCACCTTACCTATTATGTGTGTGTGTTTATATATACATGGATCTGAGAATGCTTGGCTCTCTACAGTGTCAACAGGAAATTAAGAACCTTCCTCAGAAACTCAATTGGCTAAGGAGAACAACATTGGAAGTCAACGCTAAACAACTAGCACAAGTGACCATCAAATGCAGCATATACCAAGGTGATGCACTGTCACCATTGCTGTTCTGCATAAGATTGAACCCCCTCAGTCAGATAATTACAGAGTCTGGCTATGGATAAAAGTTAAAGGTTGGAAGCACCATCAGCCACCTCCTCTACATGGATGACATCAAGTTGAACGAAATAAACGAGACATCAATTCACTGATCCACCTGAAAAGAATCTGCAGCGAAGACATCGGGATATTCTTCAGACTGGAGAAGTGCGGCAGGTTGGTAATAAAGAGGCAAGGTAGTCAAGACTGATGGAGTGGAATTACCAGCAGGGCACATAACAGATGTACAGATATGCTACAAACCTCGGCATTCCAAAGGGATTTGGTAACCATGAGCCGGAGGCAAGGAAAACAGCAACATGCAAATACCATCAAAGGGTAAGACAGGTCCTGAAGAGCCAGCTCAATGGGACGAATAAAATCTGCACCACCAATACATATTCCCTGCCAGTTATCAGATACCCTGCTGGCATAGTGTGCTGGCCAAAAGAAGAGATGGAAGCTGCAGATGTGAAGACATGAAAGCTACTCACAATGTATGGAGGTTTCCACCCTAAAGGTACTGTCACACTTAGCGATGTACCAGGGATCCCGACCAGCGATATGACGCGGTCAAGATCGCTTGTACAACGCTAAGTGGTCGCTAGTGAGCTGCCACACAGGCAGATCTCACTAGCGACATCGCTGGGGATGGGGGTTGCTACTTACCTGTCACACCAGGTGATCCTGCGTCCTCCCGCAGGGCTCCACGCGTCGCTCGTCGTCACAGCAGGAAGCGCCGCAGGAAGCTGACGACGAGAAACAGTCCTGGACGTTCTCGCGCGATCAGCGATAAGCAGCGGGGGAGCGGGTTGTAGGTAAGTATCAGACACAGCGATATCGCTAGCAATATCGCTATAACGTCACAAGTTATAGCGATATTGCTAGCGATATCGCTTAGTGTGACAGGCCCTTAAGTCTAGAACCCAAAGATTGTATACTAACAGAAAGGAGGGTGGTCGAGGCTTGATAAGCATGCAAGCCACCATCACAGATGAAACAAGGAGTATCCAGGAATACATTAGAAAAATGGCACCAAATGATGAGATGCTGAGAGAAAGCCTAAGGCATCAACAACAGATCTGGAAAGAAGAACAGGAACATGAAGCGCCATGGCAAGTCAAGCTGCTGCATGGGATGCACCATCAACAGATAATGGAGGTGGCTGACATGGAGAAATCCTACCAATGGCTGGAGAAAGCTGGACTCCGAGACAGCACAGAGGCACTAATCATAGCGGCACAAGAACAAGCACTAAGTACCAGATCAAAAGAAGCAGGAAATGGTTTTATACATTTTGCTGAAAAAAAAAATAGTAATTGCTGGTCAACTTTTAACTCTTATTATTTCCTAACAAAAAAAATTAGTCAAAAAATGTTGCTGATGTAAAGTAGACATGTGGAAAATATTATTTGCGAACTATTTTGTATGACATAACTCTCTGATTTAAGGAAATAAAAATTAAAAGTTTGAAAATTGTAAAATTTTCAAAATTGGTCCAATTTTTTTTTTTTTTTTAAAGTCATATAGAAGAAATTTTACCACTATCATAAAGTACAATAAGTCACTAAAAGCACTCAGAATCCGTGGGATCCGTTGAAGCGTTCCAGAGTTATTACCACATAAAGTGATGTTTGTCCTGGTCATGATAGTGAAAACAGCCTTGGGGAGTAAAGGGGTTAAGGATGTTCTCTATCCATTGAGGACAGCAAACCACTATGGAGGACTAAGCATGACCAAGCATTACAAAGTCGACTAACCATTTAAATGGACACCTTGTAATGTTACCGTTGCCTCAGTGAAAATGTTTGGTCACCTAACTGTTTTCTTGGAGAAGTTTACTGATCTTCATAAATCCAGACAGATACTACCCACTTGACAGGTTCAAAATAGCAACTGCCCTGATATCCTCAGTGAGCTAAATGGATAGGTGATTCAGTTCTTTAAGTTGAAAGTTTACATGAAAACTTCTCTCTTTGCTACAAGATTTTTTTGAGGACCAAGAAATGCATCAAATATAATAATAATAATAATAATAATAATAATTATCTTTATTTATATAGCGCCAACATATTCCGCAGCGCTTTACAGTTGAACAGTTTCAAACACAACAGTCATAAGTAACAACGTTAACAATACAATAATTAAAGCAAAATAAGACGACCCTGCTTGTGGAGCTTACAATCTACAATGAGGTGGGGGAGATACAAAGCATAGGTTTGTATTTACAAAGATGTATTTACAATGACGGTCCAGCCATCTTCAGGGGGTGGGGGTTAGATGGAGATAGTGAATGGGCTACACACACACAAACATAACATGACTTTGATTACTGAATGTGATAGGCCGCTCTGAACAAATGCGTTTTGAGTGAGCGCCTAAAACTATGCAAATTGTGGATGATCCTAATATCTTGGGGTAGAGCATTCCAGAGGATTGGCGCAGCACGGGAGAAGTCTTGGAGTCGGGAGTGGGAGGTACGGATTAGGGCAGAGGTTAGTCGAAAGTCATTTGCAGAGCGCAGCGGTCGGTTAGGCCGATAGACAGAAATGAGGGAGGAGATGTAAGGGGGTGCCGCACTGTGGAGAGCTTTGTGGGTGAGAACAAGTACTTTGAATTGTACCCTGTAATGAATTGGCAGCCAGTGTAACGACTGGCGAAGAGCGGACGCGTCTGAGTAACGATTAGCCAGATGGACAACCCTGGCTGCTGCATTAAGGATAGACTGGAGAGGGGAGAGTCGAGTGAGAGGGAGGCCAATTAATAGAGCATTACAGTAGTCCAGGCGGGAGTGGATCAGGGCGACAGTTTTTGTTGTTTCCATGGTGAGAAAAGGGCGGATTCTAGAGATGTTCTTTAGGTGTAAGCGGCATGAGCGGGCAAGAGATTGTATATGGGAGGTGAAGGAGAGATTGGAGTCTTACATAACACCCAGACAGCGTGCCTGCTGTCGGGGTGTTATTATGGTGCCACCCACAGAGAGGGAAATGTCAGATTTAGGGAGGTTAGTAGATGGTGGGAGCAGAAGAAGTTCAGTTTTGGAGAGGTTGAGTTTCAGATAGAGAGCAGACATGATGTTGCAGACTGCAGACAGACAGTCAGTGGCGTTCTGTAGTACAGCGGAGGTAAGGTCAGGGGATGATGTGTACAGTTGTGTGTCATCAGCATAAAGATGGTACTGAAAGCCAAATCTGCTGATGGTCTGTCCAATTGGGGCCGTATAGAGAGAGAAGAGAAGGGGGCCAAGGACTGAGCCCTGAGGTACCCCAACAGTGAGAGGAAGAGGAGATGAAGTGGAGCCAGAAAACAGAACACTGAAGGAGCGGTCGGAAAGATAGGAGGAGAACCAGGAAAGAGCAGTGTCCTTAATGCCTAGTGACTGGAGCCTAGAGAGTAGGAGAGGATGGTCAACAGTGTCGAAAGCTGCAGAAAGGTCGAGAAGAATGAGCAGAGAGTGGTCACCATTACGTTTTGCTGTCAGAAGGTCATTGGTCACTTTGATGAGTGTAGTTTCTGTCGAATGTAGGGGGCGGAAACCGGACTGTGAAGGGTCTAGGAGGGAGTGAGTGGAGAGGTAACGGGTAAGGCGTGAGTATATCAGGCGCTCCAAGAGTTTAGAGATGAAGGGGAGATTGGAGACTGGTCTGTAGTTGTTTGTGCAGGATGGGTCAAGGGTGGGTTTCTTTAGTAATGGAGTAATGATAGAGTGTTTGAAGGAGGAGGGGAAAATGCCAGAGGAGAGGGAGAGATTAAAGATTGTAGTTAGGTGAGTTGTGACGACTGGGGAGAGAGACTGGAGGAGATGTGAGGGAATGGGGTCGGTTGTGCATGTAGTCGGACGAGAAGAGGAGAGGAGCCTGGAGACTTCTTCTTCTGTGATGGGATCGAATGTGGAGAGTGAGCCAGGGGGAATGCAGGGAGGGATGGGAGTCACTGAATTTGGTGATTGGGAGCGGATTTCCTGACGGATATTGTCTATTTTCTCTATAAAGTGGGAGGCAAGGTCATCAGCGCAAATGTCTGTGATAGGGGCTTGTGCTTTTGGCCTGAGGAGGGAGTGAAAGGTGTCAAAAAGTTTCTTGGGGTTGTTGGATAGTGAGGAGATCAGGGTGGTGAAGTAGGTCTGTTTGGCGAGG
The DNA here is from genome assembly GCF_039654945.1 of Dendrobates tinctorius. Lineage (NCBI taxonomy): Eukaryota > Metazoa > Chordata > Amphibia > Anura > Dendrobatidae > Dendrobates > Dendrobates tinctorius. Next base: position 10,749,088 of record NW_027361870.1, read on the forward strand.
TGAAGGGCAGAGTTATATGTCCTTAACATAAATTTGAAGTGTATGAAGTCTTCTGGTGTGCGTGTTTTCCTCCATAAGCGTTCAGCACACCTAGAGCATCGCTGGAGAAATCGGGTTTGCGATGTGAGCCAGGGCTGTTTCACTCTGTGTTTGGAGGTTCTGAGGGTGAGGGGAGCTACTTGGTCAAGGGTGCTTCTAAGAGTGTCATTGAAGTGATGTACAGCCAGATCAGGACAGGACAAAGAAGAGATTGGGGACAGTGATGAGTGTAGGGAGTCTGAAAGTGTATGAGGGTTAATGGCTTGTAGATTTCTGACTGAATGGTAGGTAGGAGGGTGCTGGGGTGAGCGAGGATTTGTGAGTGTAAAGGAGAGAATGTTGTGGTCAGAGAGGGAAAGCGGTGAGTTATCTATGTAGGAGATTGAGCAGAGCCGGGCGAAAACCAGGTCCAGGGTGTTACCGTCTTTGTGTGTTTCAGAGGTTGAGAGCTGAGAGAGGCCTAGAGAAGTGGTTAGTGATAGAAGCTGGGATGCAGATGTGGAAGTGGGGCTGTTAATGGGGATGTTGAAGTCTCCCAGGATAAGGGTTGGTAGTTCTGAGGACATGAAGTGCGGCAGCCAGGCAGAGAAATGGTCCAGGAAGTGGGTGGGTGAGCCTGGGGGCCGGTATATGACCGCTACTCTGAGGGAGAGGGGACGAAAGAGCCTGATGGTGTGGACTTCAAAAGAAGGGAATGAGAGTGATGGAACTGGGGGGATGACCTGGAAAGTGCATTGTGGGGACAGGAGTATGCCGACTCCACCACCAGGTCTGTTTGTCGGTCTCGGGGAATGGGAGAATTGTAAGGCACCATGGGAAATGGCAGCAGGAGAGACAGTGTCAGAATCCTGAATCCAGGTTTCCGTGAGGGCCAACAGATTCAGAGAGTTTTTCAGAAAGTAATTGTGTAGGAAAGGAAGCTTGTTGCATACAGACCGTGGATTCCAAAGGGCACAATTGAAAGAAGGAGATGAAGGAGTGCAAATAATATTAGTAAGATTATTAAGGTTTCGATGTGAGGTAGGGTAGGGGTTGAGGTTGGGGGATGGTGGACCGGGGTTGGGGGAGATGTCCCCTGAAATCAGTAGGAGCAGGAAGATAAAGAGCAAGTAGTTTTTGGAATTGTATGAAGATTTTTTGTGCAGTGTGTTTGAGCAAGATGGGCTGAGGTTTTTTTAAGAAGGTGAGAAGTGCATGGGAGCTGTACATGGGAGAAGGAAAGAGAGAGGAGCTGATGTATATGAGTTGTGATGGAGGGGGGGATTGGTCGGTGAAAGTGGATTGCAAGAGAACATAGGAGGATAGGAATAAGCACATGGTTAAAAGGGACAGCAGAGTGAGGGTTACCCGACTCCTGCCCTGACTAACTGCCATGTAATAACTGCTGTATCCCGACGCTTAGCTTCGTGACACTTTGCTTCTGTGATGCGTGCACCCCCACATGCGTGCACCCCTAAGAATGGTTCACATTTATAGTCCAGACTGCTGGGTCTGAAGAAATGGATTGTGGGAACTGGTTGAGGATAATTTGGCAGCTGGGCTCAGCACACCAGGGTTGTTGTTTTTTTTTTTGGGATGATCAAAGACATTCAGCCAGGCAACATCTATTTTAACACCTCCACCAGATAAGATCTACACTGATCCCAGTCATGGAAATGCAACAGTGAGTTTTAAGTACAATGCACCAAATGATTTATAACAATGAATTAGCAGACACATTAAAATATGTTTCTAGATGGTAAAGCAGCAGATGACAGCAGACAGCAAGCAGAGGGAATTTTTACCATTAGAGTCTATTGCAGCAGATGAGACAGCAATCAGAGGTGGGAAGTTGTACCATTTGAATATGTTGTAGAAGACAGCAAGCAGAGGGAATTTTTACCATTAGAGTCTATTGCAGCAGATGAGACAGCAATCAGAGGTGGGAAGTTGTACCATTTGAATATGTTGTAGAAGACAGCAAGCATAATTATAGAGAACATATGATCAACTTCCCCATGTGACAGCAGCACATTTATAACATTCCTATTAATAGGCACTTTCAATAATGGTTATCAAATCACATTTGACAGTTTCATCTACACTATATGAAATTATCAAGCCTGCAGGTTCTCCCCGCCTCATCTACAAATTTCTAAATTTACTTTACAGTTTTGCATTGTTCGGTCTTTTGTCATACAATCATCTTCATAAGACAAAAAGATTCATGGCTAAACCGTAAGAAAATAAATGTTTACAGTGTATACGGCATCTCGAAAAGTATGAAAACATCAGTGAGGCTCCGCGCAGAGTATCGGTAAACCTTAAGGACTGTAATATCTAAGTGGCCTCTGAGATAACTAGATATTAACATTAAATAATATATCCATGTCTGATATGTTTGTACTGGTTGACATGATATTACTGGTATATAATCATAACCTAAACATTGTATGACTGAACTCCAACAATTTCTGCTCACTGGCTCGGTAAGACACCAATGTGTCTTCTATCTACACACCAACCATTACTAAAGGCACTTTCACATTGTATTCCAGCACCCACGCAGGTGCCCCATTGAGACTTACATCTGAAACCCTGACCAAATGGGATTTGGACATATGTGCCGACGGGGCCATAGACTATAATGGTGACAGGAGAGTGAACATGCGCTCTGCAGTGCATCATTTCGAGTTTGTGCACCTACTGGAAAAGTTACGAATTCACAATCCCTTAGACTATGCTTCCTAGCTTTCCTTATGTCAAATGCATTGATAATTTACGGGGTCTACATCATCTTACGTAAAGCTCATGCCACTGTTGCTATGATAGATATGTCCTTGAACCCAGGATCCAATAGGGTAGTCATAAAAATTCTGAACGCTATCAGTGTAGAAATTGATGTCATAAGAGGTCTATTAAACATATAGAGTCTGGGGGGCCTTTACTGCTACGGTGTCTTGGGCACTAATTCTTACCCTGTCTGCCCATATATTTATAGCTATCCATTCATTGATCCTCATTATGTTTTTATTGCTTGATATTTAGGGCTGTTTCAATGACATTGTTTGCTTACTGTATTGGAGATCAGTATTTCTGTTGGCAAGAAAAGCACAGCAGTAATGCTGCCATCAAAGATACAGAAGCCTGTATTAAAAGGAGAATTCAGCATTTCAGAGTCCATTACAAAAAAGATTTGTCATAGCCGTCATGGCTCAGTTATGAATGGAAGCCAAGATACAACTGTAAACTAGACATTATGGTGTCTTTTTATGTTTTATTCTATATATATTAAAAAAAAGGCATGAATGGATACAAACAATGCAAAAACAAAGCATGCCATGCCGATGATAATGGAGCTTTTAACATAAAAAAGCTTTAAATATTTAGCAAAAAGGTCTGAATATGATGAAGTCATCTAAAATTTAGAATTTCCCATTTGTCAGAAAAGCAGAATAATTCGCAATGTACTTTCAAATGAACAAGCCAGATTAAAACTATCCTATCATTCGAAAGGCAAAGGTCAACACCGATGACGAAATATGCAGCGCAGAACTGTGCACTTCCCTGAAGCAGCGACCAAAATGACTCCTGACCTCAATAATGGAAAACTCATCCTTGTACGTTTCTAATTATGAGAAACATTTTCTTAACCACTTCCTCATGTTGTTTCTCCTTAGATATACACTTCAGTTGCCTTTGCAATTATTATGATCACTGACAAATGTTGAAAGGCAACTATTAGTTTTCAATCAGCAACTAATATATTTTAAATTATGTACCCATAAACAGGAGGGGAGTCGTTATGGAAAGGAAAAGCAGGAAAGCAGATATATTTGGGATGATAGGACTCGTTGAAATTTGCTAGAAAAAACACAAACAAAAAAACTTGACAAGTACAGGACCATAAAAATAAAGTGTAAAGATAAAATTGTTGTAATGTAACCACTGTGATCTAGTGTATAAATAACAAAAACATCAAACAAATATTAAATTAAGGTCATTATCTGAAAGGTGGTTACAATTAATGACTAGTAAGATCATTAATGAAGTAAGATCCATCCCATAAGAAGTGTGGAGCATTGCTAATAACACAGATATTTCAAGAATTTACATATGTCAAACACAATGAAAGAGTGTGAATGGTCAATAAAGCCACTGAATATAAATGACTATAGAGCAGCAATTAATGAAACTACAATGTAATGGGTGATTCTTTCTTATTAACTTTTCAAAGAATGTGAGGAGAAGCTATATCAGACACTACTACATCTATTTAGTTAGGAAAATGTATATTACTACAAATAATAACATAACTTGGTTTTAGGGAACTACACAAAATTCTGGTCCATAAGGTAATAGTATAAAAAACCATCACCTTTTTGTTAATAACCTTTAAGTAAAGTTCAAAAGAATTCTACTCCATCCTAAACTTCTGAAAGGTTGGTACCTGCTTGGTTACAATGTAAAAATCAAATCCACATGCTTGCTATTTAGATTACTTTATTTTTAAAGACTGTGGGGGGAAAAAAAATCCAGAAGTGTACGACCACCAATAAGTTCATCTGACATCCTTAAATTTTCCATCTTGATTTGCTGGATCTTTCCATTGGTTATCTAGTCATTGGTCTGTAAGTGTAGAATTTGTACAGAAAGAGTGCAGGCTGCCATCTGTAAGAGCACAGGCACTTATGTGGGTACTTAAGCAGTCATGTGCATGTCAGTAAACTTTGACCTGAGAATCTGTTCTACACAACAGAGGGGTCATCAGTGGTAATGGAAGACTTTGCCTAACAGATGCTCGTAAACATTTAATGTGCACATCTAGGGTGTGAGAGAAAGATTTAGAAGACAAAATCTGTAGGAGTTTCTATTGTTCCATCAAAGTCTCACAAATTCACCAAGACATAATTGTCTTGAGATATTTATGATAACCTTAAAATTCTCTCTTGGCAAAGGCTTTATTATACAAGAGTTAACGTAAAAAAACTGCTTAGTCTCAAATATATGGCCTGGCTTTGAGGGAAAGTTGCAAAGTGATCCCTATTTCTTTTCATTCTTATAGCATCATTTATTCCATGGCGCTTTACATGTGAAATTGGGTATACATAATGAAAACAAGTACAATCATTTTGAACAAAATGAGTCACTGACTGTTGCAGGAGGAGAGAGGACCCTGCCCGCGATGGCTCACAGTCTACAAGGGATGGGTGAGGATACAGTAGGTGAGGGTAGAGCTGGTTGTGCAGCAGTATGGTGGAACGAGGGTTACTGCAAGTTGTAGGAGTCAAATATCTTATGTTGCCTTTAAGGATTATTTCAGTGTTATATAGACACAAATTGGATGTTTTAGTTGGGAAAACAAATAAAATTATTGTGATGAAATTATATGGTGGATTTATTTTGATACTGCATTGAGATATTACAGTAACACGTAGCAGGATGAATAACAAACAATACTGGATGTCATGAATCAGGCACATAATTGCCTACATAGAGCCAGATATTTTGAAATGGGACTGAAAATCAGTCACCAAGCATATTTTTACACTGAGGAGCTTATTTACATTTCCACAAATGGATTCTGGCCTCTCACTCTGTATGTTTCAAGAGGGGCATGAAGAGATCGTGTGTAATAATGCCCAAATATATGAGCCATGGTCAGAAGACAACTATGGTGGGGAATGGCAATTAGTGTCGCAAGAGGTAGATGATGTTGAGATACAGTATATGAGGCCCTCCTTTATGTCTAATACAGGATGTATCAGTGTCCCTCTTCCTTCTCATTTTTGGCAGTTGTTGCATTGTCTGCATAGGCATTGTGATTTTCAGAGTCCCTCCTTCATGAATTAAACAGGATGTATCTGACCATGTCACACACCATGTGCCCAGATAAGAAAGTAAAAATTACATTAACCGGTGACTACTAGTGTGTGTTGTTTTATTTCCCCCTCTACCAGGTCATCAAAATGTAGTCATAGGCGACGGGGAAATATGGTGAGAGTCAGGGCTGGAGAAGGCAGGCTTTTTTTGTCTCTTTAATTTTGCCTTATATAAAAGTCTTTATAGGGGAAAGAATGTTTCCTAACACTTTTTCCTATAAAATTCATTTTATCTTCGGTTTTGTATGTTTTATTGTTAGTCCGTAAAAGTGGAAAAATGCTCTGACAACATTGTTCCCAGCAATGTTGGGAGTCAGAGAAGCAACCAGACATCTTCCCCATGCTGTTCCCCTCCACTTCAGCAATTTTCCTGCCCCCCCAGTCCCTCCATTAGGGTCTTCCAGAAAAGTGTTTCAGTTTCCAATCAATTTCCATTATACTCTATTCGCGAGTCGAGCCCGTCTGACCTGCTTGATTTGAGTACCGAGCACTAGAGCATTTTAGAGCTTGATTATGACTAATAACAACACATTCCCCAAGACGAACAGTTTTTTGATATTTAGATTCTGATCAATATAAGTGTATTCAAGGCGACTGTAAAATACATTTAGTGGCAGCCACATGGCAGAAGGCAATAAATCAAACATGGCTGCAGGAACAAACATTCCTATTTCCAATGTTCTTTTATAAATTGTCTTTCTTTCTAAAAATGAATTGGGTAGTGGAATCATTGCATAAAGAGAAACAATTAGAGGTTGTTTTTCAAATATAGGAGAGTTTAACTTTATATTTATGGTAATGAAAACAAAATAAATCAAGAAATGTTTATATTATACACTTTGGTATCCAGTAGATCATAGGGGAAGAGTCACCGCTTTGAGGTGATCATCTTCAAATAAGGGGTGAATACAAATGTCTGTATTTGGGAGTCTCCGGATCTACAAAAGGCTTCTTGATGAATAATAACAGGTAAATTTAGAGGCGGTGGTGTTGATCAATGTGAGATGTCATCATCTGAACATTGGGTAAATTAAGAAAAACTAATAGAAAGCACGAGAAAGCACATGGACGTAAGGCCTGACTGGCCATGAGTTAATTAATGTTTAAAGTAATAAAGTACTTGAAAATATAATGTTTAAGTTGGAGGCAGTATGTATGGAAACAAGTAACCCTTTTGTGGTCATCTCATTATCTTTTATCTTAAGAAGTTTCCACACAATGGTACATTAAAAAAAACACCTTTATTTATAAATATCACAACATTATAATCATAAAAAGAAGGTGCTGGATCAGTTGCAAGAGACAACAAACAATCATAGAAACACCATATATAGATATATTCGTACCTAGGAAGCTGTTAGTATATACAATTCAATATGCAGCATATGTGTCAAAAGCAATATATCTAAATCTACTTGCTCCATATCTAAAGCTAATTATCCTCAGATGTATACAATCAAGGAGCATCTAACCCACTAATGCTTCACAAAGCATATAACTATTAGTTACCTCTAACAAGCCTAGATAAAATGAAAAACAAATATACATGTGTGAAAAAATCACTACAACATACCAGTGACTGATGGTGCTTCTTGAAGCGTCCCTCATGCCCCGACGCACATTTCGCAATGCTTCATCAAGGAGGCTTGTCAAAAAGGGGGGCTAACCCGTTTAAATATAATGGCAGCCATCACTATTGACTAATTACACAAGATTCGCACCTGATTAAAAACACTTCCTCATTCTAATAGTAAGGCACACTGCGCCTGTGCGCTTGAAGGTCCTGTGTCGACCAAATGTGATATTAACCGCACATGCGCGGGATCACGTGGAGTCCATGAACCAATGAACACACGACTAAGTAATCATGTGACCATGAAAAGGTCCTGTGTCTCCCTGTTAACATAAATAGTTATTGAGTCTGCGCGCATATAAGTACTATGTCACTCTGCACAAAGACAAATAGCGTGAGATCACATAGGCTCCATCAGTGCACAGTGCTCAGTAATCATGTGGCTATGACAAAGTCTTATATCTCCTGATTCACGCATATATAAATACTATGTCACTCTATACAAAACATCAATAACGCATGTCCTATGTCTCCTAGTTCACACAAATAGCCTATGCTTATATAAATACTATGTCACTCTATACAGAGCATCAATGACGCATGCACAGAATTATATAAGACCCATTTGCTTGGTAATCATGTGACTATAACAAAGTCCTATGTCTACCTGTTCGCATGAATAATTATCGCGCCTGCACGCATATGAATACTCTGTCACTCAATACAAGGCAACAATGACGCATGCTCAGAATTGTGAGAGACCCATCTGCCTATGAAGATAACGTCATCCCTAAAAAACTTTTGGAAGTGTATGAGAAATTCTCGCCAAGATTGGCCTCTTTTTACCTTATCCCAAAAGTACACAAAGACCCTCTGAACCCCCCAGGAAGGCCCATTATTTCAGCGAATAAAGGCCTATGTGAGATTATATGTGATGTTGTTGAATACTTTTTAAAGCCTCTGGTTACCCAACTACCGTCCTTTATTAAAGATACAACGGCGGCTTTGGGGCATTTGGAGAATGTCCAGCTGACTAATGAGATGCTATTGGTTACAGCGGATGTGGAGGCTTTATATTCCTCCATTGAGCATACTAATGGCTTAAAGGCGGTAGAAAAATATTTGGGACAGAGTAATATTGATGTTGAAACAGCATCTTTTATTATTTCTTTATTGAGATTCATTCTGACTCACAATGTCTTCACATTCGATGGTAAGATTTTCCTGTAACAGAGGGGTACTGCAATAGGGGCTTCGTGTGCCCCCTCTTACGCCAACCTTTTCATGGGGGTGTGGGAGTGGTCCATCTTTCAGGAGGAGGGTGTCGTCGGTGGTGACAGGGTCCATAATTGGATTCGTTACATCGACGACATCCTCTTCATTTGGGAAGGTTCAACTGAGGAATTAGAGTTATTCATGAATAGGCTGAATACCAATGATCATAACATCAAGTTGTCCTATAAATATGGACACAAAATCGATTTTCTTGATTTATCGATTACAGCTCTTCCGAATGGCTGTCTCTCCACTACCATATACAGAAAACCTACATCAACTAACTCCGTTTTACATGCTTCATCGGCTCACCCCAAATCTACTATTCCCGGTATACCAATTGGCCAATTTTTAAGGGCCAAGCGGATCTGTTCTGAGGAATTCCAGTTTGAAGAACAAGCAAAAGTTTTGAAGGAACGTTTTCAAGAACGTGGATATGGTCGACGAGTAATCCAAAGAGGATATAAGTGAGCAAAGGATATTCCGAGGGAACAGTTATTGCACAAAAATTCACCTATTACAATCCAGGATGAAGAGGAACAGCAGGTAAGATTTATTACGAATTTCAATAGCAGATGGGATCAAGTGAAACAAAGTGTTGAAAAGCATTGGAAAATCCTCTTCACGGACCCAGTCCTTAAAAAATGTTTGCCAACTTCTCCATCACTTGTGGCCAAGAGAGCCCTGAATTTGCGGGATATTCTAGTCCACAGTACTTATGATCCAAAAGGGAGGGACAGATTACGGAGAAATGCCATTCCTTGTGGTCTGTGTAAAGGGTGTGCCAACATGAAAAAAAGTACTTCTTTCTTTAACTTTAATAAATCAAGGAGGTTTGACATCAGGGCTCATATCACCTGTTCACCGAAGGATGTCGTTTATTTTGCCGAATGCCCTTGTGGCAAAATCTATATAGGCATGACAACACGTGAACACAAAGTGAGGGTGCGTGAGCATTGCCTGGATATAGATAAGGAAAAGACCATTAATGATGAGACTGCTCTAAAAACCCTCCCTAGACACTTTAGGAATTGTAATTCTAGCCTGTTGACCATAAAAGGTATTGATTTTGTTGATTTAGGTTTTAGGGGTGGAGATTTGCAGAACAGACTTGCAAAGAAAGAATGCCAATGGATCTTTAGGTTGGGGACTCTCGCACCCCAGGGCTTAAATGAGACTTTTGGATTTAGCGCTTACTTATTTATAAGCATAACCATTTAGTTTAGGGTAGGGGGGTTTTTAATGATTGTTTGTTTTTGATTTTAATTATTCGCTTTTTATTCTTTAGTTATTTTCTGCTTGGAACACATAGCTCTTCGTCATCGGTTGAGAAAAAAAAGAGAGAGGTCGTATGATCCTGAAAAAAGAATTGATGAATTCCCGAGGATGAAAAAGAGAATCCTGTTCCTAATGGACTTATTTTTGTATCTTGTGTCTTTCCTTCTTTCAAGATGGTGGAGGGTATTTAAGCAATTAGCCATCATGGCTTGTAAAATTATACTTTGTATTATATATATTATATTGTACTTTTGTTGGTATTTTTCAACAAAGGCGGCTGCATGGGTGGTCTAAATTGTGATTGTGATTTGGTTTGTTACATGCTTGCTGATATAGGGGTACAAAAATTTGGGCTAGACATTCCCCAAAAAAGGTTGATGTACCATGATGAGCTACTGTTACACCTCCTATGTGGTTCTTTTTGATGCTTTAGACTGGTTTCACATTTGCGTTTTTTAGCGCTGGAAAAAAACGCATATGTGCGCATGCGTTTTTTCCCCTATATTTAACATGGGTGCGCATACCTGCGCGCTTGTAAGCGCATGTATGCGATTTTCATGCGCTGCGTTTTTTTGGGGTGTGCGTTTGTATTTTCCAGACGCAGCATGTTGCATTTTTTGGCCCTGCAAAAAAGCGCATGCGCACATATGCGCACGTTTTGCGCTAAAAATGGCCATTATAGCCTATGGATGCGCATATGTGCGCACTGGCATGCTCATGTATGCGTTTTTTTGCATATGCTTTTTTTTTTTTAACCATGGAATTTAGGGGTTTGGGTTAGAGTTAGGGTTAGTTAAGGGGGTTTAGGGTTAGGGTTAGGGTCAGGGTCAGGGTTAGGGTTGGGGTTTGGGTCAGGGTTAGGGTTAAGTATGGTTTGGTTAAGGGTTAGGGTCAGGATTAGGGTTAAGTATGGTTTTGTTAAGGGTTAGGGTCAGGGTTAGGGTTAGGGTTAGGGTTAGGGTCAGGGTTAGGGTTAGGGTCAGGGTTAGGGTTAGGGTCAGGGTTAGGGTTAAGTATGGTTTTGTTAAGGATTAGGGTCAAGTATGGTTTGGTAAGGGTTAGGGTCAGGGTTAGGGTTAGGGTCAGGGTTAGGGTTAGGTTCAGGGTTAGGGTTAGGGTCAGGGTTAGGGTTAAGTATGGTTTTGTTAAGGGTTAGGGTCAGGGTTAGGGTCAGGATTAGGGTTAAGTATGGTTTTGTTAAGGGTTAGGGTCAGGGTTAGGGTTAGGGTTATGGTCAGGGTTAGGTATGGTTTGGTTAAGGGTTAGGGTCAGGGTTAGGGTTAGGGTTAGGGTCAGGGTTAGGGTTAAGTATGGTTTTGTTAAGGGTTAGGGTCAGGGTTAGGGTTAGGGTTAGGGTCAGGGTTAGGGTTAGGGTTAGGGTTAGGGTCAGGGTTAGGGTTAGTTAGGGTTTAGGGTTTGGGTTAGGGTTAAGTATGATTTGGTTAAGGGTTAGGGTCAGGGTTAGGGTTAGGGTTAGGGTCAGGGTTAGGGTTAGGGTTAGTAAAGTCATGGTTTGGGTAGTGTGAGGGGCCACCTAAAAATGTTGGAAAAAACGCAAACGCGGTAAAAACGCACTAAAAACGCATACAAACGCATAAAAACGCTGCGTTTTTTTCATGCATGCTCATAAAAATGCTTGAAAAAAACGCAGCAGTTGTATGCTTTTGTATGCGTTTTTTCAATGCGTTTTTTTGCGGGAAAAGCGCGCTGCAAAAAAAAGCAAGTGTGAAACTAGCCTTATGTAGACAATATGCGCATGTATTATTTTGGTAGGATGGGGACATACTACAATAGTGGCTAATCTATGTCTATGTATTTATATCATTATAAAATTATTATTCTGTAGCTTTGATTGAGAAATTGCCATACCATTTTTGGGGGTTAACCACATAATGTTTCAGGATAACATTAATATATTAATATGGTAATAGAATATGGCCAATAGTTATTTATGGAGATTTAATGATGATTCAACACAATAATATGGTCTCTAGTCTATTCTTCAAACTGATTTAGCATAGATGGTGACCCCATTTTAGTATAGGTGATTAGGTTTCGAGGCAGTACGCATGTCTGAATTGTGGGTCCCGTGGGAGATGCGCGGCGAGTCCACAGTGTTTTCCCTTGTTTGTCAGGACTAAAGGGCCTGTCACACTAAGCGACATCGCTAGCAATATCGCTATAACTTGTGACTTTATAGCGATATTGCTAGCGATATCGCTGTGTGTGATACTTACCTACGACCCGCTCCCCCGCTGGTTATCGCTGATCGCGCGAGAACGTCCTGGACTATTTCTCGTCGTCAGCTTCCTGCGGTGCTTCCTGTGGAGAGACGAGCGACGAGCGTGGAGCCGGGCGGGAGGACGTCAGGATCGCCTAGTGTGACAGGTAAGTAGTGACCCCCGTCCCCAGCGATGTCGCTGGTGAGATCTGCCTGTGTGGCAGCTCACTATCGACCACTTAGCGATGCACCAGCGATCCTGACCACGTCATATCGCTGGTCGGGATCGCTGGTGCATCGCTAAGTGTGACAGTACCTTAACTGCACCTGGCTCTCAGGGGACCATGGGGCCACTGCAGCATTTCTCCTTGGCAGACGGGTCTCACACAATTCTGAGCATGCATCATTGTTGCCTTGTATTGAGTGACAGAGTATTCATATGCGTGCAGGCGCGATAATTATTCATGCGAACAGGTAGACATAGGACTTTGTTACAGTCACATGATTACCAAGCAAATGGGTCTTATATAATTCTGTGCATGCATCATTGATGCTCTGTATAGAGTGACATAGTATTTATGTAAGCATAGGCTATTTGTGTGAACTAGGAGACATAGGACATGCGTTATTGATGTTTTGTATAGAGTGACATAGTATTTATATATGCGTGAATCAGGAGATATAAGACTTTGTCATAGCCACATGATTACCGAGCGCTGTGCACTGATGGAGCCTATGTGATCTCGCGCTATTTGTCTTTGTGCAGAGTGACATAGTACTTATATGCGCACAGGCTCAATAACTATTTATGTTAACAGGGAGACACAGGACCTTTTCATGGTCACATGATTACTGTCGTGTGTTCATTGGTTAATGGACTCCACGTGATCCCGCGCATGCGCGGTTAATATCACATTTGGTCGACACAGGACCTTCAAGCGCACAGGCGCAGTGTGCCTTACTATTAGAATGAGGAAGTGTTTTTAATCAGGTGCGAATTTATATATGCATGAATCATGAGATATTAGACTTTGTCATAGCCACATGATTACCGAGCGCTGTGCACTGATGGAGCCTATGTGATCTCGCGCTATTTGTCTTTGTGCAGAGTGACATAGGACTTATATGCGCGCAGGTGCAATAACTATTTATGTTAACAGGGAGACACAGGACCTTTTCATGGTCACATGTTTACCTAGTCGTGTGTTCATTGGTTAATGGACTCCATGTGATCCCGCGCATGCGCGGTTAATATCACATTTGGTCGACACAGGACCTTCAAGCGCACAGGCGCAGTGTGCCTTACTATTAGAATGAGGAAGTGTTTTTAATCAGGTGTGAATCTTTTGTAATTAGCCAATAGTGATGGCTGCCATTATATTTAAACGGGTTAGCCCCCCTTTTTGACAAGCCTCCTTGATGAAGCATTGTGAAACGTGCGTCGGGGCATGAAGGACGCTTCAAGAAGCACCATCAGTCACTGGTATGTTGCAGTGATTTTTTCACACATGTATATTTGTTTTTCATTTTATCTAGGATTGCCAGAGGTAACTAATAGTTATATGCTTTGTGAAGCATTAGTGGGTTAGACGCTCCTTGATTGTATACATCTGAGGATAATTAGCTTTAGATATGGAGCAAGTAGATTTAGATATATTGCTTTTGACACATATGCTGCATATTGAATTGTATATACTAACAGCTTCCTAGGTACGACTATATTTATATATTTTTTATATGGTGTTTCTATGATTGTCTGTTGTCTCTTGCAACTGATCCAGCACCTTCTTTTTATGATTATAATGTTGTGATATTTATAAATAAAGATTTTTTTTTAATGTACCATTGTGTGGAAACTTCTTAAGATAAAAGATAATGAGGTGACCACAAAAGGGTTAATTGTTGGTTTGTGGTACATTCTTTCAGTATTACATGTAAATAACTGGAGTGGGCAATTTTGTGAATATATATGTATGGAAACAAGGTAGACAGAGGTGCAAGTTTCTAATGACTAAATGAGATATCAGACAAAAGTAAGCACATGTAATTCATTCATACCATCATTGAGTTAAATGAAAAACCCAACATAAATATTTAATGGATGTACATTTATATAATATGTAATGATATACACCGTTGTAAATATGAAAAATATTTAATAAAAACATACACCAAAAATTTTTTTTGTAATTTCAGGGACTGTAGTGATATGTGTGTTAGAAGGGGGAAGGGCAGTGCATCCTATAACTACCACCTTAGGTGTCAAAAGAGAGTGCCCCATCCCTGCGCCTACGCAACCATAATAAAATACATTGTGTAGCAGCTTTCTCTACATAACGGCAGCGCTTTGCTCCATCATGTGACCACAACCCTACTGCTGTGAGCATCAGTGAATACGGATAGTCAAAGGAGTTTATCCGGTTCATTTTGCTAAATGTCATGAAAAACAAACTCATCAAGGCACTAAGTTAGAACTAGCATTTAAATGAGTGTATTCATGAGCATATATAGTAATTAGGAATTAGCAACTTCACGCAACCCAGATTCACTGTCCAGGTCAGGGTTCTCTGACTGTGGTCAGGAGCTGTGCAAATTTGCTGGCCTTCCAGGATCACTGACCAGTCTTATGCTTTGGCAGCAAAAGCGGAGGGTTGGGAAATTCACACAGGTACGGTCCACAGAGAGCCCTGACCTGGTTTGTGGACCAGGGTTGCGGAAAAGTGATCCACTCACCTCTAATAGTAATATAACAGAATGCACAATTCAGCAGAAAAAGTTTCATCTGTCCCAGACAGAAGATAAACCTAAACTATGAAATCTGTCTAAGTATTATCTGATCACGATGCAATTTTCGTGACGATAAAACAAAATTTAATCATAACATGTTCAACGTTTTTTTTTAATTCATGCCCAAATACATTGTGGGTGGAAATGCTTTTTAACGTCAGCTTTGTTTATATAGCAATTGTGATGGTGCTTTGCATGGAGTTTCAATACTTTGTTCTTGGAGACACCAGCAGAGTAAATAATAGCAGCCTTAAGTGGAAAGTAATATATTCTTTTGTTTGAGGGTCACAATGATCACTATAGAAACAACAATAATGAAATTATTTCAAAAGAAATTATTCAAATTAAAAAGCTAAAGTTATATTCTAGAGATGCATTTTTTTTATATTTCACCTTCATAATTTCTCAATCTAATCTAATTTACAAACTTAAGTGCGGTAATAAGATTTTATATTTTTATGTGTGATACTTTAATATTTTCTTTAATCCTTAAAAAATATGTTTCTAAAGATATTGATCATTTTATCATATGTAATATTTGGAATGAAGTCACACAACGTAGTGTTATTTTGACTGAGTGGTCAAAACTCTATAGCCAGAAGCTAATTTGGCAAACCCGAGGCAATTAGTGACGGAATCACTACATAGCGGTTTTCAGCTTGAATGACTAAGAAAGATTCTACTAGCATTTTCTCTTTCGCAGAGTACCACACGTGACTTATACTTTTTCTGGTATTACTGCATATACTGGACAGCCGAGCTGCGGAAAAAAAATAAATCGGTGCTTTGCTGCCTTGATTTGGATGAACTCTTTGGCACATAGGACCAGTGCTATGTTGTATTTACCACCCATCATTTAATTAAACTTCCAAAAGAAAACTAATGAAAGAAATTATTACAATAGTTTGTAATGGGATCATTCCCACCTGTTCAGCGCATTAATTGTTGCTATAAGTCAATGTGGGTGCCAGATCACAACATTTCAGTGGTTCGGATCCATCTCCAGACCACTGCCTGGGAATTTATTGGTGAAAAAGCCTGATGGTGGCTAAGGATTACTTTTTACTTTGGTTTTGTCAACAGGTCTGATAAAATAACTAACCCTAATGCAACAGATACATAAGAACCCATCCTTAAAGGGAACCTCTCAGCAGGAATGCGCTGAGTAACCTACAGACAGTCAGGTCGGAGCCATTATGCTGATTAAAATGATACCTTGGTTGATGAAATCCGTCTTGTGGTTGTTTAACTTTATTTGTAGTTTTCAGTTAATGATATGCTCGTGCTCAGCGGTGGGCTGTGTGGGGGTCTTTATGTGGTGTCCTTTGCTTAGGTATTCATGTGTATGGCTTATGACAGTTCACTGATCCCCTCAGCGACCTGTCCTCTATTTTACAAACGGAATATAATATGTATTGAAAAAAAAAAAAATCACATTCCACAGGCGCCGGAGCATGATCGCATCTATAATGTGCATTAAATTATTTTTAGTGATATACAGTTATTCTGAAAAAAAAAATCCTGTCTCAGGCTATGTGCCCACGTAGCGTTTTATTCTGGACACTAAAAACCTGACTCCTTCCCAGAAATCGCGCGTTTTTTTCCACGCGATTTCACCGCGATTATGTTTGTGATTTTGCCGCGATTTTCGAGTGTGATATTCAAGCACTTTCCAAGCGATTTGAAGCATCGCTTGGAAAGTGATTGACAGGTTGGTCACACTCGTCAAACATAGTGTTTGACAAATGTGACCAGGTTTTTACTATTGAGGCCGCCTATGCGGCATCAATAGTAAAAGATAGAATGTTAAAATGCTAAAAAAAAATAAAAAAATCGGTGTATATTTACCTTCCGACGTCCCGCGCTGCCATCCCGGGCCTCAGCGTTCCCAGTAATGCCTTGCGAGACCTGTGAGAACGTTGGTCTCGCGTTGCTATAGCGATTTCACGAGACCGCTAGAGTCACGCTCTCGCGTCATCACAGGACCTTGCCGCAAGGCATTACTGGGAACGCTGAGGCCGGGAATGCAGCGCGTGATGCCGGAAGGTAAATATACCACAATTTTTTATTTTTTATTCTTTTTTTACAGGGGTATGGTACCCAGGGCCTGGAGGACAGTCTCCTCTCCTCCACACCGTGGGTACCAACCGCACATGAGACGCTTAACTTCCCGCATGGTGGGCATAGCCACATGCGGGAAGTAAGCGATTCTCATGCATTCCTATGGGTGCGGAATCGCGGCAATTCTTTGCGATTCCGCACAAAAGAATGACCATGCTGCGATTATTTCCGCGATGCGATTCCGCCGCGGAAAAAAGCGCAGCATTAGCACAGCATGTGCGGAATGCCATAGGAATGCATGGGGGGCGTTCTGTACACGATTTTTAAGCGTTTTCGCAGCGTTTTCGTGCCAAAAATCGCGGCAAAAATGCTTAAAAATCGCTACGTGGGCACACAGCCTCAAAATGGCGCCAGTCACGCCTGCACAGTAGCATCTATCTGCGATCCGATATATTGTGATTTTTCCTTTTTTTTTCAATACATATAATATTTCATTATGTAAAATAGAGGGCAGGTCAGTGAGGGATCAGTGACCTGTCATAAGCCATTCACATGAATACCTAAGCAGAGCAACACATAAAGACCCCCACAGGCCCCAGAGCACGAGCATATCATTGACTGACAATGACAACTACAAATAAAGATTAAACAACCACAAGACGGATTTCATCACCAGGTATCATTGTAATCAGTATAATGGCACCGACCTAACACTGTCTGTAGGTTACTGGGCACAACACTGCTGATAGGTTTGCTTTAATAATCCTCCCTCCAAAATACGACGATGGCACATCCTAGATTCATCTATATTAAAGGAAATATTTAAAAAAAACAAAAACACATTTTAAAAATTAGTTAATGTGATAAGTCTGGCTTCTCTAACCTATGGTAAACAGCTGGGTCCTGGGAAAGCCACATTTCTACTTTTATAACTATTACAGTGAAGATGCAATTCATGTATGCCACGGATCTGCCACATTATGTTTTTTTTCTTCTAGGTGGCTTTAAATTTTGGCAAATAAAGAATGCACCAAACGAAAGATCTTTTCTCTAAGGGCTCATTCTCAGGCCCGTTTTTACATATCAGTGCTAGCTGTGATTTTCACATACCGTTTATTAATCATACCCATGTTAGTGGATTAGGGATGTTTACTTGTTCACGGTGATATGTCCAATATTAATCTGAGCGTTCAATTAAAATTGGCAAAGTAAAGGCCCCATGTCACATAACGAGATCGTTAGCGAGATCACTGAAACGTCACAGATTTTGTGACGCAACAGCGACCTCGCCAGCGATCTCGCTACGTGTGACACGTAGCGGCGACCGGCACCCCCGCTGAATATTGCTGATCGTGCTCAAATGTCCTAGGCCATTTTTTGATTGTTGGCGTCCCGCTGGCCAGCATGCATCGCTGTGTTTGACGCCGACGAGTGACCTCGTTGGTGACGCAGAACTCAGGGAAGCAGGCGTGAGTCGTCAGAATAGCTGCTATGTGACAAGATCCCAATGACCGCCGAGGTCATTATACGGATCGCCGAATCGTTGCTGCGTCATTGAGTAGATCTGCCTTTTTGACAGCTTACTAGCGACCCTTACCAGGTCGTATTGCTGTTGGGATCGCTGGAGCGTCGCTATGTGAAAGGGGACCCTAAGTCTATTGGTCTGTGGAAAGAAAAATATATCGGACAGCCGTCAGATGCCATCCGAGTGTGGTCCAATTTTCATACACTGTTACATAGGAGAAGGTTGGAAGAAACTCTGATGAAAATCACTGATGATACTAATAATATTCTTTATTTATATAGTGGCAACATATTCCGCAGCGTGCTACAATTCAATGACTAAACTTACTAAGTTTTTCTGGCATGTGAAAAAAAACAAATATCTGAAGCAGCGCTAATGCATATATGGACGAAGGTGTATGTCATGAGACAACCCCTTCCAAAACAATGCCACCTTTCGTATATAAAAAAAAGTATTCTTTCTTTGTGCCTGTGTGTGTTATTACACACAATCATATATGTAGAAGGAAGCATGGTTGACTGTTAAAGTTTCCCTACTAAGGAGCTTTTACTAAGCGAAATTTAATAAGGGGTGGAGAGGCGGCTGTTTTTTTGTACAGGTTCCCATATACCCTACTGCCGCACATTTTAAAGGCCATTTAGGAAGTTCTGGGCTGTCTGACATTCTTTTCTTTTTACAGGAGGCAAAGCGCTTTAAGCTTCACCTCTGTGAAAATATGTAGAGTAAAACCAATCTTCATCAATACTAAGGCAGCTTCCCCTGAACATAATCATGACGGCTGTTTTTGTTTCCTCATTTTTATTTAATATAATAGGAAAAAAACTAGATTAATTGTAACGTTTTGTGGTCGCCGCAGGAAACATTTGTTCGCCTTAGAAGCACTATTCTTAGAAAATCTAGAACAAAAAGTAAACATTTTCTAAAGCAATAATATATGTTGTGGAAAACACAGCAGGAAGAGCAGAGCTTTGTATTGCTCACAGTGAACGCCGGTCACGTGATATGAGAAGAGCGGCGGGAGGCGGAAGTTGCAGCTGGAAGACTTGCTATTCGTCTCCAACTGGTTTTATCTCATCTAGTAATTTTAACTCTTGTGAACAAAGATCATTTATATTTTGATGAATTTCAAAAAGGATTTATTTAAATCAAGGTTTTTGAAAGGTATCTTTTTGTGTTTTTTTCTTTTTGTTTTATCCGATTCTCATGCTGTTCTTATTTTTTCACACTGGGCAAGAAAACAGAAACAATAGGCTGAGGCTTACTGTTGGACCAGTTTCATATGACTGATGTTCACTGCCCGAGTACAGACCCCCATGCCCGGAACAGCTATGGATCTCCTGACCTCAGAAGCCTCATAGATACAAACAGCTTAGGAGAAAAGATGGATCTTATCCGGTAAGAATAATCAAGGATGCTATCAATATATGCTAACCTGATCCCAGGTTGTGAGGCTGCTGCAGATCCAAACGGGATTTCACCCAAAAAATATATTAAAAAATTAAATTTGTGGTCTGTATTCGCACTGCAAGCTGATGAAGAAACATCAAATGCCAGAGATAATGTAATACCTTTTTTTTAAAATTTTTCTTTGCGTCTTGAAGTGTAGCCCACTTCTTCAAGAAAAAAAAACATATCCAGAAGCCTCATAGATATAAATGAGACTGTTGAGTTTGGGTCAAGAAACCAGCTACTGGACGCTGTGATCTGTACTATGACCGTAACTTAAATGACATCCATTGTAAAACCGGCCTATTCATAGTTCACTTATCAGCTTTGCTGAATAGACTGGGACAGAGTTAACAGAGTGTGGAGAAGTTAATGACAGCTGTGCCACACTGCTTAAAGGTGCTGTCACACTTAGCGATGTACCAGCGATCCTGACCAGCGATATGACGCGGTCAGGATCGCTGGTACATCGCTAAGTGGCCGCTAGTGAGCTGCCACACAGGCAGATCTCACCAGCGACATCGCTGGGGACGGGGGTCGCTACTTACCTGTCAGAGGAGGCGATCCTGACGTCCTCTAGCCCGCATCCACGCGTCGCTCGTCGGCGCCACAGTAAGCCCAGCAGGAAGCTGACGACGAGAAACGGCCCAGGACGTTCTCGCGCGATCAGCGACAACCAGCGGGGAAGCGGTGGGAGGTAAGTATCAGACATAGCAATATCGCTAGCAATATCGCTGCTACGTCACAAAAACCAGTGACGTTACAGCGATATTGCTAGCGATGTCGCTTAGTGTGACAGGCCCTTTAGGCCCAGATATGGTAGCATAGCAATATTACACACTACATTATTATATACTATCTACTTTTTGAAGTTCTATTAAGAAGCCTAAAAAATGAAAATAAATAAAAATGTTGCATGCTCCAAGGCTTGAATCAGACAAGGATAAATCTTGATCTGAATGAAAAATAAGCTACAGTTGTGCCCACGTTGAAGTTATAGACTTCAATTAGTCAAATGGAGTCCAAAACGTTACTTTGCACTTGGTTTGACTTTTTTTGGTGGTTTTTATCTTTTAAGCTAGAAACAAATTTTTTTTTTTTTTTTTTTAAATATGGAATCCTCGGATGGCGAGCTCCCCATAGGATAAAACAAAGTTTGAAATCAGCTTTACATAGTGTACTGTATAATTGTACTGTTTAATTTTACTTAATTTTTTGCTTATAGAAAAGCAGTCAGCAGGTTTTTGCTGTGTAATCTGGAGTACAGCATGAGGTAGGAGCAGAGACACAGATTTCAGTGACGTCTCACTTATTAGGCTGTGTGCTGCTGTTTCCATACAATTAATATTTTGTCACTAGGAGATTATCACTGCCCAGACCACAAACCCTCCTCTGACAAGAAGTTCAATGTCAATAGACAATGTACACAGGAAGCTGTGGTATGGGAAGGGGCAGATTTCTGAGCTATGCTACATCTAAAAACTCTGATTGTGTCACAACTGCTGCACCCAGTAACCTAAATAACACATTGTTGGAATCAGGGTCTCTTTTCGCATCATTATACTGATGAAGAAAACCAAAAGCAAAACACAAAACAAATATCCTGGAATAAAAAAGTAAAAAAATATATTGCAAAAATGTTCTCATTATACTGATGAAGTAGCAAAACCTGGTGACAGATTCCCTTTAAGAAAATGCAGAGACCACATGTCATTTTATAGGAAATAAATATTCAAAAAATATCACAGAAAGCACTGATAAAATGAAAACTGAAAACAAAATGATGTTCAGGCTTCGAGGCAAGTGCACAGATCCTGCTGACTACATATTAATCATCCTTCTTATATATACTTTATATCAGTGCAGATCATCACAGATGCTACAAATGTTTATATGTTTCAAATATAATTTGGAAGTAGAAATCCTAAAATTCTATATCGACCCTTTATCGAGCCTTGCCGCATGACTTAAGATACAACCGAAATAGAATCTCAGTTTGCAGTTGCTGTGTTTCGGGGTGCTGCACCTCATCAGTGCAAAGTATGGGATCTGGTTTGGCTGTGTGATAGGCATCTGACCAGGATGCAAGGGGTAACGTTTCTGCTTGCAGAGAGTGACATGTCAAGCCTGCAATGCCAAAATGAGTAGACTTTTAAGCCTTCCAATTCTGCTCTGGTGATGTACAATACAAAATAATAATGTGGTACCGTGTTAGCCAGAAAAATCGATGCAAATACTTAGGTCTCAAAAAAATGAGAAGGTGTTAAAGGAGTGATACCTTTATTGACTAACCAGAGAAATTATAATTGCAAGTTTTCAGGGCTCAGAAGGCCTCTTCATCAGGCTACATTACAAGAAATATCAATCCGGCAGGTTCAAATGCTTACTGCCGATCGTATTGTCTGGTGCCAGACAGAGATAAGCCGCCACCAGACATGTCTGACAACAACTAAGGCTACTGTCACACTTAGCGATGTACCAGCGATCCCGACCAGCGATATGACGCTGTCAGGATCGCTGGTACATCGCTAAGTGGTCGCTAGTGAGCTGCCACACAGGCAGATCTCACTAGCGACATCGCTGGGGACGGGGGTCGCTACTTACCTGTCACACCAGGCGATCCTGCGTCCTCCTGCCCGGCTCCACGCGTCGCTCGTCATCACAGCAGGAAGCGCCGCAGGAAGCTGATGACGAGAAACAGTCCAGCCTGTTTTCGCGCGATCAGCGATAACCAGCGGGGGAGCGGGTTGTAGGTAAGTATCACACACAGCGATATCGCTAGCAATATCACACGTTATAGCGATATTGCTAGCGATATCGCTTAGTGTGACAGGCCCTTTACTCAGAGAGCACAAAAGCGCTGAGTTAATCAACTTGTAATGTAGCCTGATAAAGGGGCCTTCTGAGCCCTGAAAGCTTGCAAATATATTTTCTCTGGTTCGCCAATAAAGATATCACTCCTTGAATACCTTTCTCATTTTTTTGGGACCTAAGTATTTACATCAATTCTCCTCTGGGAAAAATGCAAATTGTCTCTTCAGAGAGGAAGAGAACTAGAATTCTAGTGGCACCTACTGAAAGTAGCAATTTTCAAAGTCAATATCGACCCTTGAACGAGCCTTACCACATGATTTAGGATAAAAGCAAAACCATAATCTCTTCACCTTGGCATTGCAGGCTTTACCTGTCAAATAAAAACATAAATCATGCCTAAATTGTAAGACATATACAAAAACATTTGGAAAATTAATGATATAGGTCACTAGTTACTATTCATATTTAAAATATCACAATTTAAATGCAGATCCCGGCCTTTTGGTGTGACCTTTAAAGACTTATTTCTTAAGAATGCACAAACTAGAGTCTGGTTTCAGTATTAACACCTCTGAACCTGCTGCTCGGAAGTCAATCCGGCAGTCAAATATAATTGTTTTACTGTGATTATTGCTGGATAGCAAAAGCAAGGGTTAGATATGATAGATTACCATTTCTTAATTCACTAACTTTAATCTAGAAGATTTGTAAGGTCAATTTTTAAGGACTTTTTCTAGGGTACTACATAGTAGCTTTGGGCCCTAGGTTATCACCTTGAGGCAAAATGCAATATGTACTTCAGAATGAATTGGAGCCATGGGTATATGGGTACAGGTAGACTAAGGCCTCATGCACTTACAGTATATGAGTGCCCAATTTTTGCTCAATACAGTACAATACAAAACCATATTCAGGTCAAGTACATGAGGTCTTCATCTGCAGTGAGTCTGGGTAAAATCTCTGGATAATGTGAAGGTAGCCTGAAAGACACCCATACACAATTTAATGTTAACCAAACCATCTGATAGACTGTTGACCTAACCTGTCTAAGTTTATGGGGACTCGCACTATTTATTGTTGGGGGAAATATCAATCCGGCAGGTTCGAATGCTTACTGCCGATCGTATTGTCTGGTGCCAGATAGAGATAGGCCGCCACCAGACATGTCTGACAACTAACTCAGAGAGCACAAGAGCGCTCAGTTAATCAGCCACTCCCGTGTTTAAGAGAGACAGCCACGAAGGCTGCCAACCAAATGATTGGCTCAACCAAGTTTTGGCTGACTGCCATCTAATGTACATTGCTGGTTTTAGGTTTCCGCATAAAAATTAAAACAGGCAAATGACATTCACAAGAAAGTCCCATACAGAAACATTTTACTAGCTGTAAAGTTCCCGTCACACCTAGCGACGCTATAACGATCCCGACAGCGATACGACACGACAGGGATCGTTGCCGCATCGCTACGTGGTCGCTATTGAGATGTCAGACAGTCCAATCTACCCAACAACGGAGCAACGATCTAGCGTTTCATAGCGACCTTTGTAACGATGTCGGTGGTCGTTGGGACCCTGTCACATTGCATGTTCCATTGATGATTCACACCTCGATGAGGGATGTACTGTGTGACGCTGTATTTACACAGGCGTGGATTGCGCTCCCTTTCTCACGCCCTCTCAGCTCTGAATGGTGGACGCCACCGCGTCCTGATTGGCTGTGCATTTAAAAGAAGGTGACGTACTAGTGCTCCATTTCATTCAAAAAATACCTACCATTAACTGGCTAGAGAAACAACGAAGATGGAAAAGCAGATGATCCAAAATGGAGTCGCAGCCGTTGGACAAAAACAGGATCTCAACTTGGACACACCCGGGTCAGGAACAAAGAACTGAAGCGCTACTTTGTTAGCTTCTTTTAAAAGGAAGCCCGCCAATCAGGACGCTGTAGTGACCACCAATCGGAGCCGAGGTAGGCGTGGAAACAGGAACGCTAATCCCCGCCTTGTCTTCCTTCTGAGTCGCTAACAAGGTCGTTAGGCTAAGTGTCAATCGTGACGATACAAGCGACTCAGCGGGACATGATCGACCAAAGAAATGTCCAGACATTTCGGGCCCGATCAGCAATACCCGGCAGGGGGGCTGGTCGCTGGTCACTGTCACACACAGCGATCTCGCTGGTAAGATCGCTATAATGTCACAGTTCTAGTGACTCAGCAGCGATCTCGCTAGCGATCTCGCTTAGTGTGACAGGACCTTTAGGTTGTCGTAGTAATTACACAATATTACTTGTTGGGCAAGGTTATGAAACCCAAGCCTTAAGATGAACAAAAAGTTTAAAAAGAAGCTCTACCATGCCTTCTACTGGCTGAAAAAAAATTGTTAATTCATTTTGTTGATGTCTGAATAACAGATCCTCTTTGTTACACCGTACAGTGGAGTCAATGATCCCTCTTCCCTTCCCATATGTAAGAAGAATGTAAGAAAATGGAGCCTCATCACTTCTACCTGAGTGACTTCAGGACAGCACATAATAGAGAGGCGTACATAGTAATAATCTCATATAATTGGCACTGGACAGCTTTTCCTTCTCAGTCTTCCTTTTCTAGAAATCTTTGATAAAATGCACATAATTCCAAGTACTTCACAGCAATACAATCAAAGTCCAGAAGACAGACAACACAATAGAATTTTCATTTTTTTTCTCTTTCTATTTTGACATTCCTAAAAACACTAAAATTTTTCAAATATTCTTTTATTGAGTCTGCACTGTAATATAAAATTGTAAAACCTACCAAATCGGGACCTGAAAATCATCAGTTCTGTAAATATAATAATAATAATAATAATAATAATAATAATAATAATAATATGTTAACAGTATGACATGAATTGCCAAAATTCTCACAATAAAACAACATTACGCTTTCCCCTGTACAAGAAGTCCGCTTCCTTGGAGTAGCCCTTTACACTGCCTTGTCTTTAAAAACACACATTTCTAGAATACGTCCTTTCCTCAACCTACTAAAATAATAGATCATACCCTCATCATCTCCCACCTCAACTATTGCAATATCCTCCTCAGTGGCCTTCCTGCTAACATTCTCAAACCTCTGCAGTCTGTCCTTATCTCTGCTGCCAGACTAATCCACCTTTATCCTCGCTATTCCTAGACTACCACTGCAAATCCTTTCATTGGCTCCCAATTCCACAACGTATCCACTTCAAACTTCTAACATGGACCTACAAAGCAGTCCATAATCTGCCTCTCCCATAGATCTCTGAGCAAATCTCCCAATATCTCCCACCATGTAATCTCAGGTCCTCCCAAGACCTCCTCCTCTTCTCCACCACTTGTACGTTCCTCATCTAATCTTCTGCAAAACTTCTCCTGAGTATCCTTCATCCTGTGGAATTCTGTGCCTGACACGTCCGATTATCCCC
Source organism: Dendrobates tinctorius (assembly GCF_039654945.1). Taxonomy (NCBI): domain Eukaryota; kingdom Metazoa; phylum Chordata; class Amphibia; order Anura; family Dendrobatidae; genus Dendrobates; species Dendrobates tinctorius. The sequence continues at coordinate 10,775,408 of NW_027361870.1, forward strand.
TACTTTTGGAACTTTCAAGCGGAACTTGAAAACCCATTTTCTGAACAGCATACAGCCTGCAATGACCCGGCTGCCACCTCACCAACACCAGAACATAATGTCTCCTTCCCCATTATCCTATATAAATAATTTCTGTGCTGCCTCTACAAAATCATACGATAGCCAAAGAGGTCCTGGCACTCGTATACGGATGAAAAAGGCTTTAGTACAATAAACACATAAAATCCAATTAGAACACATTTCAGCCCAACCCAAGCTTTCATCAGCAAAAGTAGATTAAAGTCTGGCATGTGCTGAAACACGTCTTAACTGGATTTATGTATTCATTGGCAGCGGCAAAATAAAGTTTGATGGGGCCCAGTGTGATTTTCGACAGTCCCATGCGGCGCAATATATTTCAGCTGAACGTGTGTCCGAGGATGCACATCCAGTTCAAGTTTGTGCTGTCTTCAGTGGACCACTCACCTGCACGAGCCCAGTCATGTCCGCCACCTCTGTGACCACAATCGTCAGGCCCCTGGTTTATGGAATTAAAGCCTTTATCAGTACGAGAGTGCCAGAACCTCTTCACATTTTCCACAAGCACCACTTTATATGGAGTGCAGATGCACTTTTCGACTTTATTCCTGCCAAAACTTAGGCTGGTTTCACACTTGCGTTTTTTTGCGCTGTATTTTAGCGCTAAAAAACGCATGCGTTTTTCCCCCCTATATTTTGCATGGGATGCGCATATGTGCGCATACACATGCGTTTGTATGCGTTTTTCCGCGCATGCTTTTTTTGTGGTGTGCACTCGGGCGCACAAAATGCATCCTGTTGCATTTTTTGGGCGTCCGACTTGCCTCAAAAAAACGCATGCACGCGCAATGCATTTTTTTACACCAAGACACCCATTATAAGTCTATGGGTGCACATATGTGCGCATTGGCATGCTCATGTATGCGTTTTTTTGCGCATGCGTTTTTTTGTTGGCCATTAGTTAGACAATGGAATTTAGGGGCTTGGGTTAGAGTTAGGGTTAGTTAAGGGGGGGTTAGGGTTAGGGTTTGGGTTAGGGTTAGTATGGTTTGGTTAAGGGTTAGGGTTTAGGGTTAGTTAGGGTTTAGGGTTAGGGTTTGGGTAGGGTTTGGTTAAGGGTTAGGGTTAGTATGGTTTGGTTTAGAGTTAGGGTTAGGGTTAGGTTCAGGGTCAGGGTTAGGGTTAGGGTATGGTTTGGTTAAGGGTTAGGGTTAGGGTATGGTTTGGTTAAGGGTTAGGGTCAGGGTTAGGGTTAGTAAAGTCATGGTTTAGGTTAGTGCGAGGGGCCAACTAATGTTGGAAAAAACACAAACGCGGTAAAAACACACTAAAAACGCATACAAACGCATAAAAACGCTGCGTAAAAAACATGCATGCTCATAAAAATGCTTGAAAAAAACGCAGCATTTGTATGCGTTTTTTCTATGAGTTTTTTTGCGGGAAAAACGCGCTGCAAAACAAAGCAAGTGTGAAAGTAGCCTTAGGCACAAAAAAATAAAAACATAAGCCCATAGTAAATTTATATGGATCGCTATTATAGCCGTGTGCATGATTTATAATAAAGTAGGTATTTCAGTAATACCTTATTGGTATTAATGGAATGATCGGACAAATTACTGCTAAATTAGACCGTGTGTACATACAAAATTTTATTGTATTACTTTTTTTGTGTAACCCTACGTTCTTATTTTTTTACATTCTATAGGTGTCTGTGATAATCTCATGAAAATCTCATGATAGGAACACTATGTTCACACAGGGTTTGCAGTGCATTTATCGGTGTTAACCCTAGAATATTCAGAATTTCAAATCTGATATATGTAACTACCTACAGGACATAGTTGAATATGCAAGGACAATAGTTGCAAGAAAGACACTCAGCATAAGTTGGGTCAATATGAGTCTATATTTGGCATATACATTAAGAGCATTTCTTGTTGTATGCATCAAATGTGCAGAATGAGGCTAGCCTTCAGCTCCAGTTTTAATGCCCATTACCTATTCTTTGCTATAAACGTATAGACAAAGTGCTACCAATATCTGATGCGTTTAATGTACTAGTTTGGCAACTGATGTTCGGAAAGAAAAAAAAAACATCAAATTTATTGACTGGCGCCATTCAGCTGAATATTTTACCAGTGTAGCATTGTTAATTATGGAGAAAATAGGAGTATAGTGGCTCAGTGGTTAGTACTGTTACATTGCAACAGTGGGATGCTGGGCTCAAATCCCACCAAGGACAACATCTGAAAGAAGTTTGTATACTCTCGCATAGAATTCCTCAAGATACTCCAGCTTTCTCCAACATTTTAAAGAAAAAGTGATAGGGAATTTACATTACGAGGCCCAATGATGAGGACAAGGATGATGATATTGGTAAATGGCAAGATATAATCAAGAAAAACAAAGAAAAATAAATATATTGATTTCTAATACAGAACCCCCACAGGCAACTGATAATAAAATAACATATAATGGAGTTGAATTAGTCAATAAGATACTAACTTACTTTGGTCATTGTGAAATGATGATTGTTTTTTAAGAGCTTGAAACTCATGCCCCCAACGCCAAATATTTAGCAGAGCTCCTTCTGGGTATCACATATATATGTAGTAATCTTGCCAGTGTCAGTAGTTGTAGTGCCAATTATGTGCTAATTACTAGGGGACCAGAGCTGTCAGAATTTGCATGTTGATGTTTCCAGATCCAGCTAAGTAATTATAACGCTGTTCATTTGAAATGTTTCACCCAAGAGCATAGAATGAAGAGGGAAGATAACCCTTATATCTGATGTGCTCATGTAAATGAGGCATGTGTAGTAGCCAAACATTATGGTGTAAAAAATAATTGGAATATATTTCAACACAAATACGTCTCGTCATCTATTGTGCTAAAATAACAAGAACTGTATGTGCACCAAGTTATCTAATATTCCATTACAGAAGGCCGACAAACAAATGAAGAAAACAAAGCAAACATCTCGCATTTAGAAAACAGCCAGATTCTTAAAATACATTTCACCTACGGCAAGGAAATGATTGTAATACACAAGTTGTAATGAGCTTATTATTAGGAAATGGACTTGTTTCTATAGGGAGTCTGTCAGTGCAAAATGACAGCTTAAACCAAGCATGTTTTAGGCTAGTTTCCCATCTGCAGATGGGCGAGCTGCGAACTTCCTCCGTGAACCTCCGCCCACTGTGGCACCTCCTCCAGTCAGCTCCACCTACGTCCGTATACTTCTGCATGCGGCCTGCGTACCCTATCTTTAACATTGAGTATGCAGGTCATGCGGATGCCTCCGCTTAAGTCATTTTGACGATGTGGCGACCTCATCAAATTCCAACATCTTGCGTTCGACGTGGGTCGCCGCATCGTCAAAACGACGCATGCGGAGGCATCCGCATACATCTGCATGACCTGCATGCCCAATTTTAAAGATAGGGTACACAGGCCGCATGCAGAAGTATGCGGACATAGGCGGAGCTGACTGGAAGAGGTGCGGCAGTGAGCGGAGCTTCACAGAGGAAGTCCGCAGCTCGCCCATCCGCAAACATGAACCTAGCCATAGAGGACAAAGTTTGTGTGACTGCAGACTTGTGAATCCTCCCACCGCACACACTGTACAATACTCCCAGCAAAATTGTATTCAGCGAGTTCGCACTCACTAGACGGGTTCTGCCTTAGAGTTTTCATATCGCATACTTGACAGCAGTACCCAGGGCAGAGAATGACGAATCCTCACAGTGCACGCGCTGGGAAGATTCATAAGTCTGCAGTTACACAAAATGATTGCAGATTTTCTATTTTAGACTGGACAACCACTTTAAAGCAGGGGCAAACATGTAATTGGTGTAACCTGTACAGCTGCACAGGCGCCCAAGAGGTAGGGATGCCCACTGCTACCTCCAAATCAGGTGGTATTGTATATTGTAATGAGATATTGGAAAGCAAAGAGTCCAAATACTGTTCTTGCACATGGAGCCATCTTCATTCCATGACCGCCACAGCCTTAAAGGACCACTTTATTGCAACACTGAAGTGGTGCTATTAATCTAAGTTCCCTGCAACAAGTGTCATACTAGCCTCCAGTAGTTTGTGCCTGCCGGATCACTCTATTGTTTGCTTCACGATCTGGAAGTCATTACTCAATGTAAGTCTATGAGAGGCAGAATGAGGCCAGAACGAGAATCCCATAGACTTACAGTAAAATTTGTGACCATTACCTCTGACTTTTGGCCAGTTGCAGTCATAAGATATCAGTGTGGGACTGGAGTGGTGCTGGGAATAGCTGAAGACAGCGGCTGGTAAGTGTCATACTAGGGGCAGGCAGATTTCATTAGTAGCACCACTCCAGTGCCGACATAGAAAGAAAAAGAATAAAAACTGGAGTGGTGCTTTAAAAATGCCATATACTGAAGCATTATTCTAAAGCCCCCGTCACACCACGCTGTTTTGTGACGCAACAGCGATCTCACCAGCGAGATCTCTGTGTGTGACAGCTATCAGCGACCGGCCCTCCTGCCAGGTATTGCTGATCGCTGTTGAAATGTCTGGACTTTTTTGGGGTCGCTGGTCTCCCGCTGGTCAGCACGCATAGCTGCGTGTGACAGGCGGGAGACCAGCAAGCAGGAGCTGGTAACTAAGGTACACATCGTGTTTCTAAGGAGGCGCGCTGCGCCTAGAAACCCGATGTGTACCTTAGTTACCAGCGCGCTGATGCTGGGAGCTGGTAACCAAGGTACACATCGGGTTTATAAGTGCTGCGCGCCCCATAGAAACCCGATGTGTACCTTGGTTACCAGCTCCCTGCATCAGAGCGCTGGTAACTAAAGCACACAGCGACGCCGCGCGCTCGGTGTCGCTGGTGCTGATCGCTGTGAAGCTCTCTGTTTGGCAGCTCACCAGCGATCATGTAGCGACTCACCAGCAATCCTGACAAGGTGATATCGTTGTCGGGATTACTGGTGAGTCGCTATGTGTGACGGGGCCCTAAGTCACTATTCTGAAAACAGAAAGCATACAAGCATCTGCGACAGACCGGTCCCTGCTGATAAAGCTTTGTTACAGCTTTCTAAAGTGGATATTAGACAATTGTTGTTAGAAACCATTATTAATTCTAACTTTGAAGAAACTTGAAATAAATTAACCTGCATGTCATTAAAGAGATGAATACCAGCTGTGATACCGTCTTACCAGGGGCCTGTCACACTAACAGAATCAGACTGCAGTGTAGCAGCTAATGTGCCATCTGAATGGGCACATAATTTGTCTCGAGGGGACAGCTGCCACACCTGTAGACAAGTCCTAGCAGAAAGAAGATAATAATGGCAACACTCCGAAATATGTGCACAACATAGGTAGGACTTTCATGTGAAAGGTTGTTTTTTTTTCTAGAATATCTTTTTTTAAATAACCTTATAGAACATATGGGCTAATGCCAACTATAATTCGCCCCCAAGAGCTGTCTACAGATGTTGAGAAATTTCATTTTAACATATGTCTGGGGTCCATAGAGTTTTATGCACAAGCAAAACTATAAAGCGTATTATGGGTATATAATTTTATAAATGGAATTTAATCTTTAAATGGGCTGGAGCTCTGCTTTAAAATAATAAAACAGCTAGTGATAATGCAGTTACATATACCAAAAAGACTGAGAAAATATATGCATAATGCACAGCCAGTATATATTGAAGAACAGTGATGACAAATATTTTATGATTGTATTTGCTCCTGTTTTTGGCCTAGTTTTGTGTATTCTGCACCTTTTTTTTTGTTTGCACAGAGCTTCTACCTTTTTTTTTTTTAAGAGTATTTTACATGTGCTCACTTGCTTGTTTTTTTCCACTTTGAGGGCAAAGTAGCAATTCCAGATGTCTTTGACTGATTCGTCAATTGCAATTTTTTTTAAAAGGTCACAAAATTTGGAATAACTTAACTCCATTTCCCTATCCCCTGTGTATTTTTGAGTACACTAGTATTGTAACCCTATTTCTGGAACCTTTGGTAGCAATGTATGACATAATGCAAAAGGGTCACAAAAACAGTACAAGTCAGGAAATTAGCCCTTTTTAAAAACTTGTACCAAATTTATGAATGGTGTTACCTTTTTTGCCAAATTCATCAAAATGGCTAACATCACAAGACAAGAACTGAAAGTGACACCAATACGATTTAAAACTGACCTGAGATATGAGAACAGCATCCCCGAAGGGTGAAAATGCAGCTGCTGTCTGTCGATACAATATAGCTGACACCCTGGCTGCATTAGGCATGATCAGTATTGACACTGACCATGGTAGTTTAACCCCTTAGATGCTGCTGTCAATAGTGACTACAGCATGTAGATGGCTAACAGTGTGTGGGAAAGCTCCATTTTAACCCCATGAGCACCCTGAAATCATGATTGTGTGGTCCTGACTCCTGATGGTTACCATGGCAATTCACAGCCAAAAATGGCTTGAGGCTACGTGCACACGCTGCGGATTTCGCTGCGGTTCCGCAGCGGTTTTGGCCGCTGCGGTGTACAGTACCATTCAAATGAATGGTAACCAAAAACCGCTGTGTAGACGGTGCGGATTTATCCGCGCGGTTTTCCAGTGGTTTTGAAACCGCAGAAAGAATTGACATGTCAATTCTTTCTGCGGAATCCGCAGCGGTTTCCTATCTCCACCATTGTGGAGATGGTGAAACCGCAGGACCAAACCGCAGGCTAAACCGCAGATAAACCGCAGGTCTTTTGACCTGCGGTTTTATCTGCGGTTTTTGCAAAATCCACGCGGATGAATCCGCAGTGGAGTCCGCAGCGTCTGCACACACCCTAAGAGTCTCCTGGCTACAGTGACCTATTCAGAAGTTAGTGACATTTAGGTGGTAAAAATAACATTTTTCTTTCCTGTCATGCCACTCTGCATTAATTCCTGAGCAGCACCTGAAGGGTTAATAAACTACCTGACAGCTGTTTTGAATATGTTGAGGGGTATTGTTTTTAACATGGTATCACTTTTGGGGGGTTTCCAATATATAGCTACCTTAAAGTCACTTCTAAACTGAATCGCTACCGAAAAAATAAGTTTGGCAAATTTTCTTGAAAGAAATGAAAAATTACTGCTACAATTTTATAGCTTTTAAGAAAGTATAAGAACACTTTACATATGGTGCTATTATTTATTAACTATACTGTGTGGTATAAGTCTCTGGATTAAAAGGTGTAATCATTTAAAGTTTGAATATTGCTGATTTTTAGAAATTGTCATCAAATTTCTGATATTTTTTCATAAACAAACGTAAACATAACCAAAATTTACCATTTTCATAAAATATAATGTGTCATTAAAAAAACGCATCTCAAAACTACTAGTATATGTTGACATGTCAGATTTGAAAAATTTGGCCTGGTCAGTAAGGGGCTAAAAACCTCTGCAAATGATGAATCTTTGAATTTTCTGGTGTAAACACTTTGATGTGTTTGGCATGGAATGTACAGGAGATCAGGAAATATTGCGCACCTACTGTGGGACCTTAATTTTGAGAACGATGGTTCCTTAGCCTGTGCAAAACTTTACCCGATACCTGCTCAGAATCCTGTACTTCCAACATACCCTACTGACATTTTAGTCAAGAGGCAATTCGAAACGTTTCGTTTCACTTGCTTCAACTTGTAGTTACACAACTAAATGTCTGGCTTTACACCAAAGAAAACAGATTTCTAGTGAAACAGCAAGCAATAATGTAAACTCCAAAGCAGCTGTCACTACATAGATAAAGTCCAGACATAGACATTTTCTGATAGAACAAGAGTCATGCGTGTGGGAAGCAGACGCACCAGAAACACAGGCCAACTCCAACCATACATCTTTGTAATGAGGAACCAGTGACCAATGAAGGAAGTCTCCCTCCGATGAGAGTATAGAAATTACTTAGTCTTTGTAATTAGAAACTGAAAGAAAATGATGGTAACTTTTCAATACTTCTGACATTTATTAGTCAGCGTAGACCAAGTTTACATCAGCAGCCTGCCACAAGTGAAGAACACAGCCCAGAGCTACATTCCTTACACTCGAGTGATTGATTCAGCTGCATTCTTTCAGAATGGTGGTAATCTCAAAATTATTAATCCATTTTGCCAATAATTAGTTTTAAAGGATTGTACATGACTACTCCTTGTGTTCCATGCTTGCCACCAGGTGGCTCCTAATTATTAAAGATAGGTCAGCCAAGGCCGTTTCTCATTCAAAAGTCCCGTTATGTTCCTGCTTACTTTTTCTTTCCTGGTGGCATAAATCTGGTATATAATTGCACGTCCTGCGTGCTTGCCAATAACTGAAGACGGGGGATTCAATGTCATGTAAAAAAAAAAAAAGCATTAAAAAGGTGAACTAAGTGCTACTTGTAAATGAAGAGTTGAAAATATAAGGGCAGATAATATGTGAGGTTGGCAACAGAGCCGTAAAGTTGTATTCAAGTGGAGTGGGAACTGCTGACACAACGGCTTGATTTTCTCTCCCGTGTTCCGATAAGATCAGTAGTCACTGTGGCTGAGATGGAAGAGAGGGAAATTAATACAGTGTGCCGAAGTCAGCATGAAAGTGACCTGGCTGCCATATGGAAAGAGCAAGCTTGTCCAGCTCTGAAGAGTAGATGCAGAGAGAAGGCTGCGGACAGATGCTTTGCTTGGATTTTTTAAGAACACATTGCAGACTAAGCTTATGGTTTTTAATTGTTTCAGGTTACACGTCCTGGGTCTCCACTCGTTAATATCTCACTAATGTATAGACATGGTCCAGGAATGCAGTTAATCGGGGTGCAGGGTTAATTTACATTCTAATTCACACAAATATATGCTGATATTTTGTCAGCTGATCAAATACATAAGTCCTCAGAGTTCTGTTGTGGCATAAAAAAGAGGATTGTGTTTAAAGCGGAAAATACTCTTGTATAATATGTTAATGGGAGATAATTTGACAATTTACTTCAACATGTTCAGTTTTCACTGGAAAAAATACAGAATAGCAGGGAGAATAGCATTATATAGCTTAGGCCATACTAAATGTGTACCAAGGTCCATAGCTTTTATGTTCAGATGCATGAAAAATTAGTAATAAATGCATGGGATGTTGAATCGAGAAAGTTTCCATTTTACTGGTCCAACTGGAAGCCAATTGAACGTGGGTCAATAGGATTCAATCTGCAGTACGGTCACAGAGTGATCCTGTGGCTTCCATTGTTGTCACATCAACAGAGCAGCTGCTTCTCATGACGGGGCGTGACTGTTGAGGTCAAATTAATTGGCTTCCAGCTCTTGCTGCCTAACTGCAGGGAACAGGCTGTCAATCAGCAGGATGCCGGCAGTCATGCCTCTTTGACAGAGCAGCCCTGAAGAGGAAGAGCTGCTCTGGTGACGAGAAGCAGCAGAATCGCTGGCAGGAGCGGGTCAGTGATTTCTTTGAGCCAGCAACTGGCAGTACAGGCAGGTAGTTAGCAGCTATATGCTTGTTAGATCTTAAACCCATGGTTAAAAAAAAAGTCAGAGAAAACTCCTTTAATGAAGGGGCACACTGGAGTATAATACTCCAAATTTATTAGACTGCCCCCCTTAGTGAATTAGGCATCTCTCAACCAGTGTGTACCGCCAGCAAGAATGTTGGTCATGGGAACTATTTATAGAACCCATCTACACATAGAGATAGAGGCCATCCCCTGACCATGGCTTGGTATGAAACGTGCGTCGAGGTATGGCGTCCCGCCAGCAGCCTATCATCTACAACGGCATGCTCTTCATGATCATGTTACCAGTGTGTTTGAATACATGATAAGTGCCCAATCATTCATATATTTTTGTACAGCATGTGGCACGGATTGATTTTCATATCCCCTTGATGAAATAAGGGTTCATTTTGCAAAATGATAAGCTTCATTTGCACATACAACCTGTATTTTCACAGCAAATAAGTCACTATGGACCTGTGGTATAAATTAGATATTGTCATGCATTATCTATGATTGCACTTCTTGTCTATGATCATATCTATGTACCTCCATTTTGCGTAGCATTACGAACTAAATATTATATCTTATTATATTTAAGGCTATATACATATTTCTTTGATCCAGCTCGCATTGCTAACACTATTGCATTTTTTATGGGTCTGTACGAAGATTTACATACTGTGTAGTTGATATATATGCTGCTTTTTACTTATTATTTTTTATGCAATTTGTATGTTTTGTGAAGTGCGTGCCTTCCGTGCCACTCCATGCCCAATCTTCTGCAATAAAGGCATTTTTTATTCAATCAGCAATAGAGTTGAGCGATACCGTCCGATACTTCAAAGTATCGGATCGGAATGGATCGGCCGATCTTAAAAAAAAAAAGTATCGGTATCGCCGATTCCGATACCGGAAGTCCCATTCAAGTCTATGGGACTTCCGGTATCGGAATAAGAAAAATCCTGTTTTTCCCTTGTACAGCCTCTCTGGGGTCTGTACGGGCCTTTCGGGGGGCTGTGCCGGCCTGCCAGGGGGTCTGTGCAGGCTCCGGTGGTCTGTGCCGGCCTGCCGGGGGGCTGTGCCGGCCTGCCAGGGGGGCTGTGCAGGCTCTGGTGGGCTGTGCCGGCCTGCCGGGGGGCTGTGCCGGCCTGCCGGGGGGCTGTGCAGGCTCCGGGGGGCTGTGCCGGCCTGCCGGGGGGCTGTGCAGGCTTCGGGGGTCTGTGCAGGCATCGTCCGATGGGACTACAAGTCCCATCGGGCGATGCCTGCTACCATGACAGTGATTGACACATTAGCCAATGATGGGACAGTAGTAGTCCCATCATCCGGCTAATGTGTTGAATGTAAAAAAAAAAAAAAAATTACATGCTACATACATACAACATGCATACTACATACATGCTACATTCATACTACATATATACTACATGCAACATACATACTACATATATACTACATGCAACATACATACTACATATATACTACATGCATGCAACATGCATACTACATATATACTACATGCTACATACATACTACATATATGCTACATACATACTACATATATACTACATGCATGCTACATACATACTACATACATACTACATATATGCTACATACATACTACATATATACTACATGCATGCTACATACATACTGCATGCTACATACATACTACATGCTACATACATACTACATATATACTACATGCATGCAACATGCATACTACATATATACTACATGCAACATACATACTACATATATACTACATGCAACATACATACTACATATATACTACATGCATGCAACATGCATACTACATATATACTACATGCTACATACATACATACTACATGCTACATACATACTACATATATACTACATGCATGCTACATACATACTGCATGCTACATACATACTACATGCTACATACATACCACATATATACTACATACATACTACATACATACTACATGCTACATACTACATATATACTACATGCATGCTACATACATACTACATGCTACATACATACCACATATATACTACATACATACTACATACATACTACATGCTACATACATACTACATATATACTACATGCATGCTACATACATGCTACATACATACTACATACATGCTACATACATACTACATATATACTACATGCATGCTACATACATACTGCATGCTACATACATACTACATACATACTACATGCTACATACATACCACATATATACTACATACATACTACATACAATACATTCATACAATACATACATAGACATACAGTACATATAACATAGAGTAACATACTTACCAATACTTGTCACATTGTTCCCCGAAGCCATTGTCTTTTACGGAATAAATATTAACATAACAAACCACAAAAATACTCACCCACGATCCGAAGCAGTCCACGAGTGTGTCCCACGACGATCTTGGGTAGAGAACTGCAGCATCAGCTGTTGCTGCCGTTCTCTACGGGCTGCAGGAATCCAATGATGGAAGGTAGGTATCCTTCCGCACTGTATTCCTCCGCCACTTAAAAAAAAAAAAGTCCCTAGTCTCACTTTATGCCATTGCTGTGTGGGAAATTCCCACGCAGCAATGGCATAAAGTGAGACTAGGGACTTTTTTTTTTTTTTTTTAAGTGGCGGAGGAATACAGTGCGGAAGGATACCTACCTTCCGTCATTGGATTCCTGCAGCCCGTAGAGAACGGCAGCAACAGCTGACGCTGCAGTTCTCTACCCAAGATCGTCGTGGGACACACTCGTGGACTGCTTCGGATCGTGGGTGAGTATTTTTGTGGTTTGTTATGTTAATATTTATTCCGTAAAAGACAATGGCTTCGGGGAACAATGTGACAAGTATAGGTAAGTATGTTACTCTATGTTATATGTACTGTATGTCTATGTATGTATTGTATGAATGTATTGTATGTAGTATGTATGTAGTATATATGTGGTATGTATGTAGCATGTAGTATGTATGTAGTATGTATGTAGCATGCATGTAGCATGCAGTATGTATGTAGCATGCATGTAGTATATATGTAGTATGTATGTAGCATGCATGTAGTATATATGTAGTATGTATGTAGCATGTAGTATGTATGTAGTATATATGTAGCATGCATGTAGCATGCATGTAGTATATATGTAGTATGTATGTAGTATGTATGTAGTATATATGTGGTATGTATGTAGCATGTAGTATGTATGTAGTATGTATGTAGCATGCATGTAGCATGCAGTATGTATGTAGCATGCATGTAGTATATATGTAGTATGTATGTAGCATGCATGTAGTATATATGTAGTATGTATGTAGCATGTAGTATGTATGTATTATGTATGTAGTATGTATGTGGTATGTATGTAGCATGTAGCATGCATGTAGTATGTATGTAGTATATATGTGGTATGTATGTAGCATGTAGTATGTATGTAGCATGCAGTATGTATGTAGCATGCATGTAGTATATATGTAGTATGTATGTAGCATGTAGTATGTATGTAGTATGTATGTGGTATGTATGTAGCATGTAGCATGCATGTAGTATGTATGTAGTATATATGTGGTATGTATGTAGCATGTAGTATGTATGTAGCATGCAGTATGTATGTAGCATGCATGTAGTATATATGTAGTATGTATGTAGCATATATGTAGTATGTATGTAGCATGTAGTATGTATGTAGCATGCATGTAGTATATATGTAGTATGTATGTAGTATATATGTAGTATGTATGTAGCATGTAGTATGTATGTAGCATGCATGTAGTATGTATGTAGCATGTAGTATGTATGTAGCATGCATGTAGTATGTATGTAGTATGTATGTAGTATGTATGTAGTATATATGTAGTATGTATGTAGCATGTAGTATGTATGTAGCATGCATGTAGTATATATGTAGTATGTATGTAGTATATATGTTTTATGTATGTAGTATGTATGTAGTATGTATGTAGTATATATGTGGTATGTATGTAGTATGTATGTAGTATGTATGTAGCATGTAGTATGTATGTAGCATGCATGTAGTATGTATGTAGTATTTTTTTTTTTTTTTTTTTTAACATTTAACACATTAGCCGGATGATGGGACTACTACTGGCCCATCATTGGCTAATGTGTCAATCACTGTCATGGTAGCAGGCATCGCCAGATGGGACTTGTAGTCCCATCGGACGATGCTTGCACAGACCCCCGGACATCAGCATAGCCCCCCGGCAGGCCGGCACAGCCCCCCGGCAGGCCGGCACAGACCCCCACAGGGTGCACAGACCACCGGCAGGCCGGCACAGCCCCCCGGCAGGCCGGTACAGACCCCCACAGGGTGCACAGACCACCGGCAGGCCGGCACAGCCCCCCGGCAGGCCGGTACAGACCCCGGGCAGTCCACACAGCCCCCCGGCAGGCCGGCACAGCCCCCCGGCAGGCCGGCAGAGACCCCCGGAAGGCCCGAAATGACGGCGCATCATGATGCGCACACACCGCGCATCATGATGACGTCAGGCTGTCAATCAACTTTGAACTTCCGATTCCGATGCCGACTTCCGATATTGAAAAAATATCGGAAGTCGGTATCGGAATTCCGATACAGCAAGTATCGGCCGATACCCGATACTTGCGGTATCGGAATGCTCAACACTAATCAGCAATCCCTGTATTCAAATATTTTTATACCATAACTCAGCATTCATTTCTTTGTTATTTTATGCAGGCAAAGGGAATATTAGGTGATTTTAACTTAGCATCATACACACTATACATAGATGATTCACCCATACACAGTCAATTGAAGGATACCATATGCAACAAACAATAAAAAAAAGTGTCCAAATCGTGCTACACAGAAAAGAGATAGAGGATTCAAGAGAAAATGCAAGTTAGATGGTGTATTGACATGTGATGCAATTTTAATATTGCAGACTTGCAAGTATGGCTTTTGCTCATTTTATATGGAGCCTATCAACAGGATCAACACTCCTATGCTATCTTTATAGGTATGTATGTCACAGAATGTTGAATAAAATGGTACCCAGATATCTGTGATCATGTCTTATTACAGAGAAATCCACATTTTTCTTACGATGTCAATGATCTAAGATCTATGGGCCAGAATAAGATCTCACTGGGAATCTGCCTCCAAAGCTTATTTTAAATGAAAGTGGCATTACCAGTGTGAGACATGTAGTGACTGAGAGTCTACCCTCCTGATCTACATGTCTCACACTGGTAAAGCTTCCCTTCATTTAAAATAAGTTCTGGATGCATATTCCCAGTGAGATCTTATTCCGACCCATAGATCTTAACAGCTCATTTACAGTACATATTAAGAATAACATATTTATCTGGAATAAGACTAGGATTGCAAATATCAAGGTATCATTTTATTCAACTTTCTATGACATGCATGCCTACGTAGACTGAAGGATGATTCTACATACTGTACATATTCCCTTTAACCCCTTCGCGGCCTTGCGATTTTTAGGTTTTGGAGTTTTCATTTTTTGCTTCCCTTCTTCCTAGAGCAATAGCTGTTTATATTCCCGTCAACATGGTCATGTGAGGACAAACTTGGACGTTCCTATATGTCCAAGGTCGTAAAACGGTTAAGCTTTCAGACCACTGACTGTCATCAAATGTAATCTTGGTCTCTCATATTTGTCAAAACTCATGCAAGTTTAGTAAAGAGGTGGGCATTTGGTTTAGAGAAGACAAGTCATGTGACAATAGCAAGGACAACGCATCCTGGGAAGTTCTTGTAGAATGCTAAATAATTGCCCAATCAAAAAAAGTGGATGGCAATTTACTTGAGAATCAGCAGGAGAATCAAGACCGCTCCTGGACATATTACACTGGTATGTGCACCAAAGGGAAATTTTTTCTTGTGGTGGGGGCAGCAAGACCATGCTTTCTACATGTTTTAAGTAAAAGGATAGGTATTCTATAAACACATGAAAATAACTGAATATCTATGTATTCATGGCCATGCCCATACAGCTGCCAATGGCAGAATGTCTTAAAAGAGCAATCTATGAATAAATGACGTTATAAAAAAAAAATGAAAATCAAACAAATAATTTTTAAGTCATCAACTAATGCATTTGTAAGACTTTGATTGACAAATTAAAGAGATCGTGAAGAAAGGAATTTCTTAATATCTTATGTCAGAAAGAAAATTAAACAATGAAAAATTTGCCTTAATCCTTAAACGCTTTGTTTCTCTGGCTGCTTAAGCAATAAAAGAAACACAAGTTGTCTTTTGAAGCTATTACTTCATTGTAAAACAGCTTGGAGCTTTTTTATGCATTCTACAAATGATCATTAGCAGAATCAAATATAACGAAGAATAGTTTGCACAACAGTGTTAATCCGGCAGACCCTCCGGTCCTTCTGTTTTACCACAGATTAGCTTTCATTTTTCCTCTCTCTGAAGGGTGGTAGTGGCAAGTCAAGACAGGGTGGCATTTTTCTAATCAATGGTCACTCCATTCACTTCTCATTAAATCACTATATTTCATGCTCCACTCTCATGTCTGACGAGGTCACGGAGCAGGGGTTTCTTCATTAATACATTCTTTCCCAAGAAGCTGTTTTTTTCCTCTGTCTGAGAAAGTAGTCTGATAAATTGAAGCTTTGACGACTTGGTCAAGGCTCACAGGAACACATTTCTCTCAAGAAAAGCTTGTGGAAATGTGTGACCCTACTTCCTATTGGGAATGGACCAGTACATTTCAGAATTTTAAGGTGGACGGGGTCAGGCATAATTGGTTAACCTAAAAGAGTCATAACTGTTAATTGTTAAAAAAAAAATAAGATGTGGAGGGATTTTTCATCATAGATATCTATGGCAAATCAAATATGATATAAATGTCTTATTTGTAGAGGTCTGACCTCTGGGACACCCACAATACCAGTGAAGATGTGCTGTGCTGTGTTGTCTGATTAATGCTTCCCTAACTCTCCGTTGGTTTATTCACAACTGATTATTTTGCTTTTGAGCATCATTTTTACACAGTCTTAAGGTACTGTCACACTTAGCGATGTACCAGCAATCCCGACCAGCGATATGACGCGGTCAGGATCGCTGGTACATCGCTAAGGCCTCTTTCACACATCAGGTTTTCGCCGTCAGGCGCGATCCGGCGCTTTTGACAAAAACCGGATCCGGTTTCCCCCCCATTCACTTGCATTAGAGCCGGATCGAGCCGGATGGCCATGCGTTTCATCCGGTTTTCGCCGGATCCGGCAATGTGTCGCGATCCGGCGTCTGGAAAAAACGACTACTGTAACGTTTTTTTGTCTCCGGCGAAAAAGCCGGACACGCCGGATCCGGCGTGTCCGGCTTTTTCACACAATGAAAGCCTATGAGCGCCGCAATGCGCCGGATCTGTTTTTTTTGGTCTGAGCATGATCAGTAGCTCTGTCCACAAGACACATATATAAAAGCATGACAGTGGGACCCTCAACCACACCCAACATGCCACCCAAGACAGCAACCAGGCGCAGGAGAAGGCAGGAGACCACTGCAGCAGCACCATCAGCACCACCACCACCCCAAATGGAGCAGCATGCTGAGCAACGGGAGGGGAGTCCAGCAGCAGATGAGAGATGGTAATTATCAAATCCCCCATTCCTCCAAACTAGGGTCATGGAATATCAAGATATTCATTGGCCCTTTGTTTCTCTTTATTCAACAGCCGCCCAAGAGATGCAGCAGCAGCAACAGTGGCAGCACTGGCAGCACTGGCAGCAGCAGTAACACCACCCACAGGCATGGAGTCTGGCCAGCAGGAAGACAGCACATCTTCTTCTGGGAGCCCTCCCTCACATAGTCAGCATTTGACGGTAAGTTTTTATTTCCAAAATCCATCATCTCTGTAATATATGTCTATTCATTGCCTTTTATTTCAAAACAGGAATCACAAGATGAAGAGGAGCTCCCAGAAGAAGAAGGAAGGGGTGGACAGACACCTGGAGTGGGCTCACAATTGGTAAGTTTTTTGCATCAAACGCAGAAACACAACATCACACTACACACAACACATAGAAAACAATGTTCTGCAGACCACACACAGCAAACAAATGCCTACATCCAAAGACATAACATTTTTTGTTTTCTTCTCTAGTCTTCCCAATCTGGTGCTCGGCCAAGAGGTCCTCGCAGTGCCTCCCAGGGTCGTCGGTGACAGCAACGCGGCTGTCACCAGCGTGTAAGTATAAATATTTTTGCATTTTTTTTTGCACTTTTTATTTCATTTCTTTTGTGGAGGCTAATTATGTTATTTTTGTCTTTTTCTTTAACAGCTTTCACAGCGTGCTCCCGACTCTGACGGTGAGGATGGAGGGATTGATGTGGACCACCTCATCGATCTCGTCAGAGAAAGGGAGCCGCTTTGGAATATGGCTGACCGCCGCCATGCTGACCTGATAGTTACCCGACGGCTCTGGGAGGAAATCTGTTCGCTCCTTGTGGACCGCTGGGAGGACCTCGATGCTCGGGCCCAGATTAAAGAGCGTAAGTATATACAGTACCGGTTGCTTGATGTAAACCAGTGTTTCCCGAACTCCAGTCCTCGTGGTCCCCACGGATCATGTGTTCAGGATTTCCATTTACTATGGAAATCCTGAAAACATGACCCCTGGGGACCATGAGGACTGGAGTTTGGGAAACACTGATGTTGTATACAAACCACTCCTTTCTCGTTTCAGGGGACAGAATTGTGAAGCGGTGGTGGTCTGTGAGGGATCGTTTCAAGAAGGAGTTCAATAAAGAGATGCGGGCCCCGAGTGGATCTGGAGGACGCAGGAGCAAGTACAAGTAAGCACAAGCCCTGTCGTTCCTCTGGGAAACAATGGTCACCAGAAGGTAAATATTACACAGCACATGTGAAAAAAAATGTTTAGATGTAACTTTTTTTTTTCAGCCAGGGCCATACCATGTCACTATTTTAATTTTTTTTTTTCTCTTTATTCCACAGCACGGTGAGCAGCACTCGGGAGCCTGCACGATTGGACCCTTCTGAGGCGATCCTTGAGGAGACCGGCACCGAGGGACACTTCAACCGCCCCGGTACATCTGCACCTTCCCAGCCTTCCCACACATTCGACCCATCTGTCCCATCCACCAGCACAGGAGCATCGTGGCCGCCTACATTACATGAAGCTGCTGGTGAGGAGATCGCTTTCCCTTTACCCCACCCTTCTGCCCCTGCCACCTCTAGTACACCTGCGGGTACTGGGCGGCAGCGGCAGAGAGGTCAGGAAAAGACTTATGCGTCAGAGTTCTTGCATCTGAATGCATCTTTCCAGAACTGTCTAAAAGTCTTGTCAGAGCAAATCTCCGCAGGCTTTCAGCAGATCAACGCCAGCATTCTGGAGGTGAAGACACATCTGCAAACCATGCATTCAGAAGCAAGATCTTCGCCAAACCACACCTTTTTAAGGTCTGTTGTGGAGCGCATGGAAACGCTCTCTCCTACCCAGCAGATGCATGTAATGCATTCATGCCACGGTGCTCTCCAGCACGTTACCTCCCAACCTCCTCCTCCCACCACAGTAGTTCCTCCACCTGCACCCCCTCCAGCCACTTTCCATCCTCCCCCTCCTATTACATACCATCCACCATCCAAGCACCAGCCACCTCCCCAGCACCAGCCACCTCCCCAGTACCAGCAACCTCCCCAGTACCAGCAACCTCCCCAGTACCAGCAACCTCCCCAGTACCAGACATCTCCCCACTTCCAGCAACCTGCCCCATACCAAACTCCTTCCCTGTACCAAACTCCTTCCCCATACAACTTGCCATCAACATCATCTGCTCCTACAGTCCCTGCCCAACCCTCCACTCCACCGCCCACCACCTCTTCTGCCTCCCACATGTCCACCCATTCTGTAGCTTTTTCCACACCTTCACCTCTAACTGTTCCTTCCCCACCACGATCCCAGTCCTCTCTCCACACTCCCAGTGTCGAAGTGTCCCGCAGCCCCTCCAGCAGTATTTCCACCCCACACTACACAGATTTGTAATGTGTTTTTTAATAAAAATGCCTATTGGTTTTAAAACCTTTATTAAAAAAGTTTTTTGCACATTAAAAACATTTTACAAAAAAAAAATATTTTAAATAAAAGTTAAATTATCGTTTCACAATGGTTGTCTGTCATTTCTTTCTGCGGCGAACTATGTTTAAAAAAAAGGTTAAATACAGGGTATTTCAAAGGTAAAAAGGTATTCAAAACCAGGTATATAACTGTGGGTACATTTTACCTTTTTGCCACAGTTGTGTTCCTGGTTGTGTTTGAAGCAAAGTATTTCACCTAAAAAGTTGTGTTTATGGTTGGTGATTTCCTAACAATGTACACAACTTTTGTTACAAGGTGAAATACTTTGCATAAAACACAACCAGGTACACACCTGTGGCCTAAAGGTAAAAATAGTAAGACCATGACAAGATAGCCAACTTTGGTTGGCAAAGGTATATACTGTTGGTACAGAAGGTACGTACACAAGTAGGGCACAAATCTTTCACACTCTGTCATCCTGCCATTGTACTCTGCCTTGAGGTGACAAAGTATAGTGCAAAATTGTCCCTCATTACTGAAACCGTCACAGAACTTCTAGTGGTAATGTCATGGTAATCTTGCAAGGTGGTTTCTTCAGAGGTGTCCTCAAAGGAAATGGGTTTCTTGCAGATAACAAAATTGTGGAGTACCACGCAAGCTTTGATCACCTCATCCACAGTTTCTGTCTTGAGGTTGATCGCAGTCAATAGGACCCGCCATTTGGCTGTCAGAATACCAAAGGTACATTCAACCATTCTTCTTGCTCTTGTGAGGCGGTAATTAAAAATGCGTTTTGTTCTTGACAATCCTCTGCTACCGTACGGTTTCAAAAGGTGTTCTGACAGCTGGAAGGCTTCATCCCCTACACAGACAAATGGCATAGATGGACCAGATGTTTGCGGCAGCGGTCTAGGGGGTGGGAACTGGAAGGTGTTTCCATACAGTTTACGCCCCATGGCAGACAGTTTGAAAACTTGAGAGTCATTGGAGCGGCCATAGGCCCCGATATCAACAGCAATAAATTTGTATTCCGCATCAGCGATGGCCATGAGGACAATGGAAAAATATTTCTTGCAACTGAAATATTCAGATCCCGATCCGGCTGGCTTTACAATGCGGATATGTTTCCCGTCCACAGCGCCCAAGCAGTTCGGAAACTGACATATCTGTTGAAACTTTTCTGAAATTTCAATCCACCTCTCTGTTGTAGGCTCTGGTAAAAACTCTTCAGCTAAGAAGTCCCACAGTGCACGGCATGTGTACTTCACTATTCCAGATATGGTGGAAATCCCGAGTCTGTACTGGAAATGCAGTGACAAAAGGGATTCTCCAGTTGAAAGAAATCTGTGGGGAATTAAAAAACAATCAATTAGTTTAAAATCACAGCATTACATACCAAAACTGAGCTATAACACTTGGAGATACAAACTACCACCAACAAGATTGCAGTGAAAGTGTGCTCTGATGCGAGCACATCCAATAAATGTGGCTTACCTTAAAGTCACCATCAGACGCTCTGCGGGTGAAACAGGGAAGCGGCAATAGGTGTCCACTTTTCTTATGAGGTGTGCAATGCGCTCCACCAAGTAATCAAAATTCTCCATTTTCATCCGAACATATCCAAAAAATTTATCCGGGTTTCGTCTAAGGTCCATGCAGAGTGTAGAATAGACCCCACGCGTCATTCTCTTGGCTGTGATGGGGTGGATCCACAAACGTCGTCTACGATGCCTGATGCGCTGCTGTCTCGCTCTCTCCTTCTCCAGAACAATCACCCTCAAACGATTCGCCTCCGCTGTAAAATCCGCCAAATTCTTCAAAATATTTCCAATCACAACATCCATCTTCGCCAGTAACTTGCTCTTCTCTCCAACCTGCACTTTCTCCTCTACAACCTGTCAAAGAAGGGCTGTAGGAACACGCTATATATAGTTTTTCAGTAGCCAATCCCGTTCGGAAGGCCACAAGGGTCAATTTTAAAAACCGGATCCGGCGTAATCCGTCAAAAAACGGAACAAAAACCGGATGAACCGGATGAGACGGATCCGGTTTTGTCTGTCAAGAACAAGACGGATCCGGCAGAAAAATGGTTTTACGAAATCTTTGCCGGATCCGGCGCTCCGGCACGACGCCGGATTGCGCCTGACGCCGAAAACCTGATGTGTGAAAGTAGCCTAAGTGGTCGCTAGTGAGCTGCCACACAGGCAGATCTCACCAGCGACATCGCAGGGGTCGGGGGTTGCTACTTACCTGTCAGACGAGGCGATCCTGACGTCCTCCCGCCCGCGTCCACGCGTCATTCGTCGTCACAGCAGGAAGCTGACGACGAGAAACAGTCCAGGATGTTCTCGTGTGATGAGCGATAACCAGCGGGGGAGAGGTCGGAGGTAAGTATCAGACATAGCGATATCGCTATAACGTCACAAAAACCAGTGACGTTATAGCGACATTGCTAGTGAGAGGAGATCAAGATGGATTGTCCATGTCTAAGGCTAGTTTCACACTTGCTTTTTTTTGCAGCGCGTTTTTCCCGCAAAAAAACGCATTGAAAAAACGCATACAAAAGCATACAACTGCTGCGCTTTTTTCAAGCATTTTTATGAGCATGCATGAAAAAAACGCAGCGTTTTTATGCGTTTGTATGCGTTTTTAGTGCGTTTTTACCGCGTTTGCGTTTTTTTCCAACATTAGGTGGCCCCTCACACTAACCCAAACCATGACTTTACTAACCCTAACCCTGACCCTAACCCTAACCCTAACCCTGACCCTAACCCTAACCCTAACCCTGACCCTAACCCTTAACCAAATCATACTTAACCCTAACCCAAACCCTAAACCCTAACTAACCCTAACCCTAACCCTGACCCTAACCCTGACCCTAACCCTTAACCAAACCATACTTAACCCTAATCCTGACCCTAACCCTGACCCTAACCCTTAACAAAACCATACTTAACCCTAACCCTGACCCTAACCCTAACCCTAACCCTTAACCAAACCATACTTAACCCTAACCCTGACCCTAACCCTAACCCTAACCCTTAACCAAACCATACTTAACCCTAATCCTGACCCTAACCCTGACCCTAACCCTTAACAAAACCATACTTAACCCTAACCCTAACCCTGACCCTGACCCTAACCCTAACCCTAACCCTGACCCTAACCCTTAACCAAACCATACTTAACCCTAATCCTGACCCTAACCCTGACCCTAACCCTTAACCAAACCATACTTAACCCTAACCCTGACCCAAACCCCAACCCTAACCCTGACCCTGACCCTAACCCTAACCCTAAACCCCCTTAACTAACCCTAACTCTAACCCAAACCCCTAAATTCCATGGTTAAAAAAAAAAAACGCATATGCAAAAAAACGCATACATGAGCATGCCAGTGCGCACATATGCGCATCCATAGGCTATAATGGCCATTTTTAGCGCAAAACGTGCGCATGCGCTTTTTTGCAGGGCCAAAAAATGCAACATGCTGCGTCTGGAAAATACAAACGCACACCCCAAAAAAACGCAGCGCATGAAAATCGCATACATGCGCTTACAAGCGCGCAGGTATGCGCACCCATGTTAAATATAGGGGAAAAAACGCATGCGCACATATGCGTTTTTTTCCAGCGCTAAAAAACGCAAATGTGAAACCAGCCTAAGAGAGTCATTTTGCTGACTTGTGGCTTTCTCCAACTTTTAGAAGGACTAATTTGTCTAAAAGTTGAATTGTCCATCTCCATTGTGAATAGTAAAACTGTGTTCGAGCACACTATATTACACAGGAGAGAGACCCATTTCTACAAGGTCAAAAGGGTGGGAATCTGCTGTTTTGTTGGAAAATAAGGAGGTTCATTGTCAGTAAAGCGCATCAACCGAGGGAACCAAGTCATCTTGTCCTACCATTGATGGCATTAATACAGGCACACATTTACATATAAATGTCACAAATGTTTTAAACTTCATCAAATAATGAGAAATGAGAGCAAGAAGGTAATGGAACAATATAAGAAATGTAGGGATTCACTTGCCCTGGTAGGCAGTAGGCCTTAAAATAGTGTTCACATAGGCAATGCAGTTTTCGTCCAAAACACATGCAGTTTTTATTGCTTTCCACAGGTTGCACAGTACCAAAACAAGCTCATACATAAATTCCTAGCCTTGACCAGGCGATAAGTAAACATAACAGACCCTGACTACTCATACACAGCTGTGCTAGCCCCTGCTCAGTCAAACAAAATAGCTACTGTCCATAGCAACCACTAACACTTGCGGTTCTGTGCACACGACCTGTGCATTTAATCATGATCATATATGTCAGTGCAGGCTCACCCTAACAGATTACAGTCCTGTCTCTCGGAGTAGACTTCATATAAAGAATAGGCATTACCACACCAGTCTCGGTATCCCTTTCAGCCTGAGCTCCAGCAGCTCCCACTGCCAGACAGAAGTGTTGGACACTCAACTCTACTCAACATCCGGCAGACTGCCACTCCATGAAGCTACTTCCTAGTTCTTAGAGAAACCATGCAGAGGCTTCTAATCAAATCCTGCAGAGCTGGGAAATAACCTTGTCCTTCCCAGCTATGCTATAGAACCAAAAGGTAACAGAATAACATATTTGTCTACACTAGATTCAATATGTTTTCATAGTTTTTAAGGTTGAAAGTAGACTTAAGTTCGTCAAATTCAAACTACAGCCCAGCATGTTGATCCAGAGGAAGGTAAAAGCTCCATAGGGCATACAATAATAGCTAGATATTAAAGGAAAAATCCCTGCCTGGCTGCACCTACAGCAATCAGATTAGCTTCCTGGATAAACGCCCCATCACAGAATCTAGTACCCATAACCTGTAAAATTATATTTTCCAGGAAAGGCATCCAGACACTTTATGGATTTAAGTAGTGAATCATCCATTACAACATCATGTGGCAGAGAGATCCACAGTCTCACTGATCTTACAGTAAAGAATCTGTGTCAGTTATCATGATTAAACCTTTCCTCTAGACGTAGAGCGTACCCCTTTGTCGCCGTCAAAGGCCTAAGTGTAAAAAAAAGGTCATTGGAAAGATCTCTGTTCTGTGTAATGATGCAAATTCAATATTCTAATTATTAAAAAAAAAACTACTGTCAAGAGATGTATAGATATTTCTCTTTAAAGCCCCATGAACGGGTGTGGGGGCTGCATATCAGCTAATCATCAATAAAATGTTTTTCTGGTCTAAAAGTAGTAACAAATAAAGCTGAATCTAAGATTACTTAGCAAATAATATGTAAAAGAAAATATGATGCCAAAACTTGTAATAGGTCAGGAGATTCAGTGCTTCTTCAAAGAGTACCTGACACTTGTCTCAGAGGACAGCACTCGTGCCAGCGGCAATTTCATTTTACAGTCTTAACAGAGGGAGTGATGTAAATACAACAGAAAATCTCAGGAAAAAAATCTGCTTACTGATGATTTCACATTTTCTTCTTGCTGAATTATCTACTTTTCTGACCTGAAATACAATTTATTTTGATTCTGCTTTTCTTTCGGATGGAAAAGCTTATTTATAGCAACGAGTCAATAATTAACCAAATGTTACCTTTGTTTTTCATCTTTTTGCTATAGGAATCACATTGGGAAAGTGTATTGGTGTGTGACTGCAGTTGTCATTTCCAAAGGTGCTCAGACATTCCTTTGCTTTACAGAGAAATCACCATTTGAATGGTGATGATGCTGGATAATACAAAGTCTGCATTTTATAACAGTAATAAAACATTCTGAAATTCCTTCAACAAACATTAACGGAGTGAGCGGATAAACAAAAAGCTATGGAGCACATGTACATAAATGCACAAAGCATTGAAGCAAGATAAAGATAAGAGGTCTTATATTAGGTTCAAATAATTATACCATCTTAACAGGAATCTGTCACCAGGATTTTGAGAGCAGCAAATGTAGGAAAAGAGACCCCGATTTCAGTTATGTATCACTTACTAGGCTGCTTGCTGCTTGTTTTAATAAAATTGCTGTGTTATTTGCTACAGATCTACCAGCAATCTGAATGCTGAGCTCTATACAACCCCACCAACTCCACTGATTGTACACTGTACATAGGCAAAAAGATACCAAAGAAAGTTGTCACAACAGTCATGGAAGCAGGGTCATATAGAGCTCATGTATATGTAGGTCTACATGGCAGCAGGTTTAAAACATCCCCAATCATAATATACTGTTGCTAAAACAATGAATTTAACAAAACTACATTAAGCAGCCCATTCACTGATGCTTCAGTAGTGACCAGTGTGAATATCCCCCTAAACGCTGCATGCACACCAACTTATATTCCAGCTCATCTCTTTAGGTTTTTTGTTTAATTTTTTTGTGCTATGTGCAAATAAAGGTGTGGTCTGTCTCCCTCTTTCTTGAACTGGACATTACATTCTTATAGTCCTCCATGGCTGGGTGTCCATTAGCTGGGTCTCAGTCCTGCTCAGCCCTTGTTCACATTGTCACTTGAGACATGGTAAGGTTTTAATACTAGAGGATAGAACCATCCAGGATATGGTCACATTGACGTGGTGGGATGGCTTTCACATTTTTTTTAATCAAAATTATGTTAACTAAGCACTAGAGTTGAGGGAAACAGGTCGGTCAGATTCAAAAATGGCCAACTTTCGCCTAAGTCGGGTTTCGCCGATCGAAACCCGATCCTAGCGTGAGGTCGGCCATGAGGTCGCCGATCAGCGCGACAAAGTCGCGTTTCAAATGATGCTTTCAGCGCCTTTTCTCACCCAATGATGGAGGACGCACACTGTGGGCAACAACGCGATGACATGCGCAGCGGCCAGCACCATCTTAGAGAAGGGCGTTGAAGTGATTGGCTGGCTTTGTGTGGCATCACAGTGGGTATAAAAGGCTGTGAACGCCGACCGCCATCTTACTTCTGCCGATCTTACAATAGGGAGAGGTGCTGCTGCTGATTCTGAACAGGGAGAGCGTTAGGCAGTGAAGAAGAAAAAAAACTGCTTCTGCTGATAGCGCTTTTCACTGTACAGTTAGTGTGCAGTGAAAGGGGAGGATTTTTGTTGTGTGCAGCAGTGCTGGTGGTGATTAGGCTGCCTTTTAAGGCTACCTGATAGCTGCATTGCTGTGTGCACACTGCTGTTCAAACTGCTTTTTTCAAAGCACTCCAAATTTTATTATTTTGTCCTGGTGAGTCACTGAGCAATCATTTTTTCACACACCGTCTAGCGGTGTACGCTCCTCACACACTACCGTGTACCGGCTGGTATCACGGACAAATAGAAGCTATCTGGGTGTGACTCTGGAAGAAAAAGCCGAGGAGTTTGTCCGTTTTTCCAGACCTACACCTTAGAGTTGTGTTCATTTTTCAAACAGTTTCGTATATCTGCTGTTTGATTACAGTCAAAACTAAACAGAGACAGCATGTGTCAGTCCCTATACAAATACACGGAGCTTGACAATTTTCCATACAGACACCGTCTAGCAGTGTACGCTCCTCACACACTACCATGTACCGGCTGGTATCACGGACAAATAGAAGCTATCTGGGTGTGACGCTGGAAGAAAAAGTCGAGGAGTTTGTCCGTTTTTCAAACAGTTTCGTATATCTGCTGTTTGATTAGAGTCAAAACTAGACAGACAGCGTGTGTCAGTCCATATACAAATACACGGAGCTTGACAATTTTCCATACACACACCGTACAGCGGTGTACGCTCCTCACACACTAGCGTCTACCGCCTTCTAGCATGGACAAATAGAAGCTACCTGTGTGTGACTCTGGAAAAAAAAAAACAAGGAGTTTTTCCGTTTTTCCAGACCTACACCTTAGAGTTCTGTCTGTTTTGCAAACAGTTTTGTATATCTGCTGTTTAATTACGGTGTAAACTAGATAGAGACAGCGTGTGTCAGTCCGTATACAAATACACGGAGCTTGACAATTTTATACACACACCGTACAGCAGTGTATGCTCCTCACACACTACCGTGTACCACCTTCTAGCACGGACAAATAGAAGCTACCTGTGTGTGACTCTGGAAAAAAAAACAAGGAGTTTATCCAGACCTACACCTTAGAGTCGTGTCCATTTTTCAAACAGTTTCGTATATCTGCTGTTTGATTACTGTCTAAACTAGACAGAGACAGCGTGTGTCAGTCCGTATGCAAATACACAGAGCTTGACAATTTTCCTTACACACATCGTATAGAGCTGTCCGATTCTCCAACAATATTGTATATCTGCCGTTCGTATTACAGTCACTTTTATACCTAGTCAGCGTGTGTGTGTGAGACACTCTGTAAATACATATACGGAGATTTTTAGTTGCATGAAAAGCGTATACAGCTGTACACTTCTGATACAGTTCCGCATATCTGATTGTTGGATTACTGTCCAATACATACTGTGAGAGCGTCTGTGACTAACATAATATATACGTTGATTTAATTTGTTTAATACATCTTACACAGCTGGACGCTCCTCATACAGTACCATCTCTCTGCTGGTATTTTTGGTACATTTTCCCAAACATGAGGAAGTATGATATAAGAGGCCGCGGACGCGGGCAGGGGGGCGCAGCTGGTACTGATGGTGGTGGTGCATCGGCTGGTTATGGCAAAAGCAAAATAGCAGCTAAGGCAGGAGGTGTTTAGCCTGCGTCATCCACTGGCCCAAGAAGGCCTGTAAGGTTGCCTTTTCTTGGAGTAGGAAAACCGCTTTTAAAGCCGGAGCATCAGGAACAGGTTTTGGCGTACATTGCCGAAACAGCCACCAGCTCTATTGCCTCCTCTTCCGAACGGTCAAAACTTGCAAGCACGGAGTCGTCAGTGCAGGGTTCTGGTCATAAAAAACCCTTTTCCTTGTGTCCTTCACCCCCACCAAAAGTTAAGGATGCGGCAGCCCACACTTCAGATTACTCTATGGAGCTCTTTTCACATACCATGCCTGGGTTATCCAGTCAAATCCTGAATTCCCCAGTCCAAGATGAATCTTACATGGAGTGCACTGATGAACAGCCACTGCTAGATGATTCTGCTGGTACATTGACCCACAGCACTACATTGCACTCGCAGTCTATTGAGCCAGAATCTGACCCTGATGAAACCCAGGTGCCCCTTCCCGCATGCTATACCACCTTACACGGTGATACAGAGGAAGGTAAAGAGGAAGGTGCAGATGACTTTGAAGAGGAGGTGATGGATGACCCAGTTCTGGACCCGGATTGGCATCCATTGGGGGAGGAGGGTGGCACTGGCAATAGTTCAGATAAGGAGA
The DNA here is from genome assembly GCF_039654945.1 of Dendrobates tinctorius. Classification (NCBI taxonomy): domain Eukaryota; kingdom Metazoa; phylum Chordata; class Amphibia; order Anura; family Dendrobatidae; genus Dendrobates; species Dendrobates tinctorius. The sequence goes on from NW_027361870.1 coordinate 10,804,285, forward strand.
AGGATCCGCAGCAGCCATTGACATCACAGCAGCGGTTATCTAGCAGGCCCATAGCAGTCCTAAAACGTGGAACAAAAACTAAAAGAGTTGCAGGACAGCTTGACCAGACAGTCAACTTAGCACAGTGTGCAAGGCCAGAAAATGTTTACCATAGTAGGAAGAGTGCAGTGTGGCACTTCTTTGTCCAAAATACTACTGATGAGGCAAAGGTTACCTGTAAGAAGTGCGGAAGGACCTTTAGCTGAGGTAAACAACTCAGAAATTTGAATACCAGCTGCATGTTTAGACATTTAATCAACATGCACTTGCAAGCGTGGACGGACTTCAAAACCACAGGTAACACATGTGCACCTGCTCTGACTGAAGGTAGCCAACAACGGTCCAGCGCTACCCCCACTGTAAGACCATCGCCACCATTAAGCACACCACCAGCACTAAATGTGGAGGTGTCGTCGCAAGGCCAAAGCACTCAGAGAATCACAATGGTTTTGCAACACAACACTGAACCTAGGCCATCACCACCAATACCATCACCAACCCCCTCTCACTCCATTCGGTCCACCGCTACTTCCCCCATATGTAGCTCTCCAGTCCAGCTCACCCTACCAGACAATCTGAGTAGGACAAGAAAGTACTCATCCTCTCATCCGTGTACACTGTGTTTGAACGCCTACATTGCCAAACTAATCTCATTAGAGATGATGCCCTACTGTTTGGTTGAAAGCGAAGCTTTCCGCGACCTCATGGCCTACGCTGTCCCACGCTATGACCTACCCAGTCGGCACTTCTTTTCTCGAAAAGCCATCCCTGCCCTCCACCGGCATGTGAAAGACCGCATTGTCCATGCACTAAAACAGTCAGTGAGTGGAAAGGTGCACCTCACAATGGATGCATGGACCAGTAGGCATGGCCAGGGCCGTTACATGTCCCTCACTGCGCACTGGGGACAGCGGCGGTGGGGTGGAACAGTGCTGCCTAGCCCACGGTATAGGAAACAGTTGGCTGTAGGCTTTCGCTCCTCCTCCTACTCGTCTATCAGCGAAAGCTCGTCCACAGAGCGCAGTCGCACGAGCACTCCATCTGCAGCTGGCAGTGTTGCACACGAGGTGTCCCACTATCGAACAGCTAGTGGTAAGCGTCAGCAGGCTGTGTTAAAGATGATGTCTTTGGGTGACAACAGACACACCGCGGAGGTACTGGCCGACTACTTGCAGCGACAAACTGAGTCATGGCTGGGCAGTCTACATCTTGAGGCAGGCAAGGTAGTCAGTGATAATGGCCGTAATTTTGTGGCAGCCATAGCCCGTGCAAAACTCACACACATACCTTGCCTGGCTCACACTTTGAACCTGGTGGTGCAGTGCTTCCTCAATAATTATCCGGAGTTAACATCCCTGCTCCATAAGGTGCGAAGACTGTGCTCGCACATCCGTCACTCGGCCGTACACTCCAGTCGTATGCAGAAGCTGCAGCGATTGCTCCACCTCCCCAAGCACTGACTAATCATAGACATTGCAACAAGGTGGAACTCCACCCTGCACATGGTTGAGAGGCTGTGAGAACAGAGGCAGGCTGTAATGCATTTCTGGGAGGATACACGGGCAGGCAGTTTGAGGGAAGACATGGAATTGTCGGGTGTGCAGTGGTCAAAGCTGAAAGACCTCTGTAAAGTCCTTCAGTATTTTGAGGAATGCACACGGCTGGTATGCGCAGACGACGCCATCATAAGCATGAGCATCCCACTTATGCGTCTGCTCATGCAAAGTTTGACACACATTAAGGATCAGACGTCTGCAGCGGAGGAGGAGGAGGAGGGAAGCCTTGATGACAGTCAGCCATTGTCTGGTCAGGGAACTGTCCTGGACGAGGTGGAGGAAGTAGAGGAAGAGGAGGAGGAAGAGGATGAGGGGGATGAATATTTTGGGCAGGAGGATGTTTCTCAGGGGGCAATAGAAAATGTTGGCATTCCAAGGTCAGTGACAGTATTTGTGCATGACTATAGGGATGTGGATTTGCCAGAAAGTGCTCCTCCACCCACCACTGGCAGTGCATCATTGACACCTGGAACATTCGCCCACATGTGTGATTATGCCTTGCGGATCCTAAAAAGGGACCCCCGCATTGCCAAAATGATGAGGGATGATGACTACTGGCTGGCCAGCATCCTCGGTCCACGCTACAAAGGCAAATTACACAACATCATGCCACAGGAGAACCTAGAGATAATACTGGCAAACAAACAAGCAACTCTGGTAAACCATTTGTTTGAGGCTTTCCCAGCACACAGCAGCGGTGCTGGTTCTCCCACGAGCCGCAGTGGGCACAATGGAAGAGGTGTTCGTGGTGCACACAGCAGAAGTGGCGTTGGAGACAGGGGTTTAATGACCATGTTGTGAAATGTTTTCTCAAGTACCGCTCACACGACTGCTAATACTGCATCGATTAAAAGTGACAGGAGGCAGCAGTTGTCAACTATGGTTACAAACTACTTTTCCTCCCATATCACAGGTCATTCCCCTTTGACTATTGGGCCTCAAAACTGGACGCCTGGCCTGAATTGGCACAATATGCCTTACAGGAACTTGCTTGCCCTGCTGCTAGTGTGTTATCTGAAAGAGTCTTCAGTGCTGCTGGATCAATCCTGACAGAAAAAAGGACCCGTCTGTCGACCCAAAATGTTGATGATCTAACCTTCATTAAAATGAACCATGCATGGGTTTCAAAGGATTTTGTCCCACCTTCCCCTGATGACACATAAGTTACCAGAAAAGTGCCTGTTTTTTCCTCCTCTTCCTCGGACTTGCACAATTACGCCCTTTGCAGCAGCTGAATGTCCAGCCAACACATCTACATATGCCAATTTTTAAACCTCCCTAACTGGGCTGCCCACCCCTCCCCCAATGAATGGGGTCAAGACCTGGTGCACCCGGGCAAGTGCTGTTGCTCTGAACAGGTGGATGGGCCCACTGATGGCCGACGACAATGGCACAGGGCCCCTCATAGTACAATACAGTGTCTCAGACGGTGGGAAGGTCCACTCGCCATCAGACACACCAGCGTACTATGAGGGGCCCTGTGCCAGTACCATCGACCACGATTGTGCCCCCCCTGCTTGGTCATGGCCACAGCACTTGCAAGTTGCAATACTTACCTCTCCCTGCTCCACCGCTGTGTAGTCTGTGCAGTTAAATCCTTCACAGGGACTGCCACTAGAAATTTGGTGTATTGATCAATGATGGTTAAGATGTAGCTATGGCGTGTCCTGCTGGCCTCTACCTTCAGATGATCAATGGCTACCATTTGAAATGGACGTCAACTTACAAGCGGATGCGGTGGTGGATTATGATCACCTTTCACAGTTGTGATAGTCACAGACATGTGACATTCCTGCCACCATTTTTCAATGTCTCCTCTCATGCCAATCCAATAGAATCGCCTACGGCCTGTGGCTTCTGTCTTTTGCACTCCAAAATGACTAGACACATCATGATAGGCAGTGAGGACCATGGGTACATCGCTCCCTGTGATCACAATTTGATGGAGACGAGTAACGATGATGTGATCCATGCTACTGCGATAAAGCAATCCTTTCTTCACAAAGAACCTTTTTCGCTTTCTCCACAGACACAGTAATTGAGGGTCTGCATCGCCTCTGCAACATCTACCGGGCGTTTTTCCCAAGATGATTAATTCCAAAATTTCTGCTAACACTAGACTTTGCGTCTACACTTGTATCCATGTGGTTTCCAGTAGCGGAGATTCTTGACTGGCTTACTGAGATTGAAATATATACGAAGATTTCAAAGTACCACAACACTGTATACTGGTGTACGCTATGAATACCTTTCCCTTTTTCTACTTTTGTAATTCTGGTGTAATACATAGTGAGCCTGTGAGTGTCTGTGCCTGACTCCGGAAGTATAGACGGAAATTTAACCCTAGACTGGACACACCTGGTATGTGCTGATACAGTACCTTGTTTCAAAAATTTGTATTAAGGTATCATCTGCAGGATAACCAACTGTAGGGGGGACCCTCTTCTTGCCGCAGACAAACACGAGACTGAGACAGAGTTTGTATTCAACAGGTCCGTTTTTAGTGCCCATCCTTCTGTCGACAACAACAATTCACCACAGCCGTTTCACATTTCTCTGCACACAGGCCCCGGTACCTTCACTTCCTTTGTAACTATAATCGTGGCATCCTCTGTGGCTGGCCTAGGCCCAACCACCACAGCGCTGCACCAGTCTGAGCACACCATCTTTATGACAGCCCCAGGCCATCTTTGTCTGCGTCTACCGTCCTCTGGGCCACCCCCCGTGACTGCCTCAACTGTCAGTCCTCTCTGGAGCCTTTCCACTGTCTCAATTTCCTCAGCAGAACTTCCTCTTTACTGTGCTCCCTTCACTGACTGACTCTCCAGAACCTTCCCTCAGCCTTTTATACTTACAGTTCTGGTAACTCCGCCCACCATCACCTAACAGTTTCTCTGACCAATGGCAGTTATTCAGTCCCACTCCTACACTCTCCACTGTCATCCAATTGGCAAGCTAAAACACTGCACCCTTTCTCTTTATTTTAGCGGTTTCACACCTACACTGCGCTACACCTCTGCTTCTCACTACAGGCTGGTTTGTCTGTCAGTCCACCGTCCCTACATCATCCATAGTGAGTGAGCGTGTGTGGGTTACGCCTTCTATATATACGGTGAATCGGAGAAACAAATTTTTACACTATACTCGATACAGCTTGTATCTTGTTATACAGTACCTTTGTTCGACATTTAGCATTACGGTCAAATCCATACTGTTTAAGCGTCTGAGAGTGACTACGGGACTATTTATACAGAGATTTCAATTGTACCCTAAAAAATATATACCTGCTATCTTGTTATCCAGGACCTTTTTTACAACATTTTTTATTATGGTCAAAACCAAACTGAGTGAGCATCTGAGGGTGACTGCGGAAATAAATACCGATATTTTCAATTTGGCCAACACTGTATACAGCAGAACGCTTCTGATAAAGTAACCTTTTAAGCTATTTAGATTCTGGTGTAATCCATAATGAGCATGTAAACATCTGTCTGTTACTCCAGCAATATATTTGTAACTAAGATTACCCCAACACTGTATACAGCTGTACGCTTGTGTTACATAACCCATTTACAGCTTTTCATATTCTTATGTAATCCATGCTGGGCCTGAGAGCATTTGTGTCTGCCTCCTGAAATGTATATGGAGAATCAGAATGTTTACACTATAATATATATACCTTGTATCTGGTGATACTGTACCCTTTTTCAACTTGTTATTTTATTGGGTAATCCATACTGAGCCTGTGAGCGTCTGTCTATACTTTACTGTTATCCATAGACTGTATAGAGCTGTACGCTTCTGATACAGTACCATATATCTACTGGTATTTTGGGTCCATTTTCAAAAACATGAGGAAGTATGGTGGAAGAGGATGCGGATGTGGGTGTGGAGGGCCACCTGGTACTGATGGTGGTGGTGCATCTGCTGGTAGTGCCAAAAACACAATAGCAGCTAAGGCAGGAGGTGTTGAGCCAGCGTCATGGTGAAGCTCTGGAAGGCCTGTAAGGCTCCCTTTTCTGGGAGTAGGTAGACTGCTTTTAAAGCCGGAGTATCAGGAACTGTTTGTGGCTTACATTGCTGAAACAGCCTCCAGCTCTATCGCCTCCTCTTCTGAAGTTTTAAAAAATGCAAGCACTGAGTCGTAACTGCAGGCTTCCGGTCAGGAGCAACCCCTTTCCTTGTGTCCTTCACCCACACCAAAAGTGAAGGATGTGGAAGCACACACCTCAGATAACTCCATGGAGCTCTTTTCACATACCATGCCTGGTTTAATTAAAAATAGGGCCCATCATGTACTAGATCATTGTAAACGGGGCAGATCAGACACTGGAGCAGCAACTAAGGGGCACATTATACACTGGAGCATTACAAATGGGGCCCATTATATATGGAGCATTATTGAAGCCCATCATACACTGGAGCATCATCCATGAGGCCCATCATGTTATGGAGCATTGTAAATGGGGCAGATCAGACACTGGAGGAGCATCTAAGGGGCCCATTATACACTGGAGCATTACAAATGGGGCCCATTATATATGGAGCATTATTGGGGCCCATGATACACTGGAGCATCATCCATGAGGCCCATCATGCACTGGAGCATTGTAAATGGGGCAGATCAGACACTGGAGCAGCATCTAAGGGGCACATTATACACTGGAGCATTACAAATGGGGCCCATTATATATGGAGCATTATTGGAGTCCATCATACACTGGAGCATCATCCATGAATCCATGAGGCCCATCATGTCCTGGAGCAATGTAAATGGGGCAGATCAGACACTGGAGCAGCATCTAAGGGGCACATTATACACTGGAGCATTACAAATGGGGCACATTATATATGGAGCATTATATAATAAAACCCAACTCGACCCGAAAAAAGGTAAAGTCGCTCATCTCTACTAAGCACCCTAAATTATTTTCAAGGACTATTGCTATTTATTTATTTACTACAGGGTATTTGGTTATTTTGTTTTTTTTTTGTTTGCTTGAGTAGTGTGCAGAAACATGCCAGAGAAGATTTTTTTTTTTATACCAAACATGAATTGAAAATCAAAAATTTTGTGTGAAAACTCAAATTTCAAGAAATTCAACTCGAACACTATCCTCCACATATTAATCCAGTTATCGATAAAACAAGAGCTCTGTCTCTACATCATGCTGCTCTCTGATCAGGTGGAAAAAAAATTGATGACAGGCAGCTGTAAGGTAATCTTTAATATAATTGTGTAACTTGCACATGTCCTCACCAACAAGATCAGAACAATTAAGTCAATTTCTATTACGGCTACAAAGTTTATCAGCAAAATTTGAGAAATTCGGCACATCCAAAAGGAAGTAGATAAAACTAAAAGGTCTTTATTGAAAATCCAGAAAACCATCAACTAGTTCAGATAATACATTAAAATCTTCTGGCACTTTTCTGGCAACCGCCTTTAGTCATAGAATACAGCACAATGAACATTTGAACGTATTTATACAAAAATGGACCAATTACTGTAAATATTGGAAACAACTTATAGCGAGCCTTCATATAAACACCACCCAGACTAATAACACCAGCCATTTCAGAAATGGCGCGTCCAATAAATGAGCCAATTCTGGAGCTTAGCCTCAGCTCTTCTCGCTTGCCCTGGTGCATTGACAAGCAGGATAACGGTTTTGGGGTTCCTATCAGCTCTGCAAGTTAGCAGACCACAAGCCTAGGAGTTAGTAATGGAGAGGCGTCTATAAGACACCCTTAACTCTTAACTCTCTTTTTTGGATTAGGAGAGAGTGAGATTTCTTGTGTCACCATTGGCGTCTGTGACGCACTGAAACCGTGGTACCCAGCACCGGGCCGGGGTCTGCTTCACTGGGGGATGTGATGTGACCCGTGCTGTAGTCTCAGGGGATGCACAGTGCAAAGGGGATAACTACAGGGGATGTTTTAATTAAACGTTTTTAGGAGTTATTGTTGGGACGCCACCCAGAATAAATGTGGCTATTTACTGCCACCGTTGCCTATGACTGGCTGGGGATGATGGTGAGGGGCAGCTGAGGTGGAGAAGCCCTTTCTGGGTAGGGCTGGGATCCCCAGGCAGGTGGTAGTAGATGGATCTTGATGTTGGTGATGGGGAGGCTGATGCAGGTCTATGGTTGCACTTAATTGGTCTTGCAACACTTGTCTTCACACTGGATCCTGCTGCAGTTACTTTATTAAAAGCGACTCACACACTGGTCAGTGTTTACCGGATGTAACTCAGCTCTGACTTTCTGGGTCTTTTACAATCACAGATGTTACAATTCTTTTCACCTTCCTGTTACAGAGGTTCAATTCTTTACACTTCTCAATTACACCTCTTTACACTTCAACGGGGACACTCTCCTTTCCCTCAGGGACTCTCCTAAACTGCAGACAGGTTCCTTCTCTTGCCAGACCCCTCTCTCTAAATGGTCCTTCCATGTTTCTCCTTCTTCTCTCCCTTCTTTGTACGTGTACGGTATACTTAACCATGGGTACAAAGAGGGCAAGAAGTGCATGTCTATTGTATGTTTGGGCCTATTGTTTGATACCTGACAATGTGTGATCAAATCTGATGTCTGTATTTTATTTATCTGCTTGCAGTTAAAATGATAATCAAGAGATGGAGGAGCTGCCGTGACCAGCATAAGAAGGAGTACGAGCGGCAGTTATGCCGGGGCCCACAAGCTGCACCACCGTTGTGGGTTTATGACCACTATCACAGATTGTCATTCCTTCGTCCATTTGTGCGCCTTAGAAGGTAGGATATGTCAGATTTTTATTTGCCCATAACTTTAACATTTGTAAGATTAGACACTATGTCTGATGTCCCTAATTTAAAAATGTTACTTGGCCCATTACCTTAATCAGGGCTGGCAAAGTTATATTTGTTTATGTTGGACACACAAGGGTAAATGTAAGTGTAGGTTTGCATTAATGTTGGTAATTTTTACCTTGTGTTTTTCCTATCTCAATCCAGCAAATGTGGGCTGACATTTTTTTTTGTGCTTACAAATGGACCTCGCCGGCAAATCCCCAAGATGTGGAGGTTCCCCAAGGCCAAGGCGCAGATGAGGAGGCCGGTGTTGCACCTTTGCAACAACGAGACAGACCAGCCCAGCAACAGCCTGTGGAGGAAGCACGGGAGGGTATGCAGGCGGATGACAACCAACCCGTGGCTGATCAGCTTCCACCACCTTCACCACCACGGGCTGCAGAAGAACATGCTGTGAGTGGTATGGCTCTGGCAGCTCCACCAATTCATGGGCCATCCGGTTTTCAAGATGCTGTGGTCCCCTCTAGCTCTGGCCATGATCTTGAGAACTCCAACAGTGGTCCTGGTCCAGTTCCCTCCTGCACTGCCCCAGCTAGTTTTCTGGTTAGCTCCACCCCAGCTCCATTAACTTGCTCCTCTGTCCCTGCTCTGGCTCCCTGCCACTATGTTCCTTTGCCACTTGTGTCCACCTCTGGCCTCACTGCTCCATCCTCGTCATTTGGTCTGGATTCTGTGGCCTCCTCCAGCTTGCCCACAGTTTCCTTCACCCCCAGCTTGGCACCTTTCCCCAGATATGTAGCCCCTGAGGTTGAGGAGAATTTCTTTGCTCCCTGGGAAGGGGGGGCTGGCCATCCAATGCAGAGACCAACGCAGTACAGTGGGCGGCTGCCTTTGCACACAGTCTCATAGGTAGTCTCACACATATTCCACGTGAGCGGAGACGGCATGCAAGGGCAGCCTTCCAAATACTACTTGAAGCAAATGTGCCCCCTAACAGCCCCACACGGGTATTAAATATGCTTGAGGATTGGCAGCGTTCACCACACAACCTCATGGCTACTTCAACCCGCCAGCAGCCAGGGCAACCAAGAGCCGTGCAGGGCTACCAGAGTCAGGACGGACACCCTGTGGAACATAACATATGGCGTCCATATCAGCCATTACTTAATGTGCCCAATGTTGGAGGTTTGCCAGAGTATCACAGGCCCTTGGCTGAGGAGATACAACAGGCGCTCAACGTGATCAATGTTCCTGTAGATGAGGGTGACCTGGATGTCAATGTGGAACAGAGTGGTGGGCCAAGTTACCATGTACTCTAATTGCATATGGACATATGGAATTTTCTGCCCAAAACTTTTGTTTTTTTTTGACAATTAAACGTTTAATTGTCTATGTTTGAGATACTGTAACATTCTTTATTTTTTGGTTTGTTTTATTTTTTTTTTTTCTTATCCCCTTTCTGTTATTTTTTTTTGTTTTTTACGGTTAAGAAATGTGGCTTTTTGTGGCATTGTGATACATATGTGGAAAGAAGGAAAGAGCAAGACAAAAAATTTAAGTAAAAGAAAGCCAACAGGCATGAAAGTGAACCACAGAAATTAAAAAAACGGTTTTGCCAGCCACACAACAGTTGTATGTGTCATGTGTTCAGTACACCACTCAAAACATGTTTTTTGAACTATCACACACTTTTCACATGAGCACTTAAGCAAGACAGTTTATGTAATACACGGAAGGTGGGATTTCGGCTGCGGTTACATTTGCATTTGGAATTGGCGATCATGATCTATTATTTGGGGCCACACCACGAGGAACTCCAAAAATCAGATCCGGGTAGATTCTCCAAATTATACTTTTTCTCCAATAGGTCAACACCGGTGTTTTCTCAAAAAAACATGAACGGCATCTGCAATTGTAAACGCAAATGTAACCGTAGCATTAGCCATTTTTGAGACCCAACACAAAGCGCTTTGACAGAGGCACAACGCTTGAGTCAACAAGTAAAGTGTAAGGCTGGCCAGGCCATACGGGTGCATATTCGGGCCAATGACTTAGAGATACAGTGTAAGAAGAATGCTGAGGGCCTAGCTGCATTTGGTGACATGTTGCCAGTCCAACACCACAACATGTCCACATAGCCAAACTGATGTATGTATTTCCCCAGAATGTGTACTTCTCCAATGTGCAGATGGTTTGTCAAATTTTGTACGTCAGAGTAAAGTGTTTGGCACCCCTGCCGAAATGCACATGCGAGTTCATGGTGAAAGACATAATTTGGGCGGACATGTGTGTGCCTTTTTTCCAACCAAAATCAAAACAGTTAGTTGTGGTTTGGCAACTGTTGAGCAACTAATTTGATGATGTGTATTGTTTACATTGCCACATGGAGTATTACCCCCCCAAAACCATTGATGATCAGGAGGACCATGTTGTGTGATGTTTGCTAAGGTTAGCAGATATAGTATTTATGGCAACACTGGTTATCCATGAACATTCCATTAGGTGGGTTCGCCCAGGGAAATGCCCCATCTGGGCTATTGAAATAATGTATAAAACATTCACGGACATGCAGTCCCTAGTGCTCATACAATATACTTGCTTGTACTGGGAGCATAGTACATGCAATACCCACTATGCAGGCATAGGCTTGGTGCCTGGAAAAATTAGCCCAAGGGGCTTTCGAAAAAATGTATTAAAGAATAAAGGGCGCGTGGCCCATACAATATACTGGCTCGCAGTAAGAGAAATGCCCACTATGTAGGCATAGGCTTGGTGCCTCCAAAAATTGGCTCAAGGGGCTTGAGGAAAATTTTTTAAATAAAGCAGGGCGCGTGGCCCATACTAAATACTGGCTTGCAGTAAGAGAAATGCCCACTGTGTAGGCATAGGCTTGGTGCCTCCAAAAATTGGCTCAAGGGGCTTGAGGAAATTTTTTTAAATAAAGCAGGGCGCATGGCCCATACTAAATACTGGCTTGCAGTAAGAGAAATGCCCACTGTGTAGGCATAGGCTTGGTGCCTCCAAAAATTGGCTCAAGGGGCTTGAGGAAAATTTTTTAAATAAAGCAGGGCGCGTGGCCCATACTAAATACTGGCTTGCAGTAAGAGAAATGCCCACTGTGTAGGCATAGGCTTGGTGCCTGGAAAAATTAGCCCAAGGGGCTGTATGGAATTGGATGCAAATACACAACTCTGAAAAATCCTCACAAGTGGATGCACTTGTAAAGTAAAATTAATCAAACTGATTGTGTATTTGTGTTATAATGCAGCAAATGTTGCATGAACATTACTAATCAAAGCGACTGAGATGAGGGACATAGAGATATTTCAAGTTAGAAAAGGGCATAATGTTAAAAGCGCAATCTCACAATCCTAATAATCATGATTATGTTACCCTAGGTTTGGGTACTGTCGTCTGTAGGACTTAGGAACTGTGATGATATCCAGTCTTTGTTGAACTTTATGAGAGTCAGCCTGTCGGCATTTTCTGTAGTAAGGCGTGACCTTGTCTCAGTGACTATACCCCCAGCGGCACTGAAAACACGCTCTGATGTCACGCTAGCAGCTGGGCAGGCCAGCACCTCCAAGGCATACAAAGACAGCTCTGTCCAAGTGTGAAGCTTCGAAACCCAGTAATTAAAGGGTACAGACAGGTCGGTAAGGAAGCTGGTACTGTCACTGACATACTCGTTCACCATGTTTGACAATGTTTGTCTCCTACTCAAGGTGACCGCATGCACACTGCTTTGCTGATTGGAAGGTCTGTTGAACATCGCCCAGTTGGTGGACATCTTACCCCCACCTCTTCTTGACATTGTGGGCGTTTGTGTCCCAACCAATTGCTGCTGTTGCAAACTGCTGCTACTTCGGTGTATAGCGGAGTCAGATGGTGATATTGTCATCAAATTCTCTACAACAAGACTCTTGAAATGATCCATAGTTAAGCCCCTTGGTGACTGCAACAGCAGCGATGGAAATTTTCTTTGTAGCGTGGGTCCAGAAATGTTGACAACCAGTAGAGGTTGCTGTCATAGATGTTAATGACGCGTGGATCTTGGGACAGACATTGAGACATGAAGTCAGCCATGTGTGCTAAGCTGTAAAGACTCATCTCTTCGGTTTCACCCGAATGATGGGCACTACGCATCATGGCCTCTAAATCTGTCTCCGCCTCCTCCTCCTCCTCTTCAGCCCACCCATGCTGTACCGACATAAAGCTGGGGTTGGGAGTACCATCAGGGTTCACATCAGTGCCACGGAACAAGAAATCTTCATCCTCATCACCCTCATCGCATTCTTCTTCCGGACCCAATGTTGCCTGCTGATGTTGGCTTGGCTGCCTAGGATCAGTGATGTTCAAATCTGGCTCCATAGCCATCCGCTGGGCCCTCAAAGCTTCTGTTTTCAGATTCATGAGGGATTCTTTGAGCAGACAGAGCATGGGGATGGTGAGACTGATAATCGACTGATCACCGCTGACAAGTTTGGTGCAGTAATCAAAGTTCTCCAGCACCTCACAAATGTCAGCGATCCAGACCCACTCCAGACCACTAAGGTGTCTTGTCTGACTTCCGGTGTGACGGGCATGTTGCAGCTGATATTCCGCTATTGCCCTCTGCTGCTCATTCAACCTTGCTATCATATGGAATGTAGAGTTCTAGCGTGTGGGCATGTCGCAAATTAGCCGGTGTTTGGGCAAATTCAATTGGTTTTGAATGGCAGAAAGACTTCCAACCGCCGTGGAGGAATGTCGGAAATGGGCGCAAATTCTCCTCACCTTCTCTAGTGGGTCAGATAACTCGGGGTATGTTTTAAGGAATTTCTGAACTACTAGGTTCAGCACGTGAGCCATGCAAGGTACGTGTACAATGTTCCCAAGCTTCAGTGCCGCCACAAGGTTTCGACCGTTATCGCTGACAACAAGACCTGTTTGGAGTTGCAGTGGGACCAGCCACTCATCAGTCTGTTGCTTAAGACCTTTCCACAGCTCTGTTGCAGTGTGAGGTGTGTGACCTAGACAGATGAGCTTCAGAAGAGCCTGTTGTCGCCTTGCTGAAGCGCTACTGCAAAGCTCCCAACTTGGACGTGATATTGCGGGCAAGTCAGCAGTGGCAGAGGAAGTTGAAGAAGCCGATTGGGTAGTGGACGTATATGATGAGGCGGACACCCGGAATGATGTTGTGCCCACTATTCGTGGAGTTGGTAGGATCTCACATGGTCCACTTTTAGAATTTGGGACACTCTCCACCAGGTTGATCCAGTGAGCCGTTAGTGATATGTATCTGCCCTGTCCACAAGTACTTGTCCACGTGTCCGTAGTTAAATGGACTTTGCCGGTTACAGCATTTGTTAGTGCACGCTTTAAGTTGTTTACCACGTGCTGGTGTAACGCGGGGACGGCACAACGTGAAAAAAAGTACCGGCTGGGAACGAGGTATCGTGGTGCTGCCACAGCCAACAACTCCCGAAAAGACTCTGTTCCCACAAGCCTAAACGGCAACATTTCGACAGCTAACAACTTAGCAATTTGAGCCGTCATTTGTTGAGAAAATGGGTGCGTCGATTGGAACTTCCGCTGCCTCTCATACAGCTGTGGCACAGACATCTGCACGTTTGGCGCAGACTGACAAGTGGCTTGACTACTGTCATGTCTGTCTTGTAACGCAGCTTCGGAGGAGTACGTCTGAGCATGACCTGCTGCATGAACACTAGATGGTGAAGGATGGATCTGAGGTGGAGTGGAAGTGTTGGGATCAGAAGCCACTGATTTTGAAACCTGACGGGCCGACCACTGAGTTGGGTGCTTACCAGACATGTGCTTACGCATACTGCTGGTGCTCAAGTTTCCTTTTCCCTGGCCTCTGCTTAGCCTTGCATAGCAGATGTTACAGATCACTACATTTGGTACTGATGGGCTATCCTTAAAAAATTCCCACACAAGGGCTTTTCATCCTTTATGTTGTATTGGAGGCACAGGAGGATACCTCTGTCCAACACCAACTGTTGATACAGTTTGGGCAACAGTTGGTCCAGTTTGGGCAACAGTTGACACAATGTGGGCAACTGTTGTCACAGTTTGCCTTCTGGAGAAAGGAGTAAGCCTTGGTGCTTTTGGCGGTGGTACATAGCCACTTTCCTCCTCCGGGCTGCTCTGTTGGCTATGCATTCCAACAGTCCATGTTGGATCTGTGGTCTCATCATCAACCCCTTCCTCTTCAAAGTCTTCAGGATAACGTGACTGTTCAGGCTGGCCAGATGAGATGAGTGTCTCATCATCATCATCATCGTCAGCAACCTCCTGAGACGCTGTATGCCTTTGGTGAAAGTGGCTTTCTACAGTAAGAGGTGATTCCAAACTTTGTCCATGAATAGACCTTACGTCTTCTTCAAGTATCTCGTCAGGCAGTGACAAAGAAACTCCAGATTCAATCAGGGGCTGGTAAGAAGCAAATAAATCATCAGAGTGACCAAATTCGCGGTCACAATATTCCTCTGTCTGCCGATGGGTTGAGGAACTAGGAAGAGTTTGAGGATTGGATGACCCTGCGTTGTCTGTAGCGACACTAGACCTAGTTGTCAAGGACGATTGTGTGCTGCAAGAACCAGTGGTTGAGGTCTTGTCAGCCATCCAAGATGTAATCTGGTCTTGCTCTTCCGGCCTTAAGAGACGTTTTGGTTGAGTACTGGGAAATTTAGACAGAAGAAAGGTCAATCTATCAATCTTCTTCTGTCTACCTGTACCAGTGCCTTGTTGTGCATGACTGCCAAGACCACGACCTCGTCCCTGTCCCTTTGCAACCTCTTTTTTGGGAACTTGTTTTTTTTGGGACATTGTTGAGAAATGCAGATGTTAGCTGTAATAATCTGAACAATAATTAGCAGTTAATACTTGCTAATAGGAGGACAATCAAGGCTAGTGATGCGTATTGGCACAGCAGGAAGGTAACGTGCGTGCTATTAGCTGGTAGCAGAGAAGCCATGCACTCTCCATGAAAAAATTGTTCAGTGCGCAAAGGCACTCACCTAGGTGGACTGTGGTGCTGTCTGCGTCACCGCTCTGGGGTGAAGTGCGTGCTGTAACTTAGCAGAGAAGCGACGCACTCTCCCTGAAAAAATTGTTTAGTGCGCAAAGGCAGTCACCTAGGTGGACTGTGGTGCTGTCTGCGTCACCGCTCTGGGGTGAAGTGCGTGCTGTAACTTAGCAGAGAAGCGACGCACTGTCCCTGAAAAAATTGTTTAGTGCGCAAAGGCAGTCACCTAGGTGGACTGTGGTGCTGTCTGCGTCACCGCTCTGGGGTGAAGTGAGTGCTGTAACTTAGCAGAGAAGCGACGCACTCTCCCTGAAAAAATTGTTTAGTGCGCAAAGGCAGTCACCTAGGTGGACTGTGGTGCTGTCTGCGTCACCGCTCTGGGGTGAAGTGCGTGCTGTAACTTAGCAGAGAAGCGACGCACTCTCCCTGAAAAAATTGTTTAGTGCGCAAAGGCAGTCACCTAGGTGGACTGTGGTGCTGTCTGCGTCACCGCTCTGGGGTGAAGTGCGTGCTGTAACTTAGCAGAGAAGCGACGCACTCTCCCTGAAAAAATTGTTTAGTGCGCAAAGGCAGTCACCTAGGTGGACTGTGGTGCGGTCTACGTCACCGCTCTGGGGTGAAGTGCGTGCTGTAACTTAGCAGAGAAGCGACGCACTCTCCCTGAAAAAATTGTTTAGTGCGCAAAGGCAGTCACCTAGGTGGACTGTGGTGCTGTCTGCGTCACCGCTCTGGGGTGAAGTGCGTGCTGTAACTTAGCAGAGAAGCGACGCACTCTCCCTGAAAAAATTGTTTAGTGCGCAAAGGCAGTCACCTAGGTGGACTGTGGTGCTGTCTGCGTCACCGCTCTGGGGTGAAGTGCGTGCTGTAACTTAGCAGAGAAGCGATGCACTCTCCTTGAAAAAATTGTTTAGTGCGCAAAGGCAGTCACCTAGGTGGACTGTGGTGCTGTCTGCGTCACCGCTCTGGGGTGAAGTGCGTGCTGTAACTTAGCAGAGAAGCGACGCACTCTCCCTGAAAAAATTGTTTAGTGCGCAAAGGCAGTCACCTAGGTGGACTGTGGTGCTGTCTGCGTCACCGCTCTGGGGTGAAGTGCGTGCTGTAACTTAGCAGAGAAGCAACGCACTCTCCCTGAAAAAATTGTTTAGTGCACACAAGCAGGCAGCGTGCGTGCTATTAGCTGGTGGGATAGATAGCAGCAACGCACTGGTCTGCCACAGAAACAATAACGCTGCAGGGGTAAATATGACCCCAATAATATATGGTGGAAAAAAAAAAGAAAATTTGCTCAGCTATGCTTCTGATTTCAGCTCTGTTGGAAGCTGAGTGAGTAAGCTAAGCTCTGAGGATGGTGCTGTATGCACTGTAAGGCTGCTCCTGCCTTTCTCCCTGCCTACAGTCCTCTACAGTACTCCTCCGTCCTGGTAGTTCTGAAAAGAACTTTTGTGTTATATGTGAGGAATCTTGAGGTCCTACACTGACTAACAGTCCCTAGATCTGCTCTATGTCTCCAACTCGCCCTGCACTAGCTCAGATCGTCACAGGAATGTGCCCAAAATGGCGGTGGCAGGGTTTATATACAGCCTTGCCTGTGATAGAATGACATAGGCATCACGATGGACAGCAGCCAATCATAGTAGTGCTCTTCACAGTTTTCTCACCTAACAAACTAGGCTGTCTCTGAAAATTAACATATTCTGTATTCTGCGAGTCCCGAATACAGTATATAGGAGTCCTAGAATCGCTAAGACTCGCTGCTGACAGCGGGACACAAAATCGCTAAGAAACTAGGATTGCTTGTATTAAACTCTGAAAAAACTAGGATTGCCATTGATTTGCATTGGACTCGTTACTGTGCGAGTAATCGCTTGGAAACTCGCAGAATACCGACTCCTGCGAGTCCCCTACTAATCGCAGAGTAACGAGTCCTAACGAGTAGATTCGCCCATCCCTACTATAGACCTTTTCATAGATATAGACGTTCGTCCTGTCTATAATATACCATAAGCTTTAGGCCTTTGGCTACACAGCATCATCCTCGAGCTTTACCTCCTTCAATAGCAGTCGGCAGACTGACGAAGGTCTATGTGTGACCTAAACGTTACATATGTTATACGGACTGCAATCAAAATTTCCACAAGGATTCCTTTTAAGTTGAGTATCAAGTTTTATTTGAACTCTCCTACTATGATGTCCATTTGCACAAATAGGGGCTGCTCTGATAGACAAGGATAAAGAGACCAAAGAAATCAATCATCTGCTGGTTTGAAGACCTCAGGGAGAGGCAATACAGTCCTAGTTGGTCTTTTCCATTTTATTGCCGAGTGGCAAAAAACCCACACAGCACACGTCACTGGAAGAGCATTTATGTCCACCAGATGGTGGGTGATTGACTAAAGAGTATGAAAAGGATGTGGAGTAATAAATAGCCGGTCCTTCTGTTAAGGGTGGCAAAACCCAAGACTATGATGATGTTAGGGGCCCTATCTCTTCAATGCATTTCACTACAGATGGGCCTTTCGTCAGTGTTCATTATATATTATATGAACTCCAAGTGCCATCACAAACATTATAACATTTTCCTCACAATTAAATGCTGAAGCTGCTCTTATTTTTATAGCTCTTTACAGCCACCTTAAATTCCCATACACTAAAACTGAATACAGGACATACAAATTTAGTGTCATAATGTCCCAATGCACAAATATTAATAGCACATGGAACTGAACACCACGGCTATAAACTACATACATGTGAACAAGACCATTGGGCGAAAAATGTTGATGACATTGAGGTAAATGTATTAAGATTGGTCCCTCCGCGATTGTTGGACCTGCATAATGTCTGCTGTAAAGAGACTTCGCACTGATCGTAAAAAAACTTTATGAGTTTACTAATTACTTCCACCCATTGTTGCTATTTGTAACTACTTAGGGGACTCACTGCTAGTGCTAGTCATGATTAGGGAAGGTCCACATACTGAGAATGATAGGGGTCTTCCGGGAGAGTAAATATTTTTTTTTTTGCAGAGTTTAGCCTAAAATAACATTATATTCAGTAGGCACAAACCTGACCCTGACAGCAAGGTATGTTCACATGCATTAACAGTGGTGACAGCAATGGGTAAGTAGTCATATGATTTTAGAATATAACTACAGGTCATAGATTTAAGTAAAAAATTGGTGAGGATTATTTTAAGCCTTATTACTAAGGGCAATATTCACATTCACTACATTTTTTTAGTGTATTAATGAAAACTAAATTGAAAAATGAATCAGCTTCGAGTTGGTCTTAATAAAAAAGTGTTAGAAAGGACATGCATTGTCTGTATAGGAGCTATAAACACAAAACAATACAATCAAAAACCTGCATGGCCTAATTTTTAGCTACATGTCATTTCAAAAAAATTTTACATGTCAAAGAGATGCATTAGAAGTTTTGATTGATGGTGGGGTTAAGCTGATGAGAACAAAATGAGCCCTAGTCTTCAGCCAATTGGTGCAATTCTCTAAGCCTGAATATAGACTCCATAGACTTTCTACCAAATAAAATATGATCACATGCTATAAAAATCTTGGATGGCTACAACACTTTCATACAGAATAACCCAAATATATGAGAACTTCAGTAATTCTCCAAAACATAAGGACTGCCACAATATATCGCCATATCTATTGTGTAACATTAGTCTACAATGCTTCCACACAAGGGTTACCTGGCACATGAAGGTTCCATCAACAAAGCACCAGTAAAAAAAAGGCACCAAAAGCTCAAAGAAACATGGTATATATGGGATTTGTAAAGCAGTCATGAATACAAAATGTAGTTAGCTGGCCACTTTTAAAGCCGGCCATCGCAATAGACTATTGTTGGCTGAACCCACAGAAATGGAGGTGTTCGGCCAACAGTCCATCATGTATGTGGTTGCCAGACAACTGATGGTTGCAGAGAGATATTGCTTGTACATGTTTGATTTTGGACTGCTGACCGCATTGTTCTCCTGGAGATAAGCCGTTGGTCGAAGTGTCAAACAACAGCTTTCTTATAGATCGCACAATAGCGCTCAGTCGAAAAAGTGCTCCTGTGTATGTTGAGAGAGTTGTCTGTCCGCGAAGTGATAGACTGAAGCACTGTTTGGCCAACAGCCAGCTAAAGTGTATGGTGGTGGGAGTTCCCTTGGTGTGGAAATATTTCTTTTTTGGATGTTCCAGTGTGGTAATACGGTTGGCAATCAAAGACCTAAACATTAATAATCTAAACTTTAAAAGCAAAAGATGTCAATATTGGGCACCTCCAACAGAAATACCGAAGGCAGGAACAGTACTGGAAAGCAAAAAGTAATGTAAAATACTGCATAGATTACATTTCCCACTGACATTGTTGTATTGCACTGGTAGCATCTCGCCCCAAGTGGAAAACTGCACATTTCTCCTTCATGCAGTTAGATTCCGCACAAAGTGATTTCTTTTTGAGAGTTGTGTTTGTTTTTGAAGTGTGCCTAAGTGATTTTGTATTGTTGCTTTGTTGCACTGAGCAAATTGAAAGTAGTGGGCTGTGAAATCGCTAAGCATCCTGCTGTTTTACTGAAAGCTGATCCCTGTGATGGCGGAGAGTCAAATTAAACCAACAATTGTTTGAATCTATGGGTCAGAACGTTTCCTTTTCAAATTTCTTGTATTTCAGTGGTTGAATAGCAACAGCTGGAATGCTATTTCATGAATTCACACAATAGCACTAAGTACCACTAGTGGATTTATAATAATAGTACACACTTATATTTTACACTTGCTGCAGTATTGTTAGGGTCATGCCTCTGGAAGGTTCTGTACTTTCTACTTAGAAACATATCAGCAGCTAATGGCCCAGAGAGCTACCACAAGGTTGTACTAGTGACTTTTTTTTTAACCACCATGTCCCACATTCTCCAACACACAGTGTGTCTTCAAGGGTTTTCTCTAGTGCCCATGAGAGAAGTAATGGCAGCTGGTGAGGGGTCTAAGGCAGGAAAGAGCATTAGCGTAACCATTACAAGGGTGTCTAAAGGCCAGGCCAGAGGACTCGGCACAGGGGAGTGAAGAACCCTTCCTTCATTGTACAGGAGAAGGGGATGTGCAGGTGGTGTTGGTTAGCATCACTGCACTCAAGGTGGAGGCACGGACTTACCTCTACAGTGCATATATACCAGGGATGTAGGAAAAGCTTAACATCTGAGCACATACGTTACGTATTTGCTGCAAGAATTTCGGCACCAAAAAATGTGCATCTTGGCAGGAAAATAACAGCGTAAAATAGGTGGGTTTTTGCCGCATTTTTAATTGTATTTTCCCATGCATTGGAATGGGTGAACAACACTGCAAAACTACTGGAAGAATGGACATGCTGCGAATTTTAAATTGCACAGGAAAAATAAGCAGTGTGTACATGAGACTTCAAGTATCTCATTCACTTTGTTTATACTTGGAAATGCTTTCGGTTTTGTAACAAAACTAAGCGAAAAAAACTGACACACAATATGTACACATTCCCTTATGGTGCAAGAGCCTTTCTGAAACCTAGAAAAAGCATAAGTTGGACTTTTCCTTTGCCTGTCCTGAAGAAAAAATAGGAAACTGCTCTGAATGATTTGTGGAGTTCTGATGAAAACAGCTGTCTCTGAGGCTCTTTTGTTGGGGCCCTTAATAATCCTGGGAAACAAAGTTGAGTACTGACCTCATGGCAATTCATATTCTTGGAAATATCTGAAGTGAGATTGTTGTTCACCACTGTTAACAGGTTATATTATTGCACTCTGTATCGAGCCAGGTCCGGAACTGTTGAGGCTGCCTTCCTTGTTGCCTGGGGGAAGGAATGAGGCGCTGGACCAACCTCATGACCCAGGTAGGAGGAGAAAATTAAAGAGCAAAGAGCACGCAGCTGCGGGCAGTTTGGCGCAAACCAGCAGCATCGAGCAGCATGCTCCATCCTCTGAGCACCGGCGCCACGATGGGCTGCGTTGGTTGGTCCCCGCTGCCTCCAGCGAGACCGCTGCAGAGAGAAGTGCCACGCACTCAGTAGCTGTCAAAGACAGAATTGCCCTGTGCTCAGAGACTGTGAGTACTGCGTAGTGTGCAGAGCAGAGAAGGTCGAGTACCAAGCAGACTTTTGCGGCCTTCCCTGCCACTTGCTTCCCGCCTGTTTACGTTTGACTCAGAGTGCCGCGGCCGCACGTGTTCATGGACTAGGGGCTCAGCAGAAGGTACCGGAGACTGACTGCTGCTGCTAGAAGATGGACCAACGTTTAAAGGACCACATCTGAGGACATCGCCTGGCCGCTGCCGGTTCTACGTCCCCCCCTGTGGGATCATCTGCTGCAGAGAATCATACAGGACATGATAAGTTCCTTCACTGGACTGCTATTGCTTTCCATTTGTTATCCCTATTATCTCTCCTTTAACCATTAACCCCCCTGCGAGGAGTGAATACCTTGGTCTATTAAATTGTTACATCTTCTTAACCCTTGCTCTGTCTCCTGTCTGTCACTGCAACCTGCTTACACAGGATTTTAGGGTGCAGTAATTCTAAACATAGGACTGCCACATTTGGCACATATTTGGTGTTGCAAACTGTAAGCGTGTTCTGATGTTTAAAGGTCACCACCAATAAATGATTCTGCAGATATTTTTAGCAGCTTCCCTAGGATCTGCCGAGTTGAGTTGCAGCCAAAGACTGAAAGTGTAGCACTTCCCTTGGTGATTCTGTGCGATAGCAGATTGCTCCTGCTGTGAAAAATGGAGGCCAAGTTGTACATGTATCAATCCCCCAAATATTAGTCGCAGCAGCTCTCAATAGGGACTGCACCATGGGCGACATCCCCTTAGCCTTGGGCTTAACACCTTGGGTACGCCCATCTTAACCATTTTAGGAAACCGTTCTATAACATACAATAAAGTATGTTCCTCTACAACACAAGTCAGCATGTCCTTGCCTATTCACGTTGACCCGGTGACATGAGTTTAACCCATACGGGGTCCCCACACTTCATGGGCTGAGCTACATTATGATGAAAGGAAACTAGGACCTATCCCAAGCGGCATACTACCTTACTCTTCTCTACACATACCATTAGGACAATCCTGGCCCATGTGAAGGTATTAGATCTCCTAGAGCGGCATCAATGTGAAAGTAGGAAATTTATCCAATCTTTTTTTCTCATGACTTGTCTTGAGCTGATGATACTACAAACTTTGAGAAGTTAACAAAATGTCATATGTAAGAGGGCAAATACTTACTCACATGATGTTTTATTTACGACGAGATTGCCAGGAATATTTCTAGATTGACAAGATACTGGATAGAATTACAACTACAATGTTATAATAATGGCTTCATGTCATATCCAACATGATCTTGGGTGCATGATAACTTTTTCTACTTTCTATAATACATTTAATCTGTTTCCAAATACGAGTATAGCAGTTTTAATTAAATGTATCCTTAACCTTGCAGCACAGCTAAGTACTATCTTTTATAAAATATTCACTGTGAATAAATTCTAAAGAATAATTTACAGATGGATGTTCTATATAACATAGTGGATTCACATTCTTCAATAATTTATTTTATTTTCATCACCTTACTGCCTCTTGTGCTTTAAAGAATAAAGTTTTTTGGTGTATTTGTTATCTACACCTCTAGTTCAGAATCAGTATTTAGAGGCGAGACATAATTGCCTTGAAAATGTTGTGCAAAAAGGACAGGAAAAATTAGGATAGAATGACGTGTCCTAGATATAATAAGACCATATGCACTAAAGCAGTGCAACTGAAGGAATATTAATGCCTCCAAAATATAATAATTCAGCCAACAATAGTGGGTGCACAGTAGAGAAAGAAACAGAACCTGACTTTCCAAAGACGACAGGAGCAGGACCCGACTGATCACGGAGAAAGAAAATAAGTCTTCCACTCCACCCATCCATGGTACTCACACAAAGAATCCCAGTATGAGGAACAGGCTTTGTTAAGGCCAGTGAGGGTCATCAACACCTGGAGTAATAGAATGGACCATGACGTGTTTGAGATGCTGGGAATTTACTGCATGGTTTCTTATTGAGGGGCTCTGAATGGTTTTAGTTAGTGACCAGATGGCAAGAATTTGTTTAGATGTACTGTGATACGCTTGATTTGCTCTATCTGAAGATGATAAAACTAATCTGTGGCCAATTTTAAATCTGATACATAGTATAGAAGTGGCTTGTTGAGCCAATCATGGCGATTCCATAAATTGTTCTTGAGTGGTAACATTATGCATACAATACTTGAAATAATAATTATATGATAATTAATCTTTTGATGAGAAGTACAATAGTCAACTACAGATACGGAACATTTAAATACATTATTTTTGTCATATCCCAACACGAAGTCGCAGCTTCCCACAAAAATCAACTTACACCTCTTCTTGCTGTGATTTTTCTAGTTTTAACAACCACCACATCAAAAAGAAGGATTAGATGACTATACTTATGCATAGTGTAGATATCTGTGGTTCATTTTACATAGAGAATGCTGTAACCATATGATTTGTCTATGCATACACCAAGTTGCAATTTTAGAGTGCTTGGTTTAAAAAAAAAAACAGCTTCCTTGTGCCAATCCTTGTGCCAAAAACCAGCAGCCTGTGATTCTTCTAAGAAGCTGCCTAGCACTCTGAAAATGAAAATGGTGGTGAACCACAAAGCAGGAGAAGGCTATAAGAAGAAAGCAAAGCATTTTTGAGTTGCTTTTTCTTCAGTTCGAAATGTATTTAAGAAATTTCAGTTAACAGCAATAGTGGAGGTTAAGATAAGGTCTCATAGACCAAGCAAAATTTCATGAGAGCTGCTCATATGATTGCTAGACAGGCAAACCCAGACCCCCACTTAAATGCAAAAGACCTTCAGAAGGATTCAGCAGACTCTGTAGTTGTAGTACATTGTGTTACTTTTCAGAGACACCTGCACAAATAAGGGCTTCGTAGAAGAGTCATCAGAAGAAAACCTCTCCTGCATGTTCATGATAAAATTCCACATCAGAAGTATGTAAAATAAAATCTATACAAGCCTGATGCATTTTGGAAACAAGTCCTGTGGACCGATCAGTTTAAAATAGAACTCTTTGGCCACAATGATCAAAGGTATGAGTGGAGATAAAAGGGCTCAGAATTTCAGGAAAAGAACATCTTGCCAACCATTAAGCATGGAGGTGGATCAATCATGCTTTGGCATTGTTTCAGCCAGTGGCAAGGGGAACATTTCATAGGTGGAGGAAAGAATGGGTTCAATGAAGTTTCCACCAATTGTTGATGCAAACATAACACCATCTGTAAAAAAACCAAAGTTGAAAAGAGGATGGCTTCTACAAATAGATAATGATCCTAAACACATGTGATAATCCTCAATACACTACCTCAAAAGGCACAAGCTGAAGGTTTTACAATGGCCCTCAGTAACCTGATAATCCCTCAAACAAGAATTGAAAGACTCTTGGCTGGCTACAAATATTGTTTACAAGCTGCGATACATACGAAAGGGGGTGCTACTAGATACTAACCATGTAGGGTGCCCAGACTCTTGCATTGGCCCATTTTCCTTTTTGTAATTTTTAAAATGTAAAAGACGAAAAAAAATTATATATTTATTTTGCTTGCCTAAAATACAAAAGAAATGTTATCTTTAACTTTTGGCCTTTTTAGAGATTATTTCATTTTTAACTGGTCGCAATAACAGTAATTTTGACCAGGGTTGCCCAAATTTTTACATGCCACTGTATATTTAACTATGAAACACTGCTGTGCTTCAAAGCAAAACATACTTTAATAGCCGCAGCAGACTGAATCGCATAGGGAGTCTAGTCCGTCAGTCAAGTACCCGGCGATTTCTCCCCATTTATTGTACTTGAATGATAGTTCTCTCCCTATACATACAAGCAGCGGGCATGGAGAAGCCACTTGGGACCCGCCTGCCCAATTAGACTACTGCATGCCTTGGTTTTCGCTGGCTATCAAAGTATTTTATTCTTGTATTCATTTGGCTATTGAAGTCTGTTTTTCTATAAAATGCTGCAGCGCTAAACATATATGTCTGATACACGCTGCCTGTGTATCGGGCATTATGTATCAGCTGTCAGGTTCCCTTTAAGGGTTTTGAGAGTGGAACAAAGCAGGGTTCACATATGTCCTGCAATTTCTGATTTAAATGTTGGGGCGTACACTCCAAGATTAGGTATACCTTCCTAACGTGAAAAAAACAACAACTTTAAATACTACAAACCAAAACATAACATAAGACTGGGCACCCTAATAGAGCCAAATTATAATTAATATATCAACCAAACTAACACTCTTGGGGTGAGGAGGTTAAACATACCAAGGCTGAAAATGATTTAATTGTGACCTCTGTTTTGTTCGGAATAGCAGTAACTAAACCTCTCTTGGCTTTGGCGCTGAGACTGGGTTTTCATCATAAGCTGATAATTAGAAGGGGCTTGTGTTGAGGGTGTTTTTTGAAGCATAAAAGAACTAATTAGCAGGATAGAAATCTCGTAAACAGTGCTACAATTAAATGGGAACAATGGAAATGTTTCAGACTTTTTAGTGTATACAATGTGTTTATCCTGTAGTTTTCTATGTTATACTTTAAGCTGAAAGTGAGAACATGACAGCTGTCTCCATTTTCTGCAATGGCACTGTATGTCTATAAAGAGAAAAAGCAATTATCAATCTACTTTAACTCCAAACTGCTAAAATGAGATTTCCACAGCTATATTACGCTTTACAATTTAAAATTAGCAGTGCATGGCTTTAATATTGGCATGGAAAACTCGGCAGGGCCTTACTATAAAACGTTGGTTTTACAGGGACAGGTGTGCTGCCAGGAAATAGCGCTACTTGTAATGTTTAACCCTTTGGTAAGTAGAAGAAAGGAATAAAACACATGCCATTATTACCTATAGTAATTGATGTACGTTGCCGCAGGCCAAAGGAGACCAAAAAGATCTTCCCACCATTGGTGTGGTTGTACCGTTTGTGTATAGGAAAGAAAGGTAATAAACAGTCCTATATAATAGAAACTATCAACTATTTAGGAAAACTGTATTACAGTGTACAATCTTACAGTGTAACTACACTATAAAAGTACCATATAAAAGGCCTAGTGGTTTATATAAAAATCAATATACCATGAGCACCATTTTAAGAAATTTGGCACAGTTGAAAGCGAAATTCAGAAAGTCTGGAAATATTGAGATAACACAAAACCACAGATGTAATGAATATCACTATGAAAAGGATTGGCTATAGTAGTCAGCAAGTGAACAGTCAGTTGTTGAAGGTGATGGGCTTGAAGCCGTAAAACTAGGCCAAGGTTTCCAAAACTCCAGTCCTCACGGCCCCGAATAGGTCATGTTTTCAGGATTTCCTTAGTATTGCACAGGTGGTGGAATTATTATTAAGGCATCAGAAACTCCCATAAGTTCTCTGACTTGTGCAGTACTAAGAAAATCTTGAAAGCAAGATGTCTTGGGGGGCTGTGAGATGAGCCATATTCTCAGACAAATTCTTGGTCTGTATTTGTCTTTGACACAGTATAGAAATTAGACCAAGATTGGTTGCTGCTGTTAATTTCCCTAATGTCAAAATAGACAGTGCATCAAAGCATCCTGCGTATAAGCCTGTATAGGCAAAGTTACTCAGGCTAACTCAAGGTGTCTACTGCCAAAGTAACTGCAGCTCAATAGGCATGTGGGCATGAGAATGGAGCAATAGAAGGTGTTCTGGACCACTTGGTGTGTGACACCAGGATGGACAATGGGAAGAAGGTAAACTGGTGGGAAGATGGCCAGTGTCAAAAGATTCTCTAGTGAGAAACTTTCGCTTCTGGTATTCATGTGGAAGTTACTTTGACATTTAACTCTACATCTTGACACACCAATTACATGTCTTCATGGCAGAGATATTCCTCACTTTAAAGTCACTTTCAGCAGGATAATGCGCCCTGTCACATTGCAAATATTGTTCAGATATAGGAGAAGATTGTAGACTTCCCAGTCTGCAGATAAGTAGAAAAGATCCAAAGCCAGGAACTGTATTAATGCGGTTTTTAATTGATGTGTTTAGAAGTACACACACTTCTTCCTCAGGATTTAACTACATAACTTTACATGAGCTAGTCAGACCACACAATTTAGAGGACTGAAAGGTCTGCTGCTAACGTCTTGTTACCAGATACGATGGGAAACCTTCAGAAATCTTGTGGAGGCCAAGCTTCGACAAAGTTGCTGTTGAAGACTGACACCGACATCGCTGATCAAAGTATATTAGCGCTAAGAGACGGGTGAGGCTACTATATATAAAAGTAGACTGGTAACAAGATAAGTAATTTTGAGTAATACATTTGATTACTAGTCACTAAGGCAAATAACTGCAAACAGAAGTGATCACTGATTATTTCTGACCTGATCCCCTAGGTGATTTGAATGTCCACTGTGTAGTACTTAGTCTCTCCTGTAGAGGCGCAGAAGAGTAAATGAGCATTAAAGGGAATCTGTCACCCTTTTTTAGGACTATGAGCTGCCGACATGGACATCAGGGGCTTATCTACAGCATTCTATAATGCTGTAGATAAGCCCCTGATGTAACCTGAAAGATAAGAAGAGAGAGTTAATTATACTCACCGGGGGGCGGTCCAGTCTTGGTCCGATGGGTGTTGCAGTCTGGCGCCTCCCATCTTGCAGCGATGCCGTCCTCTTCTTCCTTTCCTGTTGTGGCTCCGGCGCAGGCGCACTGCTCTGCCCTGTTGAGGGCAGAGCAGAATACTGCAGTGCGCAGGCGCCAGACCTCTCCCAGGTGCCTGCGCACTGCAGGACTCTGCTCTGCCCTCAACAGGGCAGAGCAGTGCACCTGCAACGGAGTCATGACAGGAAGGGAAGACGGCATCGTATGAAGATGGGAGGACCGAATGGCTACACCCATCGGACAGGACGCCGGGGTGAGTATAAGCTAACTCTTTTTTCTTATCTTTCAGGTTACATCAGAGGCTTATCTACAGCATTACAGAATGCTGTAGCTAAGCCCCTGATGTCGATGTCGGCAGCTCATAGTCCAAAAAAAAGTGACAGATTCCCTTTAAGTGCCCAACTCCAACCCAGATTAAAGTTAATCACAAGGGGTTACAGTAGAGGGGCTTATTGTGTTGGAACTCTTCTCAGGCCTGTTTCACACTTGCTTTTTTTTGCAGCGCGTTTTTCCCGCAAAAAAACGCATTGAAAAACGCATACAAAAGCATACAACTGCTGCGTTTTTTTCAAGCATTTTTATGAGCATGCATGAAAAAAACGCAGCGTTTTTATGCGTTTGTATGCGTTTTTAGTGTGTTTTTACCACGTTTGCGTTTTTTTCCAACATTAGGTGGCCCCTCACACTAACCCAAACCATGACTTTACTAACCCTAACCCTGACCCTAACCCTAACCCTAACCCTGACCCTAACCCTTAACCAAACCATACTTAACCCTAACCCTGACCCTAACCCTTAACCAAACCATACTTAACCCTAACCCAAACCCTAACTAACCTTAACCCTAACCCTGACCCTAACCCTAACCCTAACCCTGACCCTAACCCTTAACCAAACCATACTTAACCCTAACCCTGACCCTAACCCTGACCCTAACCCTTAACCAAACCCTGACCCTAACCCTGACCCTAACCCTTAACCAAACCATACTTAACCCTAACCCTGACCCTAACCCTAACCCTGACCCTAACCCCCCTTAACTAACCCTAACTTTACCCAAACCCCTAAATTCCATTGTCTAAACTAATGGTAAAAAAAAAAACGCATGTGCAAAAAAACGCATACATAAGCATGTCAATGCGCACATATGCTCACCATAGACTTATAATGGGTGTCTTGCTGTAAAAAAACGCATTGCGCGCGCATGCGTTTTTTTGAGGCAAATCGGACGCACAAAAAATGCAACAAGTTGCATTTTGTGCGCCCGAGCGCATACCGCAAAAAAACGCATGCGAGGAAAAAAGCGTACAAACGCATGTGTATGCGCACATAAGCGCATCCCATGCAAAGTATAGGAAAAAAAACGCATGCGCTATTTAGCGCTAAATTACCGCGAAAAAAAACGCAAATGTGAAACCAGCCTTAACAAGTAGAAAATAGGCGAAGCAGAAAAATCAATTAAATGACAATTTAAGAATATAATAAATTATAAATAGTTTGAATTTTAAACAATATTTCAATTTTTTTCACTTGAATTCTTCACATGAAAAACAGAAATAATGTGGACCCAATACCTGTATAATTAAAAACAGTCTCAGTCAGCAATTTAGCATGAGGAGATGCAATAGACTCCCTAGCTGCTCTTTCAATGGAATCAAGGCATATAACACCAAGGGTACTTAGGCTTCCTATATTTTGTTACCAGTTATGTTGTCTAACCCCACTTATCATATCTTGCATCAAGTGCTATCTAAAATGTAACAGCTTCGGAAAACTGAAAATAAAATAAATGGCACATGTGACTACTGCATCCAATCTTTGAGTGTAGCTGTGATTCCACAGGTATTTATTGCTTACTTTATTATTTCCACCTATTCTGATCTTATAAAAATCGTAAAATTGGACAACCTCTAAAAACACAACAACAAAAAAACACTTTTTTTCTAAATCTACAGAGCAGCAAATATTTAATGAAATTTTACAGTAAATTTTCAATTAACATGGGAAAACTGGGTAGTGGTTTGCCAGTAATAAAATAAAAAGTAAATAAGTGTGCAGCAGTTGCTAGATATATCTGTGTGTATTATAGTGCAGCGGGGTTGGTGCAGAGCGACAGATAGGCAGGGACTACAAAAAAGCTCACAGCAAAAGTAAAGCAAATTATGTCCAAAGAAACTCACAAATGAAAACAAATGGTGTCCTCCGGATTGTCAAGACAGCTCGTATCGCAGACCTGCAACGTCAAGTCTTGCTGAGGGCTGCACTGCCAGGCGTTTCTCATTTGGTCTGACATGCACTGAGCTGTGAGGTCTTATATAGACAGGTGTGTGCCTTTCCAAATCAAGTCCTATCAGTTTAATTAAACACAGCTGGACTCCAGTGAAGGAGTAGAACCAAATCAAGGAGGATCACAAGGAAATGGACAGCATATGACTGGTTTACATTGCGTTAACACAACCCGTTCAATGCATAGCATTAACGCGCTGTGTTAAAGCTATAGCATAACGCGATATGCGTTATGCTATACCACTAGCGCTGATGATTCATCAGATGCTGCAGCCCGTGTCCAAGGCTCCGTCAATGACGGCACATCGCGAACGCGTGCTGCTTTACGGCATGCGTCGCGATGCGCCACATAATGGGGGTCAATGGCAGCGTTAACGGTCTGCGTTACACCGCGTTATACCGCGGTGTAACGCAGTCCATTAAATGGACTGCCATAACGCAGTGTGACCCCAGCCTTAAATATGTGTGTCTGAGCAAAGGGTCTGAATACTTATGAACATGTAATATTTCAGTTTTTCTTTTCCAATAAATTTGCAAAAATTTCTACATTTCTGTTTTTTTTTCAGTCAAGATGGGGTGCAGAGTGTACATAAATGAGAAAAAAATGAACTTTTTTGAATTTACCAAATGGCGGCAATGAAGCAAAGAGTGAAAAATTTAAAGGGGTCTGAAAACTTTCTGTACCCACTGTATGCTTCATTGAGGTGGCTAGCCTGGTGATGCAAATCCTGGAGAAAAAATTCCAGAAAAGTAGCTGATGAGTGGGTTTTTAAAGCGTCCAATATTTTTAGGTCCTGGTTTTACGAACGACCTGATGTGCTGGGCTGGACTTTTCATTTCCATACCTCCAACCGAGGTTTTGCAGCTCATTTAAAGACAGCTGAACTGCCTAAGAAACTGTGTGTGAGAGGTGGAAAGACCTGTTGGTGCTGGACAGATCCTGAGCAAGCGAGTAGTGTATTTTAACGGGTGAGCCCGTACTGCTAGATGGACTGTTTATCTTTATGTTATTTATTCTTTTGAGCTGAAGAAAGATGTTTTGTTTATGGACATTCTCGATGCACCAGTGTTTACCAGAGAGCTGCGCCCCTACAATATAAATATATTTCTAACTTCATCCAGCTATCTATATCTATCTGAAACTCTCTCTTTATCCCTATCTATATCAGAAGAAACCACCAGGTGGGCAGTCACCAGCGGTTTCAGCAGTTCTTGTAGTGACAGCAAGGAGTCTCTGATAGCTTGTGACTGCAGTACTTACAGTGTCCGGGAGCTGCGCAAGGCGGCAGCGATACAGCAGGGCTGGGGTAAGCAGAGCGCTGGGTAGAGATTGCAAGACAGAGGGGAAGGAGGCGGGGCCTATCACGTTGCTGCTGGAGATGAGTGCGGGAAGCTACAGAGACCCCGGGGCAGAGGAGAGGGGACCACCGGACACCAGGTGGAATGATGGACACAAGGGGAAAGCGTAATCCAAGACGAGGTCAGTAAAACGAGAGAGAGATAAATGCAATACACAAGGAGCAGGCCAATCAGAAATAGTCAAGGACGTAGCAGGAGTGAGAAAGCCGGAGAAGCAGATACACTGTACAGAATCAGAAGGCAAAATCTCAACGGGGGACAGAACCGGGTCAGAACCATACAAGCAAGCTACAATAGAACAGAGGCACAATGCACAGGCACACAGGGGTCGACACACTCAGCCGAGGGCAAAAGTATAACTGACAAAGCATGGCCCCACAGAGAGGCTATAAAGAGCCTCAGAGAAGCCAAAAGGAGGCTATCCGGATTTAACCCTAAACACTCCAAACAGAATATAGCCAGAAGACCATGACATTTGTATTTATCAGTCTCTCACTATAGTAACTATTTGCCTCTATAATGGTCAGTCAGGCAGTATTTATTTTACTCATACATATGTACCTGTATATAGTAAAGTGATGCGGAATTATAACTGTGCATGGTGATTAACAATAGGATTGGGTGCAGGAATGTGTATTAAAAAAGGGAAGAACAATGGCCGCATTCTCGTAGATAACTCTTATCCATGGCCTGTTTCTGGTGCTACAGCTAAGCTCTCTTTAATTGAAAGGGTAAGTGGTATTAGCAGACACAACCCATAGACAAGAGAGTTGTTATTTCTGGAAGCAAACATTCCTGTTTTTCTCAGTAGAGTGTTTCTGTACATATGATTTTACTATTATATAGTAGTGCTGTTATTTCTTGGCCTCATATTTTCTACAGTATCTCATCAATGAGACTGAGTAATATATAGGATTTCAAGTTTGCATTACTGCTGCCGATTAGAATTAATAATATATAGGTGTTAAATGTATTATTCAGTACTTTCAGATGATTTGCATGCAGAATGTATGCAGACATTAAAAGCCTCTCCTGGGCTGATTCCATCGTGATGATGACGTGGGCATCATCAAGGTATGGCTTAAGTGTTTGCTGTTTGCACTTGATCATTAGGGCCCTGTCACACATAGCGACTCACCAGCGATCCCGACAATGATATCAACGTGTCAGGATCGCTGGTGAGTCGCTACATGATCGCTGGTGAGCTGTCAAACAGACAGCTTCACCAGCGATCAGCACAGCGACGCCGAGCATGCGGTGTCACTGTGTACTTAAGTTACCAGCGCGCTGATGCAGGGAGCTGGTAACTAAGGTACACATCGAGTTTCTAAGGGGCGTGCGACACTTAGAAACCCGATGTGTACCTTGGTTAACAGCTCCATGCATCAGCGCGCTGGTAACTAAGGTACACATCGGGTTTCTAGGCACAGCGCGCCCCCTTAGAAACCCGATGTGTAGCTTAGTTACCAGCTCCTGCTCGCTGGTCTCCCGCCTGTCACACGCAGCAATGCGTGCTGACCAGCGGGAGACCAGCGAGCCCACAAATTCCAGGACTTTCCATCAACGATACCGGCAGGGGGGCTGGTCGCTGATCGCTGTCACACACAGCGATCTCGCTGGTGCGTCACAAAACTAGTGACTCAGCAGCGATCTCGCTAGCGAGATCGCTATGTGTGACGGGGCCCTTAGTCTATGTCTATAATAGTTTTTGTTGTCTTTAGACATTTTATCAAGGTAATTTGTGGATAAACCTTGAAGTAATGGCTCATGAAAATGTTTGTGAATCTTGGTCCGATCATGGACCGCAATGCATGGACTGGATACGGGTCTCCCAAACGATGCATGACAGATTTGTTTTAATGAGGCTGTCACTCTCAGGTTGGAAGACCTACCGCCAGTCAGTGTATTGCAATCCGTGATCGGACAGAGATCCACCAACATGTGCATGAGCCCTTAGGGCCCCGTCACACATAGCGACGCACCAGCGATCCCGACAACGATATGACCTTGTCAGGATCACTGGAGTGTTGCTACATGATCACTGGTGAGCTGCCAAATAGGCAGCTTCACCAGCGATCAGCACCAGCGACAGGTGGGTAACAAGTGACACATGTCGCTTAGTTACCTACTGTGTACCTTAGTTACCAGCGTGCTGGTGCAGGGAGCTGGTAACCAAGGTACACATCGGGTTTCTAAGCGGCGCACGGCACTTAGAAACCCGATGTGTACCTTGGCTACCAGCTCCTTGCAGCAGCTTGCTGGTAATTAAGGTACACATTGGGTTTCTAAGTGCTGCGTGCCGCTTAGAAACCCGATGTGTACCTTAGTTACCAGCGCCAGCTCGCTGATCGCTGGTCTCCCGCCTGCCACACGCAGCGATGCGTGCTAGCCAGCGGGAGACCAGCGATCAAAAAAATGTCCTGGCCATTCCCGGACGATTAGCGATACCCGGCAGGGGGGCCGGTCGCTGGTAAAGGCCCCGTCACACTAAACGATGTCCCAGCGATCCCACCAACGATCCGACATGATGGGATTGCTGGGACATCGTTAGGCTGATCGCTGGTGAGCTGTCACATAGACAGCCCCAGCGATCAGGACCAGCGACGCTGGACCCTGGTTTCTAATGTAAACGTCAGGTATCCAGGAGCTGCGCGACTCCTGGATACCCGCTGTTTACCTTGGAAACCAGTGTACACGCTGGTTTCCAAGGTAAACACCGGGTATCTAGGAGCCCCGGCTCCTGGATACCCGACTTTTACATTAGCGTCCAGCGTCGCTGATCGCTGGTCTCTCGCTGTCACACGCAGCGATGCGCGCTGGGCAGCGGGAGACCAGCGATCGAAAAATGGCCCAGGCCGCTCGAGCACGATCAGCGATAACCGGCTGGGGGGCTGGTCGCTGATCCCCCGTCACACACAGCGATCTCGCTGGCAAGATCGCTGATGTGTCACAAAATCAGCGATCTCGCTAGCGAGAGCGCTTAGTGTGACGGGGCCTTAATTGTCACACACAGCGATCTCGCTGGTGAGATCGCTGTTGCGTCACAAATCTTGTGACTCATCAGCGATCTCGCTAGGGAGATTGCTGTGTGTGAAGGGGGCTTTAGTGTTTAATTCTGCTGCAGTGCCACCACCAGTGGAGAATGAGTAGTGCACTTTGTTTATTCCCAAATAGGGTATTTAAAACTGGGTTGTCTCAACCAGAAAGTATAAAACAGCAGGAACTAGGCAAGCAATGTAATAAGAACTGTGATGAAATAATAAGGGTAGAATTTCTTTTTTCTCTCTCTCTCTCTATATATATGTATATATATATATATATATATATATATATATATATATATATATACACACACACATCTCTCTACTGGAAGAACCATTTCAAAGGGTCAACCAAAACTCAGACAACCCCTTCTTAAATACTACAGTTAATCATATAATGTCAAATATATGACTTATACAGTTTATAAAGGTAGCTGGCCACTCATTTTAATAGCTATAAAAAAAACCTCCTGTATTTGCATGAGACAGGTCAGAGAATGGGTCTCTCTTAGTTCTTTAAAAAAGCAGACAGCTCCCTTAACATGCAGCACTGATAACATGGTAATACAGAAAAAGCACTTGTGTGTCAAGTTCAGGGTCTTAAAGAGAACCGGTCAGTATGATTTTGTAATGTAAAGACATGACTGTAAGGGTGCAGTAATACTAATTAGATTGATCTCTTTAGTGAAGAAATCCACATTGTGGTTCTTCCATAACAACCATTTGACGTTTTCTGCTTATTAGATTTCGGAGCACATGGGCTAGACTGTGCACTGGGTTTAATCCTCTATCTGTTATTCCCTGACACCTCTGGTTGTCTACAGTCTTGGAATGACAGGTCCCTAAACAGAGCAGGCAGGTCATTCATAGAATGGAGGTGTCATGATCCAGGACGGGGTTTCGCTTTGTCCCGTCCTGGTCAGACTGGGGGTTAATTGTTCTGCCTCTCTCTGGCAGAGGGCGGCTATTTAATGCTCACTGGACCTAGGTCCGGTGTCAGTTATACTCCTGCCCTTGATTGAGTTAGTTGACCTCTTGTATACGTGTGCCTTGTGCTTGATAACTTGTTGCTTGTTTGGTTGTGATCCGGTTCTGTCCCTGTTACGAGTTCTGCCTGCCCCTCTTGTACCGCACAGCTCTCTCATGTATGACTCTCTGCTTGTGACTCGACTACTCTCTGCTTGTCCCTTTGGTACCGCACCACCCTCTTGTGTAGGACCTTTGGCTTTGTCTCACCTCCCGTCTGTTTACCCCTCCTGTACCTCATTTGCCTGTACTGTGTATGAACTCTGTTTTGCCTGACTCTGAGTTTTCTATCTTCTCTGAAAGCAGGACGCTAAGCCCCGCCCCATTGCTGTCACATGAACGTAGGTCCTGTGTCGGCTTGCTAAACTTCAGCGTTCAGGTCCTGTTCATCTGTACTTTCTGGCTGTTCTGGTCCCCAGGGGTCCCTACAGTGCGGGTGAGTCCCTGCTCAGCGGAAGCTGTACACCAGCGCTGTCAGGATCCTGATAGGAGGCAGGTGGAGTGGCTGGGGAATCACAGATAAAGAGGAATAGACCCAGTGCATTGTCTGGCCCCTGTGCACTGAAGTCTAATTAGAAAACTTCAAATGGTAATTATAGAAGAGACACAAAGTGGATTTCTTCACCAAAATTTTCAATTTAATCAGTATTGCAGCTCCATTACAGCCATGTCTTTACTTTCCATTACTAAATTTTACTGACAGGGTCTTTTTAACCTCTTCCTGACATATGACGTACTATCCCGTACATGTGCCTTGGGCCTTAATGCCCATGGACGGTATAGTATGTCATAGCAATCAGCTGCGCTCACGGGGGAGCACAGCTGATCGCAGCTGGGTGTCAGTTGAAAATCACAGCTGACACCCGGCACTATGTGCCAGGAGCGGTCACGGACCACTCCCGGCACAATAACCCCTGGCACACTGCGATCAAACATGATGATGTTTCTATGATTCTATGATCGCAATGTACAGGGGGCATAGGGAAGAATCACGTGTGCTTCCCTGAGACCCATGGAACACCACCATGTGCTCGGGTTGTTCCGAGGGCCTCCTCCCTGCAGGCCCCTGGATCCAAGATGCCCACGGGGGCCTTCCAGGTCCTGCAGGGAGGTGGCTTCTCAGTGCCTGCTGAGACCAGGCGCTGAGAAGCCGCCTGCAGTGCATGTTAGATGGCTGATCTGACACAGTCCTGTGCAAAGTGTCAGATCAGCAATCTGACTTTATATAGTAATGTCCCCCTAGGACAATGTAAAAAAAAAGTTAAAAAAAAATTAAAGATATTGCATGTGTAAAAATTTTTAAAAAATTCCTAAATAAAAAAAATCCCTAATAAATTATTTTTTGTAAATAAAAAAACAATAAAAGTACACTTATTTAATATCGCCACGTCCATAACTACCCACTTGATAAAACTGTCCCACTAGTTAACTCCTTTAGTGAACCCCTTAAAAAAAAAAGCAAAAACCAATGCTATATCATCATACTGCCGAACAAAAAGTGCAACAACACGCAATCAAAGAGACGGATAAAAATAAACATGGCACTGATGAAAATGTCATCTTGTCCTGCAAAACACGAGCTGCCATACAGCATCATCAGCGAAAAAATAAAAAAGTTATAGCTCGCAACGGTGTAAATGCACCCCCCCCCCCAAAAGAAATTCATGAATTGCTGGCTTTTGTTCATTCTATGTCCCAAAAATTGGAATAAAAGCGATCAAAAAATGTCATGTGCCTGAAAATGGTACCAATAAAAACGTCAACTCGTCCCGCAAAAAAAAAAGACCTCACATGACTCTGTGGGTCAAAATATAGAAAAATTATAGCTCTCAAAATGTGGTAACTATTTTTTGCAAAAAAAGCATCTTTTAGCGTATGACAGCTGCCAAACATAAAAACCCATTATAAATAGTAAATTAAACCCCCTTTATCACCTCCTTAGTTAGGGAAAAATAATAAAATTTAAAAAAAAATTACTTATTTCCATTTTTCCATTAGGGTTAGGGCTAGGGTTGGGGTTAGGGTTGGATTAGAAGTGGGGGGTTTCCACTGTTCAGGCACATCAGTGCCTCTCCAAATGCGACATGGGGCCTGATCTCAATTCCAGCCAATTCTGCGTTGAAAAAGTCAAACGGTACTGCTTCCCTTCTAAGCTCTGCCATGTGCCCAAATAGTGGTTTACCACCACATATGGGGTAGCAGCCTACTCAAGACAAATTGCACAACAACTTTTGGGGTCCAATTTCTCCTGTTGCCCATGGGAAAATAAAAAATTGGGGGAAAAAGATCATTTTTGTGGAAAAAAATATGATTTTTTTATGGCTTTACGTTATAAACTTCTGTGAAGCACTTGGGGGTTCAAAGTGCTCACCACACATCTAGATAAGTTCATTGGGGGGTTTAGTTTCCAAAATAGGGTCACTTGTGGGGGTTTTTAACTGTTTAGGCACATCAGTGGCCCTCCAAACGCGACATGACACCCGCAGACCATTCCTTAAAAGTCTGCATTCCAAAGCATCACTATTTCCCTTCTGAGCCCCAACGTGTGCCCATACAGTAGTTTTCTCCCACATATGGGGTATCAGTGTACTCAGGACAAATTGGACAACAACTTTTGTGGTTCAATTTCTCCTGTTACCCTTGGGAAAATAAAGTTGGGGACTAAAAGATCATGTCTGTGGAAAAAACTATGTTTTTTTTATTTTCACGCCCGGGCGTTATAAACTTTTGTGAAGCACTTGTGGGTTCAAAGTGCTCACCACCCATCTAGTTAAGTCTCTTGGGGGGTCTAGTTTCCAAAATAGGGTCACTTGTGGGGGGTTTCCACTGTTCAGGCACATCAGGGGCTCTCCAAATGCGACATGGCATCCGATCTCAATTTCAGCCAATTTTGCATTGAAAAAGTCAAACGGCACTCGTTTCCTTGTGAGCTCTGCCATGACCCCTCAAAGTGACTTCAAATGTGATGTGATGTCCCTAAAAAAAATTGGTGTTGTAAAAATGAGAAATCGCTGGTCATCTTTTAACCCTCATAACTTCCTAACAAAAAAAATTTGGCTCCAAAATTGTAAACATGTGGGAAATGTTACTTATTAAGTATTTTGTGTATGCCATATCTCTGTGATTTAACCCCTTCCTGACATGAGACGTACTATCCCGTCCATGGGACCTGGGCCCCTATGCCCATGGACGGGATAGTACGTCTACCGCGATCAGCGGCGCCCACGTGGTGAGTGCCGCTGATCGCGGCCGGGTGTCAGCTGATTATCACAGCTGACACCCAGCACAATGTGTCAGAGGCGGTCATGGACCGCCCCCGACACGTTAACCCCTTGCACACCGCTTTCAAACATGATCGCGGTGTCCCGGGGGTTAAAGAGAAGCATCGGCAGGGAGGGGGCTCCCTCCTTGCTTCCCTGAGCCCCCCACGGCAGCGCAATGTGCAGCGCTGCTGCGGGGGGCTCCTTTCCTGCAGGCCCCTGAATCCAAGATGGCGATGGGGGCCTGCAGGAAGCTGGCTTCCTCAGTGCCTGCAAAGCGCAGGGATGAGGAAGCCTTCCGCAGTGCCTGTGACAGATTGCTTATCTGTCACAGTGATCTGTGATTTGACAGATCAGCGATCTGTCACAGGACAGTGATGTCCCACCTGGGACTATTTAATAAAGTAAAAAAAAAAATAAAAAAAGTGTTAAAATAAATTTAAAAAAATCGCCAAATAAATTAGGGAAAAAAAAAAAACATTCCCCCAAATAAATCCATTTTTTAGAAATAAAAAAAAAAAATAAAAACAATAAAAGCACACATATTAGGTATCGCCGCATCCGTAACGACCCGCCCTATAAAACTGTCCCATTAGTTAACCCCTTTAGCGAACCCCTTAAAAAATAAAAATAAAAAACGAAGCAAAAAATAATGAT
The DNA here is from genome assembly GCF_039654945.1 of Dendrobates tinctorius. Classification (NCBI taxonomy): domain Eukaryota; kingdom Metazoa; phylum Chordata; class Amphibia; order Anura; family Dendrobatidae; genus Dendrobates; species Dendrobates tinctorius. The sequence continues at coordinate 10,844,076 of NW_027361870.1, forward strand.
TTATTATCATACCGCCAAACAAAAAGTGTAATAACGCGCGATCAAAAAGACGCATATAAATATCCATGGTATCGCGGAAAACGTCTTGTCCCGCAAAAAATGAGCCACCACACAGCATCATCAGCAAAAAAATAAAAAAGTTATAGCTCGCAGAATAAAGCGATGCAAAAATTATTATTTTTTATATAAAATAGTTTTCATTGCATAAAACCGACAAAACATAAAAAAATGACCTAAATAAGGTATCTCTGTAAGCGTACTGACCCGAAGAATAAAACCGCTTTATCAATTTTATCGCACGCGGAACGGTGTAAACGCACCCCCCCCAAAAGAAATTCATGAAACGCTGGTTTTTGTTCGTTCTGCGTCCCAAAAATAGGAATAAAAAGTGATCAAAAAATGTCACGTGCCCGAAAATGGTACCAATAAAAACGTCAACTCGTCCCGCAAAAAATAAGACCTCACATGACTCGGTGGGTCAAAATATGGAAAAATTAGAGCTCTCAATATGTGGTGATGCAAAAACTATTTTTACAATAAAAAGCGTCTTTTAGCGTGTGACAGCTGCCAAACATAAAAACCGCCATAAATAGTAAATCAAACCCCCCGTTATCACCCCCTTAGTTAGGGAAAAATAATAAAATAAAAAAAATGTATTTATTTCCATTTTTCCATTAGGGTTAGGGTTAGGGCTACGGTAAGGGTTAGGGCTAGGGTTAGGGTTAGGGCTAGGGCTAGGGTTAGGGCTAGGGTTAGGGTTAGGGTTAGGGCTGAGATTAGGGTTAGGGGTGTGTTGGGGTTCGGGTTGAAGTTAGAATTGGGGGTTTCCACTGTTTGGGCACATCAGGGGCTCTCCAAATGCAACATGGCGTCTGATCTCAATTCCAGCCAATTCTGAGTTGAAAAAGTCAAATGGTGCTCCTTCCCTTCCAAGCTCTGCCATGCGCCCAAACAGTGTTTTACCCCCACATGTAGGGTATCAGCCTACTCAGGTCAAATTGCAAAACAATTTTTGTGGTCCAATTTCTCCTGTTACCCTTAGGAAAATAAAAAATTGGGGGCAAAAATATCATTTTTGTGGAAAAAAATGATTTTTTTATTTTCACGTCCGAGCGTTATAAACTTCTGTGAAGCACTTGGGGGTTCAAAGTGCTCACCACACATCTAGATAAGTTCCGTGGGGGGCCTAGTGTCCAAAATGGGGTCACTTGTGGGAAGTTTCAATAGTTTAGGTACATCAGGGGCTCTCCAAACGCACATGACACCCGCAGACCATTCCATCAAAGTCTGCATTTCAAAATGTCACTGCTTCCCTTCCGAGCCCCGACGTGTGTCCATACAGTAGTTTTCTCCCACATATGGGGTGTCAGCGTACTCATGACAAATTGGACAACAACTTTTGGGGTCCAATTTCTCCTGTTACCCTTGGGAAAATAAAAAAAATTGGGGACTAATTGATCATGTTTGTGGAAAAAATATGATGTTTTTATTTTCATGCCCGGGCATTATAAACTTCTGTGAAGCCTTTGGGGGTTCAAAGTGCTCACCTCACATCTAGATAAGTTCCTTAGGGGGTCTAGTTTTCAAAATGGGGTCATTTGTGGGGGTTCCCACTGTTTAGGTACATTAGGGGCTCTTCAAAGGCAACATGACACCCGCAGACCATTCCATCAAAGTCTGCATTCCAAAACGTCACTACTTCCCTTCCGAGCCCCGACGTGTGTCCATACAGTAGTTTTCTCCCACATATGGGGTATCAGCATACTCAAGACAAATTGGACAACAACTTTTGGGGCCCAATTTCTCCTGGTACCCTTGGGAAAATAAAAAAAATGGTGACTAAAAGATCATGTTTGTGGAAAAAATACGAATTTTTTATTTTCACGCCCGGGCGTTATAAACTTCTGTGAAGCACTGGGGGGTTCAAAGTGCTCACCACACATCTAGAAAAGTTCCTTGGGGGGTCTAGTTTACAAAATGGTGTCATTTGTGGGGGGTTTCCACTGTTTAGGTACATCAGAGGTTTTCCAATCGCAACATGGTGTCCGATCTCAATTCCAGCCAAAAACGCCAAATGGCGCTGCTTCCCTTCCGAGCTCTGCCATGCGCCCAAATAGTGGTTTACCCCCACATGTGGGGTATCAGCGTACTCAGGACAAATTGCACAATAACTTTTAGGGTCCTGTTACCCTTTGGAAAATAAAAAATTGGGGTGAAAAGATCATTTTTGTGAAAAAATACGATTTTTTAATTGTTCCGCTGTACGTTATAAACTTCTGTAAAGCCCTTGTGGGTTCAAAGTTCTCACCACATATCTAGATAAGTTCCTTGGGGGGGTCTAGTTTCCAAAATGGGGTCACTTGTAGGGGGTTTCCACTGTTTAGGTACATCAGGGACTCTCCAAACGTGACATAGCGTCCGATCTGAATTCCAGCCAATTTTGCATTGAAAAAGTCAAACGGCGCTCCTTCCATTCTGAGCTCTGCCATGCGCCGAAACAGTCGCCCCCCCCCACATATCAGGTATCAGCGTACTCAGGACAAATTGCACAATAACCATTGCAGTCCAATTTCTCCTGTTACCCTTGGTAAAATAAAAAAAATTGAACCTGAAGTATTTTTTTTGTGAAAAAAAGTTAGATGTTCATTTTTTTTTAAATATTCAAAAAAATTCCTGTGATGCACCTAAAGGGTTAATAAACTTCTTGAATGTGGTTTTGAGCACCTTAAGGGGTGCAGTTTTTAGAATGGTGTCACTTTTGGGTATTTTCTATCATATAGACCCCTCAAAGTGACCTCAAATGTGATGTGGTCCTAAAAATAAAATGGTGTTGTAAAAATGAGAAATCGCTGGTCAACTTTTAACCCTTATAACTTCCTAACAAAAAAAATTTTTGGTTCCAAAATTGTGCTGATGTAAAGTAAACATGTGGGAAATGTTAGTTATCAAGTTTTTTGTGTGCTGTATCTCTGTGATTTAAGGGCATAAAAATTCAAAGTTGGAAAATTGCGAAATTTTAAAAATTTTCGCCAAATTTCCGTTTTTCCCACAAATAAACGCAAGTTATTTGAATGAAATTTTACCACTAACATGAAGTACAATATGTCACGAGAAAACAATGTCAGAATCACCGGGATCCATGGAAGCGTTCCAGAGTTATGACCTCATAAATGTACAGTGGTCAGAATTGTAAAAATTGGCCCGGTCATGAACGTGCAAACCACCCTTGGGGGTGAAGGGGTTAAGGGCATACAAATTCAAAGTTGGAAAATTGTGAAATTTTCCACATTTTTGCCAAATTTCTGCTTTTTTCCACAAATATTTGCAAGTTATATCAAAGAAATTTTATAACTAACATGAAGTACAATATGTCACGAGAAAATGTCAGAATCACCGGGATCCATGGAAGCGTTCCAGAGTTATTACCTCAAAGGGACAGTGGTCAGAATTGTAAAAATTGGCCTGGTCGTTAACATGCGAACCACCCTTGGGGGTAAAGGGGTTAAGATAAGCTGTCAAACCCAGGAAAGAAGGAAATTATATCAGTAGATATTAATAAGTTTTAATCCTTGCTTTACTATTTTAACCCCTTCACCCCCAAGGGTGGTTTGCACGTTCATGACCGGGCCAATTTTTACAATTCTGACCACTGTACATTTATGAGGTCATAACTCTGGAACGCTTCCATGGATCCCGGTGATTCTGACATTGTTTTCTCGTGACATATTGTACTTCATGTTAGTGGTAAAATTTCATTCAAATAACTTGCGTTTATTTGTGAGAAAAACGGAAATTTGGCGAAAATTTTGAAAATTTCGCAATTTTCCAACTTTGAATTTTTATGCCCTTAAATCACAGAGATACGGCACACAAAAAACTTGATAACTAACATTTCCCACATGTTTACTTTACATCAGCACAATTTTGGAACCAAAATTTTTTTTTGTTAGGAAGTTATAAGGGTTAAAAGTTGACCAGCGATTTCTCATTTTTACAACACCATTTTATTTTTAGGACCACATCACATTTGAAGCCACTTTGAGGGGTCTATATGATAGAAAATACCCAAAAGTGACACCATTCTAAAAACTGCACCCCTTAAAGTGCTCAAAACCACATTCAAGAAGTTTATTAACCCTTTAGGTGCGTCACAGGAATTTTTTTGAATATTTAAAAAAAAAATGAACATCTAACTTTTTTTCATAAAAAAAATACTTCAGGTTCAATTTTTTTTATTTTACCAAGGGTAACAGGAGAAATTGGACTGCAAAAGTTATTGTGCAATTTGTCCTGAGTACGCAGATACCTGATATGTGGGGGGGAACCACTGTTTCGGTGCATGGCAGAGCTCAGAATGGAAGGAGCGCCGTTTGACTTTTTCAATGCAAAATTGGCTGGAATTCAGATTGGACGCCATGTCACGTTTGGAGAGTCCCTGATGTACCTAAACAGTGGAAACCCCCTACAAGTGACCCCATTTTGGAAACTAGACCCCCCAAGGAACTTTGAACCCACAAGGGCTTTACAGAAGTTTATAACGTACAGCGGTACAATTAAAAAATCATATTTTTTCCACAAAAATTATCTTTTCACCCCAATTTTTATTTTCCCAAGGGTAACAGGACCCTAAAAGTCCGTTTGGAAAACCCCTGATGTACCAAAACAGTGGAAACCGCCCACAAATGACACCATTTTGGAAACTAGACCCCCTAAGGAACTTATCTAGATGTGTGGTGAGAACTTTGACCCCCCCGTGCTTCACAGAAGTTTATAATGCCCGGGCGTGAAAATAAAAAATTCGTATTTTTTCCACAAACATGATCTTTTAGTCACCATTTTTTTATTTTCCCAAGGGTACCAGGAGAAATTGGACCCCAAAAGTTGTTGTCCAATTTGTCCTGAGTATGCTGATACCCCATATGTGGGAGAAAACTACTGTATGGGCACACGTCGGGGCTCGGAAGGGAAGTAGTGACGTTTTGGAATGCAGACTTTGATGGAATGGTCTGCGGGTGTCATGTTGCCTTTGGAGAGCCCCTAATGTACCTAAACAGTGGAAACCCCCCACAAATGACCCCATTTTGAAAACTAGACCCACTAAGGAACTTATCTAGATGTGAGGTGAGCACTTTGAACCCCCAAGAGCTTCACAGAAGTTTATTATGCCAGGGCATGAAAATAAAAAAATCGTATTTTTTCCAGAAACATGATCAATTAGTCCCCAATTTTTTCATTTTCCCAAGGGTAACAGGAGAAATTGGACCCCCAAAAGTTGTTGTCCAATTTGGCCTGAGTACGTTGACACCCCATATGTGGGAGAAAACTACTGTATGGACACACGTCGGGGCTCGGAAGGGAAGCAGTGACGTTTTGGAATGCAGACTTTGATGGAATGGTCTGCGGGTGTCATGTGCGTTTGGAGAGCCCCTGATGTACCTAAACTATTGAAACTCCCCACAAATGACCCCATTTTGGACACTAGACCCCCCACGGAACTTATCTAGATGTGTGGTGAGCACTTTGAACCCCCAAGTGCTTCACAGAAGTTTATAACACTCGGACGTGAAAATAAAAAAATCATTTTTTTCCACAAAAATGATATTTTTGCCCCCAATTTTTTATTTTCCTAAGGGTAACAGGAGAAATTGGACCCCAAAAATTGTTTTGCAATTTGTCCTGAGTAGGTTGATACCCTACATGTGGGGTAAAACACTGTTTGGGCACATGGCAGAGCTTGGAAGGGAAGGAGCAACATTTGACTTTTTCAACTCAGAATTGGCTGGAATTGAGATCAGACGCCATGTTGCATTTGGAGAGCCCCTGATGTGCCCAAACAGTGGAAACCCCCCAATTATAACTCCAACCCTAACCCCAACACACCCCTAACCCTAATCTGAGCCCTAACCCTAGCCCTAACCCTAACCCTAGCCCTAATGGGAAAATAGAGATAAATACATTTTTTTTTATTTTATTATTTTTCCCTAACTAAGGGGGTGATGACGGGGGGTTTGATTTACTATTTATGGCGGTTTTTATATTTGGCAGCTGTCGCACGCTAAAAGACGCTTTTTATTGTAAAAATAGTTTTTGCATCACCACATATTGAGAGCTATAATTTTTCCGTATTTTGACCCACCGAGTCATGTGAGGTCTTATTTTTTGCGGGATGAGTTGACGTTTTTATTGGTACCATTTTCGGGCACGTGACATTTTTTGATCGCTTTTTATTCCTATTTTTGGGACGCAGAATGAACAAAAACCAGCGTTTCATGAATTTCTTTTGGGGGGGTGCGTTTACACCGTTCCGCGTGCGGTAAAATTGATAAAGCGGTTTTATTCTTTGGGTCAGTACGGTTACAGCGATACCTCATTTATGTCATTTTTTTATGTTTTTGTCGGTTTTATGCAATGAAAACTATTTTATATAAAAAATAATTATTTTTGCATCGCTTTATTCTGCGAGCTATAACTTTTTTATTTTTTTGCTGATGATGCTGTGTGGTGGCTCGTTTTTTGCAGGACAAGATGACGTTTTCAGCGGTACCATGGATATTTATATGCGTCTGCGCGTTATTACACTTTTTGTTTGGCAGTATGATAATAAATCATCACTTTTTTATTTTTTTTTTTACTTTATTAAATAGTCCCAGGTGGGACATCACTGTCCTGTGACAGATCGCTGATCTGTCACATCACAGATCACTGTGACAGATCAGCGATCTGACACAGGCACTGCAGAAGGCTTCCTCATGCCTGCGCTTTGCAGGCACTGAGGAAGCCAGCTTCCTCAGACCCCCGTCGCCATCTTGGATTCGGGGGCCTGGAGGAAAGGAGCCTCCCACAGCAGCGCTGCAAATTGCGCTGCCGTGGGGGGCTCAGGGAAGCACGGAGGGAGCCCCCTCCCTGCCAATGCTTCCCTTTAACCCCCGGTACACCGCGATCATGTTTGATCGCGGTGTGCAAGGAGTTAACGTGTCGGGGGCGGTCCGTGACCGCCCCTGACACATTGTGCTGGGTGTCAGCTGTGATAATCAGCTGACACCCGGCCGCGATCAGCGGCGCTCACCACGTGGGCGCCGCTGATCGCGCTAGACGTACTATCCCGTCCATGGGCATAGGGGCCCAGGTCCCATGGACGGGATAGTACGTCTCATGTCAGGAAGGGGTTAAAGACATAGAAACCTTTTTTTCCATTAACAACTTCTTCTACCCAGCTGGAAGGTAGCTGAACGATAAACACTGGACCTTCCCAACGAAAGAAGATTTTCTATACTACATACAGTTAATGGAACTGCTATTCCTACAGTTTCCTTACATAAGCATTTTTTTCATGAATGCCTACTGAAAAACCCACTAAATTAAAATTCTCCTAAATGTGAGTTACACTAGAAAAAAACTACACACACTGCACTCTAGTAAAATGACAGGTGATACAGTGACAATTTGGCTGTTGGTGATACAACCATTCATGACAAGAAAACAGAATGATCTAGCATATGTAGAAGAGCGTCTGCTGAATGACAGTCCTTGTCTGGAAGAATAATGAAAAGGTGAAGGTAATCTTGTTATGTCAATTGAAAAAAATAATGTAACAGTATACACTAAGATGTAGGAAGCCAGAAGATGATTATATATAATTATACAGTTATGTGGGGTGATATAATTTGCATTTTCCTTGGCAGGTAATATTTTCTGCGCTCAAGGTTTGTCTAACAAGGTAAGATTTATCGCTTAAGCCAAGATAATTAGCCCTGACCGATTTAACAACTTAAATACACATGTCAAAATATTCAACCTATCCCACACTCAGTACTATTAGTGCAGGTGGAATTCAAGCTTTCGAAGCCTTCATTACCAAATTCCTACAAAATGAATGGATTACTGGGGTGGCACGTTTGAGAATATAGGAGATTAAGTGCAGGAAATGAACAGCTTAATTGTCTGCCTTACGAATGAAACAATTTGAGCTTTTATGCCGTTTTAGTACACAGACATTGGTATTCAATAGCATCTTACTCACATAGAGCTTCCTTGAGATGCAGGAGCCCATGGGACATCCTAAGATATCGGACTTATTAATGACTCACAATTGGACACAGAATCCATTCATACGAAGAAAAATGGAGCTTGTTCATAAGCAACTGTACATATTCGGCCAGTCGGGTTTTGGAAAGTTGTCAATGAGAAATGGGGAAGATTCTAAGTTGGGCTCCGCTGTCTCAGAGGATAACTTTTTTTACAATTTACGCTCAGAAAATTGGATTGTCACCAGGCATTGTAACAAGAAGCTTTTGTAGGGACTTTGTTAAATAAGTCATAGTAACATAAAACCAATATAAAGTTATATAAAAATATAGCACAAATGTCAAGACTAGCATCACCTAAAAAATATTAGGGGAATATCAAGTTTAACCAGTTCAAGACCAGGCCATTTACCCCCATTCCTGATCAGGCACATTTCGTACAAGAGTTTTAAACCACTATAAAAGTGTTTCTAATAAGAATATTTAAGTAGTTCTTGCACCTTTTTTTCGTGATACATGGGGCTTCAATTTTATACCACTGTCATATTATCCCCCTTTTTTTCTGCAGATATTGGTGAACCAATAAGGGAAATAAGCATCTGTTTTGACCACATAGGATAAAAATAAATATTAAAAATTTGTTCCCCATTCATTTCTGTCATGCTCGCTATGTCTGTTATGCCACATGACCCCTGGAGCAGTGTGAACGCGCACCGAACTATCATGCCCGTTATGTCTTATGCTGCAAGATCCCTGGAGCAGTGTGCACACGCACCTCGTGACTGTTGTGCTGCAAGATGCCTGGAGCAGTGTCCACGCACACCTCATCTCATGGCTGCCCGTCATTGCCAGTGTGCATGTGTGCTTTACCTCATGGCTGCACGCCGTTGCTGGGTGACCTCCCATCTCTGCTCTGCCTGCTGTGATCGTCACTATGGTCCAGTAGAATCTGATCCAGCAATCCTCCCTATGGTCCTGGAGGCCCTGATCATGTGACCCTCTCTATGGTCCAGCAGAATCTGATCTAGCTAGCCTCTCTATGATCCTGGAGAATCTGAACCGGAAGTCCTCTCCTGGTCCTGACCCGGAAGTGCAGGTGCTAATGCCCTATATCAGACCACCCCTTCCTATGGTCGGGGCCTGAGTATCGTGTTGCTTCCCTGCATGGCTGCATGGTCTGCTGGGTCGCTCTCTGCATTCTGTGCCCCTGCACTCTGCCCTGTAGTGCTTCTCTGCACACGCTCTGTGCTTGTATTCTGTCTCTTGTCTCGTGACATGTCTTGAGTTGTCTTTTGTGCCATGTCTTGTCTTGCTATGCTTTGACTTGTAGTATTTCCTATGTTCTCTGCCTTTGCCTGTTTTGCCATGTCTGGCCTTTGCTATTCTGAGCCTTGTAGTACTCCACGTTCTCTGTCTCTGCCTGGTTTTCCTTACTCTGCCCTCTGGTGCTCGCTACCACATTCCATGTCTAGTCTCAAGCTTCTGCCTTGACCCGGCTCTGGGCTTCGGCCTACGCTCCGCTGCTAGACTCTGTCCTATGGTGCTCTCTAGCACATTTCCTGGCTAGTCTCAAGGTTCTCCCTTGACCTGGCTCTGGGCTTCGGCCTACGCTCTGCTGCTAGCCCTTTACTCTCTCTGACCCCGCTCTGTGCTTCTGCATTTGTTCCGCTCCTTGTTCTGTACTTAGCCTTGTCTTGCTTTGCCTTGTTTCTTCGTGTGCCCTTTGCATGCACCTGGCCTTCCCTAGCCTCCTGTCTGTGCCTCAGCCGTGCTCGTCCTAGCCGTGCCCGCCTGCTTGTGCCTCGTGCTCGTCAGCCAGTGACAGCTGTGTCGCCTGTAATGCCTAAGCCGGGTTCGCCTCAGTCTTGCCCATCTGTCTGTGCCTCAGCCCAACCAGCTAGCCAGTGCCCCAGCCGTGCTCTCTGTGCTTCCTTGCACCCACGCTGTCTCCACACTGTGCATCTCTAATAGCACACGCAGGCCCTAGCCTGCTCCGTGGCATACCTCCCCGTGCTTCTGTAAAAGTATGCGCAGTTCTTGCCATGTACCCTGTCGTGCCCTCTTGCACGCACAGGCCCTAGCTTTTACCCTGTCATGCCATCTTGCAAGCACAGGCCTTAGCCTGAACCCTGGTGTGCCTCCTAGCATGCGCAGGCCCCTGACTTGAACCTGACCCTGGTGTGCCCCTCTGCACATGCAGGACTATGCCTTGTACCCTGACCCTGGCGTGTCCCTCTGCATGCGCAGGACCTTGCCTTGGACCTTGAACCCTGGCGTGTCCCCTACACACGCACTGTGTCTCATACTTTGAACCCTGGTGTGTCCCCTACACACGCACCTTGTCTTGCACCTTGCCCTGGACCCTGGTGTGCCCCTAGCACGCACCCTGCCTGGAACTTTGCCTTGGACCTTGGTGTGTTCCCTAACACGCACCATGTCTGGAGATCTGTCGTGCCTCCTTGCCTGAACCCTGGTTTGCCTGCCAATCGATGCCAGAGATCGTAAGCCTGACGACTGCAGCCTGATGTCCGGAGCTGATGTCCGCAGCCTGATGCCCTGATCATGTCGATTGTTGCCAGCTGTCCGGAGTCCGATGCCATTGAGCCCTTGCCTGTACCCAAGCGTGCCACCTGGCACGTACCATGCCATGGACCTTGGCGTGCCCTCGCACGCACCTTGCTGTGCTTTCCCTATTATCACGTCTTGCACCTGATGTAACCCTGAGTTTGCCTTAATGAAGATACCTTGAACTCATGTCTTGTCTTGTTTCCTGAACGTCCTTTGTCGTCAGACACTCGTACTTAGTGTCTACCTGAGCCGGCCGTTTGGTTCCAGCAGTCGTGGTGGCTCACCCCCTTGGTCTTGCCCCTGACACTCCCTGTAAAGGGGGTGGTTCCTCACAAGGTCAGCTCGCCCTAGGTGGGTGGGTGCCACGACCCAGAGTGTCAACTCTAAAGAAAACGACTCAGCGTAAGCTGACTCCATCACAATTTCTTTTTATAAGGGTTTGGATTTTTTTTTAACTTTTTTATATTCTACATATTGTGCCCCCTTCTCACCCTAAAATCTTAAAAGACCTTTGGGAGGCATTTCAATATTTAAATATTTTTATTTACATTTACTTCCCTTGTAACTGGTGCTGGTATATTAGTCTCAGTTACAGGGGAAATGCAGCCTTCCTGGCTGCTCAGCAGAGGTCTGTGATTCCTATGACCTAGGAGCTCCTGCCATCTCACTATACACAGCAATCACATGATTGCTGTGTATAGAGGAGGTTGCCCTGTGTTAGCTGTGTAAAGTATACAGCGATAGAGAAGGTACATACAGTAATTAACAGTCAATGCCTTCTCCTTGGTGACTTTGTCTCTAATAATTGGATCCCAGCTTCAGCATCTACATTATCTTGTGTAGCTGCGCTACTTTGCAGTGACATTTTAGAACATCACTGCAGAGTAGGAGCGGAACTCGGACATTTAAAATCTATGGGTGGTCTAGAATCTTAAGAAAAAGGCTAAATTATCCATTTTTCTCGAGATTGGCTACTTTAAAAAATACAGGATTTGAATTCCCAAAAATTGTATTGCTGGAGGTAAGACGCACGGTTAGCATCACGTTTGTCTTAGATACTGGTCAATTTTTATTTTTACCTGCTATTATGGTCACTGCTTCATCACAAAAAATTGGAAGCTGTTTGAGGCAAACCACTTTAAAATGCTTTATTTTGTGTTTTATCACCCATTAAGGAATTTTAGTGAAACAAGGTTTCTCTTAAAAGATATGGGCATATTTAGTGACTTTTTTTTTACTTCAATACATGTATTATGTCCTAAAATTATTATTTTAAACTGTTTCATTAAAAATTTTGTATCGTTTGACATTGTAGGCAGCGGAATGAATTATCTGAGAATTAGTTATTCTTTCAGCGGTCTTTTTATGAACTTCAACTGTGCCGAATTATGGACCCAAATCATGTGAAAGCTGTACTGGATCTTGATTTATTGGTCAGAAATAAGCCGAGAGGAGCTCAGAAAAAAAGAACTTACAAAGTCTCCACAGAATGAGCTCACTGACATATATTCAGCTAACTCATTTTGCAGCTAACAATGTGCAAGGAAATAAACATTCTATGAAACCAAACGGTTCAATATTTTCAATTACACCAATTGCAAAAATTACTATTGGCTCAAACTATATGCATTTAGAGTGAGTCTTATCACCAAACTGCAAACTTTGCTACTTAAACTATACAGGGGATCAAGTCCCTATAAAAGTTATACCAGTAACACATTTTAGTGGTGAAGTGGCAGAAAAATGTACTTATAATCAATATGCAAATGAGAAGTCTTTTTACATCAATTAAGGAATTTGCTTTCAAGACCTGGCGGGGGCATCACAACACATTAGGAGACCCCAATCAGAGGACTATAAAACATCCGGACTCCATATCTATGTACTGGTCCAATATTTATGTTTCTCCCTCTCCCATAATGATAGTTCTGCTTCACGTCACTTGTCTTATCCATTGCATTTTTTCTGTGTTGTATTGTGCATAAATATGTGACTCTTCAGATTTTGTATTAGTCTAGCCTGAAGAAGAGACCTGAGTAGTCTCGAAAGCTTGCAATGTGTTAACATCTTTTCAGTTAGCCATTAAAAGGTATCAACCACTGAGGACTCTCAATTCTGAATATTTTTCTATCTACTGGCTAACAAGGTACAAAGATATACATCTTTCCTGTATGCAAATGAGGTCACTTTGCTGCATGCTTGGAGTAGCCAATGGTTAAGTGCACTGTTACGCCCTCCAATTTGCATATCTAGCACTGTCTCTGACCTTGATTGACAGTGCTAACTTTATCTCTAAGTGACCATTCCATAAACTGAACTCCCTGTTCTTGGGCTTGCCCACCAACAAGGGAGAAGCCCAGCAACGCGCTGTCAATTTCAGTGCAAGAATTCTCTGATCCCCAGCTCCTCTAAAGGAGCTTTAATGCTACACTTCCAGAATTAGTGATTGGCGGTCAGAATCTGGAAAAAGATTTAGATAAAAGCTGCACCTTTAACAGTGATCTTGCGCACCTACAAGTTTAAGACCACCACTCACGACTACCAGAAGCAAAATATCATGGATCTCGACATCGCTAAGTTTAAACAGGACTCATGTTGCCAAGAATAATGGCAGCCTATGGATATTGAATAATGTATTACAGATTATTCCATACACATTGCAAGTGCTGTCCACAAAAGCATACCACCAATGGCGGCAGGCTATGCGACTGCTATGGGACCCAGTGTACGCAGTCCGTCAGGGCGCGCAATGATGATGAGGAGGGAGCATCAGCAGATGCTTTCACCCCCATCATTCTGACTCATCATCTGACGTGTTAAAGTAGTGGGCAAGATGACATAATTACAGCGTGCCCTGTGTACGGAGATGTGTTGTGCCTCACAGCACACACTAAGGAGACCGGGGCACCGGGTGTAAAGAGGAGAGGCAAGTAATGTATTTATTTTTTTAAAGCAGTGACTGGTGGCAATAATAGAGTATGGAGGACCATGGGGTTGCATTATATTGTATGGAGGACCATGGGGAGTGCATTATATTGCATGGAGGACCATAGGGGTAGATTATATTGTATGGAGGATCATATGGGGTGAATTATATTCTATGGAGGATCATGGGAAGTGCATTATATTGTATGGAGGACCATGGGGAGTGCATTGCATTCTATGGAGTGTGGTGCAGTGACAGCTAGGGGGCACTGTATGGGTCATGCACACAGGCATATCTATTGTGGTAATGGAGATAGGATGGTAAATGACTGTTATGTATCCCAGGGTGGGTGGCCCTGGGATGGAAGCTTTAATGTGTGTTAATCAGCAGAGGTACTGCTGAGGTTTTTGTTACAGTGTATAAGGGAAGGCTTCCAGGTGGCTGATGGGACCAGTCACCTACAAACCCACCCAGGAGCGTGTGTCTAAAATGCCCATAGTAAGCCTGTATATGTGTATATGGATGGTTGTCTGATATAGGACCTGCAATGAGGTCATAGCCATGTGATCTGGTGGGCATGACAACGGATCATATAAGGTGACCAGGGTAGGTCACATGAGAGAGTGACTTGATCTGATTGGTCCGTGTGGAAGGTCCCGGAAGGCCGACGTGCTAGAAGGTGTGCTGTCTTCCTGAAGCACACATGCGGAGGCCGCTGACCGGGTGAGGCCTTTGTATAATGGCCTGTGTGTATAGGACAGTCCCCAGGAGGGAACGGACATCCAGAATGAGAAGCAGCTAAGAGGTAACCCCGGATAGGGGGAATTAACTGTGAGGCTATAGAGCCTGATTACTGGACATTGCACAACCTGTGTGACCACAGGTCTGTGGGAGAGCGGAGCTCTATCATGAACACTCTGTGGTTGGATATAAGCCTGTTGCAGTATATGGTTTATGCTGATCAATAAACCACATTGACTGTTTATGTTGAAAAACCCATGCCAGACCTGGTTAATCGGCTGCCAAGCGAGTGTACCCTACATGAATAACAAGCGCTACCTTACAGGAGGAACATGTGGAGTGCATTTTATTGTATCAAGGACCAAAGGGGTTACGTTATATTGTATGGAGAATCATGAGGGGTGCATTACATTCTATGGAGGACCATGGGGATACATTATATTGTATGGAGGACCACGGGGAGTGGATTATATTGTATGAAGAACTATGGGGAAGAATTATATTCAATGGCGGACCATGGGGAGGGCATTAAATTGTATGGAGGAACATGGGGAGTAATAATAATAAATTTTATTTCTATAGCGCCGACATATTCCGCAGCACTTTACATTTCAGAGGGGACTTGTACAGACAGACATTACAGCATAACAATAATCACATAGATCATAACAAATACCAAGAGGAATGAGGGCCCTGCTCGCAAGCTTACAGTCTATGAGGAAAGAGGTAGACACGAAAGGTGGGTGGTAACGTTATATTGTATGATGGATCATGGGGTGTGAGTTATATTATATGGAGGACCATGGGAATGTATTATATTGTATGGAGGACCATGAGGTTGCAATATATTGTATAGAGGACCATGGGGGTGCATTATATTGCATGGGGGACAATGCAGAGTGCAATATATTGTATGAAGAACCATGGGGAATGCATTATATTGTATGGAGGACCATGGGGAGTACATTATATTGTATAGAAGAACATAGGGAGTTCATTATATTGTATTGAGCACCATGGGGGGTGCATTATTTTGTATGGAGAACTATGGGGAGTGCATTATACTATATGAAAGGTTATGTGGGGGCCATTATACTGTATGCAAGCAATTATACAGTGTGAAGGTTTGTGTGGGGCCCATCATACTGTGTGGAGGGTTGTTTGGAGGCCATTGTACAGTGTGGGGAGATGTGGTGCCATTTAACTGTATGTAGATCCATTATACTGCATGGAGAGCTGTGAGGGGATCATACGGTGTTGGGGTCACCATACTTTGCCTTGGGAGTTGAGGAGGGGTACAGTAGGGTCATTATACTGTGCATGTGGCGGAAATCACAATGGGGATATCATGCTATTGTTGATACACTTCATGGGACCAATTAATGTGGAATCTAGGCTTCAGCGGGACAAAAATTACTATGTAAAGGTTGGAAAGTTGCATTCCTGTGCGGTCTGCGGGCACGTCAAAATGACACAAGCGGACACATCCACATACAACGCATGTTCCTGCATACCCAGTGTTAAAGACAGGTATGCAGGACGCATGCACATCTATGCAGATCTGAAGGGAAGTACGCAGCCCTACGCAAAGCAACCAAACGCAAGTGTGAACT
Organism: Dendrobates tinctorius; assembly: GCF_039654945.1. NCBI lineage: Eukaryota > Metazoa > Chordata > Amphibia > Anura > Dendrobatidae > Dendrobates > Dendrobates tinctorius. Next base: position 10,859,948 of record NW_027361870.1, read on the forward strand.
TAGCCTAAGATATGCCATTCTGTGACCCCAACATTTATTTATTTCTATGTATGCCCTTGACTGTATGCCTGTACTTCTTATGCCAATTGTTGGTCAGTAATTCTGGACGTCAACTAATCTATAAGGACCCTTAGATTAGACAGTTTAAGGATATGGCAAACTTTTCTAACAGTATGAATGTCTGTGATAAGCCAGCACATTTTCAGACTGCCTGATCTAAGTTTGCACTGTCTAAAAATTAGACAGGATTGGTAAATTCGCCTTTATGCTTTTTTTTTTAAAGGATTTTTACAATCAACTTGGCCAGATTATTTAGTGAAAATGGAAGATAACCCACAGACACTTCATTTTGGCTTCCATCAACTGCGATTATCCACCCACTAGTTGTAATTTTCTAAAGGAATGGGATTTTTGTTTACTCGGTCATTGTGAATCTAATGGCTGGAATAAATCTCTTGTCTGAGGACAGCTTTGTTCATACCATTAGACTGTTACTGTCTAACATCTTGCAGGTGTAATGCAGTTTTTCTAAGACATTGTACAAATACTCTGAAGAAAGTCCATCTTGGCATCTGCTTCATTTTGAAAATGCATGTCTTGACAATTACGTTAAAGGGGTCATCCCAGCAAACCCCTTCATATTGTGCCTAGGATCATAAGCAAAAAGGTGAATTTAAAAGTGGAAACATTGGCTAGCCTAACGATTCCCCGCAAGTGAATAATTACTAATGTGATGTGTGGATTGACTCGAGTCTAGCACTGTGAGAGCTTCAGCATGTCGGTTCTCAGCTCTTTGATCATTGTCCTATCCCACTGCTTACAGTATTGTATTGTATAGTCATTATACAGTATTCTTGCTGTTATATTGCTCTGCAATAGGCTTACCCTTAGAAGTTTCTCCTGTCTCTCTCCTTGTCTGTCATCCCAACTCAGATGTCAGTAACCCCTCCCTCTTTCTTTCCCAGATAGTGTATGTCAGCCATGTTCAGCAGCTCATGTCTTTGCAACTCTGGTTCAGAATAGTCTTTTTTTAACATACTGTAATTGTGCATAACTACAAGAATTCCTACTTCTGAAATGGTCATACGTGCCTCCTGTAGTTGGGTCAAGCTATCTGATGAAATTTCTTTGTGCGAGTACTAGTACATACAGACAGTCTTCAGAGCGCCACACTTGTAGCCTAGTCATGGAGTCAGAATTCTCTTACAAGGAGTTTTTGAACAATATGAACAAGAGATGACCTGGTAGGAAAGCCCTCTAGTACTAAATGAGTATAACATTGCATGCATTAATAATACTCTGGTGATAAAAACTAGTATTTTATTTTAATTAAATATAAAACTTCTTTGTAAAGCTATCACTACAGTTCACACTCTGCTACAGAGCATTTATTGCCAACGCTACATTTCTTTTCACAATAATTTTCATGAACATCCATTCCTATTTTACCGGTCATCTTGATTTCTAGATCCATCAGTGAATGACATTTCACTTAACGATATCTGAACAATAGATATATAACAAAATGTATAAATATGGATAAAGATTTTCTGTAACGGTCACACTGTCTATTTTCACTTAGTGATTATCATTGAAAGTAATGCAAGACTGTAAATAATAACATACTTAAAGCAATACAATGCACAAAATCAATGCCAAAACAATTACAAGTGTCAAGGTCTATTTATACTAGAACAAATGTATTGTATACAGAATAAGCAAAAAGTAACCAGCAGTGGAGACGAGTGTTTGTTCAAGTTCCATATTTACACATGGCTGCAGGTTCTGGCAATCCAGTTTGCCAGAGTATCTGAGGCTGGTTTCATACTAGCGTGTTTTAGCGCAGTGCATCGTGCGCGTCCATGCGCATGCGCCCCTATGTTTAACATGGCGGACGCATGGTCTAGCGTTTGCACGCGTTTGTATGCATTTTCGTGCACATGTGGTTTTTTGTAGTGTGCGCCTAGGCGTGCCCGACGCAACCTGTTCCATTTTTGGGTCCGTCCAGCGACATAAAAAAACATGGACATGCGCATGCCTGCGTTTGAAATTGCATGCGTTTTAAGAGTTAACATGGCTAGAAACTGGTTAAAATGTATGCGCCTAAAAAACGCAAATGCATGCAAAACGCATGATGCGCTTTTTGCATGGATTTCAATTGCGCACGAAGCGCAGCGCTAAAAAACGCTAATGTCAAAGTAGCCTTAGAAGGCAATAAACAAAATAAAAATCAGTAAAGCTGCAAAATAGCAAAAAACAGGGAAATATGTCATTATCTCATCCTATTAGGCCTTCTTCACATGTTTATGATTTTTATTGTGTAGATAAACGTGGACTATTGTTCATCAGTATTTTGGATCAGAGTATGAATCAGTGTTTGGTCAGTGTATCAGTTTTTACCATCAGTGTTTTATTAGCGATTAATAAAGCTTCTCCTATCACAATGGAAGCAGGCCACAATTCTCCCAAATAATTAGACTTGTATGAGTAATTTTGATCCGTGACTCGGTCAGCAGAAATATATGGAAATGGGAACAGCCTCATAGGCTATAATGGGCATAAATTCTATCTGTGAAAAATAGAATTAGACTTACCGGTAATTCGGTTTCTAGGAACCCTCCACGACAGCCACCTTGGAGGTTGTCTCCCCGCCCTAATAGGGGACAGGAACACAAAGAGGTTAAATAACCCTCCCCTTCCTGCTACCTCAGTGTTTTTTCTGAATGTACTAGCATGAATAGTTACCGCCAGTAGAGCAGGAATCATCAGGTAAACATATTATATAGGGAGGGAAATTAGTGCTTTCGTGGAAGGTTCCTAGAAACCGAATTGCCGGTACGTCTAATTCTATTTTCTCTAGTCACCTTCCACGACAGCCACCTTGGAGTTATGCCAACATTAAATTTTTAGGGAGGGACTACGGCTTGCAGGACACGTCTGCCGAACATCAGATCCCTATTGAAATCCAGTCTACAGTGTCTGGTAAAGGTGCGCACAGAGGACCAGGTGGCAGCTCTGCATATCTGCTCCGAAGACGTGTTTCCTCTTGCTGCCCAGGATGTGGCGATTGATCGAGTGGAGTGGGCTTTCAACGACTCGGGAGGAGAGAGCTGTCTTGAAGAATATGCCAGGGAGATGGACTGCTTGATCCAACCCGCTGTCATGTTCTTTGCCGCTTTCTTCCCCATATTTCTTCCAGATACTGAAGGAACAGGTTCTGATCGATTCTCCAATCCTTGGTTACTCCGAGATAGTGGAGAACCACTCTGCGGACATCCAAGGTATGAAATTATTCTTCCTTCGTATTAGAAGGATTTGGGCAATATGAGAGCAACACAATCTCCTGACTTCTATGAAAGTCTGACACCACTTTGGGCATAAAGGAGGGGTCTAGACGCAGTACTATACTGTCCGAGTTGAGTAAGAGGTAAGGTTCCTGTACTGATAGGGCCTGTAGCTCCCCCACCCGTCTAGCCGATGTGATTGCCACAAGAAACACTGTTTTGAGTGTGAGGATTTTTAATGGAATTTCTGACAGGGGCTCAAACGGGGCCTGTGTCAGGCTATTGAGTACTAAATTCAGATCCCAGGGGGGAACCCGACTAGGGAGCGAAGGGCGAATCCTGCCTGCTGCAGTCATGAACCGCTTGACCCAGCGGTGTTTGGCTAGGTCTTGGTAAAAAAAAAAGAACTAAGGGCAGATACCTGTACTTTTAACGTACTTGGAGTGAGCCCTAGATCTAACCCTTTCTGCAGGAAATCTAGTACCTGGGCAATATTTGGATGAGCTGGGTCAGGGGCCCCCGGGAAGGCACCAAGAGGAAAAAAATTTTCATATTTTGACGTAAATTGCATTTGTTACCGGCTTTCTACTTTTTTTTTTAAGGGTCCGAATTACCTCATCCGACAACCCTTTGGCCTTCAGAATGTTGGCTTCAATAACCAAGCTGCTAGACATAACTTGGTTGGGTTCGGGTGTAGTAATGGACCCTGAAAAAGGAGGTCGGTCTTTTGGGGTAGAATCAAGGGACCTTCCTGGGTCATGTCCAACAGAGCGCTCTACCAGCTTCGTCCTGGCAACATAGGAGCCACCAGGATTGTCGTGACTCCGTCTGCTCTGACCTTTTGTAACGTTCTTGCCAGCATCAGGATTGGGGGAAAGGCGTAGGCCAGTCTGAAGACCCATGGATGGGCAAATGCATCCGTCCCCCGGGCTCCGTACGTGGGACTGAGGGAGAAATAGGTCATCGCTTTTGTATTTTGTGCACTCGCGAATAGGTCGACTTCTGGGTCTCCCCATCTCGAAGCTAGAGCCTGGAAGACCTCTTGGTTCAGACACTATTCTCCTGGATGGACGTCCTTCCTGCTCAGGAAGTCTGCCTGGATGTTTCCGACCCTTTCAGGTGTACCGCGGAAATGGATAACAGGTGCTTCTCTGCCCAGAGGAAGATCCTTGTTGCTACCTTCTTTAGATTGGCATACCTCGTGCCCCCTTGGTGTCTGAGATATGCCACCGTGGTCACATTGTCGGAGTATATCCGAACATGATGGTTCTTGACAAGGGCTGATGCGGCCTTCAGTGACTCTCCCACTGCAGTCAACTCCCTTAGGTTCGAAGATCCGGATCTTATGTTCTGGGGCCACTGCCCCTGGAAGTATGAATCCTCGACCACGGCTCCCCAGCCTCTCAGACTGGCATCGGTGCATAGTATTTTTAGAGAAAGCTCATCCCAGCTTACTCCCCGCCTCAGGTTTCAGTAACTCAGCCACCACCAGAGGGCCGATTTTACATGTCCTGGAAGTGGAACCCTTTTTGATAGGTTGTTTGGGTACTTCCTCGTGTTTATCAGGACGTATGACTGGAGGACTCGCGTGTGAGCTTGTGCCCAGGATACCATCTGAATGCACGCTGTCAGGGAACCCAGGATAGACATGGCGTCCCTCAGCGTCGGTGCCGTTTGGTCTCTGAACTGGATTATTCTCTGCCGAAGGTCTGCTTGACGATCTTCGGGGAGAAAGGACGTCCTCTTCTCTGAATCCAAGAAGATACCCAGGAATTTTTTCCTCAGGGAAGGATAGAGTGCCTACTTCTGGAGATTCGGTATCCACGCTAGGGTTTCGAGTATCTGTACGGTTCTTGATACGTCCTGGTTCAGCCGGGTTACCGATGGAGCGATGATCAGCAGATCGTCTAGATATGGCACAATGCATATCCCCTGAAGTCAAATGGAGATGATTGCCTCTTTCATCATCTTCGTGAACACCCTTGGTGCCAGGGATACCCCAAACAGCAGGGCATTGAACTGGAGGTGGCTGATTCCTTGGTCGTGGGAGACCGCGAACCTCAGGAACTTCCGGTGATCTGGATGAATGGGAACGTGGTAATACGCGTCCCTTAGATCTATTGTAGCCATCTGCCAGCCTCGTCCAATAAGAGGGATCGCTGATTTCACTGACTCCATCTTGAACCTTCGGTACTTGATGAAGTGGTTCAGGGGTTTCAGGTTTATGATGAGCCTGTGCTTTCCTGAGGGTTTCTTTATCAGGAACAGGCAAGAGTAATGTCCTCTGCCCACCTCTTGTGGAGGTATATACGAGACCACTCCTTCCCGTAGCAGCTCTTCTATTTGAAGCAACAGGACTTTTTGTAGACTTGGTGACTGTACCGGGGTAATTCTCAGGGAATGTGGGGGGGTGCTCGAACTCCAGTTTCAGCCCAAATTGTATAGTGTGCAGGACCCACCGATTCAAGGTCGTGGCCTGCCATTGGGCGAGAAACTGTGTGAGTCAACCCCCGACCCGGGAGTCACTGCTTCTCCGGGGGCTGCTGCTGTTGGGGCACAAGGATGTTTCTTCCTTTACCCCCTTTCGGGTAGCTCCATCGACCCATCTTGCCCTTCCTTCTGAGAGGTTTTTTCTCTTGAGGGACGAAAAAAACACCTTTTGGTGGATTTCTGTTCCGGCAGTGACTTATTCTTGTCGGAAGCCTTCTCAAGGATATCATCCAGGACAGGTCCGAATACGAGGCACCCCTGGAAGGGGATGGCACAGAGTTTCGTCTTGGAGGTGATGTCGCCACCTGAAGACTTCAGCCACAAGGCTCTCCTGGCCAAGTTTGAAAGGACTAGGGACCTTGCTGCCACCCGTACCGTTTCTCCTGAAGCATCAGCTAAATAACCTGTTGCCTTTTGGAGGATTGACAGGGAGTCTAAGATTTCCTCTCTTGGGGTACCCCCCCGATAAATGGTCTTCCAACTTACGTAGCCAGAAAAACAAAGATCTGGCTACGCAGTTGGATGCAATATTTGCTTTGAGCAGGTTCATAGAAGCTTTCCACGACTTTTTAAGGTGGCTTTCTATTTTGCGATCCATCGGATCCTTCAATTGGGAAGCATCCTCAAAGGGCAAGGACGTCTTCTTAGTGACTTTAGACACTTGGACATTTATCTTAGGGATCTCCCAAATAGAACTATCACCCTCTAGGGGAATCTGATTTTTTAGCTCAGAGGGCACAGTGAGTGCCTTCTCAGGGGGAGGACCACTCCTGAGCTATTAGGTCCTGTATCACCTCATGAACCGGGAAACCCTTTCTACCTCTGGGTTTCAACACTCCAAACATCTCATCCTGGACTGAGAGCTTGACCTCCTCCTCCTCCACTCCCATGGTATTTCTTACCATGGAGACTAACTCCTCCATATCCTCAGAGGAGAAATAGTATTTTTTTGCATCATGACTGGAGGTGGATGTGGAGCCCTCATTTTCCCAAATATCCTCCGATCCTGAGGAACGGACTTCTCCCGAGTCTGAGTCGGCTTCCATAGGTGTCCTTTTCCTCTTTTTTTGGGTAGGGCACTGGGCCACCGGGGTCTGGGCTGCCATGGAGGTCTGAACCTCCTGCCTAATGAGAGTTTTATGCTGTCAAACAGGGTGGGTTGCTCGGTACGCAGGATATTCTGCGTACAAGGTTGGCATAACTTCTTTTTGTAGTCAGAAGGAAACCTGGCACCACATATACCTTACTTGCGGGGATTTATAGGGGCAGAAGCCTTGTCTTCCTGCAAGAAGAGGAGAAGGCTTACTCAGACCTGTGCCACCAACATTTTGACAGGCAAGGGACCGGCCCTGCTACTCACTGTAGGAGGGGGAACGCTGGGCTCCGCAGATGCTGCAGTCGAGGGCTTCTCACCATCCATGTCTGCACACACCACAGACACACTGCGCTTACCTGGATCTGTGGTACCCTTTTGTGGGTGTTGCTGCGTTCATTTGCTGGGTACTCCTCCTTCCCCCCGTCCCTGGGGAAGAACATCGCTCGACCCCCACTGCCATTGGACTCATTTCCCGGGTCCCCCGGGTGCCGGCGCGTGTTTCCCCTCACACAGGACGCCGGGGCTGCAAACCGGAAGTGCGCGTCACCGCTACTTCCGGTCGATTGCCCGCCCCCTCTGACGCACGCGCAGCTCCAATGCAGCGCTGGGAGGAAGGAGGAAGCCGGGGAGCTGTGCAGGACCCCGGCAGGCACCATACCGCCCCGCTTTACCCCGGAGGGCGCGGGAGGGCGGTCAACGTCCCGAGTCACACTGACAGTGGAGACGGGAGCAGCACATGGAGGAGGAGAGGCGAACCCCCCGACCTCGGCTGCCCAGCTTCGTGAGTACATAGGGGCTCCGCTCACTGGCCTTGGCAGCACCTTGTAACCTCTTCATGCCCCGATAGGGGACAGGAAAAACACAGAGGTAGCAGGAAGGGGAGGGTTATTTAACCTCTTTGTGTTCCTGTCCCCTATTAGGGCGGGGAGACAACCTCCAAGGTGGCTGTCGTGGAAGGTGACTAGAGAAAAAAAACTTTACTAGAACACATATATGACTGATGGATGTCTGAAAGAGGACAAAACTGCACTTTTTATGACAATTTGTTATTAGAAATTGCCCTATTGATTGAATTAAGTTTTTGTTAAATGTTTATTTTTTTCATTTTTAAAATATTTTTATTTTTCACATTACGATTTACATAAAATCTTGCAAAAACTAAAACATCTTTCGATTAGACCAATTTTAAAGACTTTAAAATGAAACTGAACCTTCAACACATTTTGCACAAGTCAATTGTATGGCGAATATAAAAAACTTTTTGATATATCTTTTGAGAGACGATTATTTTTTTCCCCACTTATCAGACACTTATCTCGTCTGCCCCTTGAACTGGTTGGTCAGACACACAGCAAAACAGCTCAAATCTATCTTGCTCAGATAAGACAGACTGCTAGTTCACTGCGATGTCATGGGACAAAGACCAGTATACCCTATGTAGAGGGGAGAAGGAAGAAGGCACAGACTGAGAAATCAGGAAGAGAGAGATACAGAAAGATCGCATTAAGCTCTCTAACAAGTCTTTTACCTCACCACAGAGCTTGGTTCACATCCAGACAGCTCAGTACTGCTGTATAATTTCATCCATGCTGCTACTGCACATTTCTGTATGCTAGAAAGGAAAAAAGAGCAGAAATCCCTCTCTGTGTGCTGAGCTGAATATGGATGAGATAAATGTAGCTATACTCTTCTCACCAACTCAGAGTGGAATGCAAATTAAGAGATAGAGCTTGCAGAGGAAAAATAGTGAAATGCAAGTTATATTAAGGCCAAAAATAGTGTTATTCCTCAAGTACACACAAAGCATAGCCTATTGTGAAAAGTTACTGGAAAGTACAGTTACCTATTAAACATCTGCTTCCTGCTGGGCCCATAGCAGTAGTTGTTAGATTTAGATCTTTTGTACAAAGGCCTTCGAAGATGCTAATCTGAGCATGGTCTAATCTGGGAAATGGTTAGCATGAAGGGAGAGGGAGGAGGTGAGCTGTAACATCACATACTGTAAATGGTAGATTCTATATTATCTACTTAGAAAGAGGTGTTATTTTCCATTGTAGTCATATTTGTGATGATCTTCAATCTGCTTAAAACTGTTCAGCAAAGAACAGGAAATAAGAGTCTAGTATACGTCCTATAAACCAGTGTGAATTTTAAGATTGTTGTTTTTTTTTTAAGCAGGACGAAAACACGGGTATTACATACCTCGTAATGTGTTTTTTCATGAGACATGATGGCACCACGAGAGAGGGGATCCGCCCAATGAGGACAGGAAACCTTCAAGATAAAAGGGGTGGCTCCTCTCACCGCATCAGTTGTTTTACAGAGCATGAGAGGAACTCCACAGGTTAGTGTACATATAAATAATACAGCCTTTGCACTACTAAATTTCTGACACCCAAGGGAGTGTATAATGCTAATAATGCACCCAACTAATGATGTGATAAATAGGGAGGGAATATAAGGGTGCCGTCATGTCTCATGGAAAAACACATTACCAGGTATGTAATACCCGTGTTTTTCTATTCTACATGACAGCACCACGATAGAGTTACAGAGATTTGTATTCTCTTAGGGAGGGATCACTGCTTGTAACACTCTTCTCCCAAATATGAGATCAGAGGTAGCAAATAGGTCTAACCTATAATGTCTGACAAAGGTAGACGGAGCGGACCAAGTGGCCGCTTTACTAAATTGGTAAATGGGAGCGTCTGCTCTCATCGTCCAGGAAGTCGTCACGGCCCTCGTGGAGTGGGCTTTTAGGCCTTCTGGAATAGCCCTGCCTGCACTGTTATCTGCTGGCATAATGACCTTTCTCACTCATCTAGCTATAGTTTGTCTAGAGGCTTTTAAGGCCCCTCCTTGGCCCTTGGAATGAGACAAATAATGCCCCCTGTTTTCTCCAACGTCCCGTTACCTCCAAATACTGCAGGAGACATCTCCTCATATCTAGGCCATGAAGCCTCTCCTCCTTCTGGTCGTTAGGGTCTGGACAAAAGAGATGGTAAGGTTATATCCTGAGCCCTATGGAATTTTGATATCACCTTGAGAAGGTTTGCCGGATCTAATTTTTAGCACAACTCTATCATCTATGGCCTGATTGTAGGAAGGGTCTTGTTGATAATGCGAGTAACTCCTCAACCTACTGGCCGACGCGAGCGCCTTTAATCAGGCTGTTTAATGTTAGAATCCCTATCTAATGTTGTTTTTAAATGGCTCCAACGGACTCTGTCAAAGATGACAGGACTAAATTTGGATCTCAAGGAGGAGGAGTAGAGTCAGCACTCGTACACGCCTGGATAAACCTGGCCACCCACCTATTGATTGTCAGGTCGCAGCTGAATAAGGCTGCCAGGGCTGAGACGTGTACTTTGAGGGTCCTGACAGCTAACCCCAATCCTAAACCTTTCTGCTGAAAATTCCAGTATTGCCACTATCGGGACTTTCCCTTCCCATATTGGGCCTGAGGTAGATAAGAATTTTCACATATCCTCCTACAAAAAATTTTTTGTAGTCACTGGTTTTCAGCTACTGAGTAAGGTGGATATTAACGCTATTGAGAATCCCTTTTCCTCTAGTAGTGACCTTTTAAATTTCAGGCTGTCAACTGCAGCCCAGATCTCTGAGGGACGCTGTGTTAGAGGGTCCTAGACCTCTGTCACTGACATTACTCTCAGCCAGTAGAACCATGGCCTTATCAGCCAAAAAAAGGGCTATCAAAATCACTCTGGCTCTGTCCACCCTGATCTTCCTCCGAACTGCTGGTATGAGGCATATTGGAGGGAAGGCATACAGGAGACCTGATGTCCACTCTATCCTGAAGGCATCTACTGACGATGGTCTGTCCGCTGGACTTAGGGAGCAGAATTTCGAAACCTTCCTGTTGGCTTTTTTGAGGCAGAGAGATCTATACTGTTAGAAGTACTCAATCGTTCGAGGATAGATTCTTTTCCTCCTGGGCCCAGGGATCCTGGAGCCATAATGTGCCTAGGTGGGCTCCCCACTGCCAAGGACTAGTGTCCGTTGTGACCACCTTGGAGGCAGTGTGTGTGTGTGCCGGGTACTCCCCTCGGAGAGGACTATCTGTAACCACCACCTGAGTGACTGGAGTACAGAGTCCGGAAGGGTGAGCTTTTGCTCTAACCTTCCCTGCAGTTTCCTGTTGTTCTGCAACACACACCTTTACAGTTCCTTTTTATGGAACTGGGCCCATTTCACTGTTGGTATGCAGGAGGTGACTGACCCCAACACCAACATGGTCCTCCACAGAGCTATCTCTGGCTTTTTTATCTCCCTTGTCTTCCTCTTGGAGGTGATGCTCCTGCTCCACTGAGTTCATTGTTAACCTCAAAAATTTCTAGATCATTGCTGGTTCCAGTTTGGATTTTTTCTTTTTGAGGTCCAGCTGCCATCCTAACATCTATAGTGTTTTCATCACTAATCTGACTTGATCTTGACAGTAAGGGAGATTTCTTCCCCATTATCAAGAAGTTGTCCCGATAGGGTATCATCAGAGCATCTTTCCTTCTGATGTGTGCTGTAATTTCTGCGATTAGCCTTGTGAAAACTTGAGGGCTATCACTACTGCACAGGACAGGGCCCTGTATTGGAAGTGACACTACTGAGACCCATCCGGACTGTCACTGAGACGTATATGGCCTTATTGCCGGATCTGGTGATAAGTGTTCATGAGATCTCGGAACTGTTATATAACATTCGAGGAAGGAGGAATTCTACTGCTCCTTATCGTCTCCACTGGGATTATCAGATACCTATTGAGGTCTTTTCAGAATTTTAATTGACGTCCTGGAACTTATCTGGGCTTCTATCGAAATCTTTTCCAGGACATGTTTGTCTAGGAGTGAGGTTGTTTCCCCTTCCAGACTGTCTTTCTTTGAGAGGATTACATATGTCCTCTTGGAAGCCAGTGGTGGAACCTTAACTCTAGACCTGATCCCACAATTTGCCGGATCCAGGTGTTAGACTAGAACCTCTCCCAAGCTGGGAGGAAGTGCACCTGAGAATGCCTGTCACTGGAAAGGTTTGCTAAAATAGAAGCCTCTCCCACCTATGGATCTTTTGTCAGAGCTGTTTCTGTCTCGATCCTTATATTGCCATCTCCTGGATTTCCGGCCCTTCCGAAAGGAGCGCCGAAAGAGGCTTGAAGATGGCTGTCTTTTGGGAAAATTTTCTTTTTTATTGTCAGTTTTCTCTCATACGTCATCCAATGTTTGACCAAAATAGGAAATTTCCTTCACACGGTAAAGGGCAAAGTTACATCTTTGCCTGGGTGTTCCCCAGTCAGCATTTAAGCCATCCTGCACAGCGTCCTACATTAGCTAAAGTTCTTTGTGCTTGCAGGCTGGTCTCCCCTTCCGGTCCCAGCCCAGCCTCAAGCTGCATTGTGGACGCCACCTGACGTATGCAGTCACGCTCAGCCTAGAATGGCCGGTGGCCTAATTTGCTGTACAGCCTTGCTGAATCCTGCTAAAATTTCAGCTAGGAACACTGCTGCTGCTCTTATGGCTGGTATTGCCTCTAGGATAGTCTCCCTGGGGATTCTTTGCTCTAGCTGATCTTCTAGGTTATTGATAATAATAATAATAATAAATTTTATTTTTATAGCGCCGACATATTCCGCAGCACTTTACATTTCAGAGGGGATTTGTACAGACAATAGACATTACAGCATAACAATAATCACATACAGTAGATTATAACAAATACCAAGAGGAGTGAGGGCCCTGCTCGCAAGCTTACAGTCTATGAGGAAAGAGGTAGACACGAAAGGTGGGTGGTAACAGTTGCCCTGATTGTATGGACCAGCCATAATGTTAAGTGTGTAACAGTACAGACACAGAGGGCTAATGGATGCATAAAGCATGTGGGAACATGATGCTGGGAACCTGGTTATGGTAAAATTTTTGGCTCTGCCACACAGGGATAGGTTAGGTTAATGTGTTGAGGCGATAGGCCAGTCTGAATAAATGCGTTTTCAGGACACGCTTAAAATTGTGGGGACTGGGGACTAATCGTATTGACCTGGGAAGTGCATTCCAAAGAATTGGCGCGGCACGTGTAAAGTCTTGGAGACGGGAGTGGGAGGTTCTGACTATTGAGGATACTAACCTCAGGTCATCAGCAGAACGGAGGGCGCGGGTAGGGTGGTATACTGAAACAAGGGAGGAGATGTAGGGTGGTGCTGAGCCATGGAGGGCTTTGTGGGTGAGGGTAATAAGTTTATACTGAATTCTGGAGTGGATGGGTAGCCAGTGTAATGACTGGCACAAGGTAGAGGCATCGGTGTAACGATTGGTGAGGAATATGATCCTGGCTGCAGCATTCAAGACAGATTGGAGAGGGGAGAGTTTTGTAAGAGGGAGACCGATTAGAAGAGAGTTACAATAGTCGAGACGAGAATGAATAAGAGAAACAGTAAGAGTTTTTGCAGAGTCAAAAGTAAGAAAAGGTCGAATTCTAGAAATGTTTTTGAGGTGCAGATGACAAGAGCGAGCCAGTTGATCCATATCTTATGGGATCTAACCACACCAGTGGCTGCAATGGCCGGTCTAAGTGTTTTAGCGGAGGTCTCCCAGGCTGGTTTAAGACAATTATCTGTCTTTCAATCAGAGGTTCTTTCGGGGAACCTAAATCCTTTAAGGAGCAGGGAGGACTTTCTGGCGACCTTTGATATCGCTATATCAATTTCGAAGCCTCCTCCCAGGATGAGGATGCCTCTTCATCAAAAGGGTACCTCCTTTACAGGGAACTGATTATGGGACTTCCTCTCTGTTTTTTCCGATTCTCCTTTTAATGAGTCATTGCCAAAAATAGGGAAGACTTACATTTTTCCTCATAGCCAGCTTGTCGAACATAAGTTCTATGGCTTTTGCATCTACCAGCCCCATAGTTGGTCTGACTGCTTTAATAAGCTTGTCCGTACTGTATCCTCTACTAGCAATGTATCTTTCTCATCTTAGCTACCTTCTCAGTAGCGAGATTTAACAGAGTTCTCCTATGATCTTCCTGAGAGACCAATGAGGGGCTGGTCTATCTCTTGCTTTGCTATCCATGTTTTTTGACTGCAAAGCCCTTCCTGATTGTAGACTTCTGACAATCAGGGATCTCCAGCTCTCAGCAGAGCGGGTGTCTCTTCCTCTACTGTTCTAACAGTACAGGTCTGACATAACCCCTTATTCCTAAGGGACTTTTTTTTTTTTTACATAAGGAATATTCCTTATTCCTAGCATTTAATTTACCCCTTTTTTAGGGACCTCCAATGCTCTACCCCACCAATGTATGTAAGGAGAGGGGAGAGAGGAGACAAGAGAGAGAGAAAGAGAACAGACATTATCGTACTGGACTTTCTCGAAGCTCACTCACCACTCGAACGCTTCACAAGACGGGTACCGGATCTGGAGGCTGACTGGTCTGTACCCATGACTCCCATCGGGACTGTGGACCCCTCCTTGTTAACACCATGACGATCCTCTCGTACGCTGTCCGAGCGGCTTCCACTGCAGTTATGGCGCATCTGGCTCCTCTCATCTGAGTAAGACCACCACTCCTGCACCTCCTGGCGTGGCTGTAAGTGCTCAGGCAAAAAAGGCTCTCAATCTTAACAAGTTAGCTGCTGCTGCTTTCAGATGAGAACAGTCACATTCAACCTAGAATGGTTGGTGACCCCTGCCAGCACTTATGACAGCATTACCCCATCTTTTTTTTTTTTTTTTAATTAACTTATCATCTGGTTGATCCTGCACCTGCCGGTCACCTGCGCTTCCTGGGTGTTATCCACATGCGCACTACATCCGACTTGTTCGCACCCCCAGTAACCACTACTAGTGTGTGCTGATCTCCTCCCCATGCATACCCCGGAGCACGCCAGCCTTTCCCCCGGGAGCGTGCTCCCTTTCTTCACTTGGGGAGTCTTTCTGGCCAGTTCCTGGTGCGCGTCTCTGTCCTGCCATTATCGGGCGCGTCAATTCCGGTGCGTGCCCGCGTCCCTTCCGGTGCGTGCCCGGCTCCCGGCGTTCTTCTGACGCCCGGCCGCCATGACACCCGGCACTGCCGCCCCCTCCCTACCTGGACCTGCCTGGAGGGGGCGATAACACTGCACCACCCCTGGCTACCAAGACGCCCGGTCACCTCCACCTCCTCCATACCAGTGCTGGATTTTACCTGGAGGGAGCGATCACGCCGCTGGCCACCACTGATTCCTGCAGGTACTGCTTCTTCCTTATGGCCCAAATGGTGACCGGTGTCCTGGGCTCAACAAGGAGGGATTCTGAGAGGGTCCTCCGAGGAGTCTTACCTCTGCCCGGGCACCGATGTGCCTCACGGGCTGCATGGTCACCACACGTCAACAGGGAGGGAGCACAAAAGTGGCCTCCGTGGTCTCCTATGGGGTATGTCGGCATCTGGGAGGGTACACCCAATGTGGTCTCCAAGGCATCAAACTTCACCCGGGCAAGTGCCTCACGGGCTGTGGCCATGCACTCGCTCAGGGGGGCATATGAATATATGGCCCCCGAGGCGACTACCGGTACCTGGTGACGGGTGTAGCAGACCGGTGCCTGCCAGTAATCACCCGACCCAGGCCCAGGCATCCTCTTCTTTCTTCTGTCTTCCAAAATCTTCAAGAGGTTTTCATCTTGAGGGTTCCCAATCGAGGGCAGGAAACCAACTGATGCGGAGAGAGGAGCCGCCCCTTTTATCTTGAAGGTTTCCTGCCCTCATTGGGCAGATCCCCTCTCTTGTGGTGCCGTCATGTAGAATGAAAAAATATGTAAAATTGCTAATAAAAAAAAAAGCAAAAGCGAGGAAATTCATTTGGTGGAAAAAAAACTGATTTGAACAATAGTTCATCTTCTGATTATACATTCCCTTTAAATCATTATTGCAGGCCTCTTCAGTACATGCTGTGACAGAAATAACATGACTACCGGCCCCGTATACACTTATGATGAATTCAAGGAAGAAAAGGCCTGAACGAACTCCATTTTAAGACAAGAAACTGGAACATTTCAAATTAAGTGGTTGCCCTAAATTACCAGACAGAACATTGAAGTGAATTATTATAATTGTCCACTTTGTACATTTTCAGCGAAAAGGTAGAATCCTGGAGAGAACACAAAAATTGTACTAAAACTCCATGCAGGCCGGTGTCCCAGTAATTTGGAAGCATAAGATTTTCGCTTTTTGCTTTGTAAGGTTATAGGTAGTTTTGCCACCAGCAGTTCGCCCCCAGGTACATTTCTCCCCTATCATTTCACATGCTGGGGACGAAATGTGCGGGGGCGAAATGTACCCGGGGGGGGCCAACTGCTGGGGGCGAAACATCCAAATCCCATTTTGAACACTTACCATATATAAAGATATAATTTTACATTTCTATAGGAGATCTGGGTTTTAACACATATATTTAGATCACCAATTTACAAGATAGCTGATAAATATAATATTGCTGGAAGCACACAAATCACTAACGCATGTGACCCAGAGACGTCAACTTCGCAAATCCTCTTAAAGGGTTATTCTCTAGCAGTGGGCTGTAACAAAATGGGAGTGTCCTTTTGGGGGTGGGAGTTATCTATTAAGGGGCTGGTAGTCCTCTTTAAGCATGGCCATATTTCCAACTCAAGCTGTGCTAAGCATTAAACTGGAGTATCTCCCAAGTAAAAGTATTTTCAGTTATCAAAATAGTGTGTCTATCTTTAGGATAAACCATCATGCATGGTATTGCATTGTTGTACCATTAAATTCAATTAGATGACACAGCACTACCAAGTAGTACTGCAACTATGTAGATGGCATGCACAAAGAAATTTTGATGGATTCTCTAAACAAAAGGCCAACCAATTACTAAATGCAGAGAACATCTACAAAAGCACATTTAGACCCTACATTTCAAGAGGAAGTGAGCTGCAGTTGGCGCTCACTTCCTCTTGATTACTTTTAAGCCCGAAGGTGGGGACAGTGACATCAGCACTGAATGGGCGCAGGGCTCACGTGACATAATGTCACATAAGACCCGGGAATGCGAGTGCCGACACCACTAGAACGGCACCAATACAGGAGAGGAGTAAAGGTGCTTTTATTTTGAAGTGATAAGGGCTTGTCCTAGAAGTAGACAACCCCTTTAATAACCTCATTGATTGCAGCCAAGGCTTGTAGGGGGGTGTATTTCTGTGTGTGGTGCTCATACTCAATATTGAATAAAGATTGTATGAAAATTTTCTCATTTCATCATTTGCATATTTTAAGCATGTCTGCCGATCTTGTGATTTCCGTAATACCAGAAATTTTCCTTTCCCTATATTACTCACACACTGTATAATGCATACTTATAGCGTTGAGAGTTGTTTTTTTTGTACAACTTACTCTACATTTCTTTTCCGACTTAAAATACAAAACCTTGTTTTCCCCTTCACATCAAAGTGTCTGAATTGCTGGAAGAAAAAATATGTTCTCATTGTAAAGTTTGAAGGAGAATACTCTAAGATAATGTTGGAAAGAAATATTTCTTCCATTAACCCCTTGACCCTTTCACTTAATGGCTTCTTGTTCTAAAGGGATCAACAAGCAGGACTCTATCTCAGTTCCTAAACCAGACGTAACCCTAGGAGTAAGGTCTTTGCAATTACATGAAAAAGTTTCCTACTACCAGAGCTGTGATATCCAATACATTTAATCTAACAGCCAGTCGGTCTGCACCCTACTTCTGATGGATTTTGTTCAAATTCCTTTGGTCCTCCTTAGCACTGGAATGGCAAGTATTACTATACTCTCCCAAGTCCTCCAAATAAGGAAATGGACATTATTTGCAGAGCTAGAAGGAGTTTCACATTTCGTGTTCGGCAATGCAATTCAGTTATTTTCTGTGATAAATATCTGGTGTTTGTTCCCATGCAGGGCTATTCAACACAACTTGCAGCTCTGGAGGCCACAGGTAAGTCTTCTGTGTAATAACAATACACATAAATGCCTATAGAGAATTTTGTAAAGAATGAATTAGGAGAAGTCACACTGCTTACTTTGACTTTAGTAGAAAAAGTAAGGAAAAGAGCAAAAAATAGGAGGTAAGAATTCTGCTTATTAAAGGAACTCTGATACATTCTGTTCTATGTACTGGAGGACCCAAGTGGGCAGTATATAACTCAGGGATCGAATAAACACCAAAGATAGAAGTCTCTTCCCATGAGGAATGTCGTCAATTATGCATAAGGGAATCGTGAAAAACTAGGGTCTTATTCATTAAAACTGGTGTTTTTATGCCTCTTTGAATGCATTAGGTGCATCTTACTCCAACTTTCATTAAATGCATCCTACAACAGGCGTGCGCCTCCGTCACACATCACTTCAGGCATGGACTGGAGTAGATTTCTGGCATAGTTTATGCCACTTTTGTGATGCAAATTATGAATAATGGGATGAACATGCAGCAGATGTATTATGTAAGCACTGCAGCTAATCAGCAGCTGCAGCATTCATTTTTTTGCCTTCGCAGAAAGGATACTGTTTATTCCAATAAGACGAAATGCGAACACTGCAGCCAATCAACACATGTAATCCACCACATCAGTTGTTGATCCCAGCAGACCCACATGGGAGAACTAATCTAAGTATAGAGGAGAAGCGCTGGTACAGAAGGAGAGGATCAATTTTATTTTTTCACCTCACTAGACCCATTAATAAGGTGTTTTCCAGTAGTGGAAGACCCATTTAAAGATTTTGGTTTATAAATCGGTTTACTTTTTAATTATACATTTTATAAACAGGAATATAAATGAGATTCATAAAACTTATATGAATAACAGGCAGGTAACATCATGTGGGAAGGAAAAAAATAAGACTTAGCTACAAGACACAAGTTAAGCAAGCTATTAACATATAAAGGTAGCAACCAAGAGGTTTAAAAAGAGTAAAGGCGGGGGCGTGGCCTGGATGCCTAGGATGCCAGTTGCATGAGCTGAATTCTCCTTCACTGAGACCCTGCAAAGCGACAATTTCAGTGCCTTTCCTGCATATTAATCAACCCACTCGGCTGCCTGAATCCTCACTGATCACTGGCAAGATGACAAGGGGTAAGAAAAATCTCAAAAACCAAAGCAAATTGGAGATTTTCTTCAACAGGGATACCAGGCAAGATGGCCCCTCAGTAAGCAGAGTCTCCTGCTCCTCGGAAGAGTCCCCCTCTCCACTGACCCTGAGCCCAGCAAAGACCACCGCTGCGGTGCAGGATGAGGCAACACCCACCTCACCTTATCTCCGGGGTCCGGGTCCATCACCAGGATCTAGATTTTCCCCACTTGCCAAGGGACACGAGGGAAATGTAGTTCCAGCAGGCCGGCGGATGGATATGCAGCAATGCACACCTCCCCTGCACTCCCAGAATAACAAGAGAGATGTTGCAGAGAAAGGGGATTCTGGAGGGGACAATTGTATATCTCTTGCAGTATTACAGCAACTTCCTACAACAGATCTCCCTGCTCCAGGAACTTTAATTAAAGATATGCTGATGGCTTTTAGCACCGCAGTGCTAAAGAATTTTTCTTTAATGTTAAAACCTGTTACATCTCACATTCAGGACGTGAAGGAGAGAGTGTCCCATGTGGAGGACAAAATGGGAGAATTTGCATCTTCCCATAACAACCTTATTGACTCTCACAATGACATGGCAGAAGACATAGAAGCCATATATAATAAACTTGTGGACTTGGAGGATCGTAACCGCAGGAACAACCTGAAATTAAGGGGGGTACCAGAAACCACCACACCCTCAGAGCTGAGGGAAAATGTGCAAGATTTAATCCAAGCGGTGGTCCCCTCCTGTTCACCATATGAACTAATTATTGATCGAGCGCACAGAGTATCTCGCCCAAGCCACTTGCCAGACACTGTTCCGAGGGATATTGTTGCACGCATTAATTGCTATCATATTAAAGAGGAATTTCTGTCTTATTCCAGAAAGAAAGGATCTCTACCTTCACCTTTCCACCAAATCAAAATTTATGCTGATCTCTCGGCAGAGACACTGCGCTTCCACAGACTAATGAATCCCATCACTGCAGCCCTCAGAGAATCTCAGGTGGCGTATAGGTGGGGGTACCCCAAGAAATTGCTCATTAACAACAAAAGATTGTGGCATACGGTCTCTTCATATGAAAGAGGAAGAGATTTGCTTCATACCTGGGATATACAAGTGCAGGAACAACCTCAGAAACAAAGAGAGCCGCCTGTAAGGGCATTGGAGACATGGCAGAAAGTCCTCCCAAAAAGAAACAGGCGCTGAAGATACAATCATTTTCTATATTCTATATTTTACTATCTTTTAACAAGGGTGGCATCCTGACTGGTTGGTGCGGACAGTGATATACCCCCCCTGCGGATTTCCTACTCCCGCGTTTTGTGGACCGAAGTGCAGTTCTCGGTCTTTTTCATGACTTTACTCCTGATTTTATTAGTTTGCATTGTGTTTGGTTTTTGTTTTTTTCTATCCTTTTCCATACCTGTGGTTTATTCGGGAACAGCATTTTCCCGCTTTGCAGGGAATTCTGACAGGTGAAATGGGCAACCCATTAGTCATACTAGCATCTGTATGTTTACAATATGGTTATTACAATATGCTCACTTAATGTTAGAGGCTGAAACAGCCCTCATAAAAGATCTTATATGTGGAAAGAGGCAGTCGCAGCTAAATGTGAGGAGTTTTGTGCCCAGGAGACGCACATATTGGAGAAAGACTCCCACAGACTGTCTCATTGGTTCTTCCCATATGTGGTCCAATCTAATTTCTCGAAAAAAAAAGAGAGGGGTGATGTTATCAAGGGGTTTGTTGCTTTCTAGTCAACTTATCTAGAACTTGACCCTGAAGGTCGATACCTCATACAAGTGGGCACCATAAATAATGTTTTATATACTATAGCCGTCATTTATGCTCCAAACCAAGCGCAGACTAGATTTATCAAAAAATTATTAACTAGAATCAATAAGGTTAAACAGGACCACGTAATCATATGTGGGCATTTTAATTGTGTTTTTGATAATTGTCTGGACTCTTCCGCCCCAGCCTCCAGGGGGCCGCCTGTTCTCCCCCCCTTAGCCTTTCGGGAGGACCTATATGACATATGGAGGGTTCTTCATGCATGTGAGAAGGACTATACCTACTTTTCACAGGTACATCACTGCTATTTCCGGATAGACCTATTCTTGGTTAGCAGGTCTCTCCTTAATATTGTCAACTCATCAGAAATAGGTATAATAACTTGGTCGGATCACGCCCCCATAAAGATGTCTCTTCAGGAAGAATCTGAGTGCCCCCTTTACTCCCCGTGGAAGTTGAACCCCTTTATTCTAAAAACCCCCCATTTAGTGGCACAAACAATAGTAGCTCTTAAAGAATACTTTGAGCTCAATGCGGACATGGTCACTAATTACTTCCATGTATGGAATGCCCATAAAGCGTTTATCAGGGGCCACTTTATTAAAATAGGCCATATTCTAAAAAAGCAAAGAGAAAAAAGCTTATCAGACCTTACAGCATCGATCAGTTCACTGGAATGCATGAATAAAAGAGCCCCATCCTCTGCCCAAATGTGTAAACTACATGATCTCCGACTGGAATTGCGGGAATTACTCTTACACAATTATGAAAAAAATCTTATGATCACCAAAGCCCATTACTACTCCCAAAATAATAAAGCGGGTAAACTGCTAGCATCCAGAGTGAAAATGAAAACTTCTAAAACTAAGATCCCCTTTTTGAGGAACTTATCTCCCGATTCTAAGATATACACTCCTCGGAAAATCGCCAATAAATTTAAGGATTACTATGCTTCTTTGTATAACTTGGATCCAAGAGCAGACCTCCATGGCCAGCAGCCCCTGATACAAATCTGTTTTTGTCAAGCATTAATCTCCCAACTCTTGCACCAGACCAGTTAGAAATCTTAAATGCACCTTTGACGGAGACTGAATTAACCAAAGTGATTAACTCTCTCCCAGAGGCGAAGGCCCCAGGCCCGGACGGTCTTACAAACTTGTACTATAAGGCTTGCCAGGAGACCTTAGTCCCACACTTATGCAAAACCCTACAATTAGCAGCAAATGAAGGGAGCTTCCCAAAAGAAATGCTGACAGCTACTGTGATCACACTCCCAAAACAGGGAAAGCCACCGGAGGTGCCCCAAAACTTCTGCCCGATTTCATTGTTAAACACTGATGTCAAAATTTATGCTAAGTGTATTGCTCTGAGATTGGCACCTATCATTTCTTCCCTTATTAACCCAGACAAGGCTGGTTTTGTGCAAGGGCGGACTGCAGCTGACAACACCAGGAAAGTAATTGATTTGATAGATGTAATAAATAGAAGGGGAACACCAGCGGTGGTAGTGGCCTTAGATGCCGAGAAGGCATTCGACCGAGTGAGATGGTCGTTTGTCTTCTCGGTTCTGGAGCGTATGGGGTTTGGGGGTTGGGTGCTGACTGCTATTAAAGCTCTGTATTCTGCTCCGTCGGCCAGGGTTTTTGTGAATTATACCATGTCAGAGATATTCCCCATTACAAATGGCACTAGGCAGGGGTGTCCTCTCTCCCCGCTAGTGTTCATTTTAGCTTTAGAACCACTTGCCCAAGCAATCAGACAAAGTCCAGATATTTGGGGCATAGAGGTGGGGAAACAATGTCATTGCATCACGTTGTATGCTGATGATGTGATATTGACGTTAGCACGCCCCTTGGAGTATTTGCTGGCAGCTCTAGGGATAATTGAAAAAATTTGGCCTCCTATCTTACTACAAAATTAACGAGAATAAATCTCAAATTCTACCCCTTAACATACCATTACCGCAGTTGAAACGCCTTAAGGCCTTTATGAGGATGGACTGGCAGATGGAGCAAATTTCATACCTGGGAACATTGGTAACATCATCCTCCACTAATTTGTACAAAGCCAATTACCTCCCCCTACTAGCAGATATTGACAATGAGATGCGCAGACTCCAGAAATTTGAAGTCTCCTGGGTGGGTCGTATTGCACTGTTTAAGATGTTATTACTGCCCAAAATGTTATATTTATTTTGCACGGTGCCGATATCACCTCCGAAGGTGTTTTTTCAACATTCTCATAAGCTTCTGAACGCCTTCATCTGGGGAGGAAAGCAGCCTCGGTTGTCGAGACATTTGTTGCAACGCACAAAGCCAGTGGGGGGGTGGGACTATATAGCAACTCAACTCATCTGGTTGAAGAACTGGTGGAATTGCGACCCCCCAAGTAGGTGGTTCCAAATGGAGGCACATTTTGCACCCTCACACGATCTCAGGGCGGTGCTATGGGCAGCTCTGGTTGACACACGGAACCTGGGGGCCCTCCTTCCACTGACTAAG
This sequence comes from Dendrobates tinctorius, assembly GCF_039654945.1. Lineage (NCBI taxonomy): Eukaryota > Metazoa > Chordata > Amphibia > Anura > Dendrobatidae > Dendrobates > Dendrobates tinctorius. The sequence goes on from NW_027361870.1 coordinate 10,883,201, forward strand.
CACTCCCTGTCTAATTGGCTTCAGGTTCACTCCTCCACTCAGACAAACATCCCTGCATTGCCTCTCGAGGCACCTTTAGAACTTCTGGATGTGTTATCAGGGGACCTTGACCTGTACCATTGGAAGATAGGTGGGATCACGGTATTAAGCGATATAGTTGAAGAACGCACTCTTTTACCTTTTGCCCAGTTAAAAAACAGGTTTGGCTTGACCTTTAAAGACCATTTCTCATATCTCCGGGCACAATACATTTTACAGAAATATCTAAACTTTCCATATAGAGTTAATAGTGATATTATTAGGACCCTCTCATCTTCCTCATCCCTAGATATGGGCTTGACACCCCTTTATGATTTCTTGGGACATAAGAGCAGATTTGTAAAATCTATACCCTTCATATCTTGGGAAAAAGACATCGATAAAGCCATACCTGACAAGGACTGGTTAAGAGCAATTAAATTGGCAGGACGGATGTTTAGATGTGCGTCCCACTTTGAATCGCACTTGAAGCTGATACTCCGCTGGTATTTTACTCCCGTGAAGCTCCATTCCATGTTTTCCAACACCTCACACCTATGTTGGCGAAACTGTAATCAGGTGGGGTCCTTTTATCATATATTTTGGGATTGTCCACTTATAACTTCTGTGTGGGATCACGCCTTTAGACTTATTTCACTTGTAGTGGGACAGATCGTCCAGCCGTCTCCCGAGGTGGGGCTCCTCCTCTTAAACATACATGCATTCCCCCGTGCTCTAGAGTGGTAACGGCTCATATTGTGTTAATGACAAGACTCCTATTAGCTAAACAGTGGAAAAAAGATGTTATTCCTAAGAAAGAGGCCATAGCTCAAGCAGTTAATACCACCTTTATTTTTGAAAAAATGCTAGCCCACAAAAATAATGCCTTACAGAAGTTCACCAGGGATTGGCAGGCTTGGGAAGCCACACAGTTAGCGAGTCACAGTTGAACCAGTCAAATAAAGGTTGGGGGAGAGCCCTGGGTGGGAGAGGGATAAGACCGGAGCTCTTTGTTTATACTGCAATGGTTGCATAATTACACATTTATGTTACTTTGACCTGTGTTGTACATTTGTGATAATGTTGTGTTATAGTATTTTCAATAAAAACGAATAAAAAAAAAAAAAGTAAAGGCCCCGTCACACACAGCGAGATCGCTAGCGAGATCGCTGATTTTGTGATGCAACAGCGATCTTGCCAGCGATCTCACTGTGTGTGACACGTATCAGCGACCACTCCCCCCGCCAGGTATTGCTGATCGTGCAGGAATGTCCTGGGCCATTTTTTGATCGTTGGTCTCCCGCTGGGAACTGGTATCCAAGGTTAATATCGGGTAACTAAGTGCGCGCGTCGCTTAGTTACCCACTGTGTACCTTGGATACCTGTGAGCTGGTATCCAAGGTACACAGCTGGTAACTAAGTGACGCGTGTGCTTAGTTACCCAATATTTACCTTGGATACCAGCGTTCTTGCTGGTCCTGATCACTGGTGAAATCTGCCTGTTTGACAGCTCACCAGCGATTATGTAGCGAGGCACCAGCGATCCTGACACGGTCGTATCGTTGTCGGGATTGCTGGTGCATCGTTTAGTGTGATGGGACTCTAAGAGAGAGGGAGAAAAGAGAGGTGAAGCAGGCGAGGGAAGACCACTGATCAAATCAATTAATTTTCTTAAAATGTATGCCCAAAACAAGGCAGAGACAGCTTGTAATGACTTAACAAGAGAGTTATGGAGGTACTTTTTATGTTGTCAATTTTATTTTTTATGTCACTATCTTTATTGAAAAAAATTAAATTAGAAATCTTGCAATTTTCACAGTGACTACAGGGGCTATTTTAGACTCTATGGCTCCCATTAATCATTTGCAGGGATTTTTTTAAAGTGACTTTCCTTTTTTGTTTTTTTGGTATTGTTAATTGCCTTTTTTGAACCAAATTCTACAAAATAGCGTACGCAATTTATGAATTTGTCACAGTCAAAAATTGTATTTATGTTTCTGTCAAACTATTTTTGCGACCTTTTAGCATAAAAAAACAACCGCATGTTATGAAAGCAGCATAAAAATTACACCAAAATACTAGCCTACCCACAAACACACGAAGGACTAAAATCATTGATTGATGGATTGAGCCAAATGCTATGACTTTTTAAAAAAGTTGATAAATGAAGTGAAAATATCTGAAATTGCTAAATTCCACCCACAAAGTGGAGAAAAATGGCATGCACAAATACAACAGATTTAAAACAAGGCACAAATAGAATAATGAGTTGAGTGAAAACAACAAAAAAAAAAAATCACAAAACTAGGCAAAACATGCACAAAAGCAATGATAAATTGTTGGTATACTTCCTGACTTTTCAGGAAGGCTCCTTATCTTTAGAGGCAGGATTACAGTAAAAATTGATAACAGTTTGAAGGGTCCATGATGTGTCTAAACAGTGGAAACCCCATATGTGACTCCATTTTGGAATGGAAAGCAGACCCATCAAGGAATGTGTATAGATGTGTGGTGAGCACCTTCAACTCCCAGGAGCTTCACAACGTAAAGCGGTAAAAAAAATAAATATCACTTTTTCCACAAATGTTCTTTTAGCCCAATTTTTTTATTTTCACAAGGGTAACAGGAGAAAACTTACCCCAAATAATGTCATGCAATTTCTTCTGAGTGCGCAGATACCCAATATGTTGCGGAAAGCTAGTGTTTGGGCGCACAGCAGGGCTCAGATAGGAAGGAGTGATGTTTTGGAAAACAGGCTTTGATGGAATGGTCTGCGGGTGTCATGTCATGTTTGGAGAGCCCCTGATGTGCCGAAACTAAGAAACCCCACAAATGACATCAGTTAGGAAACTAGACAGCTTAAGAATTTAACTAGACATGTGGTGAGCACCTTGAACCCACAGGTGCGTCACCGGATTTAACAACGTATGTGAAAATGAAGAAATATTATTTATCCCACAAAAAATGTTTTAGCCCCACATTTTTTCAAGGATGTCAGGAGAAAATAGACCCCCAAATTTGTTGTGCAATTTCTCCTGAGTACACCTATATTTGGTCGAAAACAACTTTTGAGACACAGTGCAAAGCTCAGAAAAAGCGCCAGTTCTGGAGTTCAGATTTTGCTGGAATTATTTGAAGGTTTCAAGTCACATTGGCAGAGACCCTGATGTGCCAGAACAACAGACACCTCAGGGTGACCTCATTTTACAAACTACACCCTCCAATGATTTCATCCAGAGGTGCCATAATCATATTGACACCACATGTACCTCACAGAATTTCATACCATTTAGAGGTGAAAATGTTGTTTTAAACCCCAAGTTTTTAATTTTTTTAAGGGCTACTAGGAAAATGGATCTCCGTTTGTTGTAAACATTTCTACTGATTGCGCTAATACCCTACATGTAATTAAGAAATATTTTTCAGGCACAGTGCAAAGCTCAGAAGGGAAGGTGCGCCATAATAAATTGCACATTTTACTCTTCTGGTTTGCAGGTGCCATGACCCATTGGGAGAGCACCCCTAAGGTGCCAGAAGATCAGAACCCCCCATAAGTGACCTCATTTTACAAACTGCACCTCTCAATGAATTCATCTAGAGGTGCAGTGATCACAGGCGTCTCACAGAATTTTAGAATATTGGGCAGTGAAGAAAAAAATTACATCTTTACCACAAATTTTGTTTTATCCCCAGATTTTACATTTTCAAAAGACTAAACGGGTAAAAATGGCACCAAAATTTGTAGCACAATTTATGCTGAATTCTACAATAGTGCTTACCCATATGATGATAGTCGGAAAGGATGGAGCCCTTTGTGCTTCGCTGGGAGCAGATTTCCCTAGAATAGTTTGCAGACTCGATATACAAAGTACCTAAGTGCTAGAAGAGCAGAATCCCCTCTCAAATGACCTCATTTTGGAAATGTTCAGAAATTTATTTACAGGTGTAGTGATGATTTTGACTCCATGGGTGTTTTCCAGAAATAAGCAGCAGTGGATGTTGCTGTATGAAAATTGCAAACTGCCGTTGTAGTCGCCAGTACATTGTAGTGCCCAGCTCATGCTTCTGGAGACGTGCACCCGTAAATCATGCGGGCTCTCATCGTTACTGAAATGCCAAATATGTGAAAGCTAAATGTGGCTTAGGCACACTGGGGGTCAGAAGGGAGGCGGGGTTTTGGATTTGGGAGTTCAGAATTAGGTGGATATCTTTTGGGAGGCGAGGAGCAATTTTGATTTTCCAGGGCCTTTGTACTACCAGTATTGTGGAATCCTCCTATATTTGCATTAAAGGATGACCAACTTGAGTGGAGACTTGCTTTTTTTGCGGATTCAAGTAAAGCTTTTGTTAGGAATATTTTATGTAACATTTTGGATCACATTTATCTGGCGCTCTATGCTGAGCACTAACTTTGGGGTTTCCATCTAGATCTCACTGTGAATGATCTAACTAACTTGCTAAAGCCTGGTGACCCAGATGTTGTCATGGTAACATCAGTCATCATAGCAATGATCGGGCCCACGCAATGACATCACTGGGTCTTCAATCGGAGGGCAGAGGGAGCCCCCTCCCTTTGCATGGCTTCTGAATGCTGCGATCACTATTGATCAAAGCATTCAGAGGGTTAAACTGCTTGCAACTGTGCAGGCACTGCTCCTGGGAGTGAGTGCCTGGTGTCAGCTGATCACCCAGCAGCAATCATGCATGCACAGCTTCTGTGCACATAAAATCGCCTTGACGTACTCAGTACATGCAAGGTCAGGAAGTACTTCCCAACCATGACGTAGTGGGTACATCCAAGGTTGGGAAGGGGTTAAACAATAGATCTAATACCATAACAGAAAATAGTTAGAATGAAAAAAAAAGTTATTTTCCCACAAAACTATTTATAAATCTATTAAGGTTTTTTTTGTTCTATATCATAATACCATGGCAACTTTTTGTGTGACATGATCCTTTTAATGTTGTCCGTTATAAAATTAATTAGAACTGGATCTCCTTTTTTATTAACAAACAAAATGGCTATTCCTTACAGAGCAATAAATGTATTTGGCTCCTAGAAAGAAAAATGATGGATTGGACAAAGACTCTAGTTCTATTACCGGCATTATCCATGTGAATGCATAAATAAGAATGTATAAATGATCAGATGTGAGCGATAAAAATAAATGAGAATAACACGTACACTTTCTGTTTCATGGTGTAACCTCCTACGGATAACATACATATGCAATACACACAGAATCATTCCTCTCCGCATGCATTTCATCTCATGTTTCCTCTAAAATGCAAAATACATGTAGAGTGCAAAAACACAGGTGTTTGTAATTAGATCTGAATATACAGCCATTTCCACAAACATTAGGAATATTCTGATTCAATCCTCAAGAACTACCTCATTTTTTGCAAGAAAAGAGCACTAATAGTTCAAACTAAAATAGGTTATTAGGACGAGGACATTTTGAACACAAGTTTCACAAGAACTACACAAAGTTTTATTAAAGGGAACCTGTCAAGTGATACATTCTGCATTAACCGTGGGCAGCACATATTGGCCACTGGCTGTATGATCCCAGCCATGTAGGTCTGTCTCTGTAACGCTCTGGTATTTCAGAGAAAAACATACTTTTCATAGCTGCCGGGGACTGAGTGGCACTATTGACTAATCATGCAGGAGAGTGCCCAGAGGCATCTCCACACCCGCTGACAGTGACTGACAAGTCTCTGCTTATATGTGCACATAGGCAGAGGCTTGCAAGTTATAGTCAGTTGGCGGGGAAGTTTCGCCATAGACCCACCTGAAAGGCTAGTCTTCAGCATGGCTCAGTCCCCGGCAGCTATTAAAAGTGTGTTTTTCTCTCCAACGCTGCAGCATTTCAGAGACAAACATACATGGACGTGATTGTACAGCCAGTGGCTGATACATGCTGCACACAGTTTGGTCAGCATGCATCACCTGACAGGTTCCCTATAAGTAGCTTGTATTCTGCCCACATTGCCTTACAGCCGTTTTCAGAAGTTAACGCTGGGACATCAATCATTCAAGGGCTCAAACATACAAAAGAAAACTAAAAAAAACAATCATATTGAAGGGTATATTTTTTAAAAGATGCCCAACATGGAATAGTAAGGTTTACAAAGTTGTCCACTACTTGTATATTGATGACCTATCCTTAGAATATTTCATCCTAATAAGAAAGGTAGAGGACACGTCCAACAACCTGAAATCTCCACCGATCACTGTTCATGTCAAGCTCTGTACACTCTTTAGTTTTCCTGTTGGATCCAAGGCCCTCAACGGACTATGTCATTTTCAAGTCACAGTGCATTGATTATGTGTTCCTGAACTGACAGGGATCTACCATTACAGTCCAAACGTTTCTTACTCAACTCATTGATAATTACCTAAATTTTAAATTCGCTTTCAAATATGATTATTATAAGATCAAATTTTTGTATGTCTCGATCAAACATGACTCAAAAGACACAACTCAGACTATTGTGTTTTGTAAGAAGACCTCAATTGAAACTTAACTTTACATGCTTCCTCAAATGATCTTTGACAAATGATTCAAGCTATAATGTCTGGTCAATACCTTCCAATGCGACAGATATGCTCTACTGACATTGATTTTGACTTTCAAGCAGCTGGCACATTTGTTTGACTGGGGGATACAGTGAAAGATTCATTAAACAAGCATAACGTAGGGCCAAGATAGCAAGCTATCAACAACTACTATACTCCCATCCCAAAAGGTCATCCAACACAGATAACATTTATCAGTCAAAATCATTCCCAATGGCAACTGATGGGAAGTTGTATAGAAAAATGTTGGCCAATCCACGGGGCAGATATTATACTGGAGCGATAACCATTTCTTCATCCCTGCTTGACAGCAGGTCATATACGACATGTAGAAGATCTTTTGGCCTAAAGGCACTATAAATATCTTCTACAAAGATCCCATTTTCATATACGTGGACATAAATGGGGTGCTTACCTTGTGGGAAATAGTTTTTGTGTCCTAATTTTAATCAGGCGACGAATTTTAAAAAGTTTGCCAAAACAAAACCGCACATGAAAACAATGGCTGTTAAACTTTTTTGGACTCTCTACAACCGATCCATTGACATTTTAAATCATATCGTGACTGTAATCTGACAGTTCTATGTGTTTGAAAAATTAACTTCAGTCACACAAAGACATTCGAAGTGGCAATAATAGTCTCAAATGGAGATTAAATGGGTTTGGACACTAGATACACTACATCCTTTAGGCCTCAATAAGTTTTTCTCCGTTTCGGTGGGTGTTTTGACAACTGGACTACGGAGTGTGGCTGCACTTTAGCATGACGGCACATAATGTGTACGACTACATAATGAAAGACTATTTATTGCTATACTTACCACTTTGCTAACTTATTGATCTTTCTTTAGCCTACAGTTGTGGCCAAAAGTATTGACACCCCTGCATTTCTGTCAGATAATACTCAGTTTCTTCCTGAAAATGATTGCAAACACAACAGGTGTTGGCAATAACCAAATCACACTTGCAGCCAGCTGACATGGATTCGACATAGACTCAACCTCTGTCCTTGTGTGTACCACATTGAGCATGGAGAAAAGAAAGAAGACCAAAGAACTGCCTGAGGACTTGAGAAACCAAATTGTGAGGAAGCATGAGCAATCTCAAGGCTACAAGTCCATCTCCAAAGACCTGAATGTTCCTGTGACTACCGTGCACAGTGTCATCAAGAAGTTTAAAGCCCATGGCACTGTGGCTAACCTCCCTAGATGTGGACGGAAAAGAAAAATTGACAAGAGATTTCAACGCAAGATTGTGCGGATGTTGGATAAAGAACCTCTACTAACATCCAAACAAGCTCAAACTGCCCTGCAGTCCGAGGGTACAACAGTGTCAACCCGTACTATCCGTCGGCGTCTGAATGAAAAGGGACTGTATGATAGGAGACCCAGGAAGACCCCACTTCTTACCCCAAGACATAAAAAAGCCAGGCTGGAGTTTGCCAAAACTTACCTGAAAAAGCCTAAAACATTTTGGAAGAATGTTCTCTGGTCAGATGAGACAAAAGTAGCACTTTTTTGGCAAAGGCATCAACATAGAGTTTACAGGAGAAAAAAAAGGCAAAGAAAAGAACACAGTCCCTACAGTAAAACATGACAAAGGTTCACCGATGTTTTGGGGTTGCTTTGCTGCCTCTGGCACTGGACTGCTTGACCATGTGCATGGCATTATGAAGTCAGAAGACTACCAACAAATTTTGCAGCATAATGTAGGGCCCAGTGTGAGAAAGCTGGGTCTCCCTCAGAGGTCATGGGTCTTCCAGCAGGACAATGACCCAAAACACACTTCAAAAAGCACTAGAAAATGGTTTGAGAGAAAGCACTGGAGACTTCTAAGGTGGCCAGCAATGAGTCCAGACCTGAATCCCATAGAACACCTGTGGAGAGATCTAAAAATGGCAGTTTGGAGAAGGCTCCCTTCAAATATCAGGGACCTGGAGCAGTTTGCCAAAGAAGAATGGTCTAAAATTCCAGCAGAGCATTGTAAGAAACTCATTGATGGTTACCGGAAGCGGTTGGTCGCAGTTATATTGGCTAAAGGTTGTGCAACCAAGTATTAGGGTGATGGTGCCAATACTTTTGTCTGGCCCATTTTTGGAGTTTTGTGTGAAATGATCAATGTTTCATTCTCTTTTGTGTTTTTTTCATTTAAGACAAATTAAATGAAGATAATAATACCAAAGAATTTGTGTTTGCAATCATTTTCAGGAAGTATTATCTGACAGAATTGCAGGGGTGTCAATACTTTTGGCCACAACTGTACATATCGATGTCTTGTTTCAGCATGGCCATGTGTTTTTTTTATTTTACCATTTGATATACTTCGTACATTGTAATGCATAATTTAAAGCCAGGTAACTTCAAATTTACTATTTACTAATCTACTTTATGTTGGTTGATGATTTCAATGACTTGCTCTTGGTACCTTTGTAGCATTTTATTGGTTTAATAGCATACATTTGTATGCATACTTATATTGCAATTACGTTGTAGTGTCTCCTCCTGATTGGTCTAGTGCCCCTTTTATTTTGCGATTTTTGTTTTTTTTCATATTTGTCTATTATCATGTATGTCATTAAATAAATTAATCTATATTTTTATTTTTTTATTTTCATTTCTTTAAGGAGGTTCTTTCATATCGTCAAGTTACTACTTATCGCTGGTAATAACCTTGTGATAGATGATAACTTGCTGATCACAAGGTGTTTATCTGCTGGAATCCCCACAGATTTTGTGAATGAAATTATTTTAAGAAGGTAGTGATGGCCACGCATGAGCACTACTATTCATTGTCTATGTTACTGCCAGAGAAAGCCAAGAACAGCCTTCTGTTCCATTGAAATGGAGGCATTTCAGAGATCATTTTACAATTGGGACAACCCCTTTCACAGAATCAGAGTGTTAGTGTTGGAAGGGACCTCCGGGGTCATCATGTCCAACCCCCTGCTCAATGCAGGATTTACTAAACCAGGGTTCCCCAACTCCAGTACTCAAGGCCCACCAACAGGTCATGTTTTCAGGATTTCCCTCATATTGTACCGGTGATGCAATTATCACCTGGGCAATACTAAGGAAATCCTGAAACATGACCCATTGGTGGGCCTTGAGGACTGGAGTTGGGGAACCCTACACTAAACCATCTCAGACAAATGTCCGTTCAGCCTCCATTTGAAGACTTTCATTGAAGAAGAACTCACCACCTCTCGTGGCAGTATGTTCTACTCATTGATCACCCTCACTGTCAAAGTTTTTTTTGCAATATCTCATCTGTATCTTCTCCCTTTAAGTTTCATTCCATTGCTTCTCGTGTTTTCTTGTGCAAAAGAGAATAAGGATGATCCCTCTACACTGTGACTTTAAACATCAAGGAAAGTGAAGCACAGGGACAACGCAAAAAAAGTTAAGAAAACACAAAAAAAATATTATCACAAAGTATTTTACTTTTTTTGCAGTGGATCCATAAGCTTGATGGCCCGTGACTGTCTCTGATGACATGTGCCTCAGTTTAGGGGTTAAGCTTAATATAACAGTTTATTATGCTATTTTTTAATATTGTTTACTAGAATAAAAAAAACTACTCATGTTATCACTTTCCAAATACATATGTAATACTGGATACATAGTATCCATAGAAGAGGTCAGGTTACCTTCAGTCACAGAAAAGACACTTTGATAAATACTAATTGTTCTTTTTGTGTTTCTCACATAAAACATTCATGAACATCTGACACCTTGGCATCATTGTAGATACCAACGCCAAGCACTGAGTGATAGGCTAGCAAGAGAGCAGTGATTCTACGAGATGAATGACACTTCCTGCTACGTAGCTTCCCATTTCAAAATCAATAAGACCTACCAGGAGCAGATTATTGATTGAGATGTTCTCATTAGGGGATCCATTTATCACCTTACAAGACAAAAATAAAACAAGGCTAAAGCTAACACTAAGTAGAGGATTTGTAACCTGATGATAGCAAGACATGTTAATACCACCCAGAGGATTGAGCTACAACTGATTAATATGTCAGCATGGCCAAAGATCAACTGGGGAAAAATATCTCTTGCTACATCCACATAAATAGATATACCGACAGATAGCGTCTGTAAATGAATATACAAGAGAAATATACACGCATATGGGATTACGGACATTAAGCTTGATATAAATATGATGTCGACCTATCCTCCATTGTCACTCCAGCATTCTGGCCATGAGATTCATCCCTTCTAAATTACTGTTCACTGCCTGTTGTGAAGCGATATCTGTATTTAGCAACAGAGACATAGTAACAGATCACAGGAAGTGGAGACTAGAGATGAGCGAACTCGAATTTAGAAGTTTGGGGTTCGTAATGGACAGCTAGTGTCTGGTACTGAACTCTGAACACGGACTTCTCCTGGAAGTCCCTTTCACAGTTCGGGAGTCCGAGGAGGAGAGAAGGAGGAGAGAAATTGATAAAGATTTTTATGCTCCAAAGTTCAGGTTCCCATTGATTTAAATGGGGTCCAGGTTCAGGTTTGAGTTTGGGTTAAGTTCTGGCACGCAATCCAAACTTTGTACTAAACTTTGGTCGGATACCAGAATGCGAACTTCCAGGGGTCCGCTCATCGCTAGTGGAGATGGGTCATTGCCACTCTGCTCCTGCTCTCCGCGCCTTTTGCCCAGTTAAAAGATAACATGCCCTGGGTACTTGGATTGGCATAAAATAAAATAAATGGTACACACCAATTGGCATCCAACTGAATTCAGCACAGGCCATTCCATAGACTTTACCAGCAAAGACCGCTGGGCAGCATACACTGGATCCAGGTGAGTGACAAAGTGCGTATTAATTTTATTTTATCAGATCAGATAATCCTTTAATCGTCCCACCATGGGGAAATTCAGAATAATAATAATAATAATAATAATAATAATAATAATAATAATATAATAATCTCTGTGTCCAGGCAATGTCACCTCTTTTTCAATCAACCCCTTTATGCATACAGACATAGCAGAGAGGTGATTTGAACAACGCGCGAAGTGTGAAAACAGAAGTAAGGGTCCCGTTACACATAGCGATGCTCCAGCGATCCCGACAAGGATACGACCTGGTAAGGATCGCTGGTACGTCGTTACATGATCACTAGTAATCTGTCAAACAGGCAGATCTACTCAACGATGCAGCAACGATACGGCGATCCGTATAACGACCTCGGCGGTCGTTGGGACCTTGTCACACAGCAGCTATTCTGACGACTCAGACCTCGATAGGCGTGCATCAGCGTTGCCTTTTTCACGCCCCTCTGCTCCGATTGGTGGCCATTACTGCGCCACTACACGGTTTGCTTCAGCGTCCCTGTCTGAGTCACTAGTGCGCTATTTTTTCATGGATCCACAGTCACTGACATGGGGACACGCGATTATTATAACTGTACATGTTAAATGTTATGATTGCATATAATTGATAGCTGACCTATAAAAGGAAACGCTACAAAGATGCTAATTTGAGAACACCAATCAGAGCTGAGGGGGCGTTGAAAAGACAATGCAAAATCATGCCTGCTTCCCTGAGTTCTGAGTAGCCAACGAGGTCGCTCGTCGTTGTTCCGGCGTCAAACACATGCTGGCCAGCGGAACACCAACGATCAAAAAATGGCCTAGGACATTCAAGAACGATCAGCGATATAGCAGCGGGGAGACGGTCGCCGCTATGTGTCACACGTAGCGAGATCGCTGGGAAAGTCGCTGTTGCGTCACAAAACCTGTGACGTTTCAGCGATCTCGATTACAATCTCGTTATGTGTGAAGTACCCTTTACAGCAGCTATAGTACTGGCAGAATGGACGGGTGGCAAATTAAAGCACATGAGAGTTTCTGGACAGATAAGACTTTAACCCCTTTCTGTCATGTGACGTACTATCCCGTCCATGTGCCCTGGGACTTAATTCCCAGGGATGGAATAGTACATCACAGCGATCAGCGGTACCCACGTGGTGAGCGCCGCTGATTGCGGCCGGGTGTCAGCTGATTATCACAGCTGACACCTGGCACAATGTGTCAGGGGCGGTCACGGACCACCCCAACACGTTAACCCCTTGCACACCGTGATCAAACCCGATTGCGGTGTACCGGGGGTTAAAGGGAAGCATCGGCAGGGAGGGTGCTCCCTCCATGCTTCCCTGAGCCCCCCACAGCAGCGCAATGTGCAGCGCTGCTGCAGGGGGCTCCATCCCTGCAGGTCCCCGAATCCAAGATGGTGACGGGGACCTTCGGGGGCCTGCAGGGAGCTGGCTTCCTCAGTGCCTGCATAGCGCAGGCATGAGGAAAGCCTGTGCAGTGCCTGTGACAGATCGCTGATCTGTCACAGTGATCTGTGATGTGACAAATCAGCGATCTGTCACAAAACAGGTATGTCCCCCTTGGGACAATGTAATAAAGTTAAAAAAAAGTGTAAAAATAATTTTAAAAGAATCGCTAAATAAATTTAAAAAAAAAAATATTCCCTAATAAATTCATTTCTTGGAAATAAAAAAAACAAAACAATAAAAGTACACATTTGGTATCGCCGCATCCATAACGACCCGCCCTATAAAACTGTCCCACTACTTAACCCCTTTAGCAAACCCCTTAAAAAATAAAAATAAATAACTAAGCAAAAAATAATGATTTATTATCATACCGCCAAACAAAAAGTGCAATAACGTGCAATCAAAAAGACGCATATAAATATCCATGGTACCGCTGAAAACGTCATCTTGTCCCACAAAACACGAGCTGCCATACAGCATCATCAGCAAAAAAATAAAAAAGTTATAGCTCACAAAATAAAGCGATGCAAAAATAATTATTTTTTATATAAAATTGTTTTCATTGCATAAAAGCGCCAAAACATAAAAAACGACCTAAATGAGGTATCGCTGTAACCGTACTGACCCGTACAATAAAAGGGCTTTATCAATTTTACCGCACGCGGAACTGTGTACATGCACCCCCCAAAAGAAATTCATGAAACGCTGGTTTTTGTTCATTCTGCATCCCAAAAATCAGAATAAAAAGCAATCAATTGATTTCATGTGCCCGAAAACGATACCAATAAAAACGTCAACTCGTCCCGCAAAAAATAAGACCTCACATGACTCGGTGGGTCAAAATATGGAAAAATTATAGCTCTCAATATGTGGTGATGCAAAAACTATTTTTACAATAAAAAGCGTCTTTTAGCGTGTGACAGCTGCCAAAAATAAAAACCCGCTATAAATAGTAAATCAAACCCCCCGTTATCACCCCCTTAGTTAGGGAAAAATAATAAAATTAAAAAAATGTATTTATTTCCATTTTCCCATTAGGATTAGGGCTAGGGTTCGGGCTAGAGTTAGGCTGAGATTAGGGTTAGGGGTGTGTTGGGGTTAGGGTTGGAGTTATAATTGGGGGGTTTCCACTGTTTGGGCACATCAGGTGCTCTCCAAATGCAACATGGCAACATGGCGTCTGATCGCAATTCCAGCCAATTCTGCGTTGAAAAAGTCAAATGGTGCTCCTTCCCTTCCAAGCTCTGCCATGCGCCTAAACAGTGTTTTACCCCCACATATAGGGTATCAGCCTACTCAGGACAAGTTGCAAAACAACTTTTGGGGTCCAATTTCTCCTGTTACCCTTAGGAAAATAAAAAATTGGGGGCAAAAATATCATTTTTGTGGAAAAAAATGATTTTTTTATTTTCACGCCCGGGCGTTATAAACTTCTGTTAAGCACTTGGGGGTTCAAAGTGCTCACCACACATCTAGATAAGTTCCGTGGGGGGGTCTAGTTTCCAAAATGGGGTCACTTGTGGGGGTTTCCACTGTTTAGTTACATCAGGGGCTCTCCAAACGCACATGATACCCGCAGACCATTCCATCAAAGTCTGCATTCCAAAACATCCCTACTTCCCTTCCGAGCCCCGACGTGTGCCCATACAATAGTTTTCTCCCACATATGAGGTATCACCATACTCAGGACAAATTGGACAACAAATTTTGGGGTCCAATTTCTCTTGGTACCCTGGGGAAAATAAAAAAATTGGGGACTAAATGATCATGTTTGTGGAAAAAATAAGATTTTTGTATTTTCACGCCTGGTCGTTCTGTGAAGCACTGGGGGGTTCAAAGTGCTCACCACACAACTAGATAAGTTCCTTAGGGGGTCTAGTTTCCAAAATGGTGTCATTTGTTGGGGGTTTTCACTGTTTTGGTACATCAGGGGCTTTCCAAACGTGACATGGTGTCCGATCTCAATTCCAGCCCAAAACATAAAATGGCGCTGCTTCCCTTCCGAGCTCTGCGATGCGCCCAAATAGTGGTTTACCCCCACATATGGGGTATCAGCGTACTCAAGACAAATTGCAAAATAACTTTTAGGGTCCTGTTACCCTTGGAAAAAAAAGAATTGAGGGTGATTTTTTTAATTGTACGGCTGTACGTTATAAACTTCTATTAAGCCCTTGGGGGTTCAAAGTTCTCACCACACATCTAGATAAGTTCCTTGGGGGGTCTAGTTTCCAAAATGGTGTCATTTGTGGGGGGTTTCCACTGTTTTGGTACATCAGGGGTTTTCCAATCGCAACATGGTGTCCGATTTCAATTCCAGCCAAAAAAGTCAAATGGCGCTCCTTCCCTTCTGAGCTCTGCCATGCGCCGAAACAGTGGTTCTCCCCACATATCAGGTATCAGCGTACTCAGGACAAACTGCACAATAACTTTTGCAGTCCAATTTCTCCTGTTACCCTTGGTAAAATAAAAAAAATTGAACCTGAAGTATTTTTTTTGTGAAAAAAAGTTAAATGTTCATTTTTTTAAATATTCAAAAAATTCCTGTGACGCACCTGAAGGGTTAATAAACTTCTTGAATGTGGTTTTGAGCACCTTAAGGGGTGCAGTTTTTAGAATGGTGTCACTTTGGGCATTTTCTATCATATAGACCCCTCAAAGTGGCTTCAAATGTGATGTGGTCCGTAAAAATAAAATGGTGTTGCAAAAATGAGAAATCGCTGGTCAAATTTTAACCCTTATAACTTCCTAACGAAAAAAAATTTTGGTTCCAAAATTGTGCTGCTGTAAAGTAAACATGTGGGAAATGTTACTTATTAAGTTTTTTGTGCGCCGTCTCTCTGTGATTTAAGGGCATAAAAATTCAACTTTGGAAAATTGCGAAATTTTAAACATTTTTGCCAAATTTCTGTTTTTTTCACAAATAAGCGCAAGTTGAAATTTTACCACTAACATGAAGTACAATATGTCACGAGAAAACAATGTCAGAATCACCAGGATCCATGGAAGCGTTTCAGAGTTATTACCTCATAAAGGGACAGTGGTCAGAATTGTAAAAATTGGCCCGGGAGTTAACGTGCAAACCACCCTTGGGGGTTAAGGGGTTAATGTGCAACAAAAGCAGTTTTAAATTGCGGAAGATTAGGGCATCTGTACCCTGTTTTTCCACATGTTTTCTGTGAAAGGACAGATATGACTTAAAGAAAATTAAAAGGTTATATTTTAAGTATAAACAATATTAGAAAGTTGCATAAAAAGAACATAGCTGTAATTTTTTTTACTTTTTTCCTACCAGCTTGGAAACATAGTCTTTGAGCTTGTTTGTGTCCTGTGGAGATTTATATTACTGTTTATATCGCCAATGAAAGCAGCACAGAGGGGAAGCAAAGCTGTGCGTAAAACAAAAATAATAACAAAAGAAAAAAAAGAATGTTTTTAGCCAGCAGCTGTATAGCGCACACCACCCTGATGTACTAGATAAAAGCTATGATGTTTGCATATCAGTCAATCATACTGCTAATTTTACCATCCTGTATATCTAATATATAAAGCTCAATGTGGGTGTGTGTGTATATGTGACACCCCAGAGTCCAGTTGTCACAGTGACATCGCCTCCCTCTAAGAGGTGAAGTCATGCTTGGAGGCAGAAAGGGACCACCATGCCAGGTAATAGATTAAATCACAATTTCCTGCTGCAGGTCAGAAAAGGGAGCTGCCTTATAAATTCTGGCAAGCAGAGGGGGTTGGTGAGTCAGCTAGAGGTGAGCTGAGGGGGTTGTCATGAAAACGAGAGCAGCTGTGAGCAGTTAAACTTGAGGTAAAGAGATCTTTCTGGAAGATCCTGTGAGATGAAGACAGGGAGCTGATCTGTGAAGAGGGAAAGGACAAGAGACGAGACTGAGAGACTCTGGGGAAGCTAAAATACGGCATATAGCAGACCCCTGAGTGAAGCGCTAATAGAAGAAAAGGGACATCAGAGTCCTAGGCTGACAGGAACTGATCACCCTGATAACCGAATCTGAAAGTACAGGGGATTGTAAATTCCTGTGCACATTGAACACCTGAGGGCACGGCAGCGGATAAGGAGCCCGGGGCTGACGGTGAAGAGGACGGTACCCGTGGAATAGGCTCACGCTGACAGCCGTACAGGTTAGTGAACCCATCACGAATAGAGGGTCGCAGCATAGTTATATACAGCGGAGACTCACACACAAAGCGCAGAAAGGAAGGTCCTAAATCCCCACCTGGCAAGGTGGATCCCCTGAATGCCTCCAGGTGAGCCAGACTCATTCCATCACCTGTATGTGGTACTCCGGACTGCAATCTATTACCAGTAAAAGGTAAAGAAACTGCACCTCTCTGTGTCTTTCTCTCATTTATCTGCACCCCAACGTTTACAGCCACTTCTACTATTTATTTAACATCTTTGCCCTGGGACTACAGCCCTACCTGTGGAGGGCTACAACATCATAGCTGTGCCCAACATCCATCCCAGAGAAGCAACACCGCAGCGCTGGTCACCTCTGACTAGAAAACCACAGGTGGCGTCACGTATTTCACCATCTAGTAACGTCATCTCCATTTTTACCACATAAATACCACACAACTTTCCCCTATTTTATTACTGGACGCCACTGGGCCACGGACCAGGTCGCCGCCACCGTGACACCGTCCCCATTGAAGTCGACGGGCCCGATACCGAGTACCCCCAGGCCCCGCGGGGCGCTCCATATATATGTGTGTGCGTATGTCCAGGATTGGCATCTGCACCGTCGCAGCAACAGCCACACGTCTGGACCCCGAGAGCGTCATAGGCTATGTTGTGAGTCGAAATTTTAATCCTGCGCGTTCCAATTCACCAAACAATTTTGCCCCTATCTACATAATGGGGAAAAAGTGTATGTATTGGCATCTGCACCGTCATAGCTACAGCCACAAAATTTTGCACAGTCACACGTCTGGACCCCGAGAGCATCATAGGCTATGTTGTGAGGCAAAATTTTAACCCCGCACATTCCAATTCACCAAACAATTTTGCCCCTATCTACATAATGGGGAAAAGGTGAAAGGAAAAGTGTTGGAGGCAAATTGACAGCTGCCAGATGTGAACAAGGGGGACTTAAAGAATGAGACCGATGGCGCCAAACAGTATATACCGTACAGTTGCTAAGGTGGGGCCCTGACATGGGATACTCTCCACACACGGGGATATGAACACACACACAAAATGCGCCACACACTACCACGTGCTTCAACACATATACCACCCTCAGCACACATTTCACCACACATACACCAACCTCGCCACATAAAAGTCGAAACACAAAAATCGCCACTCAAAACTCGCCACGCTGTCCCAGAGCTGTTTAAAAGATGAAAAATGAGCTGTGTTTGGTTGCTATCAGCAACAGTTTTCTTTGTAGACAGTTGTGGTAACTGAGGCCTATTATTCTTATCATTTCTATGGTGTCATCGTCCTTCTGTAAAGCTGGAAATAACACAATTTATTACCATGCCAACACAGACCACCCTCTGACACAGACTGCAGGGGGAGCCCAGTATCACACAGGATAGGATTAGATACACCGCTCAGCAGTCAGTATCACACAGGATAGGAATAGATACACATCTCAGCAGTCAGTATCACACAGGATAGGATTAGATACACAGCTCAGCAGTCAGTATCACACAGGATAGGATTAGATACACAGCTCAGCAGTCAGTATCACACAGGATAGGAATAGATGCACGTTTTTTATGTGCAATATATTCATTATAATTTGTTGTAACTAACCACAGTTGGTTACTATGCCCAGGCAACGCTGGGCTCTTCAGCTAGTATTACATAAATCTGGACAAATCGATCATTTGAAACACTGAATTTAGAGATATATCGTTGCCCATTATTTCAGTATTTGAACATAAGCCATGCTGCCAGGGCTTATAGAAAAAGCCTTTGAGTCATGCTTGCCCTGACCACACACAATGATTGACAGCTATCATATACAATCTCATACTGGGGTCCTGGGTTCAAATCCCACGAAGGACAACATCTGCAAGGAGTTTGTATGTTCTCCCGTGTTTGCGTGGGTTTCCTCCCACATTCCAAAGACATACTGATAGGGATTCTAGATTGTGAGCTCCAATGGGGATAGTGATTATAATGTATGTAAAGTTCTGTGGCATTAATGGCGCTATATAAATGAGTAAAAATAAATATGTGATGAGCTGCCAGTCACTGTTTAGGCAGGGAAGGAAGCAGGACATACAGTCTGCCTCTAACGAGTCCTGGCAGCATTATAAAACTTTGAGGGGAAAATTCTTAATAAAATCATAGAACACCATGCAAGTTTTATGGTTTTAAAAGGGCATTTTGTTGCTTATCAAACTTTTAACATGAGACTATTTACATTATATATACAGATCTGACAAAAACCACTGCAACATTTTCATTTTGTCTGATTTTTCTCTTTATAGGTATATTTGTGAGTAAAATGTAAATTGCTCTTTTATTCTATAAACTACTGACAACATGTCTCCGAATTTCCAAGCAATAAATTTTGCATTTATTTTCAGAACATGAGAAATGGTCAAAATAACAAAAAAATTGCAGTGCTTGCAGACCTCAAATAATGTTAAGAAAACAAGTTCATAATCATTTAGAAACAATACTGGTGTTTTAACTCAGGAAGAGTTCAGAAATCAATATTTTGTGGAACAACCATGATTTTTAATCACAGCTTTCATGTGTCTTGGCATGCTTTCCACCAGTCTTTCTGCTTTTGGGTGCCACTCCTGGTACAAAAATGTAAGCAGTTTTTCATTGTTTGATGTCTTGTTACTATTCATCTTCCTCTTGATTAGATTCCAGAGGTTTTCAATGGGGTTCAGGTCTGAAGATTGGGCTGGCCATGACAGGGATTTGATGTGGTGGTCCTTCATCCACACATTGATTGACCTAGCTGTGTGGCATGGCACATTGTCCTGCTAGAAAAACCAGTCCTCAGAGTTGGGGAACAGAGTTGCCTGAGAAGAAGGAATCAACTGTTTTTCCAGGATAACCTTGTATGTGGCTTGATTCATACGCTCTTCGCAAAGATTTACATGCCTAATTCCAGCCTTGCTGAAGCATCCCCAGATCATCACTGATCCTCCACCAAATTTCACAGTGAGTGCAAGACACTGTGGCTTGTACGCCTCTCCAGGTCTCCGTCTAACCATTAGACAACCAGGTGTTGGGCAAAGCTGAAAATTACACTCATCACAGAAGATTACCTTACTCCAGTCCTCTATGATTCAATCCTTATGGAATTTGGCAAACTTCAGCCTGGCTCTCCTTTGCTTCTCAGTGATGAAAGGCTTTTTTTCTAGCTTTACATGACTTGACCCCTGCCTCTAGGTGCCTGTTACAAACTGTTCTTGCTGTGCACTTGACCCCACCTGCCATTTGCCATTCCTTTTGTAGGTCACTTGATGTCATCCTGTAGTTGCTGAGTGACATTCGAATAAGATGACAGTCATCCCAGTCAGTGGAGTCGTTTTTGCCCTCTGCCGGTCTGTAGCTTTGTTGTCCCCAATGTCTGCTGCTTGACCTTGTTGTAATGGATTGCCATGTTAGAAATTTTAAGGATGGAGGCAACATGACGCTCACTGTATCCCTCTGCTAGTAAAGACAGAGTTGAGCCCTTCTTTTCCTCACTCAAGACTTTTCTTTTCAACTGCTTTGGCATGATTAAAAGTTATTTTTTCATTCCTATTACTTTTGGGATATTACTAACACTTGTTTTGCCATCCAGCTTTTCCTAATTGCAAGAGGATTGAGAACACCACAGCAGTGTTTTTTTTTATACTTTCCTTCATCAAATAAGATTTGGCTCAGGTGATCAACTAATCAGAAGCACATTAAGTAGAATGAGGTGTACTCTGGTTGGAATTCAACCGACACTGAAATGGAATGGCTGTCAGACATGCAAAGGAGCTGATGTTTATAAAATTGTGCATTGGTCTCAAGTTTTGCCAGAGCTGTATATATACATACATATTCCATACAGTTCAACCATGGGATAGGAAAGGGTAAAGGAAGAGTTATATGTACAACCACAACACATGATATGGGGTCTACATCATGTGTTCCCCAGAAGAGCCTTTCCCAAGTTTTGATCCAGAGGACTAAACAGTCAGAAACTAACTTTACATATGTACAGTACATTAGAACGTGTGTTATTTTCTTTAAAAAAAAATTTGCAGTCATTTAAAAAACAACAACAAATCAATGGTTACTGCTGTGTCCAGCTCCTGTAGACTATTACAGAGATTAATCGCTCTTATGGTTGAGAAGGATTTTCTCCTCTGGAAATTGAACCTTTCTTTCACAAGGTGTAGGGAGTGTTCTACTGTCTCTTGAAGTGTTTTACGTGAAGCAGCGTTTGACTTTTTGTATGGGCCATGTATGAACTTAATCAAGTCCTGCCTTAGCCGTCTCTTCATGACTAAGGCCTGTTTCACACTTCAGTTTTTTGACGTCAGTCAAAATCCGCCGTTACGCAAAAAAAAACGGATCCGCCATTTTTTTGGCAGATCCGTTTTATTCCCATTGACTTGCATTGCTACGGATTTTGACGGATGGCCATCCATTGCATCCGTTTTTTGACGGATCCGTCATAATTTTGGCATCCGCTCTCTTGAGCGGATGGACAATCAAATGTTTTTTGTGTGCGTTAAAACAGCGGATAGCAACGGATCCGTCGCAGTCTGCCATGCGTTATAATGGACACCTATGGGTGACGGATCCGTTGTCAACCGTTAATTGACAGAATCTGTCAACGGATCCGCCTTTTCATACTGAGCATGCCCGGAAGATTTTCTTTGCATGATATTTAACCCCAACTCCTGTTCTGGCAGCAAAAAATTCTCTCTCTCTCTCTCTGGCTCATGTTACTTTAAATTTCATGCACTAGCGACTAAAGCGGATCCGTACAGAAAACGGATCCAGTGTCATCCGTTTGTCACAAAACGGAAACGGATCCGTTTTTTCACACTAGCGGATTTTGACTGATGCCAGAAAACTGAAGTGTGAAAAAGGCCTAAGTAAATGTAATGCTTTTAGTATTTCCTCAAATACAAGATGCTTCATGCCTCTTATTAGTTTTGAGGCTCCTCTTTGTACCTTTTCGAACTCCATACCATCCTTTTTCTGAACTGGTGCACAGAATGGAACTGCATATTTAAGATGAGGCAGAAGAAATGCTTTGTAAAATGTTAATATTACATACCTATCCTGCAAGTTTATACTTGCTTTATTACAGGACAGTACCCTGTTGGTCATAAAAACTGCTGATAGTCTGTAATCTACAAGCACACCAAGATCCTTCCCTACTAGTGACTCTCCTAGTTTTACATCAATAGAACAAATGATGCCCGCATATTATTTGTGTCCATTTGCTTAACTTTATATTTCTCCACATTGAACTTTATCTGTCAAGAAGATGCCCAAACACTCAGTTTGTCCAAGGCAGCTTGCTATGTATGAACATGTAAATCAATCAGCCGCGGAGACACCATCACATGTTTCTCAACGCAAGCAATGACTAGCCAGGTCTTTCACCGGGAAGGAACAACCACGGGAAGGGCAGTCTCCAATGAAGGAAACCACCTATGCCAAAACATGGTATCCATCCACAGACTTCTGTTTCGGGGTATTGCCCCTCATCAGTGTGGAGTAGGAAACTGGCTAGTAGGAGCAATGCCTAGTAAAAGACTGCAAAAATGAGGATGAGTGACCTCATGGAGATCAACATCCAAACACTGCGGAGACACCATCACATGTTTCTCAACGCAGTGATTCTAGAGCAATGCCCCCATCCCGCAGTCTTTTACTAGGCATTGCTCCTACTAGCCAGTTTCCTACTCCACACTGGTGAGGGGCAATACCCCGAAACAGCTGTCTGTGGATGGATACCATGTTTTGGCATAGGTGGTTTCCTTCATTGGAGACTGCCCTTCCCGTGGTTGTTCCTTCCCAGTGAAAGACCTGGCTAGTCATTGCTTGCGTTGAGAAACATGTGATGGTGTCTCCGCGGCTGATTGATTTACATGTTTTTGCATATTTCCCATAAGGGATGGGAGCATTGCTCTAGAATCACTGCGTTGAGAAACATGTGATGGTGTCTCCGCAGTGTTTGGATGTTGATCTCCATGAGGTCACTCATCCTCATTTTCGCAGTCTTTTACTAGGCATTGCTCCTACTAGCCAGTTTCCTACTCCACACTGATGAGGGGCAATACCCCGAAACAGCTGTCTGTGGATGGATACCATGTTTTGGCATAGGTGGTTTCCTTCATTGGAGACTGCCCTTCCCGTGGTTGTTCCTTCCCGGTGAAAGACCTGGCTAGTCATTGCTTGCGTTGAGAAACATGTGATGGTGTCTCCGCGGCTGATTGATTTACATGTTTTTGCACATTTCCCATAAGGGATGGGGGCATTGCTCTAGAATCACTGCGTTGAGAAACATGTGATGGTGTCTCCGCAGTGTTTGGATGCTATGTATGAACAGACACGTAATCGATGCAGCCAATCACTGGCTGAAGTGGTGATGCACTAGTCAGCAATACGGGCAGTAACTGGCTGCAGCCTTCATACGTTCAATTCAAAAGGAGAGTAAGTACAGCGGTCGCATGTCCATTTGGAATGGGCAGTAAGTACAGAACTGATCGGTGTATTTTATCACTGGTAATAACAGTAAAGTGCTGGTCACAGCGATCGGAGTATGAGAAGTTGGGGAATCACAAGGTTTGCACTACTTATTTCATTATTTCACAGTTTTTATTTTAATTTTAATTGGCCAGACGACCTCATTTTACAGTGAGTATGGAAAGTATTCAGATCCCTTTACATTTTTCACTCTTTGTTTCATTGTAGCCATTTGCAAAAATTTCTACATTTCTGGGGTTTTTCTTCCGTCAAGATAGTATGCAGCATGTACATTAATGAGGGAAAAAAATGAACTTTTTGGAATTTACCAAATGGCTGCAATGAAACAGAGTGAAAAATGTAAAGGGGTCTGAATACTTTCCATACCCAATGTAAGAAAAATTAAATTTTTGTCATTTTATTAGCAAGTAGTAATATTCATCTCCTTGCTTTACGCTGTCACTTTTGTTAACAAAGCAGTAAAAACAGTATGACACACGGAAGCTTTTTCCCTACATTACAAAAATCCACATGCTGACATAAAGATCTATCCCAATCGTTGTTCATTTAATAAAGTGCTTTCTGTCAAAGCAGTAAATGAAGAGAAAAGAAAAAAAAATTAGTTGTGTCTACAAAAAGTTCAGAACAAAATAAGTCTTGACATCTTACTGTAATCTCATCCCAAAGCGCAGAAATTGATTTCAGCATTTGGATATTAAATTCTGCTTGGAAGATACTATTCCGTAGGTTGAAAGTGTTTCACATCCTTGACCCCAACTCTTAACTCTATGAAAACAAACATCAATTTACCAAGTAGCTGTGCCTTTTGTATGCATTTCGTTCAATACTCCAGGAGATATTAGATAATGCTGTTGTTTTTAGGTCGGTTACATGGTAAATGTAAAGAATCTGCTTGTGCAGTAAAGATTGTTGGTTCAACTGTGAACTTGACAGGAACCGCACTCGAATTCTGTTTCGCCTGTCAAGCAAACGTATTTAGTTTCTTAAAAGCTTGGTTTCTAAGACAAATAATATTTACTAACAACTTAAAAGCAAAGTTCAAGATTGCATTTTTTTTTATATTAGAATGCACCTAAAATATAAAAAAAAAAAAAAAGAATAAAGTTCGCAAATAGTCTTGAATTAAAACTATCCCACCATTTTGTCTTTAAGGCTCAAATTCAAACCAATGACTTCATGGTTGGAAATTGCAAGAAAATCCTGTTGTCAAATTCAATTTCATCCAACCTCTCTCCTATCAAATGTAACTAAGCAAATAAGAGACCGAAATATTAGAGTATCAGAATATTACCTTCTTTGTTGATTTAGAGTCCTTCCATGAAAGGAGCTCATCAAATATACAGTAATCTGTCATAAATGTATATAGCTAGATATGTAGCATTCACATAAAACTGGCATTAATCTGGGCGAGAGTAAAGTTAGGGCAGGCCCCTAGCCAAAAACTGTGCATCTCTCTTGTACTATACATTGTGTGGCTACATTAAATATCCCCTACACATAAAAAAAATATCACTAAGAACGACCAGCAATCAAATCAGTATATAAACAGCCCAACTGCACCAATATTTACAGTAAGGGAAAAAAATTGGCTGCAGCTGTCACATACGAGTTAGGCAAGTACACATTATGTTTGTGGCTATGTCTGCCACATGTCCTCCAAAGGTATGCTACAGACAGTGGTCACTGTCAGGATGGATGCCTGGGAGATGGAGGTTTAAAGATAGTAACTAGAAATGAGCGAATCTGAGCTTAAAAGTTTGGGGTTTGTACCAGACAGTTAGTGTCCGGCACTAACCGCCGAACATGGACTTCACTCGGAAGTCCGTTGCAATGTAAAGAGTGGGGGGACAGAGGATGGAGAGAAGGAGAAGAAAGGGAAGATAGAAGGGGAGAGAGAAGGGGAAACAGTTGTAGATAGGAGGGGGAGAGAAAAGGGGAGAGAGGTAGAAAGAGTGGGAGAGAGTGGAAAGAGGGGGATAGAGTAGGGAGAGTGTGGAAAGAGTAGGGAGAGTGTGGAAAGAGGGGGAGAGGGGAAGAGGGGGAGAGGGGAAGAGGGGGAGAGGGGAAGAGAGAATCTCATCAGTAGCAGCTGTCATCTATCTCAGTAATGAAATAATTTGTCTTCATTGAATACAGATCTTATCCCCAAAATGAGAATGAAATCTGAGTTGTGGCAGAGAAAGAAGCAGACTTCTCTAATAAGATATATTGCAAAGTTGCTTTTTTTCATGTGTGCTATTGATTCATGAAATAAAAATTAAAACGGCGATTACTCTTTAAGCATTTTAAGGAAACATCTTCAATACTGGTATAAAACAATTATATCTAACATCATATTGTATGACGCCTCAATGATCTAATAGTATGGGCGTTATTAATAGGTTGTAATAATATAATAGGCTGTGCACCACCTGTGTGTGACTGGCGTCCTATGCAAGCCTCATCTGAGTGCTTCTTTAAAGGGAATCTGTCACCCCTTTTTTGAGATATCCTATAATGATGTCATTCAATTGTGTGTCACATAAGGATTCTCTTAGTACTTTTGCTTCCCCCTGACCCCGCACCTTTCATGCATAAATACCTTGTTTATATCGGTTCAGATGTATGTAAACTGCTGCTGTCCGGTCCGATGGGCGGGGCTTATTCACCTGTCTTGCTCTACACATTTCTTCTTGTGTAGAGCAAGACAGGGAGGGGGGAGCAATTGAATAAGCCCCGCCCATCGGACCGGACCGTGACAGTTTACATACATCTGAACCGATATAAAAAAGGTATTTATGCATGAAAGGTGCGGGGTCAGGGGGAAGCAAAAGTACTAAGAGAATCCTTATGTGACACACAATTGAATGATATTATATGATATCTCAAAAAAGGGGTGACAGATTCCCTTTAATACTACACGGCCTCCCCCTCCACGTACTGGTAGGTGTGTGAGGGGCTGTTTGAATCAGAATTTAGATTGTAAGCCCCATCAGAGACAGTGCTAATAATGTCTGTAAAGCGCTGTGGAACTAATGGCGCTATATAAATGAGTAAAATAAATAAGAAAAAATATTTTGCACCTTTGCTGCCCCCACCTTTATCATGGGGGTCTGCTGTATCCTGCTACTGCATTCGTAATCTGACCAGGTGTCAGTAAGGCTGTATCTTTTTTCTGTGATGTTTTTTGAAATTTTCTTTTATGCTAGCCATAATTACTTAATGCAATAATAAAGGTTCGTTATTATACTCTAACATAACTGATAACTTCAGCTTAATTGCGTCACAAATAATTTATTATTGATAGTTTTCATCACAATTAGAGATATTTCCTCCAATATATTTGTTCATACCCTGGAGTCCATATGTCTTACTCCTGTTTAGAACAGGATTACTGTAGGTCTTGCAAGGTAGCGCTGCTATTCAAGTAGGGGATACTCGCTCAGCAGCCACAAAATCAGATCCGGCACAGGTTTTCCATAAAATCATAACAGTCTATGCGGTTTATTCAGCAGCATAAACCCATAACAGCAACATAAAGTTCACTTAACAGCATAGCGTCCATGACAGAGTTCAGCTCTGTTTCCCTGTAGTCATACAGGTTATGCATACACAGGCTTTCTAGACTCAGCTATCTCACCCACGTCAGGATAACCTCATGGTTCCTTTATCATGCTGCAGACGTCCATTCCCTCCTAGGAATCATCAGGCACGTACAGCCATTCAACACAGCGTTCCTTGCTGTCAGGAAAATAGCCCCCATCTCTCCCAGATGGGGCCTTCCAAAACGGACCAATCAGGTCCTGCATTCACTACATGTGACCTACCCTGGCAACCTTATACGGTCCGTAGCCACACCCACCAGGTCACATGGCTATGACCTCATCACAGGTTCTTGAACCATTCAGACACCTATCACAACGTTCTCAAACAGACCCCCTGGGTGGGTTTCTAGGTAACTGGGTCCGCCCGTCTCCCCAGTTACCTGGAGACATCTCCCTGACACATTGAAACAACAACTCAGCAATATCATTGCTGATCAACACACACACATAAGTCTCCATCTCAAGGCCACCCACCTTGAGATAAATAACGGTACTTCAGGATTCTGCCACTCATCCTCTCTCTTTGGACATCCACACAGCGCCCCCTGGCGGACACAGTGGTCACTATAACACAGTCTATAGTTTATGTAGAAAGTTTACAGTGACTTCAATCTGAGATAAGTTACTTATGAAAAAATTTACAAGAAAGAGAGTAGATTGGCAATTGCCTATTCTGCAGTAGTAACTTTTGGTATTATTGTTTGTTTGTGTCTAGTTAATTATTGACATCACTTGTGGTATATTCATTACTCTAGTTAGAAAGATGGGCACATAACTATCATTATTATGTTTCTGATGTGTGGTGT
Organism: Dendrobates tinctorius; assembly: GCF_039654945.1. Taxonomy (NCBI): domain Eukaryota; kingdom Metazoa; phylum Chordata; class Amphibia; order Anura; family Dendrobatidae; genus Dendrobates; species Dendrobates tinctorius. The sequence continues at coordinate 10,911,196 of NW_027361870.1, forward strand.
AGGTACAGGGAGGGGATATTAAATAAGCTGGAAGGCAATGAAGATCCAAATGGAAGTATAATAAAGGATTTTTTTTAATTCAGATTGTTCAGTCAACGCGTTCCAAAGTCATTCCAGACTCCTTCCTCAGGACATAAACCATATATCTATATGATATACGGTTTGAGGTCACCTGCAGGAAAATTCACTGTTCCCCACACCCGGGGAATATGAGCATGAAAAGTAGTGAATATTCATTCTGTTTAATAGTGGGCACACTGTTTGCCGCAGCCGCAATATCCTGCAGCGGCTGGGCAATCACATGTGCCCCCTATTAAAAAGAGAATGAATATACAATGCTCTCCACACCCAAAGTCCCTCCCACCTCTCAGCGCTGACTCCAGTGCACAGGATGGACTATGGGCGTGGAGAGCAGTGAATAGTCATTTTATTTCACAGTGGGTACACATGTTAACTACAGCAGTCGGCTCATGCCTCCTGTGACCTGCTACACTATAAGGTACAGCCGAACAATAAGATACACCCCCCACTATCCTCCAAAATTTTGGAGAAAAAAAGTGCATCTTATAGTCAGAAAAATACGGTAAATGAGATCTTCTGTGAGACGTCTTTTTCCCGAGCTAAACAAGCCCAACTTTTCCAACCTCTCATCATATGAGAGACCTTCCATCTCATGTAATAATCTGGTTGCGCACCTTTGAACTGACTCTAACTTCTGAATATTTATTTTAAAAAGTGGAGCCCAAAACTGAATCTCATATTTTGGATGTGACCTCACAAGTGATTTATAGGATTATGTAAATAATTCAGAATATCTGATTACTGGGCATTCGTTATGCTGAATTACAGTAATTTTACAGTATGTTTAATATATTTATTCAAATGACTATTAATAGATAACAAAAAATTGGGAAAGACATCGTTCTTAAGATTGTACAGTACATTAATACTTTACACCGTTTCTTACAGTCAAAAACGCTTAAACTTTGATGATAATTTATATCCCAAACTCTCTGGATTGACCATTGTCAGAGTTTTTCTTATGATTTTCTCCTGAGCTGAGCTGTTTACACTTCTGTAGCATCTTCTGAGTTTCATAAAGCAATCATTTCAGGATTATAAATACAGTTGAGCACACTTTCATTTGTTATAAAGACACTCATAACCCAGAGGCACAACAAAAAAAATCTTTGATGACAAAGACAGGATATTACTACCATCTGGTTCAGTAACACAATATACAGCTGACATTGATACTGTGCTATGAGAATCTAAGCATAAAAATCACCGGGGTATTCGACTAATTAGAATATAAAAGTGAAGAAATGGGAGAACCACGTCTCAATTTAAAACGAGACAGACAGAAGAAAGGAAAATGAATTCTCAGCATACTTCTGAATGCTTAACGACTTTGAAGACACTGTCAGAGTCCACTAGCCGGAGATAGAACTCTTTACATTATGTGAATTGTATCCCTCCCGAATATATGCATGTTCTGCTGACACTGACAGAATATACAGACATTTATAGCAGATGCTGCCATAGTTCAGGAAAACTATTCCCATTACGAGTCGTCATGGTTTAATATTTTGTGCATGAAAACTACAAGGATAGTCATGCATCACCAAAAGGGCATGTCACCTTAGGGTTGTGTGACTGTTTGAAGAGCTGGGCATACTAATCGTAGGCGTCCAGCAACTAAAAATCATAGCGGACACTCGCCGAGCACTGTGTTCACAGAATAGATCTATTCTAATAGACAGAAGCCCAATATTGACACTTTGTTGGGTCACTAGACACCCAGTTTGTAGGGTTAGTGAAATGTTAGCACATCAAAATATAACCAACGAAATACAAATCTGAAATGCTATAATATGAAAACATTAAATGTATAAAATTGGAGCTGCATTACTACCGAACCCCATTGAAATCAATGGGAACCTGAACTTTGGAGCTGGAATCTCTCTCTGAGGCTATGTGCACACACTGCGGATTCACCCGCGGATTTGTATCTGCGGATCCGCAGGTAAAACCTCAGGTAAAATGACCAGCGGTTTTACCTGCGGATTGGCCTGCGGTTTGCCACCTGGACATGTCAATTCTTTCTGCGGATTCAAAACCGAAGCTTTTCCGCAGTTGAAAATCCACAGCATGTGCACAGCGGATTGTAAATCACATAGACTTACATGGTACTGTACACTGTCTGCAGAACTGCTGCTGATTCGCAGTGGCCAAATCCGCAGCAGATCCGCAGCAAAAAACGCAGTGTGAGCACATAGCCTAAGGGTGTGTGCACACGCTGCTGAATGATCTGCGGATTTTTCCGTGCGGATTTACCAAAATCCGCAGGTCAGAAGACCTGCGGTTTATCTGCAGTTTTGCCCTGCGGTTTCACACCTCTACAATGGAGCAGGTGGCAAACCGCAGCGGAATCCACAGAAAGAATTGACATGTCAATTCTCTCTGTGGATTTGAAACCGCAGCAAATCCACGCAGAAAATTCTGCACAGTGTGCACTGCGGATTTCATTTTCCATAGGCTAAAAGGGTACTGTACAACGCAGCAGAAACTGCTGCGGACCCGCAGGGCCAAAACTGCTGCGGATCCACAGCAGAATCCGCAGCATGTGCACACACCCTAATGGACTTCCAGGAGAAGTCTGTGTTCAGAGTTCAACCCCAGTCAATAGGTGTCCGGTACGAACCCTGATCTTTACAATTCGAGTTCGCTCATCTCTATGGTTGACCTTACATGAAGAATGTATCATCATTTTTCAGTCCCAAGGTACATGGTCTCGAACTTGTTCTTCCAAATAATGCAGTATTGTAAGCAGCTATTTTCCATTTAGTAGTTTTGTTTGGAGCAGCTCTATATAACGTAAAGATTGGCTAAGCAAAAAAAACAAAAATTAAAGTAACTGTCCCAAGACTAGACAGAATAGGTGATAAGCCTCTGGATGCTGGTAACTAACGCACACATCGCGTATCCATCGGACGTGCGTCCCTTAGATACCCGATGTGTACATTAGTTACCAGCGCGCTGATGCATGGACCTCCCTGCATCAGCGCGCTGGTAACTAACGAACACAGCGACGCCGCGCGCTCAGCGTCGCTGTGCTGATTACTGGTGAAGCTGTCTGTTTGACAGCTCACCAGCGATCACATAGTGACTCACCAGTGATCCTGACACGTTGATATCGTTGTCGGGATCGCTGGTGAGTCGCTATGTGTGACTCCAGCTTTAGAAGTGCTCGCAGAAGACGACTGAATGGGTTTACAAACATATCAAATATCTAGACAAGAAAAAAAAGCAAAACAGAAGGTCAACTTCTGGGCAAGAGCAAGATAATTAGTGTGAAGTCAGTTTACCAAGCTTAAGCACCATAGTGCGAAAACATTCATTATCTCCTTTTATATGTCATGCAGTCTCAGCAAAACAATTACATTTTCACTCTTATTCACGCTCTTCCTAAATTGTGTGCTTGGTTCCCCACATTTTATTTCGACAATAACTCCGGAGTCTTTGTACACTGTACATGCCAGGCTTCCTCTAGCAATCAATCCACACTGCAGTAACTATAATTAACAAGCTCAAAATCCATCTCTGCATCTGTCCACATATTGGCTCCTCATTAAATCAAGAGCGGCATTTTCAAGGTTTCCTTAATTTCTTGCAATTTTTTTTGATAGCTCATCAATGTAATTCCGCATTAAATTCTCATGACCTCGTCTCCTGTGTTACAAATACTGAACCACATTCTTGACCCGGCCTGTTTTAAGTGTCATTTCTCCCAAAACAGATTTTACTTAAGTCTCTTCATCTTAGAGAATCTTCTTTGTGCTTGTGAATATCCCCTTTAAGCCAAATACAAGCTGCAGATGAAGCAAAGTCTTAATTGGAATGGAAAGTAAGTAGCTAAAGGTATGAAATACGCAAATCTTAAATCCATGCAGACTGTAGAAATCACTATATATTGGTGCACACCATTCACAGTAACATCATTATTATTTATTTATATAGCACCATTGATTCCATGGTGCTATACACAAGATGGGGTTAAATACAAATTACAGTTATCACTTACAGTAAACAAACTTACAATGACAGACTGATACAGAGGGGAGAGGACCCCGCCCTTTCGGGCTTACATGCTACAGGATGGTGGGGAAGGAGACAGTAGGTTGGTGGGTTGCAGCAGTTCTGGTGTTGGTTGAGGTGATATCTCCAGTAGTGGTGAGGAGGTAGCGGGGTCATTGCAGGCTGTAGGCTTTCTTGAAGAGGTGGGTTTTCAGGGTCCATCTGAAGGATCCAAATGTGGTTGATAGTCGGACATGTTGGGGCAAAGAATTCCAGAGGATGGGGGCTATTCGGGAGAAGTCTTGGAGGCGGTTGGGTGAGGAGCGAATAAGTGTGGAGGAGAGAAGGAGGTCTTGGAATTACCATAGATTAAGTGAGGGAAGGTATCGGGAGATTAGTTCAGAGACATATGGAGGAGACAGGTTATAGATGGCCTTGTAGGTCAGTATTAGTAATTTGAACTGGATACGCTGAGGGAATGGAAGCCAGTGAAGAGATTTGCAGAGGGGAGAAGCAGAGGAGTAGCGAGGAGAGAGATGAATTAGTCGGGCAGCAGGGTTAAGGATGGACTGGAAAGGTGTGAGGGTATTAGCAGGGAGACCACAGAAAAGGATGTTGCAGTAGTCGAGGCAGGAGATGATGAGGGCGTGACAAGCATTTTAGTAGATTGAGGGTTGAGGAAAGGATGGATTCTGGAAATATTTTTGAGCTGGAGGCGACAGGAGGTAGAAACAGCTTGGATGTGCGGTTTGAAGGACAGGGCAGGATCAAGGGTTACTCCGAGGCAGCAGACTTCCGGTACTTGGGAAAGCGTGATATCATTAATTATGATAGATAGGTCAGGTAAGGAAGATCTGTGAGATGGAGGAAAGATGATGAGTTCAGATTTGTCCACATTGAGCTTGAGGAAGCGAGAGGAGAAGAAGGAGCATATGGCTATTAGACACTCCGGGATTCTGGACAGCAGAGAGGTGACGTCTGAGCCAGAGAGGTAGATCTGAGTGTCATCTGCATAAAGGTGGTACTGGAATCCATGGGACTTTAAGAGTTGACCCAGGCCAAGGGAATAAATTGAGAAGAGTAGGGGTCCTAGAACAGAGCCTTGGGGGACTCCAACAGAGAGAGGGTAGGATGAGGAGTTAGTGTGGGAGTGGGAGACGCTGAATGTGCGTTTTCAAAGGTATGAGGAGATCCAGGATAGGGCGAAGTCTTTGATGCCAAAGGAGGAGAGGATCTGTAGTAGGAGGCAGTGGTCAACTGTGTCGAATGCAGAGGACAGGTCTAGAAGGAAGAGTATAGAGTATTGTCCGTTTACTTTGGCTGTAAGTAGGTCATTAGTAATTTTAGTCAGGGCTGTCTCAGTTGAGTGATGGGGGCGGAAACCAGATTGTGGATTGTCAAAGAGCAAGTTAGATGAGAGATGGGAGGAAAGTTCAGTGAGGACATGCAGCTCCAGGAGTTTGGAAGCGAATGGGAGCAGTGATATTGGGCGATAGCTGGACAAAGCCGTTGGGTCGAGGGTTGGCTTTTTAAGGATAGGCGTGATTGTGGCATGTTTAAAAGCAGAAGGGAAGGTACCGGACGTTAGCGATAGGTTGAAGAGGTGGGTTAGGGATGGGATAAGTGTGGTGGTGAGGTTGGGGAGGAGGTGGGATGGGATGGGGTCAAGTGCACAGATTGTGAGGTGTGATTTGGAGAAGAGGCGATTAAGCTCCTCTTCTGTGATGTTGGAGAAGGAGGTTATGGGGTTTGAGCATTGGTCTGGTATACAAAGGGGTTGTGGTGGTTGAACAATGAAGACTTGCCTTGTTTGGTCGAACTTATTTTTGAAGTGTGTGGCAAAGTCCTCAGCAGAGATGAGGGAGGTTGGAGGGGGCAGTGGTGGGCGGAGAAGGGAGTTGAAAATTTTGAATAACTGTTTGGGATTGTAGGATAGGGAAGATACGAGGGTTGTGACGTAGGCCTGTTTAGCAGAGGTGAGGGCAGATTTGAAAGCAAGTGTTGCCTGACTGAATGCAGTGAAATCATCTTGCGAATTTGTTTTCTTCCAATGCCACTCTGCAGCCCTGGACACTTGCCGGAGCTTTTTAGTGGTGTTATTGTGCCAGGGTGGTCTGTTGGTACGTTGCATTCTGCCATGAACGAGAGGGGCGACCGTGTCAATAGCTGATGCGAGAGTGGCATTGTAGAAAGCAGTGGCACTGTCTGTGTCTTGGAGTGAGGATATGGATGCCAGTGGTAGACTAGAGTCAGAGAGCGCGTGGGTGTCTAGGTGTGCAAGGTTTCTGTGGGGGTGCGCATGTTGCTGGACATGGGTGCCAAGAGAGGAGGACAGGGATGAGAAAGTGAGTAGATGGTGGTCGGATAGAGGGAGAGGGGAGGTAGTGAAGTTAGATAGAGAGCAGAGGCGGGTGAAGACCAGGTCTAATGTGTGTCCATCATGGCTTCTACTTATATCAGAAGCCATGACAATGTTTTAGACACAATAAAGAAAATAGGGAAAAGCAGTGGTCTGCATGGGAGTTCTGGTTATAAGACCCAAAAATGCCAACAACAGAGCAGAGCAGGCAGCAATAAAGTAGAAAAAATTAAATCTCCTTACTTGAAGTACAAATAGTCATAACTGAGTATGGCCAAAATCTTTTTATGTGCAGAGACTCCTAATTTTCTACACCTGAAATAGATGGTGATAACTTCAAATCTCAAGCAGTAACATGATATTCTGAAGTTCTCTTAGATAACATACTCACTGGCTCTCGATGCTTTAATTAAAAGCGTTTATCCAAAATCATACGTTATTCCCTACCCATAGGACAAGGGACAACTTGCTGAATGCTGGGAGTTGGACCACTTGGAGCTCCCGAGTTCCTGAGAAGTTTTGTGTTCAGCCAATTCTGGCAGTCTCCTTGACAATGAATTAAGCAGGGGCATAACGTGCATTTCTACTCCATTCAGGAAAAAAAGAGCTCCAGTGATCAGCTGGAAGCAGAGTTGATCCTTCAACAAGACCCTACACGGAGTGGCTAGATTCTGGAGAACTGAATATCAAAATCCCAGGTCAGGCTGCTTTTCAACAGGCGGTATTGCTTGATATTTAAAAACATTAAGCATCCACCTTAGATGGAAAAATATTGGAGTTTTTGAACATAAATCTAATTTGGTCTACTCTTCTGGGTAATGTTAAGAGATTAAGTAAAGAACATTTTGGAGTTTAGGGATTCCAACTGTGAGCAACAGATCCTATAAATTTATGACAGATTTTGAGCATGCTGCTCTATTTATGCCTGCAGCTCTATGTAAGTGAAACCTTGATGGTACTCCAAGTCGAAGCTCACAAGGGTAATGTGAACAAAACCCTAAATTAATTGCATCTTCAAGATAGAGGCCACCCAGCTACAATTCATTCCCAATAAATGAAAAGCAAAAATTTAAATAATGCCCTATTTAAATTGTAGCATAGCAGCTTCTGTTTCTGGCAGGATACTATATTCTGCTGACCATTATCTTATAAGCATGTCCAATTTAAAAGCTATGTTCACTTTCAAAACATTTTTTTACGGCTTCAATAAATCAATGAAAATTTGGCAAATAAAGTTTTTATTATAAAAATGTCTTATACCTTTCTTCATAATTGTATTACGTAATTTACGTTTTTAGTTTGTCTGTAGTCCAGAGGAAAAACATGAACTGGCAAAGAACTGATCTATAATTTAACCTAATTTGTTATATAAACTATAGTATATTTGTCAGTCAAGTGCCCTACAGCTAAGCTCCAGTCATTATTTTGAAACGTTTCAGGTGCAGTGTACAGAGAAAAAGTAAAATGAAAAGTCTAAATATATTGTGTATTATAATTGTCATTATGATGCAGCCAATTTTTCTTCAAGTGCCTCCTTATTGTGGATCTTCAAACAGCCACACCGTTAGTTTTCTGAAAGTCCAGTATTTCAGCTGATGTTCTTTGTGTTTTTTTCTTTGCATCCCGAACAATTTTCCTGGCATTTGTCACAAGTGAGGATGTTACCTTTAGCAGCCATTCAAATCGATTTGTGTCAACTTCTGTGCATGTTATCAGACAAAAATCACCAGGGTATGTGACCTTTTGATCAGGGTCATTTGGGTGTTTTGGGTTGTCATTATGATTTATAAAGAGAAAACACAGTCGTTTGACAATAAATGGCTTCACCCAACCACTAACCTTGAGTGGAGAAAAGGTTTTGGTGTTATCATTCATAGCCTCTGAAAAAAGGCCAAGAATGCAAAAATTCTGCGGGGGTATGTAAACTTTTGAGCACAACTATATTTACAGTGTTAGGTAGCGGGTAACTATTAATGGTGCACTGTTTGGCCATGTCTATGACCATGACATCATCTAGGTAAGAGAGTAGATTAAGTAAAGAAGTAGCTGTACATGAATGCTGCCATAATCATTGCAGATTATAGCGTAAGGGAAACACTCGGATGTGTCAGTGTCTCACATCAACTACAATGGGGAAAGCTGAATCCATGATCTCTTTCTGGATTGTGAGGAGGACAGGAGAGAAGAAGACCTTTATAATCCTCATAAGTCGGAGTTCTAGAAATGGTGCCTATTAGAGTTTTATGTTGCTAGGTTTAGGATTATTTTTTATTGTGGGCCATTTGGTTAGTTCAATTGGGCAATTGCGGCCCTTGGACTAAGAAGGGTTGTGCACCCCTGATCTACACTGTCTAAAAGAGAAACGGTCTGTTGCTCACAGCAACCAATCAGAGCTCAGTTTTCATTTTTTATATAGTACTGGTGAAATGAAAGCTGTGTTGTGATTGGTTGCAATGGGCAACAAAAACCTAGGAGAGTAGACATAGAGGAAATATACCGTAGCTAAAACCATGCAGATTTTTTCAGTGGAGGATAATAAATCTATACACAGGTCAGTGTGGATAGAAAAGAATTGCATTGATTGATATATTTATTAATAATTAACATCACAGAGTAGATTGAGATCACAGCTAATGTCAGTTGTGCACAGGCAAGTTAAGGGAGGCTGAAGAAGCAGCTTTCTGATTGCTCAAAATGTCTTTTATAGTGGTCACATGGTCAGAATTGAAGGAAACATTGGAGCCAAAAAGAGGAGTAAGAATGTAGCCAACAATGAACTGTAGGCATGACTGGGTTACTTTAGCGTGGCTATTGGGTTCAAGGCAGCATGAAATAAAAATCTATATAGTTTAAAGTGAACCTATCAGCTTCCCAAGGCCCAACAAACCACCACCATGTATTTATTGACTCCTTTTTATATATTTCCTAATAAGTCCCTAGTTCATGGCTTATAGATTTTTGAATAGGTCTAAAATCAATTTTAGAATTGGGCCTGAGATATGCTAATTAGTGGGTAACTAGTTGTGATGGCAATGTTTTCCTTAAACTAAAGGCCCCGTCACACAAAGATGCACCAGCGATCCCGACAACGATGCGACCTTGTCAGGATCGCTGGTATATCGCTACATAATCGCTTGTGAGCTGCCAAACAGGCAGCTTCACCAGCGATCAGCACCAGCGAGGACGCTGGTCTCTAAGGTAAATATCGGGTTACTAAGCGGCACGCGTTACTTAGCCGATGTGTACCTTAGAAACCTGCGTGCTCGCGCCGGGAGCTGCCAGCACCAAGGTTTCTAAGGTACACTTCGGGTAACTAAGTGACATGCGCCGCTTAGTAACCCGATATTTACCTTAAAGACCAGCTCCCAGCGCCTGCTTAGAGCCTCGCTGATCGTTGGCTCCCACTGCCATACGCAGTGATGCGCGCTGGCCAGCGGGAGATCAGCGACCAAAAAATCGCCCAGGCCGATCTAGCACGATCAGCAATACCCGGCGGGGGGACGGTCACTGATACCCGTCACACACAGCGTTCTCGCTGGTGAGATCACTGTGGCGTCACAAAATCAGCTATCTCAGAGCCTTTACTTTCCTAGTAATCATGTTATCTTGCCCCTGAGGTTGGGAGTGATACGATTTGCTAGAGTAGAGTCACCACCGGCTCTTTGCAAATCTCTGCATCTCTGGCAACGCACAGTGACGAGGGTGTGCTATCTCCAACTTCATTGTTGCACTGCGATTGCCCAGGGACGAAACAGTGATGTAGGACTCGGTCAGCTGAAACTACCAGCTCTTAGCTTCACAGTTGGCTGTGTCCTATGTCTCTGCTGCCTTCCTGGGCGTGCACAGTGGCTTCGCTGTAAGTTGTCAGAGAGGCAGAGACTTCTAAAAAGTCGAACATGATGCCACTTTTGCAAATTATGCCACAGGGGTGTTATAACATGAATAGTAGGAAGGTTAGTCCAGGGAAAACAAAGCCCAAGCGACTAGTCACTCAATAATTAGCATATCACAAGCCCAGTTATAAAATTGATTTTAGACATGTTCAAAAATCTATAAGCAACAAAAAGGGGCTTGTTATGAAGTATATACACTTGTATGTACTGTATAATATACACATGCTGGAGTGTTGGAGGGCCTGGGGAAGCCGACAGGTTCCCATTAAGTCTCACTCTGTACTTCCATGGTAGCTGTCAAGGTGTAGCCTGATCCTGAAGTCACACTCCATCACATCAATTCTGTACTGTACCTTACATAAATCCATTAGATTAGCAAGATGCTGTAATAAGAGAGTATGACTTCAAGATCCTGTTTTGTTGTGAGGTTTACCATGTTTGTTGTCGGTTACCATGCAGATGCATAGGTGGTCTTAGGAGCTGTATACAAAAGGACATGTTTAATGAGAACCTAAGACCTATGAGATAAATCAAAAGATTCCATCATTCCGGTGTATCTAATTTTATGAAAGGTTAGTATACAGAATAGGGTGTATGCAACAAAACTTCTGTGCCTGTAGGATCGACAAGTTATATTAATATTTATATAAAAGGTTCTAATTTACTCCCCCCCCCTTTTGTGAGAACAGTAAATCTTTTTTTAGGCCACGTTCACACATTCAGTATTTGGTCAGTATTTTACATCAGTATTTGTAAGTCAAAACCAGAAGTGGGTGAAAAATACACAAGTGGAGACGTGTTTCTATTATACTGCCTCTGACTATTCCACTCCTGGTTTTACTTATGTAAAATCCTAACCAAATACTGATAGTGTGACCGTAGCCTTATATGAATTGGCATCTTTATTAATTTCATACATATCATTAATGTCAGCTGTTTCCTTCTTTGCACAGATATTGTATTATATTGTACAAAATAATAGAAAAATTAACAACATCACTTTGAGTCATATTTTGAATAGCCTCTTACTGGTGACCTGCCTCTTTCCCCAAAAATAGAAATATCTGGTTTTAAATCTAAAGCAGGTACAACAGACCTAACCCAACCCATAATACCAGATGTGCTGTTTCAGCCATTTTTTTACATTATATCTAGGAATAGGTAAAGCAATCATAAAATGACCACATACTCAAGCAGACAGCTGTCATCTGCCAACCTGCATACACACACATATTAATCTTACCTATTCCATGGCCCCATTCTGCTCATCCCAGCTGTCACTGGCAGTGCGCACATTTCAGTTCCAATGCTATTGTAATGAGGTCTATCTTTTGTGCTCTATTTTTATAGTTCATTGAATATGTAAAATTGATGATAGAGTTAAATCCCTCATTCATTTCCAGATTCCTTTTTAATATTAGCAGTTAGGCATTAAAGGGTTATTCTGAATACGAAACAATATTACCTATTCAAAAGAGTGTGGTACTCCTATCTCCAGCAGTCTCACAGATAATGAATACAGAACTGGCAACGGCGCCATTCCAAAAATGCCTTTCAGAAACCTGTTTTTGTAATTGGTGGGGGCTCAGTAGATGAACCGCAGCAGATACATAAGTTATCACCTAACATTTAGCTAGATGATAGCTTTTAATAATTGAAAAAACTCCTTTAATATGATGTTTATTGTAAAAAAAAAAAACCCCAGGCAATGTAGGTAATGATGTTAAGTAATAAAATAAGCATTACTTACCTGTTGAATTGCTAGCAGTTCCAGTGGAACCTCCCCACTGCTTCCAGTCCGGTCTTGGTTTTAGAGAACTGCAGTTGCAGCATCCCATCTATGACTATTGCAGCCAACCATTAGCCACAGTCAAAAAGACAAAGCCAATGCCTGCGACTGGCTGCAGCAGTCACTTGTAGCCTGGTTGTTACCGATACAGCCCTATCAATAAAGAACCCTGGATAGCAGGCAAAAGGCTTGGGCAGAGCTGCAGGGGGGGTTTCAATGGATAAGTAATGCATATTATGCAATGTACAAGCATTACCTTACACATGGCCTTTTTTTTTAAATGGACAACCCCTTGAACATTTTTAACAAGTTATTAAAAAACATTATTAGATATTAAACTATATAAGATCTCTTAGTTCTTGCATTATATGAATTCAAGGATAGATGAATCATGCATCCTAATATAGGTCTCCCCAACATTTGACGCAACTATTAGGCCACGTTCCCATGTGCAAAAAATAAGTTTTCAAATCTAAACCAAAAATGCATGACAAAGCAAAAAATGCAGCAAAAATGCAATAATCAGCATAGATTGCTTCTTAATATTTTGGTGTGGTCATCTGCAAAAAAAAAAAAAAAAAAAAAAAAGACTAAAATGCATCATTTTAATTCATCTTTTAGTGTAGAAACCCTGGGATGGATTCTGCACTTACAAATGCAACATGTGTTTTTTCTGGCTTGTTATAGAAGCCTAAAGAAAAAAAAGCAGCAAAAGAAAGAAAGCACAGTTCAATAGTTTCTGTAAACACACAATGGGCATTGAATTTTCATGAAATCACATCACATTGCTTGAACTGTTAAAATGAAGAGTTTATGTTATGTCAGAACATTTTTTAAACTTTCTGGTAGATGCCAAAAATATAAAAATCCCAAAATTGTTAGTTTACCTAAAAAACTATTTGATTCACAACACTATTACCAGTAGCAGACAACTGGATGAATATCCGTGATTGCACACACATATTGTGCAGCAAATTATATAATAAAGATTGTTTACCTCTAGATACTGTCTTGACCTTTGCCAAAGAAAGTGTCACAACCCAGTTGTCGAGTGTCCCGCTACCATGGGCTACTTCCCGATGCCTAACGCTAGGGACGCTCTTGCTCACCCTGTTCCCTGGATTACTTCTGATGGTGAGGACTCCAGGGCCACGTACCTTGCCTTCGCTCCTGAATACTTCAATATGTACCCTTCCCCCACTCAGAGAAGAGGGGAGTAGTAGTGTAGCGTAATACTAAGGGTGTGTGCAGACGCTGCGGAATCTGCTGCGGATTAATCCGCACAGATTTTGCAAAAACCGCAGATAAAACCGCAGGTCAAAAGACCTGCGGATTATCTGCGGTTTAGCCTGCGGTTTGGTCCTGCGGATTCACCATCTCCACAATGGTGGAGATAGGAACCCGCTGCGGATTCCGCAGAAAGAATTGACATGTCAATTCTTTCTGCGGTCTCAAAACCGCAGGAAATCCGCGCGGATTTTTCCGCACCGTCTACACAGCGGTTTTTGTTTACCATTCATTTGAATGGTACTGTACACCGCAGCTAAAACTGCTGCGGGTCCGCAGCGGCCAAAACCGCTGCGGAACCGCAGCGGAATCCGCAGCGTATGCACATACCCTAACAAGGTAATACAAACTGGGATAAAGTAAAATCCCAATCATATAAATATACTCACACAAACAGAAGTAAGCTCCGGGGAGTGGAGGATGAGGTAAAACCAATGTAGGAGAAGGAAGGGGATTAGCACACAACCAAAACCTAGCAACAGTCTCAGATAAATCCACCAAACATTTCTCAAACAACAATCACAAATTACCATCTCCTAACCATGCAGCATAAGCTTTCTCGGGCAATGAGTGCTTGCCAGGGCCCAGAATATATACAGTTGTGGCCAAAAGAATTAACACCCCTGCAATTTGATCAGATAATACTCAGTTTCTTCCTGAAAATGATTGCAATCACAAATTCTTTGGTATTATTATCTTCATTTAATTTGTCTTAAATGAAAAAACACAAAAGAGAATGAAGCAAAAAGCAAAACATTGATCATTTCACACAAAACTCCAAAAATGGGCCAGACAAAAGTATTGGCACCCTCAGCCTAACACTTGGTTGCACAACCTTTAGCCAAAATAACTGCGACCAATCGCTTCCGGTAACCATCAATGAGTTTCTTACAATGCTCTGCTGGAATTTTAGACCATTCTTCTTTGGCAAACTGCTCCAGGTCCCTGATATTTGAAGGGTGCCTTCTCCAAACTGCCATTTTTAGATCTCTCCACAGGTGTTCTATGGGATTCAGGTATGGACTCATTGCTGGCCACCTTAGAAGTCTCCAGTGCTTTCTCTCAAACCATTTTCTAGTGCTTTTTGAAGTGTGTTTTGGGTCATTGTCCTGCTGGAAGACCCATGACCTCTGAGGGAGACCCAGCATTCTCACACTGGGCCCTTCATTATGCTGCAAAATGTGTTGGTATTCTTCAGAATTCATATATCATGCACACGGTCAAGCAGTTCAGTGCCAGAGGCAGCAAAGCAACCAAAAAACATCAGGGAACCTCCGCTATGTTTGACTGTAGGGACCGTGTTCTTTTCTTTGAATGCCTCTTTTTTTCTCCTGTAAACTCTATGTTGATGCCTTTGCCCAAAAAGCTCTACTTTTGTCTCATCTGACCAGAGAACATTCTTCCAAAATGTTTTAGGCTTTTTCAGGTAAGTTTTGGCAAACTCCAGCCTGGCTTTTTTATGTCTCGGGGTAAGAAGTGGGATCTTCCTGGGTCTCCTACCATACAGTCCCTTTTCATTCAGACGCCGACGGATAGTACGGGTTGACACTGTTGTACCCTCGGACTGCAGGGCAGCTTGAACTTGTTTGGATGTTAGTCGAGGTTCTTTATCCAACATCCGCACAATCTTGCATTGAAATCTCTTGTTAATTTTTCTTTTCTGTCCACATCTAGGGAGGTTAGCTACAGTGCCATGGGCTTTAAACTTCTTGATGACACCGCACGGTAGACACAGGAACATTCAGGTCTTTGGAGATGGACTTGTAGCCTTGAGATTGCTCATGCTTCCTCACAATTTGGTTTCTCAAGTCCTCAGACAGTTCTTTGGTCTTCTTTCTTTTCTCCATGCTCAATGTGGTACACACTAGGACACAGGACAGAGGTTGAGTCAACTTTAATCCATGTCAACTGGCTGCAAGTGTGATTTAGTTATTGCCAACACCTGTTAGGTGCCACAGGAAAGTTACAGGTGCTGTTAATTACACAAATTAGAGAAGCGTCACATGATTTTTCGAACAGTGCCAATACTTTTGTCCACCCTCTTTTTTATGTTTGGTGTGGAATTATATCCAATTTGGCTTTAGGACAATTCTTTTTGTGTTTTTTTCAATTAAGACAAATTAAATGAAGATAATAATAACAAAGAATTTGTGTTTGCAATAATTTTCAGGAAGAAACTGAGTATTATCTGACAAAATTGCAGGGGTGTCAATACTTTTGGCCACAACTGTAGGAGATGGGAGTGGTGAACAGTGAACAACTGAGAGCCTTAATGCAGGAAAGCCTGCAAGAGCGCTCATCTGAGCAGATTAACCCCTTTACTGATAAAAATAAACCTGTACCGTTTGATATGAAGGTGAAGTGCTCCTAAACAGTGCCGGAGTAGGAGATATCAGATGTTGCAGTCTTCTGGCTCCTCTCTATCGCGGTAAACCCATGGCAGAAATGTAAAATGTCTTATATTCAAACTTATATTACGATTCTCTCTATAATTTAGTTGCCCCATCATTACTAAATTTTATCCAGGACTCCATACATGTTAATACAGAATGTGTGAATAATATAATACATTTTTTATTAGTAATACTTTGTGTAAAATTAGAGCACTGAAGCTTTTTATTGCACCGATTCAGGATTGGCATTTAATGAGAAATCCCATCTGCAGCCATGCTATTAAAAAGACATAATGGCTCACATCTTTTTGAACAGCATCTCTCTGTGACTATACTCAGCCACATGAAGCAAAATTGAGTTGGCAAACTCCCACCTATCGTCTCCACTATAAAATAGGAGGAAAGAAATCAAAGTTTTGGAACCAAATTGACTGTCTTAATGACAAGCCTTACTCCCCCCCTTCAGAGCAGTGCAATTGTGGAAATCTATAGAGAAAGAACCCATGTTCTGGGTAAGAAAAGGAGTTGTGCATTTTGGATAAAATTATTTATTGTGATAACAGGATTTATGAATTGTGATAGTTTTAACATTGGTATTTAATTTTACTACAATTCTCTATATTAGTGACTTAGCATAGTGGTCAAAAACATTTAGGGGTCGTCCAGAAGAAAAAAATATACATACACCTTGTGAATAAATTATGAGTTATTAAAGCAGTTTCCCTGTTTTTTCTTGATCAAAATGGAAAGCAATTCCAGACCTATTCTGTATTATACTAACATTTAAGAAGAATTATGTAATGCTTATATTCGCTTGTAGCGGTGATACAGGGAAACTAGAAATGTACTACCAGATTTCCTGTTGATTTCAGGAGGTCCAAGCAGGTGGACATTTTGGTACTAGCCTACTATCAAGGATTATTTTTTATTAAGTAGGGATCTTCCAAAGCAGAGAATGCCTTCAAATAGCTCAACTCTCAGATGTCTATGGATATTTACCTCTGCTGATGTGGTCATGGATTCTTGAATTTTGCATCATGGCCACTTAAGATTTTTGGCAATTGAAAAAGGAAACTGCAGCAGAACCTCTCCAGGCTTTCTTGGCATGTCTCCCTGTCCTGTTTGTAGAAAACATTTTCTGATAATGTGTCTTTGTTAGCCCTATCAATAATACATTTTTTTTTTTTTTTAATTCGTTTATTAACTATAAACAAGACAAACAACATACACATTTATATATGATAAGCATTGCATAAAGCACATACACTTTCCATAGTATTGATATAAAACAAAATGCATATGTCAGTTTACACATGGAATAAAATGTAGTGTCAGGTAAACCATGCAAGCTTTTATATTGTTATTCGATCAATAAAGTCTTTTTAACTTCCTAAACCAAACTATAACTACCAGTTCGCAGCCTAGTTCTACATAATCAGCCAATTATTATGCGATGTCTCCCTCCTAGAAGGTAAGGTGAGAGGAATTCCACCTCTCCCAGATCTTTTTGAATTTGCACGGGCACCCTCTATTTCGATACAGCGTGCGCTCATATGGAATAACTGCATTCACCAATTCGATCCAAATCCTGAGGGAGGGACATGAGCTCCCCATCCAACACAGTGCCAGAACCTTTCGTGCCATAAATAACGTTTCCCGTAAAAAATCCCGATATAATGACCCCAAGATTCATCATCCCACACCCCAAACAGGCAAACCAGCGGCTCAAGGGGAACCGGAGCTAGTACCAGGGAAGTTAATAGTGACGCACCTCCTTCCAATATTGTGCAATAATAGGGCATTGCCAAATCATGTGTATAAGGTCTGTATCCAATGAGTGACATCTCAAGCATTCTGATGATTGGAACCTGCCCATCCTGAATAGTCGGGTCGGGGTCAGATATGATTGATTTATAATATATAATTGTGTCATTCTGTCATTGATAGATGGAGACACCCCGATCGGAGATTCCAGAATTTCTCCCCATTCCTCTCCCTGTGCATCGGGGATGAGCCTCTCCCACTTCCCTTTAACCGAGTTTATGGCGGATCCCGCCCCTACCAATAGCATATATGTGTACAAAGTGGAGATGAGACCCTGGGGACCTTGCGATTTAAGGATGCCTATCAAGGGCAGAGACGATATAGCTTTGTTTACCCCCATATTTCTCATGTGTGATTGAAAGGCCGACCTGAATTGTAGATAACGGAAAAATTGGGATCTTGGGACGTTACATTTGACCTGTAATTGTTCAAAAGACACCAAGGTTCTATGATCGTGCAAATCGCATACCGAGGAAACATTGTGTTGAGTCCAGAACTCGGCAGATGGGTGTTCAAGCAATGCCAGAAAATAACCATTATTCCACAGGGGTATTTCAGCCACTATGTCTCCAAATCCAATTACTCTCTTAATCTGCCTCCACACTGATCGTGCCAGGCGAAGCAGGGGCAGCAAACGGGGGACATTTATTTTTTCCAATTCTAAGAGGCCCAGCGGATAGCTAACTCGTGCTGCGTGGAGCAAGTGGCTTTCAGAATTAGGGAGGTGATCATCAGGCATCCACTTGCATATGTCTTTGGCCTGTCCGGCCAGATAATATAGAAAAAAAGTTTGGTAGCGCTGCCCCACCTTCTCTTTTTGGTCTTTGCAGAGAGGACAGCCTGAGTTTGGGCCTAGCTTTTCCCCATATAAAAGATGTAATTTGAGAGTTCAAATTTGCAAAGAAAGATCGGGGTACTACCACGGCAGTGTGCTGAAGAGAGTAGCTGAGTTTAGGAAGCAGTATCATTTTGATTAAATTAATACGTCCGGCTACAGAATGTGGGAGTTTACTCCAGATTAGAAATTTAGCTTTAACCATTTACAATGGGTGTATGTTAAGCCGCAAATCTAACAAACTGCTTCGAGATATGTGAACACCTAGATATTTGAAACTGGGTACAATAGGTAATGAGGAGATGGCCTCTAGTCGTGGCATCGGGGCATGGGAGAGGGGCATCAGGGCAGACTTTTCCCAATTTATATATAAACCAGAATATTTACTGAATTTATTGATAGTGGCTATTACCCGTGCCAATGTGTCTTCCACACTAGCCATAAAAATCACCATATCATCAGCGTATAAGCCTATGGTGTCTACTCGACCCGCTATTTCTATACCTTCAATATTAGGGGAAGATCTTATACGAATAGTCAATGCCTCGATCGCCAGGGAAAAAAGGGCCGGAGAAAGGGGACAACCCTGACGGGTTCCCCTATGTAATGAAAAGGACTCAGAGATAGAACTATTTACAATGACATGAGCCTAATAATACATTTTCTACTGCTATGGTCATAAACGCCATTGTTTTCCGTTACCACCAATCTTTATGAAAATCTTTTCAAGAGACCTTCTAGAAATCAGTGTTGAGTCGACAACTACATACATACAGACTTTAGTCTTGGCACTTTATTTGATCAAAATCTTTCAATCAATATAAAAGGCTAAATGTTTTAAATGTAATTTTTCAAGATATTTTTTCAAAACACTACAAGCATTGCAGCAATGATCATTATTATCTCAACATACCTAGCAAGTCATGCCAAGCTAATCTAATTTCTGACAACGATGGAATCACTTGCAAAACACAAGGTGGATCAGGGAAATGTGTTAGATATAGTCTCTCTAGAATTCAGCAAAGCATTTTATAAAGTATCTCAAAGTGTGGTAATAAATGGGTGCACATCCAATTGGAAAAGTGGCCCCAGTGTTGTTCAACATTTTTATAAATGATCTAGATAAGGGAACCAAAAGTAAACTAATCAAATTTGCAGACGATGCAAAGCTAGGAGGGACAGCTAACACTAGAGAAGACAGAGAAAAGATTCAGAAGGATTTAGATAAGCTGGAACAATGGGCAGCGACTAATAGAATGGTATTTAACAGGGAGAAATGCAAGATTCTACATCTGGGCAAGAAAAATGAAAATTACATATATAGAATGGGAGGAATAGAACCAAGCAACAGCAAAACAACTTGGGTATACTAATAGATCACAGACTGCACATGAGTTAACAGTGTGATGCAGTAGCAAAAAAGGCAAACCTAGCTCTAAGATGTATAAAGAGAACCACAGAGGCTAGATCACGAGAAGTAATTATCCAACTCAACTCCTCCTTGGACAAGCCTCATATGGAATACTGTGTCCAGTTCTGGGCACCACATTTTAAAAAAGACATTGAAAAACTGGAGCAAGTTCAGAAAAGAGCTACCAGGGTGGTGAGCGGGCTGCAAAGTATGACCTAGGAGGAATGGTTAAAGGATCTTGGAATGTTCAGAGGAGACTTAATAGCTGTGTACAAATATCTAAAGGGATGTCTCAGTGTAGAGGGATCATCATTATTCCCATTTGCAAATGGAAACACGAGAAGTAATGGAATGAAACTAAAAGAAAGCAGATACAGATTAGATATTAGAAAAAACTTTTTGACAGTGAGGGTGATCAATGAATGGAACAGGCTGCCACGAGAGGTGGCAAGTTCTCCTTCAATGGAAGTCTTCAGAGGCTGGACAGACACCTGTCTGAGATGTTTTATTGAATCCTGCATTGAGCAGGGGGGTTGGACACGACGACCCTTGAAGTCCCTTCCAACTCTAACATTCTATGATTCTATGAACATCATAATTTAGCAAGAATATTTAAGAACCTAAATGGCCTTTGTACTGGATTTCACTTGATAAAAAAATTATTTTAATCCTAAAATTTACTCAAAAAGTACCACCCTGGAAGTGTTTCCCTTCTGTGTAACTTATTGTTCCCCGCCTGTTATCAAGTGTAATCTGTCTTTAGCAGCAGAGACCCCGTTTACAGGTATCGCGAACAGGTCTTTGTTTTTCAACTTTCATGCCTGTGAAACTGCATACAGGCAGGCTAACAGTTTGAGGCAGGCCAAACAATAACCATGCCTTTAAAATGCATGCTGAGAAAAGGAAGTTCCAGCACTTACAGTGCTGTCAAAATGCAGATGATTAGAAACCTGTAGAATCAACAAGAATGGATGGCTAGCCACAGAACAGAAGAATCAGGACAATTCCAGATTACTGTGTGCACCAAAGGCAGTTTAAACTTGTGGAGTAGGAGGACAGCAAGATCATGCTTTTCTACAGGTTTTGTGTGAAAGTATAGCAACACTTTAACTACCAAGCTACGGTACAGCAACTGTCCAAAGGAATATATTGAGCTACATAAAACTTAGTGCACTCCTGTGGACTGAAAATCTTGTAGTAATAATTGTTATAAGTCTTTGTGTTGCCTCTGTCTTAGCAGAATATTGAGAATAGGATGGGGCACGGCCTGAAATTTTATCAGATTTTATCACACTGGAAATACCATGGATCCGGTCAAGGGTCTATGTGGATCATTAGAAGGTCAATTGCCAACTCAAGCTGTCAATCTCAATTCAACGTCCCCAGGCAAATATTGAATTTTGGCATGAAAAACTCCAATGCATTCTATCAAAATCACAAGCCTTAATTTCTGGCTACTTTTCTGCTTTGAAATAATTATGTGACTTATTGACCAGGTGTTGTTAACTAGCAAGTCAGCACTTGAAGCACCGTGTCAATAATGAAGTTGCCTTTCTGCTAAAGATGTACTTTGAAGAGATCAATACAATCTCATCAGTCTTTTGAATATGATATATGCTTTTTTCTAGCTTAACAGGCACATCTCCTTTGTATGAATTTTGTTCACTTCTTCAGCTACAAGGCACAGTTCAAATGATTAAAACAGGGGTTACTCAAGATTGCCATTGTGCATTATGCTAATGTAAGACGTTAGATGGATTTCACATTTTGTTCTTGGAAGCAAAGTTGTTAAATATTAGAATGTGCTATGTCTTCTCACCCATCGATGGATAGATAAAATAAAAAGATGAGCGTAGTAAGATTTTTATTCATAGTAATTGATTAAATCAATGAGATTAATTCTGATTGCTGTATTCAAAGTCAGGATTTAATTCTCCAAGAAGACAAAAATTGGCTTGTGCCCCATGGGGTTTATTTGCCTTCCTCTTGTTTAACTTTGCAGAATAATTGGTTAATCTAGATGTCTTATGTCTCTTTTCCGCCTTACAAATGCTACTATGAATAGTATTGACCATGTTTTCAAAGGCGTCAAATGACTGGAGGCCAACTTTATTGATCTCCAATGGTTTCCTGCGTCCATGACTAGCAACAGCCTCGGCATTGCTGTGATCTCCTACTAAAGCAGAGCTGTGCATCAGTAGTCATCCACTTAAAGGCCACTACAAAAAAAAAAAACTCTACAAAGTAATCAGTAATTATAGCACTCTAGTCCTAAAACTGGAAACTGACAAGTCCAATTCCAGGATTTCTTGCAGCTGTTCCAAAAATGTGGGATTTCTGAAAGTCTAAGCTACAGACTACTATTCCTTGGAGCATGCAACACATAGGACAGAAATCTAAGAACATTCTCTGTCACTGTCTTATACTATATTAGGATATGTATGTATTTATTTTTGTTGACTAGATACCATACTGTTATGATTGGGTCACCGAGGAGGAAAACAAGACCAAGCTAAGCCACAGAAAACCAGAGAGGTTGGTAACTAAGCGGATTGCAGACCCCTGATCCTATCCACACAACTAGCAGTAGCCATGGAGTGTACCTACGATGATTCTAGACGCCTCGACACAGCCGGAGGACTAAATAAGCCTAAAGCAAGAAAAGGGGAAATCTAAACTGCCCCAGAGCAGACCCCAAAGGAATAGATAGCCCCCAAACATATATTGTCGGTGAAACAAGATGAAAACACAAAAAGGTAGGAAAATAGGCTGAGCAAATGATGGGGCCCACACTAACTAGAAAGGACAAGAAAGAAAAGATACTGTCTGCCATCACGCCAAAAAACCCTGCAAAAATATCCAACACTTCTGATAGCAAAAAAAAACCCTGAAGTCACTAGACTCTATCCACTATATCAGCACTCTGGCATATTCTGAAAACAGAGCAAAAAGAGGCCAATCTAATAAGGGACAAAAAGCAAACTGGCACAAACAGTAACATAAGGATAGAAATTCAGAACAGCCCCAGCCGGGGATGGCTGGCCACACAAAACTGAATAGACAAAACCAAATCAAATGTGAACAATAGCAAAGAACACTTAGCTTGAGAATGCAGGGACTGAACTGGAAACAAGACCTCAAGAGGCAGGAAAAATCACCAGCAAGGGATAGAGGGAGTCGGCTGTCTTAAATCCAGTCAGAGACTCCAGATGTCCAATCTTCATCCTCATTATCAGGTGGCAGGTCTCTGTTAATTAGATCAGCTTCATTACCTCCTGCAACCACCAGAGGGAGCCCGGAAAGAGAACTCACGACACCTCTGTCAATACAACCAGCTCCACCACCCTCACCAGCAACCAGAGGTAGACCAGAAAGTGAATTCACAACACCATACTATACTACAAACATAAATTATAAACATTATACTCGCAATACAAAACATGAACTCCCGTCACCTATTATACTAGACTCCTTAAATGCCCCAAATACCAAACGTAAAATGAAAAAACTTTTAATGTGCAATGGGTCCCTCAATGATAAGCTGATGGGGGGTTGAGGAGTAGAGTTGAGCAAATATGTTCAGAATCTGTCGCTCAATCTGAATTTGCCATATTGGTACCCTGTTTGTGCTGAATTTAGGTTTGATGATCGGTTCCAAACATATTTGTTTATTTCTACTCGCATTGACTCCAATGTTCGGATGGGTTTGGCGAATATTGCAAAAACAATATTTTCCTCTGATTGTAATCGGAACTGAAATTTGAAAAATTTGCTCAACTCTGTTGAGAAGTTTTGCCATGATCACTTGTTATTTCTGTGGAAAGTAGTCAGCAAGAAGCAGAGGATTACACACACAGAGCACATATAAGTTATTGGAATATCTGTGTCTGTGTACAGACAAGTGGGTTCCATCAGAGGAACAGACGCTGCTCTGCATGTTTGTTCACCCTTCTGACTTAAAATAAAGTATCCATGGAAATATATGGAGCCATATGGCACCCTTTTCTTGCATTTTACATAGAATTGTGAAAAAATAATCAGTTTCGAATTTGAGTCCATGGCGTAGCCAAAGAGAGTACAGAGGAAGCAGTCAGCTAGGCTGTACTGCCTGAGGGGGGCTCTACAAGCTCTCATTTACTCAGAGACTAGTATTATTAAAAGAATATGGTAGATGAAAGGGGGCATGTACAAATTATGCGTGCATTCAAATTCTTCACGATCTAGAACTAGAGCGCGGTAATACAGACATGAAGCCGTGAACACCATCTTGGAGCTCTAAGTTCAAATTCCACCAAGGACAATATCTACAAGGAGTTTGTATGTTCTCCCCGTGTTTGTGTGGGTTTCCTCTGGGTTCTCTGGTTTCCTCCCACATTCCAAAGACTTACTGATAGGAAATTCAGATTGTGAGCCCCATTGGGGACAGTAATGATAATGTAAAGCGCTGTGAAATATGATAGTGCTATATAAGCAAAGCATAATAAATAATTTAGGATATACATCAACTTACATAAGAAGTATTTAGAGTATATAAAGGTATATAAAAAATGTTATAGAATGCAGTTGTACAAAGTTTTTAAAGTTTGAAGGACTAGTTTGAATGGACTGTATGCAAGAAAATGACCTAATAAATAAAATGACCATGTTACTCGCAGCAAATAAGCCACAGGCTCAGGTCTTAGAAGAGAGCTCACCAGAATCGAAGAAACCTCACTTAGGCTGGTTTTACACTTACTGTATTTTTGCGGGCTGATTTTATGGCCCCAATAGATTTCTATGGGGCAGCAAAATCAGCCCGCAAAAATTCCATGGTGCGCCGTGTGCCGTACGGCCGTAAGGGCTGTTTTTGTGACCGTGATAAAAATTCGAGCTTGCTCGATCTTTTATACGGCGTACGGACATGGCCCCCATTGTAAATCAATTTCCATAGTATTGGGAAAAAAAACGGCGATACGCAAACTTTTTTGCTGCCTGTTAGTGCGGTACACCACAAAAATGTGGCCATACGGTCTGTAAAAATGGGCCGCAATTAGGGACCGCAAAAAATGCGGCTAGTGTAAAAGTAGCCTTAGCTGAGCTAATCTAATTCTGACATATCACTATGATACAGCGAAAGTTTGTTAGGAGGAATAGTTAATTTTTTGAAAAACATAAAAATTATTTAGACAAGGATCCACACCTAAGACCTCCTTCACTAATCTTGTGAAAATGATCAAGATCCTGATGAAGTGTCCAGACTCTCCATTGAAATAGATGAACATTAAAGAAAGGTATGAGGAGCACTTTAATTTTTTGGAGGTCAAAGGCATACAAACTATAGAGCAGTGATCCCCAAACACAGTACAGTCCTGAGGATCCAACAATAGATCATGCTTTCAGTATTTCCTTCATGTTTTACAAGTGAGAATTGCATAATATGCAATATACTAACACAATCCTGGAAACATGATCTGCTGGTATTTCTTGAGGACTGGAGTTGGAGAATGCTGCTATAGAGAGTTGTTGCGATGGGACCTTGAACATAGAGGGTCTACCACTGGTTGATCCCATCCTTTTTACCACTGAGTGGGATAGACCTAAACAGTTGTTCTTCAGCGAAACTACTTTGCTAGCAATCAAGAGGAGAAAGGAATTGACCGAAGATTCAATGGAAACAGAATAAATGGAGCAGATGAAGAAGAGATTTTGCTGTACTAATTAACAAATACTGCCTCCATAGTGGACCCAGTTGATATTTTCTGTGGGGTCTTTTTCATTCTGTATTGGATACTTGTACAGTTTGTGGTATTGCGGCTCAGCCACATGCACGTCAATGGAGCTGACCTGTACACAGCCATGTGTATCTAATCCTGTCAATATGTTTAATGGTAAACTGTGTCATGAGTAATATAATTCTTCTTCTCTGCAGGAAATGTCTAATGTGTATGACTATTGAACCTGTTGGAAAATATTCTTAAACTTGCCTGAGCCTGTAAAATACAAACCTTTATCTCAGTGATTTGATATGAGATGAAAAGAATGGTCTGTTGACTTGGCGCCTGCCATGCGTTCATGTGTGCAGATTAGTACCGATAGTCTCACTACTAGGCAGAGAGATGATCTTATTTCATTACTGTCTCTTGGCCAGGACACAATTACATTTTGAAATATTGCTAATCTTTTTCTACCTACATGGTGGTCTAGAGTCTCCTAGTCAGTCAGCTATCTCTACAAAAAATGCACCCATTCGTAGCTCATCATCTAAGAATTTCTGTTTGACTGCCCAGAAGTTATCAAGGGTCATACCCATGAACAGTTCTTTGGAAATTGACTATAAAAATGATTTAGCTTTATCAGAGTAGAAGTAGCCTTATTGTCTTCAGTATCCAAGCTCCGTCCAGACTTTGTTTCCATAAAAGATTAGAGAAGATGAATTATAATGATAGATTCATATAAATATTATAAACTCTATGAATACACATCCCAATCTCTCTGCTCTTTGAAGATACACTCAAGTTTATATCTCAAAGAGGTTTTCAGCTCATCCTCTATCATAATAAGACATAAAATAAAGGATTTTTCTTTAATTCAAATTAATATAGCTCAGGACATATAGCTATATATGTTTTATATTATGGACCATTTCGGGAGAGGGTCTGCCACCCTCTTTTATAGGACTGTATTTTGAACAGCATAAATAGAACAATTTTCTGAACAGTTGAAAACTTTCCTTAATTGCCGTGGTCAGTTTTGCAGTACGAAATAAATAACACTGTTAAAGGGAAACATTGATGTGAGCAACTCTATTAATCTAAGAACACGCCATCAATAAATGTACGCGCAATGGTGTCCTTTACAAGCCTTCAAGTCAATCTACAACGGAAGGTGCCAATAAATCACATCCAGGTCTCTCAGAAGCAGGGTCAGTCCTTGGTTTAATATATCATGAAGAAAAATGCAGAAGAGGCAGTGGCTCCCAGGCCTCACTGTCAATAATAGTAGCTCAGTTGCTTAACTACTAGGAAAAATATACATTTACTGAAATGTATGTGTAACGTTATCCGTGCTAGGCCACACATCCATTATTCTACATGGCAGCTCATAGAGTGAGAATGTTTTCATACGCTGAAACTGAGAGCGTATTACCTGATTCAATTACAAGAATAGACGATGGGTCTCTGTTTTGTCTTTGTGTATGTGTTTGTGCTTGGTTAGGGCTCGCTCACACTAACACATAAATCTGACTAGTGCAATGCACGAAAAAAAGGGATTGCACGGGGACCAATATTATTCTACGAGGCAGTGCATATCTATTTTTCTCCACTGCATTCGGCATGAGAATAAACAAAAATTGCAGATTTCACTCCAAAATCTGATGTGTGAGAGAACAAAATCGTATGCCATG
The DNA here is from genome assembly GCF_039654945.1 of Dendrobates tinctorius. Classification (NCBI taxonomy): domain Eukaryota; kingdom Metazoa; phylum Chordata; class Amphibia; order Anura; family Dendrobatidae; genus Dendrobates; species Dendrobates tinctorius. The sequence goes on from NW_027361870.1 coordinate 10,938,448, forward strand.
CGGACCACCAGAGTGGCATCAGATTTTTATCAGATTTTTTTTAATCAGATTTAGCCTCCCCTCTAACACTCTCGCACCCCTCCAATCTATTCTTAACTCTGCTGCCCGACTAATCCACCTGTCCCCCCCGCTATTCCCCGGCCTCTCCCCTCTGTCAATCCCTGCACTGGCTCCCAATTACCCAAAGACTCCAGTTCAAAACCCTAACCATGACATACAAAGCCATCCACAACCTGAGTCCTCCGTACATCTGTGACCTAGTCTCCCGGTACTTACCTGCACGAAACCTCCGATCCTCACAAGATCTCCTTCTGTACTCTCCTCTTATCTCCTCTTCTCACAACTGCATACAAGATTTCTCCCGCGCATCCCCTCTACTCTGGAACTCTCTACCACAACATATCAGACTCTTGCCTACCATGGAAACCTTCAAAACGAACTTGAAGACCTACCTCTTCCAACAAGCCTACAACTTGCAGTAACCACCGATCCACCAAACCGCTGCACGACCAGCTCTACCCTCGCCTACTGTATCCTCACCCATCCCATTGTAGATTGTGAGCCCTCGCGGGAAGGGTCCTCTATCATCCTGTACCAGTCGTGACTTGTATTGTTTAAGATTACTGTACTTGTATGTATTATGTTTACCCCATAGAATAAATGGCGCTATAATGATAAATAATAATAATTATAATTCCGAAAGATAAGGAACTGTAAATGGTCCCGTAAAAGTTTCAGAACTGCAGAGTAAAAAAAAAAAAAAGATTGCAAATGGATGGTAAAAAAAACTGTCCCTCTTTCCTAGATGACAATGGGACCGTTTCTTTAAACGCTAGTGTGAGCGTACACTTAGGGTTGGTTCAAACTACCTAGGGGGCATTATGTTTGGTGGACACATATGTACAGCAACATATTATGCCACTCATGTTTGGAGTTTTTCAACACATACCAATGAAAGTATGGCAAAAGTAAGTACGCATAAAGACCTCGATTTATCAAGACTCTCATTTTTCTCGCTGGAATTGATGATGGGGCTTGTTGGAGTCATACTGATTCATTAAGAGATTCATGCTCCTTAATGAATCAGGTGCATCTGAATACTGGTGTGTGACTTGTCTCAAATCATACTCCAGTCGTGGAGTAGAGTGAGATTTATGGAGTAAGGAAGGTGGCTTTTGTCTTGAATGTGATGATCGGGTGCTGACACAACCAAATCCTGCCCCATCTCCGCCTCCGCCAAATGTCGCAAGATTTTAACTCAGCTTTGCATTGAGCCAAAATGCTGTGACCTGTCATATCACAGTTTACATCCCTAAATGTGTGCCGCTATATGATCAGCTTTTAAAAAAATAAGTTTTGTAATATTCGACCACAAGATGTTTATCTATGATAAATTAAAGCTGGCATTTGGCATGGCAGTCTTGAAGGATGAGGAGCCAGTGTAAGATGCACTAAATTCAATATGAGGCACACTTTTCAATCTGTTTGGTGCATCTTTCAGGTACCGAGCACCACTGTAAATACAGAGTATATTTCTATAGTAATTTCTGCCATTTTTGCAGCATAAATCATTAACTTGTCATTAGTGCTCAGCCATGCCTGTCCTGTTTGGCCACGGCTGGAACAAAAATGACAATATTTGCCAAAAATTTGTGCTACTACAAATTACACAAAATATTATGCAACATTTTAAACAGTATTATGCTGAAAAAGATGATAAATTGGAGCCTTTTTAAGTGAGGTTGGAGCACAAGTTGCAGATTGTCAAGAGTTTTTTCTAGCATGTCTCCATATGGTATTGAATTTGTTTTGTGAGAAATTAGATTTTTCTTGAATTTGGTTAAGAAATCCAAATCTGTGTGCCATGCAAAAAGCCCAAACTTGGTGAACCAAACCTACTTTAAAAATATAGCAGCAGAAGTGGTCCATAAATTTGGCAGAATAGGAAGAGCTTCAAATTCTCCGAGGTTGCCCTGAACCCATGAACAAAAGTCTATATATCATGCTGACAGCTTAACGAGGAAATTGTGTGGTTGCCCTAATCTACTTTTAGAACATTGTTATTATGGATTTTGAGAAATTGCATTGCTATCTAATCAATTACAGTACCTAATGTATCATGAAGACAACCTCTAAAAAGTGCTGGTTAACCGGGTGAGGATTACAAGTAGGATATTCAGGAACTTAATTACTAAATGTTACTTTTTCCTTTAAGGTAATGGCTCAATTGATGGTCCGTACTCCACAAAAGCCACATGATATGTTGTAGAATGCAGTGCACATTACACTAAAATACCATAACGCAGCTAGGTAATATATCAGCATCAGTAAATATTCCCATTGTGATATCCATGGATCAGATAATACACAGTTCAGTAGAAGCTCTATAATATACAACTGAGGGTTTTGTACAAGGAAAGGCATTTTCACACATGTCATATCACTCTACTCAGAAAATGTTTTTTTTTGGACTAGATAAACTTTTGATATGCAGGGTGCCATCTTGTGCTGTGTATTAAACATTTCTACTATTGTTAACCGTCTGAATATTTTTAATGCTATAGCCACCACTTTAGGTTTAAGAGCCAAAGAAACTTTTGGAGAAACTTTTGTAAAATACTTCAGACAGAACTGGTTATGACAGGGCCTATCTTTGTTAATATTCTTTCGAAAATTAAATGACCTTTTATAGCGAGAACATACAGTACCTTTCCAATTCATGTCTTTAATATTAAGGACATGTTCTTCTTTTTCATCTTTTGTTCTGAGCCACTCAGTGCAAGTAAAACTAAGTTGTCTTTTGAACAACTTTTTGCTTATGTTCCACTCTATTCGCTTTTCACGGATAAAATATTTTATCGAGTGGAGAGTACTGCAAAATGTAGGTAATTGTTATTTTAAATGTATATACAATTACATATAAGCGAATAAATTTGAGTCTTAGGCTGGTTTCACATTCGCGCTTTTTAAGCGCACGCACGGCCGGGGGTAGCTCCGCCCCCGAGCCGGCTCTCTGCCCGGCGTGCCCGCCCCTTCCTTGTAGCGCCGCCTCCTAGCGCACAGCGGCGCCTGCGATCGGCGCACCCTATCTTTAGCATAGGGTGCGCAGATCGTGCGCAGGCCGTGCGCTAGTTGCGCTTTGACCTGCGCTGCGCACTTTTGACGGTGCGCCGTGCGCGCCAAAATCAAACTTTTCGGCCGTGCGTGCGCTTAAAAAGCGCGAATGTGAAACCAGCCTTATTGAATTCTACAAAAATCCTAATTTGCCAAAATGCTTTTTTTTTTTTGGTAATTCGCTTCAGCGCAGGTTCGGCAAAATGGTGGCCACTGGCTACCATTTTTCTGAAATGTAAAAGGCCATCTAAAAGTTAAAAAAAAAAATTATACTCATATTACCATTCACTGCTCTGACCCCTCTGTTACGCAGTCACCGATCTGGTTCTAGCTGCATCTTCTGATCCCTGTTGCTGAAATCCTCATAACTCTTACATGGAACTGGGACTTTTGACTTTGATGAGGCCAGGGACAGGGCTGCATATGAGCATGCAGGGTCATGGTGCACATAGTGACATTATGACTGCCCGCACATTTGCACCTAACCATTCCAGCCTCATCAAAGCCGGAAACCCCAACTCACTATGAAAGACCCGGCGATTTCAGAACATGTAACAGGGATCAGAAGATTCAATGAGAAAGGGACGCGTGACGTTGAGTACAAAAGGCCGGAAAGGTGAGCAGTAAAGTGAACATAAGGATTTATTTTTAATTTTCGTTTTACGTATTAATTTTATTATGCTCCTCAGTCTGGAGAGACCACAAAGCATAATAAGCTGCATAATATGTGATTGTAAGCACCATAAGGGGAAAGTCACTAAAATACATTAAGATGACACTGATGAAAGTTTTAGAGATCTTACCTCTATCAAATCCCAAATTGACAGAGCAGCCTCATCCACTACCTAGTTTATCCTTATGCTGCTCCATGACAAGTATTTTGAGATTTGTAGGAATTAAAATATTTGATGTATGCGGATAAGGAGGTTTCGTTGCTTAGAGCGAGTTCACTCAAAAACTGCCAGATATATATTTTTTTTAAAAATGCTTGACAAACTTTTCCTATTCATTACTACTGCGACACCAATTAGGTGTTTCTAATTCAGACTTTTAGTCTTTTTTTTTCAGCTTCAAATTTTGATGGAAAACAAAAAAAATGCATGCCACACCTTTTAAATGACTCCTGAAGAAATCTGTTTCAAAATGGGAGCACAGAAAAATGGTGTCCATGTAACTTTAGAACATCACTAAAAATTTGAGTGGTCTGCAAAGTTCTAGAGATTTTTCCCCAAAATTCTTGATATTTTAAATAGGAAAAATGCCAGACTATAACTACCAACTTAAACTCCCCAATAAACCTGTTTTTAAATGCAAATTCCATTCAGAAAACGGAATAGCGGCTAAAACACCCATTTATAGGATAGCAAAATCACAATACATATTATTTTACTTCCTTTGTCTCTACTGCAAAAATGTAGATTTCTATGAAGCAATTTACCATTCTTTGAAATTTATATAACACTTTCATGACATAAACCTTGTGTTTGGCACATGAGGCAGCTGACATCCTTGATAGTCTCGATAATGTTTGCATTACAAAAGACAGTTTCCAGATTAAGAACATTCCTGCACTGCATTGACAAGGCTAAAAGCCTTTAGGTCTGAAAAAGTCAACATCTTCACACATTTGCAGAATTCCGTTGTCTAACATTGTGAAATTCTTTTATGAGATGTCACATAATACTGTGCAATAGCCATCAAAAGCTCATTAGCAGGCTACCAAATAAAGCACTGTTAATCTAACGCAATGATCCATTAGCTAGTGATAATTGTTGCTGCATGTAAGTGAATAGAGAAAAAAAATTACTCAAACTTTTAAAAAGAGAAAAAAAAGTTTATATTATTTAGTGTTTTATCTGCTTAGCACATTGTTAATGCTTGAAGTGATTTTGTAAGAGTTTCCCATGAGCATATCCATCTTGTGTTATCATTTATGAGTGGCTATGAAGCTACAATAGTGGAGGGTTCATTAACTGGGATGTCCCCCCAATAATAAACTAAACATAACACTTTACCATACATGTGGTGTGCCGGCATATTCTTATTGTATGGGAGACATCCCACTGAAATAGCCAAGTTGAGGAAGAACCATGATTTTAGATGTTTAAGCCCATAAATGGGTCTTTTTAACTGCTTAGATGCAAGTCCATAGCGTTTGTGGCACTTTAGTAGTTTTACAAAGGGAAAGGTAGTTGTGATGCAATTGCAAAGCACAAGTGGATCCCCTGGGTTTGCCATGCCTGGGAACATAATAGGCACTAGGTAGGTAGTTTCACATTCTATAGTGACTCAGTGAGGCATCTGCAAGTGGGAGATGTTTAAGTTATAAAAAGTATTGAGCAAACTCAACACACTTTCCAGTCAATCATTAACTCCGAAACCCAATTAATCCACTTTTGCCCTCGCTACTCCTCATTCTCGCCCCTCTGCAAATTCACTCACCGGCTTCTAATTCCCCAGGGAATCCCGTTTAAACTAACAACAGTTTGCAGGGTTGTCCATAATATGTCTCCTCCATCCGTCTCTGAATCAATCTCCTGATATTTTCCATATATAATACCCCACTACCTCTAGTACTCCGCCCCCCCCCCCTTGAGTATCCCCCCATCCTCTGGAAATTCAGTGCCTCGACATGTCCAATTGTCTCCCACATTTGAAACCTTCAGACACAACCTGAAAACTCATCTCTTCGATAAAGCCTAAAGCCTGCTATGACCCCACTGTCCCCTCATTACTACTGGAGCTGCTGCAACCCCTCTATCTACTGTCTCCTTCCCCATCTATAGATTGTAAGGCGGTGAGGGCAGGGTCCTCTGCTTCCTGTACTAGTCTGTCACTTTACTATATTTTATGTATGTTTTTACCCCTTTTCACATGTACATTGAGTTAATGATACTTTAAAAATAAATATTAGAATTACAGAAATAAATAACTTGTCCAACATTGCACAGATCTGAAAATACACCATTTTGAACTAATATAAGTTTCCATACTTAAAATGATATCACTGTTTAAGCACTGGTTAGATTGTAACAGTTTAGCTTAGTGTTTGTCTCACCGATAGCCAAAACTGGGGCTCTAGTGTCACACTTCCTCCCTTGGATTTTCATCAGGCACAAGACCAAAAATAGTTGAATACAGCTGAAGGATTGCAAAAAGAGCCCTCCTGGCCCTTTTAAGTCTGTAATGTTGATGAAGACAGTACTGTACAGTCAAGTGCTGGTCAGTCTTCAGATCTTCATTAGAATGTTTGAATGGAGAGGCAGTAAGCATTCACAACCAGCCACTACAACAAGCTGCGGTCTTGAGGCCAGTGGATTATCAGGGTACAGTAATATTGTAGATGCAAGTCCTTTATTCTGGCAGTGGGCCTAAAGGGGGTTTTACACATAGCGATATTGCTAGCGATATCGCTATGTGTGATACTTACCTCCGACTGGCTCCCCCGCTGACTATCACTGATCGCGCGGCTCCATTTCTCATCGTCCGCTTCCTGCTGTGTGAGACGAGCCACGCGTGGAGGTGGGCGGGAGGACGTCTGGATCGCTGTGTGTGAAAGGTAAGTATCGTGCGCTGCATCGCTGCTGCATCGCTGCTGCATCGCTGTGAGATCTGTCTGTGTGACAGCTCACTAGCGATCATTTAGCGATGCACCAGCGATCCTGACCGGGTCGTATCTCTGGTGCATCGCTAAATGTAAAAGGGCCTTATGACTAGGGTCACAAGACCATTTTGCTCTCATCTGAGAAAATCAGTCCTATTATGCAAACAACACTGATTAGAGTGTGATCCAATCTTCTTCCTTCATTGTGTCAGTGAAAGTTAGACCGCATTCATATGACATTTGAGTGGAAGTCTGATGTTTTCAAAGGACCAGTAGACTTGAATGGCAAAGTGCAATCAGAATACTGGAGGCAATTTGTGCATGCCTCTATTATGTTTTTCTCAGATCATTAGATCTGATAAAAATAAAAAAGTGGACATGTGCACATTCTCACTGAATAAAATTGGTCTGAGTAAAATCCTTCCAAACTCTGTTCTAACCATTATCACCTTTTCTATGGAACACCCCCTCAGGACTGTGGGTTACTTGGTACTGGGCCGATGTCTTAAAGGGATGTGTTGTGGCAGCAGTGACCCGGTCCATGGCCCTAAGTGTCCATGAAAAATACGAATTGATGAAGAATAAAGTCTATTTGTAGATAAGTTTGTGACCCCACCTGTGGTACTCGGCAATAAAGGTGTTAGCCGACGCTGCTTGTACAGACCGCTGGGGCTGGTGGTGATGCAGCAGAGTTGGTTCAGCTCTCCACAGGCAGAGCTTAACCCCAGGGTAGTGTAAGTGCAGGATGGTGGATAACTGTAGTGCAAGGCAGCGTGTGGGTGATCAATAACTGCAGACACAAGAGTTACTGTTCCTTTTAATGAAGGCTTAAGGTGCAGGCTAAAGCACTGGTACAGATGGAAATGGAGATCCAGCAGCCTGAAAGCATATCAGAATCCCTTGAACCAAGTGTTGTTGGAGGCCTCCTTTCTGCGTGAGTGTCTGAGGTCCCTGCAGCTTGAAACTATACTCGGTCCTCTGTTCTCTACAGTCCTTAGTACTTGCCCTTAAGGCAAGCAGCTCGAGCCTCTTCCTCTGTGGCAGCTCCAGGCTCTCGTATGCTGCTGTGCCTCTGGGGTTTTGGTGAGGCCAGGAGGCCTGCAGTCTCCTTCTCTCCGGATTTGGCTACTGAGACTGTCGTTGCCAGACAGCCATGGACTCCGGTGTCCAGTATCCAGTGCACTGACCTGAGGTGAGCTTCTTTACAGCTCCACTTCCCCAGGTTTTTCTTAGCTTTCTCCACTTTAGTCTGGGAAGCAGCTACTTCATGCTTCCTGCTCCTTCTCACTCCCAGACTCAACCAACTCCTCCCCCAACCCAGAACTTGCTGGAAGCTCCCCTAAAACAGGGTTCAGAGCTCCCCCTTCTAGTCTGGAGTAGGAAAAGTGTTGTGTGTAGTAGTTACCTGATCAGGGAACTCCTCTCTGCTTCCAGGCATTTCACCACCACCCCCCCGGGAGGGAGGCAATGCCACTGTGGCAACTGGACTCCTGGGGTGCCACATCTATACTTTTCTTACAAAGCAACACTCCTTCATCTAAAGTCATAACCCCAAGCTAAAGTGTCCAACGAGGGTTTCACGTGATCTTGTTACTTTTCTTTTGTCTCACTCATTGGCTATGTGCACACATTCAGTATTCGCTTAAATTTTTTTGTTGTTGTAAAAACTAGAGTTTTGGTAGGAAAAACGCTATGTAAGCTGTGCACATTTTTTATTTTTTACACGTATTTACTTGTGTTTTTTTCTTATTTGCTAGAATGGATGAAAAACGCTGCAAAGATTCTGAAGTTACGTGCCCATGATCAGGAATAGCAGCATTTTGAACTTCTAGTAATCCCATGCCCACTGTGCTTCTATTTGACGCGGGGTGGCTTTACGAGCCAAAGCTTGTCATTTCTGTTGTCGAGACGCTAGTTTCCGCAACAGATATTTCCACAATAGAATGTATTGGATGTGGTAAATCCGCATTGGTCACTGAACACATGCGGATTTATTTATGTGATTAGAATGCAGCGTTTTGAATGCAGCTTAAATACACTGCACTAAACAGCAATAGCACAAAAAGAGGACTTGAAAATCCTCCAAAAATTCAATAATACAGAAAAAAAGGCTGAGATGCTAACCTGCCAAGGCCTCCAAACAAATGCACTATCAGGATGCAGTGAACCCTTATAGTTAAGATGGCAGCAACACAGGTGCAAGAATACCAATGAGACAACCGCTCTCACATCCTACCCATCCATGGAGGGGGCGGCTGCTTGGTAAATAAATGCACAATGAAGACTTGTATATGGCGCTGTTCACACTATGGCAATGCACAGAATCCAGGTTAACAGCCTATTAGTTACGCCCTTCTATTAGATCAGGCGGGCTGACCAGCTACTACATAAACGTGAGGATCCGTGACGAGGATTACGAGCTTACGTATTTTGGCCAAAATATCAACTAATACCTCACAATTTTTAAAGTGTTTTTTATACTTTTTTATTCGGGGTACAGTTGGGCCCATTTGGTCTTGGAAACTGTGGTGTCTGTTCAAATGGGATGCATCTTGATAGCGCTGGGCAGCCCGCCTGATCTAATAGAAGGGCGTAACTAATAGGCTGTTAACCTGGATGCTGTGCATTGCCATAGTGTGAACCGCCATATACAAGCCTTCATTGTGCATTTATATACCAAGCATTTGTTTAGAGGCCTTGGCAGGTAAGCATATCTGCCTTTTTTGCTGTATTTTTAAATAAACTGCATCCAAAGCGCTACTGTTTCCTTATCGTCGACACTTACCTTGAAAGTTCAAATCTGCAAGCTAAAAAATAAGCAGCTTATAGATAAGATTTAAAAAATCTCAATAACTTGGCTGCTATTTGTACAACACTACATTTTTTCCAGCAACAAAAACGCAACATGTGAATGAGCCCTTACACCCTTGGGCGAGTACTATTCTTTTCTTTGTTTTTTTTTTGTTGTTTTTTTACAGACTGCAGCACACTCTTGGCATGACATTTTATTTATTCATATTCCATAGGAATTAAAATATAAATGCATAATAAGCTGGATGTGCTCGACTGTCAAGCTCTACTAGGTTAGACACATTTGCATTGGTTGCTATGGGCTATGGCTTATTTGCAGCTTTAATAAATAGGTACAATCTTTTTGCCATTACTCTGCTTAGGAGTCATTTTTCCATTAAGTTCTAGAGTGAATGACTACAAAATATAAATACTTTTCATTAAACTGTGTAGTCAAATCTGTCATTCTAACCAAACCCATTAGTTGTGCGGCTAATCCTTCCTATGTCAATGGTAGATATTTTATTCTTTTGGGCTTTAGTAACAATAATGAGGATAGGAGGATTTATTAAAACTTTACTGCAACTCAGCTCAGGATAAACCTTCTGCCAGAATTGTCAAAAAGTTTAATTACAGATTTGTGAAAAATCCCCATTTACCTCATCAGTCATATAGATACATTCCTCAGATAACAACACTTCATTTTAGAAAAACACTGAACATACCTGAGAAAAGAAAAGTACAGGAGATCGATGGAAGTCGAGTCCCTCCACGACAGCTGAAGCAATAGGGACTTAACTTTGCGGGCTTTTTTATCGCTTTATGAAGGAAAGCACTTTAGGGATTAATAAACCTGACAATGCAACTGATGAAATAAAAGAGAAGTTTTGCTTCAGTAAAATAAACTTTTTTTTGCTGTAATTACATCCATAATATACTAAAAGAATATTCCTGCTCATCACCGAGTTCATAGTAGATTCTCCAGCAGTAATTTATACAGCTGCAATTACAATGTCCCTCTATTAAACATTCCAAGAGCGAAGCCGACATAATGTCACTATCAAGGACCTACGACATCATTTCTTACCTAATAGTCAAATTCAGCTCACAAGTCACAGTATATGCGGAGAACTCGTAGAAGCCCCTTGTGCTGCTTTGAAAGTTATAATCCCCCAAAAGTACCCTCGTAAAGTAATGATACTTCAAATACTCCTTCAGTAATGATGCCCTGATTTCCATCTTATAAAGTAAGAATGGCCTGAGACCCTTTATAAAGTACTTTGCCTTTAGTGACCCTTTATAAAATAATAACGTCAAGTGTCCCCATATAGAGTAACAAGTCCATGAGCACCCCCTGAAAAAGTAATAATGCCACAAGCGTCTTTTTTTAAATGAATAATTCCCTGAATGCCCCCTTAAAAATTAATTACCGTTTCCCCTTAAAAAGCAGTGATGATCCGATTACCACATATAAGGTAATAAATAATGTCCATTCAGTGCCATGTGAACAAGTAATAATGCCCCGGCGCATTCAATAGAGTTGAGAGTGGCACTCACTTTAGCAGACAGTTGTGAGCCTCACATGAGGGGCCTGTATACAACATGTGGCTTATTGTCACGCTGCTGCTATGCAGGTAGATGCAAGCTCCACTAGATGGCAATAGAATGGAAGGAGGACTGCACATAGCAAGAGCAGACCTGCAGAGCAGCAGTGAGGCTACCAGCAGGTGGCAGCAGAATAGCCAAGCAAGCCGGGTCGATATTAGTCTGTAGCGCAGTACCAAAGGAATAAACAGAGTCAGAAACAAGCCAAATGGGTCAGTACTGGTCAGGAGCAGATATGCCAAAGACAAGAGGCAAATAGCAGGTCAGGGTCCAAGTCAAGTCAAATACCAGAGAGTCCAAAACAAGAAAGGGGAAACACAGAGTCAGGACGGGAAGAGGGGAACAAACAGACATGGGCAAATTCAGCAACAGCAGGAGGACAAATCAGGGTATACACTGAGTCAGCTACTCATGCCGTGGGCAGAAACTATAACTGACACTGCCTGCAGGATGTAGTGGAGAGAGCCAGCATGAAGCCAGAACAAGGCATAGAAAAGTTAACCCTTGACATGATCAGACCGGGAAAGAGAGACAGGATACAAAACCCAGCATGGATCATGATACTTATGAGCCATAGTATGGTGATACCTATCCTACAATATCAGCAAAAACTAAATAATTGAATTTTTGTGAAATCTTGCTCCAGACTCACAATACAGCTAAACCTCTGTCAGATACACCCAAGTCACCCCATTGTCATTAATACCTAGGACTTACGACTAGAGTTGAGCAACTTTTGGTTTTTTAGGGTCGCGTTTCGTTTCGTGAAACCCGACTTTTCCAAAAGTCGGGTCGAGCAAGATCGTCCGATTATAGGGAAAAGTCGGGGTCGTCCCGAAACACGAAACCCAATGTAAGTCAATGGGGAATAAAAGTTGGCAGTGAGAGGACAGGAAACACACCTACAGTGCCCATTTGAATGCCAAAAGCATCAATTCTTCTTACTTAAGCTTGTCAACCTTAATTAACTTCATAATACAAGTTACGCACTGAAAAATGGGGGTTATTTGGCTAAAGTTGTGGGGGGGAGGGCTGGCTGCAGGTTTTCATGTGCCCTGGGCGAAAGAGCGCCCCTTTAACACATACCACAACTCATCATGCTCCGATACGGCAGAGAAATAGCGGTATAGTATAATGAAAAATACCTCACTTTTTACATCTCATGACGAGGCCCATCTATTTCTCCATACAGAATCATTGGTCCCATATAATGTTTGAAACAGTATATGATGAGCTCCACATAATGCTACAGTATATGTTGGTCCCCATGGATGAAGCTCCACTGTCTTATGGGCCCAAATAATGCTCCAAACATAATGGGCCCCATTTCTAATGCTCTTGTGTATAATGGGCCCTGTAAATGCTGCTCCAGTGTCTGATGTCCACCTTTGGAATGTTCCAGTGTATGGTGGGCCCCATCTATCATTCTCCAGAGTATAGTGCTCCCCAAAAATTGCTGTCCCAACATTGAAAACAATCAAATAAGTCTCCTCGCTAGGGAATCCCTGTACTTGTCTGGATTCCTCGTCGTCCCCATCTTCCATCTCACTGCACAGTATTTCAACTTTGCAAGTGCTGTGATCCTGAGCAAGCAGGGGGGGCCCACTCGTTGGCGACGGCACTGGCACAGGGCCCCTGATAGTACGGTGGTGTGTCTGATGGCGGGTGGGCCGAACCTGCACTTTCATCTGCAGCTTCCTCTTTGTCACCGTGTAAGATGGAACTGTATATGGGAAGGGTAACCTGAGTTTCATCAGGGTCAGATTCAGGTCGTGTAGCGTGCGAGGGGAATGTAGTGGTCTGGGTCAATGTACCAGCAGATTCATCGACCAGTGGCTGGGCATCAGTGCACTTGTGTCGCCCCCAGGAGTACGGTCGCCACAGTGGCATTACCTTCTTCCTAGGGAGTGTGATGTCATGCTTGGGAGCAACGAAGGATCTCTCTAGCAGGTTAACTGATTGGGCGGCGTTATTCCCACGAGTCATGACCCTCCAAACAGCGTTCATGAAGGCAAAGTGTTTGTTTTACGTGGGCAGTATGGTTGCAAAGCTGAACCTTAAAGGAATGTCCAGAAGGGCACCACCAGGAGTGGAGCCTACGGTTAAATTCGACTCCACCTGGGAAACCTCAACCATGCCAGCTACAGAACAGATGCACACATTGCAAGCTTAATTCCGTTAACGAACGAGACTCCGTCATGCCCCGCGGTCCGAGTCCGGCTTACTAGAGGGACACGTGAGGCTCTGGCACATGAGATTGGCCAATAACTGGTGTGTCATGCCCTTACATGTCCGTGGCTGCATGTGCGCTACACTGAAAAGGCCAGCGTTTGTCGCTTACAGGTGCAGATAACCCGCTGAACAACGTTAGTGATGGGGATCACTGATTACAATTATTACCCGCGAACAATGATTTCCCAGTAAGTGCAGGTCAACCGCAGTTCCGGAATTAGAAAAAACCAAAAGCAAAACACAAAACAAAAATCCATCCTGTCTGGCCTATACTATTACTGGTGGTTCAGTCCGTCTGTCCTTGTTCACATTTACGTCACTTAACAAGTGGAAAGGTTTTAAATACAAGAGTTAGGACTGTCCCACAAGGGTTGCCGTGACGTGGCGGGATGGCTTCTACATTATTTTGATCAAAATTATGTTAACTAAATACCCTATTATTACTATTATTACTACCTTCATGCAATTTTTGCAATATATATTTTTTTACTTTTTTATTCCAGGATATTTGTTTTGTGTTTTGCTTTTGGTTTTCTCTGTGTAAAGGTCATGTGTTCATATGCAATTACATTTTGCATGCACATTAATTTACTTTTTCTGCTCAGACCCAGTTTCTCCTTTGTTTCATTGTGCATTCTGTGCATATAAGGGTGTGACCGCCCTGTTTCTGAGTTGGTAAATCCATCCTGTCTGGCCTATACTATTACTGGTGGTTCAGTCCGTCTGTCCTTGTTCACATTTACGTCACTTGACAAGTGGAAAGGTTTTAAATACAAGAGTTAGGACTGTCCCACAAGGGTTGCCGTGACGTGGCGGGATGGCTTCTACATTATTTTGATCAAAATTATGTTAACTAAATACCCTTATTATTACTATTATTACTACCTTCATGCAATTTTTGCAATATATATTTTTTTACTTTTTTATTCCAGGATATTTGTTTTGTGTTTTGCTTTTGGTTTTCTCTGTGTAAAGGTCATGTGTTCATATGCAATTACATTTTGCATGCACATTAATTTACTTTTTCTGCTCAGACCCAGTTTCTCCTTAGTTCCGGAATTAGGCCTAACCGTCATTCCTGAAAAAATGAAAAACTTACGTGTGCAAACCACAGGTGCTGTAGCTTGCTTAACAGCTCGCCAGCCGTTCTCACGCCCAGTATGGATTACACGTGATTGCACAAAGGTGAGAAAGGGTACCATATCCCCAGATAACATGTATGGATAGCGTACACATTCAAAATATATGTCTATACATCAGGAGGCAGGCTCAGACGGTGTTAGGCCCAGTATGGATTGCACGTGATTGCACAAAGGTGAGAAAGGGTACCGTATCCCCAGATAACATGTATGGATAGCGTACACATTCAAAATATATGTCTATACATCAGGAGGCAGGCTCAGACGGTGTTAGGCCCAGTATGGATTGCACGTGATTGCACAAAGGTTAGAAAGGGTACCGTTTCCCCTGATAACATGTATGGATAGCGTACACATTCAAAATATATGTCTCAGGAGGCAGGCTCAGACGGTGTTAGGCCCAGTATGGATTGCACGTGATTGCACAAAGGTTAGAAAGGGTACCGTTTCCCCGGATAACATGTATGGATAGCGTACACATTCAAAATATATGTCTCAGGAGGCAGGCTCAGACGGTGTTAGGCCCAGTATGGATTGCACGTGATTGCACAAAGGTTAGAAAGGGTACCGTATCCCCAGATAACATGTATGGATAGCGTACACATTCAAAATATATGTCTCAGGAGGCAGGCTCAGACGGTGTTAGGCCCAGTATGGATTGCACGTGATTGCACAATGGTTAGAAAGGGTACCGTATCCCCGGATAACATGTATGGATAGCGTACACATTCAAAATATATGTCTCAGGTGGCAGGCTCAGACGGTGTTAGGCCCAGTATGGATTGCACGTGATTGCACAAAGGTGAGAAAGGGTACCATATCCCCAGATAACATGTATGGATAGCGTACACATTCAAAATATATGTCTATACATCAGGAGGCAGGCTCAGATGGTGTTAGGCCCAGTATGGATTGCACGTGATTGCAAAAAGGTTAGAAAGGGTAACGTTTCCCCGGATAACATGTATCGATAGCGTACACATTCAAAATATATGTCTCAGGAGGCAGGCTCAGACGGTGTTAGGCCCAGTATGGATTGCACGTGATTGCACAAAGGTTAGAAAGGGTACCGTAACCCCGGAAAACATGTATGGATAGCGTACACATTCAAAATATATGTCTCAGGAGGCAGGCTCAGACGGTGTTAGGCCCAGTATGGATTGCATGTGATTGCACAAAGGTTAGAAAGGGTACCGTTTCCCCGGATAACATGTATGGATAGCGTACACATTCAAAATATATGTCTCAGGAGGCAGGCTCAGACGGTGTTAGGCCCAGTATGGATTGCACGTGATTGCACAAAGGTTAGAAAGGGTACTGTATCCCCGGATAACATGTATGGATAGCGTACACATTCAAAATATATGTCTCAGGAGGCAGGCTCAGACGGTGTTAGGCCCAGTATGGATTGCACGTGATTGCACAAAGGTTAGAAAGGGTAGCGTTTCCCCAGATAACATGTATGGATAGCGTACACATTCAAAATATATGTCTCAGGAGGCAGGTTCAGACGGTGTTAGGCCCAGTATGGATTGCACGTGATTGCACAAAGGTTAGAAAGGGTACCGTATCCCCGGATAACATGTATGGATAGCGTACACATTCAAAATATATGTCTCAGGAGGCAGGCTCAGACGGTGTTAGGCCCAGTATGGATTGCACGTGATTGCACAAAGGTTAGAAAGGGTACCGTTTCCCTGGATAACATGTATGGATAGCGTACACATTCAAAATATATGTCTATACATCAGGAGGAAGGCTCAGATGGTGTCAGGCACAGTATGGATTTGACGGCCCAGACTACACAGCGGAGGAGCAGGGAGAGGTAAAGATTGCAAATGCTGGGGCCCTGCCCAAGCAAGGGGGCCCACTCGTGGGCATCGGTACTGGCACTGGGCCCCTCATAGTACGGCGGTGTGTCTGACGGCGGGTGTGCACCACCACCGTCAGAGACACTTGATTGCACTATGAAGGACCCTGTACCAGTGCCCGCGCCCAAGAGTCGGCCTACCCACTTGTCCAGGGCAACGGCACTCACACGGTGTCGTGCGCTAGGTGGTGACCCCGGCCATGGGGGGGGAGGCAGCACAGTTAGGGAGTTTTAGAAAGTGGCATATGTTGATGTTGGACATTCAGCTGATGCAAAAGGTGAAATAGGTCAAGTCCCAGGAAGAGGTGGACCAAAGCAAGCCATTTTTCTGTCACCCTATGTGTCATCAGAGGAAGGTGGGACAAAATCCTTGGAAACCCATGCGTGGTTCATTTTAATGAAGGTTAGATCATCCACATTTTGGGTTGACAGACGGGTCCTTTTTTCTGTCAGGATTGATCCAGCTGCGCTGAAGACTCTTTCCGATAGCACACTTGCAGCTGGGCAAGCGAGCTCCTGTAAGGCATATTGTGCCAATTCAGGCCAGGTGTCCAGTTTAGCGGCCCAATAGTCAAAGGGGAATGACCTGTGTGGGAGAACATCGATATGGGAGGAAAAGTAGTTTGTAACCATAGTTGACAACTGCTGTCTCCTGTCACTTTCCATCGATGCAGTATTACCAGTTGTGTGAGCGGTACTTGAAAAATCAGTCCACAACATTGTCATGAAACCCCTGTCTCCAACGCCACTTCTGCTGTGTGCACCACGAACACCTCTGCCAAGCTGCCCCCGGCCCGTACGGCTCGTGTGAGAACCATCACCGCTGCTGTGTGCTGGGAATGCCTCAAGCAACCGATTTACCAGAGTTGCTTGTTTATTAGCCAATATTAGGTCAAGGTTCTCCTGTGGCATGTTTTGTAATTTGCCTTTATAGCGTGGATCCAGGATGCTGGCCAACCAGTAGCTGTCATCGTTCATCATTTTGGCAATGCGTGGGTCCCTTTTTAGGATCTGCAAGGCATAATCTGACATGTGGGCCAATGTTCCCGGTGTCAATGATGCACTGCGAGTGCTGGTTGGAGGAGCACTTTCTGGCAAATCCACATCCCTCCAGTCACGCACAAACCCTGTACCAGACCTTGCCACGCCAACATTTTCACTTGCCCCACGAGATGCATCCTCCTCCCCTAAGTAATCATCCCCATCATCCTCCTCCTCTTCTTCCTCCACCTCGTCCAGGAGAGGTCCCTGAGCAGACAATGGCTGAATGTCATCAAGGATTCCCTCCTCCTCTTCCTCCTCATCAACATTGGCTGCAGACGCCTGCTCCTTAAGGTGCGTCAAAGTTTGCATGAGCAGACGCATAAGTGGGATGCTCATGCTTAGGATGGCGTCGTCTGCGCTTACCAGCCGTGTGCATTCCTCAAAACACTGAAGGACTTTACAGAGGTCTTTCAGCTTCGACCACTGCACACCTGTCAACTCCATGTCTGCTCTCAAAGTGCCTGGCCCTGTATCCTCCCACAAATGCATTATGGCCTGCCTCTGCTCGCACAGCCGCTCCACCATGTGCAGGGTGGAGTTCCACCTTGTTACAATGTCGATAATGAGGCGGTGGTTGGGAAGGTGGAGCAATCGCTGCAGCTTCTGCATACGAACGGAGTGTACAGGCGACTGGCGGATGTGCGCGCACAGTCTTCGCACCTTCTGGAGCAGGGCTGTTAACTCCGGATAATTTTTGAGGAAGCACTGCACCACCAGGTTCAAGGTGTGAGCCAAGCAAGGTATATGGCTGAGTTTTGAAAGGGCTATGGCTGCCACAAAATTACGGCCGTTATCACTAACTACCTTGCCTGCCTCAAGATGTACACTGCCCAGACATGACTCAGTTTGTCGCTTCAAGTACTCGGCCAGCACCTCGGCGGTGTGTCTGTTGCCCAAACACATCATCTGCAACACAGCCTGTTGACGCTTTCCACTAGCTGCTCGATAGGGGGACACATCGTGTGCAACAGTGGCAGCTGCAGATGGAGTGCTCGTACGACTGCGCTCTGTGGACGAGCTTTCGCTTCTGGAGGAGGAGGAGGAGGAGGGTCGAACGCCTACAGCCAACTGTTTCCTATACCGTGGGCTAGGCAGCACTGTCCCACCACCGCTGTCCCCTGTGGACCCTGCATCCACCACATTAACCCAGTGCGCAGTGATGGACACGTAACGGCCCTGGCCATGCCGACTGGACCATGCATCAGTTGTGAGGTGCACCTTTCCGCTCACTGACTGCTTGAGTGCATGGACAATGCGGTCTTTCACATGATGGTGGAGGGCTGGGATGGCTTTGCGAGAGAAGAAGTGGCGACTGGGTAGGTCATAGCGTGGTACTGCATAGGCCATGAGTTCGCGGAAAGCTGTGCTTTCCACCAACCGAAAGGGCATCATCTCAAACGAGATTAGTTTGGCAATGTGGGTGTTCAAACCCAGTGTACGCGGATGAGAGACTGAGTACTTTCTTGACCTACTCATAGTGTCTGGGAGGGTGAGCTGGACTTGAGAGCTGCATATGGTGGAAGTAGCGGTGGACAGGGCGGACTGAGAGAGGGTTGATGATGGTGATGGAGTTGGTGTTATTTCTGATGGCCTAGAATCAGTCTTTCGTTGATATAACAGTGGGATTCCCTGACTGCTGTGGCCTTGCAACGACACCTCAACATTTGCTGCTGTGCTAACCGGTGGGCTTACAGTGGGGGAAACAATGTAGCGTTGCTGACTACCTTCGTTGTGATCAGTTGCACATGTGGCACTTGAGGTTTGGTGTTGTGTCCACGCTTGCAAGTGCATGCTGGTTAAATGTCTAAGCATGCAACTGGTATTCAAATTTTTCAGATTTTTCCCTCGGCTAAAGGTCTTTGCGCACTTCTTACAGATAACCTTGATCATGAGGATTTTGTTTAAAAAAGTGCCACACTGCACTCTTCCTACTTTGGCAGACATTTTGCGGCCTAGCACGCTGTGATCTTTTGACCCTCTGGACAAGCTGTCCAGCAACTCTTTTGATGTTTGGAACCTGTCTTTGGAGTGCTCCGGGCCTGCCAGATAACAGCTGTTGCGATGTCGATGTCTGCTGTGGATGCTCCTCATCTGAGCTATTGGAAGCAGCACCCTCTTCCCCCAATGGATGCCAATTTGGGTCAACAACTGGGTCATCCATCACCTCCTCTTCTATGTCATGTGCACCTTCCTCTGTGTCACCGTGTATGGTGGTATAGTGTGCGGGAAGGGGCACCTGAGTCTCATCAGGGTCAGAATCTGGCTCTGTACACTGCGAGGACAATGTAGTGCTCTGAGTGAATGTACCAGCAGAATCATCCATCAGCGGCTGTGCATCAGTGCACTCCATGTCAGATTCATCTTGGCCTGGGTAATTCACCATTTCACTTGATAATCCAGGCATGGTATGTGAAAAGAGCTCCATGGAGTAATCAGTAGTATGGCCTGCGTCATCCTTCAATCTTGGTTGGGGTGAAGGACACAAGGAAAGGTGTGGTTCATGAACATGAGCCTCCAATGACGACTCAGTGCTTTTACTTTTTACAACTGAAGAAGAGGAGGCGATAGAGCTGGAGGCTGAGTCAGCAATGTAAGACAAAACTTTTTCCTGATGCTCTGGCTTTAAAAGCGGTTTGCCAACTCCTAGAAAACTAAGCGTTCGAGGCCTTATGTAGCCAGACGATGACGCAGGCTCAGCACCTCCTGCATTCGGT
This sequence comes from Dendrobates tinctorius, assembly GCF_039654945.1. Classification (NCBI taxonomy): domain Eukaryota; kingdom Metazoa; phylum Chordata; class Amphibia; order Anura; family Dendrobatidae; genus Dendrobates; species Dendrobates tinctorius. The sequence continues at coordinate 10,958,560 of NW_027361870.1, forward strand.
CCTATTTTGCTCTTGCCACTACCATCAGATCCACCACCAACACCATCATTACCAGCTGCCAACCCCCGCCCAATTCCACGGCCTCTTCCACCAGCCTTCCTCATTTTTGGTAGAAATGTAGACAAAATCCAACAAACTATATAGTAATGTAAAACAAGGTACAAGGTGTCTATAGGACAGGGGAGATTTTGAATTTCTGCAGACACTTGTGGACACTGGACACTTTTGGATTGTGTGAGGCCCACTGATATCTGAGCGCATGTCACAGGCTCGATGGCACAGCTGTGACCAAAGTGACTAGAGGATAAGGGAGATTTTGAATCTCTGCACAGACTTTTGGACACTGGACACTTTTGGATTGTGTGAGGCCCAATGAATATCTGAGCGCTATGTGACAGGCTCGATGGCACAGCTGTGACCAAAGTGACTAGAGGATAAGGGAGATTTTGAATCTCTGCACACACTTTTGGACACTGGACACTTTTGGATTGTGTGAGGCCCAATGAATATCTGAGCGCTATGTGACAGGCTCGATGGCACAGCTGTGACCAAAGTGACTAGAGGATAAGGGAGATTTTGAATCTCTGCACACACTTTTGGACACTGGAAACTTTTGGATTGTGTGAGGCCCAATGAATATCTGAGCGCTATGTGACAGGCTCGATGGCACAGCTGTGACCAAAGTGACTAGAGGATAAGGGAGATTTTGAATCTCTGCACACACTTTTGGACACTGGACACTTTTGGATTGTGTGAGGCCCAATGAATATCTGAGCGCTATGTGACAGGCTCGATGGCACAGCTGTGACCAAAGTGACTAGAGGATAAGGGAGATTTTGAATCTCTGCACACACTTTTGGACACTGGACACTTTTGGATTGTGTGAGGCCCAATGAATATCTGAGCGCTATGTGACAGGATCGATGGCACAGCTGTGACCAAAGTGACTAGAGGATAAGGGAGATTTTGAATCTCTGCACACACTTTTGGACACTGGACACTTTTGGATTGTGTGAGGCCCAATGAATATCTGAGCGCTATGTGACAGGCTCGATGGCACAGCTGTGACCAAAGTGACTAGAGGATAAGGGAGATTTTGAATCTCTGCACACACTTTTGGACACTGGACACTTTTGGATTGTGTGAGGCGCAATTAATATCTGAGTGCTATGTGACAGGCTCGATGGCACAGCTGTGACCAAAGTGACTAGAGGATAAGGGAGATTTTGAATCTCTGCACACACTTTTGGACACTGGACACTTTTGGATTGTGTGAGGCCCAATGAATATCTGAGCGCTATGTGACAGGCTCGATGGCACAGCTGTGACCAAAGTGACTAGAGGATAAGGGAGATTTTGAATCTCTGCACACACTTTTGGACACTGGACACTTTTGGATTGTGTGAGGCCCAATGAATATCTGAGCGCTATGTGACAGGCTCGATGGCACAGCTGTGACCAAAGTGACTAGAGGATAAGGGAGATTTTGAATCTCTGCACACACTTTTGGACACTGGACACTTTTGGATTGTGTGAGGCCCAATGAATATCTGAGCGCTATGTGACAGGCTCGATGGCACAGCTGTGACCAAAGTGACTAGAGGATAAGGGAGATTTTGAATCTCTGCACACACTTTTGGACACTGGACACTTTTGGATTGTGTGAGGCCCAATGCATATCTGAGCGCTATGTGACAGGCTCGATGGCACAGCTGTGACCAAAGTGACTAGAGGATAAGGGAGATTTTGAATCTCTGCACACACTTTTGGACACTGGACACTTTTGGATTGTGTGAGGCCCAATGAATATCTGAGCGCTATGTGACAGGCTCGATGGCACAGCTGTGACCAAAGTGACTAGAGGATAAGGGAGATTTTGGATTTCTGCAGACACTTTTGGACACTGGACACTTTTGGATTGTGTGAGGCCCAATGAATATCTGAGCGCTATGTGACAGGCTCGATGGCACAGCTGTGACCAAAGTGACTAGAGGATAAGGGAGATTTTGAATTTCTGCAGACACTTGTGGACACTGGACACTTTTGGATTGTGTGAGGCCCACTGATATCTGAGTGCTATGTCACAGGCTCGATGGCATAGCTGTGACAAAAGTGACTAGAGGATAAGGGAGATTGGATTGCTTTTAAAAAAGCAGTTTGCAGAGCAGTGGGTAAACAGCAATGCCAGCCTGTCAGGAAGCCTTAAAAGGCAGCCCAACAACCAACACCACTGATACACCACAATATAGCCTCCCCTTGCACTGCACACACAGTGACTGGTGTGTTGTGCAGGCCAAATTGCTAGCAGCAGAAGCAGTTTTTTTTTCTTCTCAGCAGGACAAAAAAAAAAAATTGGGATTGCTTTTAAAAAAGCAGTTTGCAGAGCAGTTGGTAAACAGCAATGCAGGAATGTCAGGAAGCCTTAGAAGGCAGCCCAACAACCAACACCACTGATACACCACTATATAGCCTCCCCTTGCACTGCACACACAGTGACTGGTGTGTTGTGCAGGCCAAATCGCTAGCAGCAGAAGCAGTTTTTTTGTCTTCTTCCCTGCCTAACGCTCTCCCTACAGAATCAGCAGCAACCTCTCCCTATACTGAGATCGGCAGAAGTAAGATGGCGGTCGGCGTGCACGCCCTTTTATACCCCCTGTGACGCCCACCAAAGCAAGCCAATCACTTGCATGCCCTTCTGAAAGATGGTGGTGACCCCTGCCTATGTCATCACGTTGCCCACAGTGTCCGTGGATCCTGATTGGCTGAAAAAGAGCGCAAAACAAACTTTTGAAACGCGACTTTGGCGCGTAAGTCGCCGACCTCGTGGCCGACCTCATCCTAGGGTCGGGTTTCGTTTCATGAAACCCAACTTTGCCAAAAGTCGGCGACTTTTGAAATTTTTCGACCCGTTTCGCTCAACTCTACTTACGACAACTACAAGGTCAAACAATTTCATTTTACTATGAATTGTTGTAATGAAGTATTTCCTGCATTGCTGCAAGTTCACACTGTGTTTGGGGAATACACTTGTCAGGAATGATTGAAACATGCAAGAGATTACCGCAGACATACTGTATCTTTTTGGTGTGTTTTCATCAGAGATGTACATAGAAATTATAGTGCCCAATAAGCAAGAGGTCATATTGGGCCCCACGCCCCCCCCAAGAAACTTTGGTGGAGTAGGTGCGGTCAGGACACATAGGAGCAATCACTGAAAAGCATACCCATTACCTTTCAAACACAGGGTGAGGGGCATTTATTGCAGCATGTACACATAACGTCCCTGCTGAAGCCCCTTTGAGTCCTCACCAACTTACATAGCCCTAATAGTGTGTTATGTCCTCAAAAATGCCCCCCAACAATAAGATATCTTACAGTGAATCCCTCCACATAATTTGTTTCCAAAATAACCCCTCATCACGCACAGCATACCGTAATCACCTTTACAGCTCCCTCACACAGTATGTTGAACCTCACATTATATACAAAGTACGATGGCCCCCACAGCATCTAACAGTATGATGATGAACCACAGGACCCTATATAGTATGGTGGCCTTACAGCCCTAAAACAGTATTATGTTCCCAAAAGATCCTCAGAGAATAATGGACCACATATTAGCCCTTACAGTATAATGACCCCCAACAGTTCCGTGGCATAGTATGATGGCTTCTACACAGTATGATGGTCAGCACACAGAATGATGGCCCCTAGAGCCCTCTCAAAAGTATGATGGCCCCACAGTACAACAGTCCCAACAGCACCCTCACATAATATGATGACCCCCACAGTATAGTCTTTTGTTAAAATAAAAATACTCATTTAACTCCATTCAACAGCAGCTACAGTCTGTATTACCGTATGTAGAGACATACTCTGTATAATGGGCAAGATGCAGTGACATTATCACGTCCACTGCATTGAGTCTCAGAGCTCAGACACACAAGCTGAAGGATGAACAGCAACACAATGGACTCCCTGTTCTATCACTATATTCAACGTTAACTGCCTTCCGAAGACACAGATACCACTGGAAGTTGGACAGTGCAATTCAGCACCGGGCCACCCCAGTTCACGGACCCCATAGAGGTCACTATGGGAAATATACCCCTGACTTTCTGCTGTATTTAATAGTGTAGTTGAGTAGTAGAGTTATAATATACACACTGACATATAATGGCAAAGCCAGAGCAAAAAGAACTGTCATTTCAAGATGTATATTGCTAATGAAAATCTGTCCTTCCTTAAATGTTCTCTTGCCTTGACATAACCTAAGACATAGGGGAAATAAGACTAACTTTATAAGAAAAATAATATCTGGTGGAAAAATGCTTCTGCTATATATTTCCAAATGAGGCCGCCCAGTGGTTGTGATGTGACTTGCATCCTATTTAGAGTCCTTAATAAAAAAATAATTGTGGAGGTTTAAGGCTCATGCGACACTTAAATCACAATATCTCACTGCGAATTTGCATCTAATGATTTTCTATTGTGTCATTCAATGAATGCAACACAGTCGCAAATATTTCTAAATGTGCTTCAAGTCACCTCAGTCTGACTTTTTTGGCGGTTTTCTTTTTTCAGCAAAATCACAGCCCTAAAAGATAACTAATGCGACAGCAAGAAGCAGATAAGTTGCACAGCTCATTTTGGTTGCGCGACACATGTTGCCGTGTAGCCTGAAGCCAAGGGTGCACACATCTGTTTTGTAACATTAAAGTTCTACAAAAAGTCCCAAACCCTGGTTGACCCCAGCATTACTTTTCTCTAGTTTACTAAGGAATTTGCGTTATATTCAAGTGGGAAAGCGACTGCTCAGATCTTTGTACTTCTCTCACTGCAGTACTGTAATGATGTAAACACATTTGCAGTATGATGAAACAGTTCGTTCATGCTGCCTGAACCAGGACAGCATGAATCAGAAACCAGCGCTGTAATCTCACCTTGAACGTTTCATTAGTCTACTCAAAGCCTGCCGGGAATCATACGACTCAGATGGCCGGTCCAAGAGGCAGGTCCCCAGCGGCTTCTCTCCCTATACACACATACCGCAAAAATTATGGAGCCAGACTCTGATTCATGTTGCTCATAGTTCAGGGAGCATTAATCTTCGGCTACTCTTTAGTGCATCATTTCTTTTATAGGATTAATCATTACCATGGACTTATCATGTAATCGAGATGTCATATTGTCCATCATTTATTTACAAGAATGATCCAGTCTACTGCCGAGAATAGGAAAGGATTTAACGGCTGCGTGAGGTCATCTAATCCAAATTAATTCATAATACGTGACCTGTTCCAGGTACCCAAAATTCTCCACAATTCCAATATCTCACCACTGGGCCATAGACTTGATAGTAACCATATACTGTGATTGTAAATGTGCTTAAGTTGGACTTCATTGCAACTCTTGAAATAAATAGCTCGTCTAAAGCTGTCACTGTGCTTCTACGAGGCTCCTGCCAAAATGCTGAAAAATTACATTACAGCTCATTGTATAGGAATTCTCACTTCACCAGGCGTCTCCTGACACCGGACAACATGTAGGTAAAGTCAGAATATCACGTAGGTCAGTATTAAGCCTGCGACTCAATCTGTGGCTAGCCTGTGGTTGCAGAACTACCACTACCATCATGCCCCAACTGCTGGCACTGCAAAGACATGCTGGGAGTAGTAGATAGCAACAGTTAGACAATTAAAAGTCGGAGTTTATTGGTGTAAACAATAAAATAAACAACCCTTCTTTGGACTGAAATTCCATGTTAGAGGGGGGATGGATGGATTTTTAAAGCCTCTACTTTAAAGGGGTTGTTGCTCTAAAAAAAAAAAAAAGTTCATACCATTTGCTGCAATAGTTCTAAAAACAAAGTAAGCAATTCCAAGCTGGATCCAACAGCAACTCTCCACTTCTGCCTCGGTCTCTGCTGTTCCATCACCGACTCTCCACTTCCGTCCCGGTCTCTGCTGTTCCAACACCTACTCTCCACATCTGCCTTGGTATTTGCCTTTGGGCTGCATCACTGTCTACATGGATTCATTGCTGCAGCCAAACAACAGAGGCTGAGGCAGTAGTGGAGTAGTCGCTGGACCTGGGGAGGGTAAGTAGTACTCTATTTACTTTTTTTGTGTAATAACTACCACTGCATATGACATGAATATTTTTAAAAGAGGACAATCCCTTTAACAGACAGCTAAATATATGGCCACTGTTAGGAGCCGTGTGAACAATACCTTAAAGGGGTTGTCTACTACTGTCCCCAAAGTGCTATATAAATTAAAATCTAAAAAGAAATTTATTTTTACCGTCCAAACTGGCACCACTTTGCTATCTGCCCCGTCTCCTGACATGAACAATGTTACGTGACAACTGATTTTTATGGCAACCATATTGAAAACTTAACGTACCATGACCATATGTATGATGCCTATAACCCGTGTATGGAAAGTTATCAACATTTAAAGGGATATTTCCATCTCAAAGATCCTATCCCAATATGTAGTCTGTGTAATAATAATATTAGCAAATGCCTCCAATTAGAAGTGTGGTATAGTTCCTCTGATTCGCTATGTCGCTTACCTCATGTGCAAGGCATAGAAGTAACTTGGGTATCCATGGTTACGACCACTAACAGCTAACTAACTGTCACTATATGAGTGATCATAACCATGGACATCAAATTTACTGCAATGCCCTGCACATGGGGTAAGCAATATAGCAAATCAGAGGAACTATACTGCATTTCTAATTGAAGGTGTTTGCTATTATTATTATTGCTACACCTGCTACATGTTGGGATAGGGTCTTGGAAATAGGAATACCCCTTTAATGGAATCATACAAAAAAAAGTGTTTTGTGATATAAATTTTCAATTACAAATGTTAGTTCTGCAATACGAGTAAAAAATACAGATGTGTTTATTATAAAATCATGATTATAAAATCATCTGTGGCGCCCCTGAGGATCAGTTGCCACAGAGGTACTGCACCTCCTCCTGAGGTGTGGTATCCCACCATCCAGGTAAGGTGGAGACTCCTGACCACACTCCAACACCTGCACCCCACACCACAAAGCAGAGTAGCAAAGCACCTTCGGTGGCTCCCTGCTTGGAACACGAAACGTGCTGGGAGGTAAGTGGAGTTCGATGTCATTACAAGGAGCTGGAAGAGTTTAGGATGAGAGGTCAGTTGGTTAGAGAGTTGGAGAGAAGAAGATCCCTGGAGAGAGGGATAGATGGATGGAAGTGCTGCAGCAGATCCCAGTGACCTGTGTTGTGAGTTCATTTTCCCCTTCACTACTGAGGCCCGAGGAACTCCCTCTTCTGGTAAAGAAAGGTAGTGAGCCTGATTATCAAACACCTGAGTCTGATGATGATGACTGGCTGAGTGGAGTTACTGACTGGATATAAGGCTGCCTACGCCCTTCTGCCCTGCGGGTGATTTCTCTGTGGGATCCTTGGAGACCAGTCTGAATTCCTGCTCCTCTAAAGCTAAGTTTTCTGCTCGGCTTTTTGCATTTGTGCTTAGACTTTGTTTTGCTTTGTTTTTCTGGATTTCTGCCGTTCCCTGCTGGGGTGTGCTGAATTCCTTTAGCTCTGTCTTCTGAAAATACCTGAGTGCTGATTTAGTTTTTGAAGCCTAGCTGCTTCAGGGTCTTTTTCATATCAGTTTGTTGGCTTATGTCTTTGATAGGGTTTTGGCAGATTGCAGACAGCAACCTTCCTTTCCTTTTCTGTTTAGTTAGCTTGGGCTCCATCGTTTGCTCGGCCTATCTTTCTATCTGTGTGAGTGTTTTTTCATCTTGCTTCACCGTCATTATATGTTGGGGGCTGCCTTTTACTTTGGGGTCTGCTCTGGGGCAGTTTAGATTTCCTTTTCTCTCTTTAGGCTATTTACCTCTCCGGCTGTGATCGAGGGGTCTAGGGCATCGTAGGAATCCCCCACGGCTACTGCTAGTTGTGTTGATAGGTTCAGGGGTCTGCAATCTGATAGTTGCCAACTTCTCTGGTTTTCTGGACGTAGCTTCTATTTTTGTGTCTGCCTCCTACGGTGACTCAGTCATAACAGACTTGGGTTGCTGGCACAGAAAAGGAAGAGAGAGAGCAACATAGACTGAAGCCTGATTCTTCATAGAAAGAAAGACTAGAACGGAACGTGATGAGTAAAAGGGAACAGAGGACATGGGTTAGAAGAGAACCCATCCTAGAAGTTCCAAGCGCAAGGCCAGGGCCCGGTCCCCGAGGTTGTATGGATACTAATGGTCCTGCAGCAGACACTGGTGGAATAGAAGTAGTGACCATTTTATTCCCACACAAGACTTGGGGGCACAACAGCAACTGGATAGTGAGCCGGGACTTAGTAGCAAGAAGTCCCTGAAGCAGGCTACAGCTGTCTGCCGTACAAGTAGAGTTCATAAGAACATCGGACAGGAAGAACTCCAGTGTAACTCAGTACTAGGAGTACTTCATTTAAAGGCGCTATAAGAGGAGGTGTTCAGAAAGGCACATGTTGGCGGAGTGTTGGAAAGGAGTATTCCATCTGGCCTGGAGCTTGACTGAGTCCCTGACCCGGAGGACACGGCACGGAGGCAGGCACCTGTTGTACAACAGACTGAGGAGTAAAGCTTTGGAACTACATGCCCTAGTGTCCTCCACTTATTCCTGCGCCAACCTGCCCAGCACTGCTACATCCCTCGCGCCTGACACTACACCATCTATGTGTCACTTCACCTACTCTGCCCTGGGACTACAGCCCTGCCTGTGGAGGGCTATAACATCACTGCTGCACCACACCATCTGTCCCAGAGGATCTGTCTGCAGCGTCGGCTTACATCTTCATTGCCGAACACCACAGGTGGCGTCACGAATCACTTATAAACTTTCATCACCATAAGCACACTGAAACAACCTCTTTTACAATGGGCGCCCAGGGCCACGTGCCGGGTTACAGCTGCCGTGATATTTCCCATTGGAGCTCATCGGGCCCGGTAACGAGTACTCCACAGCCCTGGGTGTGAGGGCGCCCCACATCTAGCTTATGAGAATATATGTTGCGATACGAAAAGCTTTCGACACAAGTGCACCACGTATTTTTAATTCTTAGAAATGAGCAATTCTGAATTTTAAAGACGAACCGTAGTATAAAGCAATCATCTCTTAAATATCTACTTTATTAGAAGGAAAGATTGAAGATTAATTAGAAAATAGATCTTGCAGAACAAAACCCGTCCACAGTATCCTGAACAGCTGATCTCCTACCGAGACTCACAGCAGCAAGAAAAAGAATCTCGATTTCTTCACACTTTGATTTCTTTTGTTTACTTTGCTCTAATTTCTCTTTACAGGAAAAGTAATAATTATAGTTATGTAGGTCACCTGTCATAGAGTTAATAATATACTAAGTTCACTGTGCATTGCTGATGAATAGATTTGAAAGGTCTCCATTTGATATGACTTTTTAATTGGTTGATTAAACTAGTAATAACTTTTTCTTTTGTTTTTTTTGTTTTACAATTTTTTTTTTTTCTAGAGAAGTGCAAATCTGCTATGAAAGGACCCCGACAGGTTAGGAACAGATTATTATTTTCACATGAGATCTGATTTAAATTGTACGTATAAGTTAGAGTAAAGTCTGATTATATATTATACAATTATATATACATGTTATAGGCAAGTACATGGAGAACAAAAAAGGAGTGAATTTTTCCAAGAAATGTACCTAGAGCCTGCATACAAACCATAGATTCCTCTTTTCAAGTCAAGAGTGCATTATATGTATACTCACCTTGTTATCCACTCTGGACCATGTGCATGAGCAGATCACTATTCACAGAGGGTAGCTTTATGGGTGGAACTGCAACACATTTTAATTTCTATTATAAAATATGCTGGTTTTCTCACAAATGAAATATATTAAAAGAGTCACTAAAATGCTGCTTTTTCATAATGGTAAGGTAATGGTAAGTTATAAAACTTTGCAAAAAGCGTGGTTAATTTGACTTCATTCTTGGAAAAAAAATTGCATTTAAATGGCTTTCAAACCCCTACTTTGCCTCAGTCTATTTGCCTGCCTTTAAAGGGAATTGGTCACCAGGTTTTTGCTACTTCATCTGAGAGCAGTATCATGTAGGAAAAGAGACTTGGATTCTGTCACGTGGACCCGTCCTGTGTGACGCGACCAGCAGGCCGGTAACTAAAACAACTGGACGCGGCACGTGATACTGTCCTGTGTGACACGGCTCGCAGGCCGGTACTAAAATGACAAGACAAGGGGTAGGGAAACAGTTACAACGGTGGGCCCTGCGATAGGGAAAGTGGACGTGGAGACCTTCTGCACTCCCCTGAGTCAGTGTCCCTAACGCTCCTAACGTTCCCTATGCCGGTTCTGCACCGGGCGCCGATCACAAACCTGTCGCCCTAGCACACCCTACACCTATCCCTTGCTAGGGAGCTGGGTGGCGCAGGCACTGGCCTCACCGCTGCACTAATACACACTAAGGAAAAACACAAGCAGGAAAACACCACTTAGCTTTTCTCTGTTGCACTTGCTCCTGCCAACAGAGTCCACCACCAGCATGCAGCTCTCCTCCTGAATCGCAGCCACCAAGCTCTGTCAGAGCTACAAGGAAATCCCCTATGATTCCTTTCACACCAGGGCTAAGACAGTTCTGCAAGGAACGCTCTCCAGCTCCTCCACCAAGGATGGTTGAAATGAACACTATCACCCACACTGATTGCAACACCTGTGACTCTTTTATAGCAGATATATATAATACATAGCATGGCCATATATACCACAACTAAAAGAAGAGAACCATATATATATATATATAAAACACTTGTTTTATTTACTCCATTTAAAATTTTTTCAATAAAATGCCACATCAATATAATCACTTACAATAATACCCCATGAAAGGGGAAGCACAGGACCACAAGTGTAATGTTGATAAATCAGAAATTATCCAAATATGAAAACACAAATCTATGGGCTAATACACAAAGTGTATAGTTCTGCATCCTCTAGATTATAGTTTTTTTGGGGTTGGATGACAATTTATATCATAAATAGTGCCAAAGCATCACATTAAATACTATACATCCTCCCCATATCACCTTAATATCCTTGTTATCTTTATGCAACCAAAACTAACGTGTAGCCCAGTTATAAAGATTGCGTATGTGAGGGACCCTTTACAAAGTAACCCATACGTTTAACCAACTTTTTACTTACAAATTAGCCTCTGATAAGGTATAAGCCGTGGCCGTGCTTCCCTGCACCCCGACGCGCGTTTTGCCCGCTAGCTTCTTCCTGCTTCTTCTGCAGCAGGTGATTATTTTGATAAATGCAACACTCAGGAGGAGACAGGAGGAGACAGGAACTGACACATTTACTTCCATCATCCATACTTCCAAATGATTATGTTCTGATATCAAGTTTAGCTACGCTTTAAGTAAATACCGTATATCTTAAAATATTTAGAAATACATTTCTGAAGTCTGATGTCTTTTCTTTATACAAGGCCAAAGAACTGAAGCTATATGGACCAAAACTGCCACAAATCATGCACTTCTGAGCGTTTTTATACACAGTGCTCTCTAAGACCTAATATTATCAACAGTAACTACAAAAAAATACAAAAGCGTTCCAGAGACAGTTGCCAAATATAAATATCACAACCAAACAACCATACCAATCTGCACTAAATTTGACACATTGATAAATCAAGAGCTTCTGAAAATTCCAGACCAGGATTCAGATCTAGTGGTCCTACCGTTCTTGAGATATTTGCCCCTAAAAATGGAACCCAATCAAATATTAATGTACAGTCAATCTATTCAGGACACCACTAGAGAGGTGCAGAATTTATGCAGATAAGAAATGTTGGCTTCACATCAGAAGCAAGCAAAAGTTTTTAGCCACACAGAAAAACAGTTACACCATATAAATCCACACAAAGATTGGTAATTCTACTAATATACAGTGGGGGGGGGGGGGGGGGGGAAGTATTTAGTCAGCCACCAATTGTGCAAGTTCTCCCATGTAAAAAGATGAGGGGAGTTGGAAGTTTCGCCCCCAGCAGTTCGCCCCCGAACATTTCGCCCCCAGCATTTCGCCCCCAGGTTGTTTCGCCCCCGCACATTTCGCCCCCAGCAGTTCGCCCCAGGATGTTTCGCCCCCAGCAGTTCGCCCCGGATGTTTCGCCCCCGGAGGTTTCGCCCCCAGCAGTTTGCCCCCAGATGTTTCGCCCCCGGATGTTTTGCCCCCAGCAGTTCGCCCCCAGCAGTTCGACCCCACATGTTTCGCCCTCAGCAGTTCGCCCCCGGATGTTTCGCCCCCAGCAGTTCGCCCACAGCAGTTCGCCCCCACATGTTTCACCCCCAGCAGGTCACCCCCGGATGGTTCGCCCCCGGATGTTTCGCCCCCAGCAGTTCGCCCCCGGATGTTTCGCCCCCAGCAGTTCGCCCCCGGATGTTTCACCCCCGGATGTTTCGCCCCCTGTCAGTTCGCCCCCAGCAGTTCATCCCTGGATGTTTTGCCTCTAGCAATTTGCTCCTGGTTCTTTCGCATCCGGGAAAAACCTGCCTGAACTGAACATTGGCAGGTTTGCTTATCACTAATAATACACCATATGAGTCTAAGATATACAATAATGATCAAATTAGTTTTTTTTAATCTCAAACTTTGTTTTCTAGATGAGTAATTTTACAAACAGACAGGAAAATAGTAGGATTTCATTGGTTACTAAGGAGGTCGTGCCCCCTTGGGAGCAGAACGGATCCTGGCTCCCTATGATACATTCAGGGCTGCTTGTTCACAGCCCTCTGCAAAGCTCCCCTTCACCCTCCGCTCATGTGCTCTGTCCTGGACAAGAGGAGGGCTCCCCCCTGCCTGTGTAAAGCCGTTACAGGACGGAACACATTGGGGGGGCTTTGCAGAGGGCTGTAAACCAGCAGCCCTTTATACATCATAGGGAATATATTGTTAGCTGCATGCTCCTGTGCAGCCACGCCCTCTAGAATCCATCCACAAGTACTGCTACTAAGGAGAAACAACCTCCTTAGCAACCACTGAAATTCTGCAGCACATGGAGCTTTAACTTGGATGAGACTTTTCACACAGAAGTGAAGCTGCTGGAAGGTCTCCTTTGGAAATGAATATCATGGGCACAGGTACTATAACATAAGTTTTTTGCAGAGTTATGCTTTAACTGTATATATCAAAACTGTTTTAACAAGAAACATAAAAAGGTATAGAGGGGAAGGATTAGAAAAAAAGAGAAAATACAAATTGCAGGTTATAATGCTTGAATTATTTTACAGCTAAAAACACTGCTCTCAAAACATACAATATGTGACCATGAACTAAAAATCAAAGCTGTAGGCAATGCCTCTCAGATAATCCATCAAGCTTCTATTATCGAAATCTTGCACGATACGTTTAACCCTTGCTGAAATTGCAGCATACTTTTTGTTTCTTGCAGCGATGGGATTTCCTGCTATTATCTGAATAATTTCAAAACTATGGAGCTCTTGCTGATGTTTCAGACAGTTAATGAACCTGTATACATTTTGGAAAAGAGTACCACATGTTTCTCGAAAGCTACGGTGCCATCCTTCGACATCATTATTTGTTCGCTGTTGATCATTCAATGTTCGTTCATACACATTCCAGAATTGAACTGGAAACAAAGGTGCTTGACGTCCTCTGTGATTCATTCAACCGATGTAGCTGTCTTCAAAATAGTTGGCAATAGGTATTGCTTCTTGTGGAAAGTCAGGATCTTCCACCAATTCTTCAAATGATTGCACAACATTCTGTGGTGGTAGAAAGGCCAGGGCAGGTATCATGCGTATCCAACGGGCAAATTCATGGTCACCTTGGTATTGCATCTTGAGTCCTTCATTTTGAACTTTACGCCAAACCGACTGTGAAAGGTGGAAAAAGCAACCAGTCTTCACAAGGTTGGGGAATTCACTCTCAAATGCCTGTATTGCAGCTAGTTCAAAATCCAACATCAGGTTGTCTGGCTGCAGTCCAGGCTGCAAGTTCTTCAGCTCTTGCAGCAACCTCTGGTATGTAGAACGGCTCTTGTCTGTCAGCAAGGTGTACACTACAGGAACAACAAGGCCGCTGTGGACTACATGGATTGTGTAAAGTTGCTTAAACAAGGCTGGTGTAGTGAAAAACATGCCATCAGCAAACCACTCTTTACTTTGTGCCAGTAGATGGAGATTGTCTCTTGTTCCAAATATCAACATACGGCTGTGTCCATTTCCTAATTTAAAATGAAAGTATTAGTAGAGGAAATAACAGAAAAAGTGTAACAAGCAGCAGACAGAGTTTTGGGATAAATTCACAAAAAAAATATCCTAATCAGAAGACTCTGTTCATATCTCACATTAAATACTCACATTTTGCTCCAGATTTTCTGATTTCATAATAAAAAAACTGAAGCAAAATCTAGTGTGAAAAGGCCAACCAATAGTTTTTTACAACATATATTGTCCCAGTGGAAAATTATATATTTTTGTTTAAAATTAAAATTACTTCCAAACTTGAAATAGGTCACATTTTTAGGGTACCTTTAGACCCTTCAACTAGACGGCCGTTCAGCATGGCCGATCGCCACTATGCTGAACGGGCCGTCTAGTTGACAGCCGCATCCAGACGCGGCGTGCGGCTGGACGTCTGAATGAACGACTGGGCGGTCTGCCCGCCTGAATGGGGCATTCAATTCAGGCGGATGGGCACGCTAGAAGTCGGGTGGGCAGCACGGACGTTCGTGACGTCCGCGCTGCCTATGCTGTCTCATTGAGAGGATTGTGCAGGATGCAAAAAACGCCAGTAAAATCACCAGTGTGCTTTTGGCCTAAGGCATAACTGAATGGTCCATTAGGCTGGGGTCATATGCAGCATTAATGTGTAAATCCCATCCACATGCTGATGAAAAAATTTTGTTTACAAAAAAAAAACATGCAGTGCATCATGTCAATGTATGCTGCCATTATACAAACAAAATTCCAGCCATTCAGACAAGGGGCTGAAATCCTGCACTAAAACCTGCACCTAAATCCATAGAGTTAAGTGAAGATTTTGATACAGAATTAGGGTACCACAATAGTGGCCACAATTGCAGGCACAAATAGATTCCTGTGGGATCTCCAATTGCTACCGCAATTACAGCCGCTGAGGAGATGCCGCTCCACAATCCCCTTCCGTCAGTGGGCACGAGGCCTCAGGCTTTATCCAGACAAGCTGGATTTACAGGCGTATTCCGTGCTGTGTTTCCTGCCTGAAACCCGCCCTTTCATGTCTATGGTGCGGGTTGCGGACGGATTCCGGCCGGGGCCGGAAAACGCCCCACCGGAAAATAGCTTCAAAGCTATTTTCCGGTGGATCCCGGAAGGAATGGGAATGGGCAAGAGGGAAACCTCCCGAAAAATGCCTGCAAACCACGCCAAATACGCTCGGTTTAGGCCATAGCAGGGCATGGCCACGCCCATAGCAGAGCTTGGCCACGTCCCCTATTTGCAGAAGCGTTTTGCCAAAGCGCTTGCAAAGTGCTTAAAAAGTGCTTGGAAGCAGCAGGCAAAACGCATCTGCAAATCATGGCGTATCTCACCTGAGCTCCGGAGTTCAGCCCGACCTGTCCACGGATCTGCAGGACTGAACTACGAGAGCCGAGGAATCAGCCGGCGATGGCAGTTCAGTCCGTGCATGCCGCAGACAGGCGAGGCTGAACTCCGGGGCAGCATCCAGGACAGGTATGGCCAGTACAATGCTGCATATTTGGAATTAGTGTTGGCCGGTCCGATCACTGAAGATCGTAATTTATTACGATTTTCAGGCTGATCTTTATTTTAAATTACGATCCGATTTGTAGCCAGATCATGATGATGATCTGAATTAGAAATCGGAATCCTCCGTAATCTGAAAACACTGTCCGGGCATACACTCCCGAACAGTGTGCGCATATATATATATATATGTATATATGTATATATATATATATATATATATATATATATATATACACACACACACACACACACTATACAGGTGTACAGCGTGTGTGCATATTTAGCTTTAGTAAATGGCTCCAGGCTGCGCTGTTAAAAAATAAACAAACCCAGTTACTCACCTCTTTCTCCAGTGTCCAGTATTGGCTCCGGCTCCTAGCCCAGCAGTGCAGGGAATCCCGAAATCCAGGCGGCGCATCGCCGCCTCTGTGCCTGCCGTACTATAACTACAGTGGAGAGTGATCCCAGGACCGCTCACTAGACGGTCCTGGGAAAGCACCACATCACGTCACAGAACAGCCCGGCACATGTGCAGAGGTGGTGATGCACAACCCAGAATGCATAGCATTGGGATTTCGGAATTCCCTGCACCGCCGGAGACAGCGCTGGACACCGGAGAGAGAGTTGAATAACTGGGTTTGTTTATTTTTTAACAGCGCACCTTGGGGCCATTATATATATGCAAGAAAGCTGGAAGAAGAGTGGCTCAACTGAGATTGTTGCTGAGGACTCAGTGTGCTGCTAGAGCAGGGGTTGGCTTCCGCCCGTACTTAACATGCATCCATGAAGAAAGACCTCCGCGCTCCTGAAGTCCTATACAAATCCTTTATTGCATTTCAAAGTTCCAAAAGTGCCAGACCACCATCACCCACCCACATATATGCATATATATACACACACACACTGTTCGGGCGTACAGTGTGCATATATATATATATATATATATATATATATATATATATATATATATCTCTATCTACATCTAGCTCTGGAGATTGTATCTGAATTAATTCCAATCTTTCGGTATGATCAGCCCGATCTGATCCTATCTTTCCAGTGATCGGCCAACACTAGTTGGAATCAGTAGGCCTCACTACATTATATTACCCTCAAAGTTTCCCTTGAAGGCAAAAATCACATAGTATTTTATATCAGCACCTTATAGTGTAGCATTTTTCACATTTGTGCAAAATAAACTTTGCAATAATTATGCATAATGGAATTGTTTTAATACAATGTTAAATGGTTAAGTAGCTTACCAGAGTCATGCAGAAGGAACACCATCAATACTGATCTCCTGGAACTCGAGGGGGATAACAAGTTGATCAAGGGTTTGAGGTAACCTTGGGATATTGTCAAGTTGCCTTGCTAATCGTATTGTCCTCTTCAGTGATGCTTTCCTTGGGAGAAGTGCTGCAACAGTAGAATGGGCTCCTGAAACGACGTCTGTGAGAATCTGTTGTGGTGTCTCCTGTGTTGTCCTTGCCCTGGTCACAGCCTCATTAACAAGTCGGATTGCTTCAGGTCTTGCAGCTTGTGCTGCGTGATTGTGAAGATTGACTACTTTTCACAACTTCGCCAGATTCTTCATTGTCCAAACACGTCCCTTGCAAGTCGACCGTTTTTCACATACCCAGATGGAATGAACATCGTCAGCGGTTCGTTTGGAAAATAAGTAAATGTGATTCTCATGGACCAACTTGCTCCTTCCACGTTTGGACAGAACTGAATTCATAGTTGTAGAAAGTGAATTGCTGTGGAAGCTGACTGATTTTTTGTGGCAGTACACTTCTCTCTTTGTGGAGATTTCAGACACTGCTATATTCTGATATACAGATGGAATAAAAGCTAGTCTAATGTAACTTGCAGGACATGTGACCATGCTACTTGTTACATCTGCAACAAAACTTGCAACAAAGCAGGTCAGATCCAGAGGTCGATCCGCTCTGGATCTGACATCCAGCTGACCCCGGGGCAATGCTGGCTGAATGCTGGCATTCCGCTTGCATTGCCCATAGAAGTGAACGGCTGGGTTCCGCGATCTGCAGACGCCCGTTCGCTTTCGTAATGCCGCATTCCGCTATCAGTGTCAGAACAAAAAGAAGAGCATTTTCTTCTTTTCGTTCCGCTGCAGGTTAGCGGAATGCAGCATTACAGAAGCGAACGGGCGGCCTGTAGTGCATATGTAGCGGAAGTTTGAAAGCACCCTTATGCTGCCACTGTTTTAGAACTCCAAAGCACGTGCTTTACTGGCATTTTTCAGAGCGCTTTTGTGAGCGCTCTCGGTAATGACCCATAAGATACAGGCTATTGATGAACGCTAAGTGCTCAAAAATAGCTCCTGTAATAAAATAAAAAGAGCTGGCCGAAACAACACCTCGCTTTTCTAGCCATTGACTTATCTACTATATAATTGTCTAAGGGTCACTTTCTTCTTTCTGTCTGTAACGTTTTATTCGTATATTCATTGGTCGCGGCGTCTGTCTGTCATGTAAATCCAAGTCGCTGATTGGTCGTGGCAAAACGCCCACGACCAATCAGCGACGGTCACAGTCTGCCATAAAAATGGCCGCTGCTTCACTGCCCTGTACTCACCGCTGACCACTCACACAGGGTTAATGCCAGCGTTAACGGATCGCTGTGTACCGCACTCCGTTAACGCTGCTATTAACCCTGTGTGACCAACTTTTCGCTATTGATGGTGCCTATGCAGCATCAATAGTGAAAAGATGTAATGTTAAAAATAATAATGATAAAAAAAAAGTTATTCTCACCCCCTCCAACGTCGCGCTGTCTTCCGCGCCTCTCTCCAATGCACACCGTCCAGGACCTGCGATGATGTCACGGTCATGTGACCGCGACATCATCGCAGGTCCTACGCTCAGTCCGGAAGCCACCGCCAGCACTGCAGAGAGGCGCGAGGACTTCAGGGCCCGTGGCTGAGGTGAGTATATCTTTATTTTTTTTTTTTAAACACGAATATAGTGCCCACATTCCTAGACTACGTGGACAGTGCAATATACTACGTGACCAGTGCAATATACTACGTTGGCTGGCCAATATACTATGTGCGCTGTGTAATTTACTATGTGCGCTGTGCAATTTACTACGTGGACTGTGCAATTTACTACGTGCGCTGTCCAAAATACTACGTCGGCTGTCCTATATACTACGTGGCCTGTACAATGTACTACGTGGACTGTCCAATATACTACATAACCTGTGCATCATACCACGTGGCTGTGCCTTCTAGAATACCCGTTACATTAGAATTGGGCCACCATGTAGTATATTCAAAATTGGCAATCTTCTTAGCGATTTTCCAGTGCTTAGCACTTGGGAAAGTGGCTACTGTGAAAGCGGTCTTAGGGCTAAAACACAAGGCCAAAATTCCCTGCCTAATTTGGGGCCGAAACATCTGGGGGCAAAAAGCAGGGGGCGAAACATCCAGGGGCGAACTGCTGTGGGCGAACTGCTGGGGACAAAACATCCGGGGGCGAACTGCTGGGGGCAAAACATCTGGGGGCGAACTGCTGGGGATGAAACATCCGGGGGCGAACTGCTGGGGGCGAAACATCCGGGGGTGAACTGCTGGGGACGAAACATCCGGGTACAAACTGCTGGGGGCGAACTGCTGGGGGCGAAACATCCGGGGGCGAACTGCTGGGGGCGAAACATCCAGGGGCGAACTGCTGGGGGCAAAACATCCGGGTACGAACTGCTGGGGGTGAACTGCTGGGGGCGAAACATCCGGGGGTGAACTGCTGGGGGCGAACTGCTGGGGGCGAAACATCCGGGGGTGAACTGCTGGGGGCGAACTGCTGGGGGCGAAACATCCGGGGGCGAACTGCTGGGGGCGAAACATCCGGGGGCGAAACATCCGGGGGCGAAACATCCGGGGGCGAAACATCCGGGGGCGAACTGCTGAGGGCGAAACATCCGGGGGCGAACTGCTGGGGGCGAAACATCCGGGGGCGAACTGCTGGGGGCGAAACATCCGGGGGCGAACTGCTGGGGGCGAAACATCCGGGGGCGAAACATCCGGGGGCGAAACATCCGGGGGCGAAACATCCGGGGGCGAACTGCTGGGGGCGAACTGCTGGGGGCGAAACATCCGGGGGCGAACTGCTGGGGGCGAAACATCCGGGGGCGAAACATCCGGGGGCGAACTGCTGGGGGCTAAATGTGCGGGGACGAAATGTGCGGGGGCGAAATGTGCGGGGGGCGAAATGCTGGGGGCGAAATATTCGGGGGCGAAGTGTACCTGGGGGCGAGCTGCTGGGGGCGAACTGCTGGGGGCTAAACTTCCTAAAACCAAAGATGAGAGAGGCCTGTAATTGACATCATAGGTAGACCACAACTATGAGAGGAAAAATGAGACAACAAATCCAGAAAATCACCTAGTCTGATTTGGCAATATTTATTTTTCAAATTATGGTGGAAAATAAGTATTTGGTCACCTAAAAACATGCAAGATTTCTGACTCTCACAGACTTGTAACTTTGTCTTTAAGAGGCTTCTCTGTCCTCCACTCATTACCTGTAGTAATGGCACCTGTTTAAACTTGTTATCAGTATAAAAGACACCTGTCCACAACCTCAGGCAGTCTGACTCCAAACTCCACTATGGTGAAAACCAAAGAGCTGTCGAAGGACACCAGAAACAAAATTGTAGCCCTGCACCAGACAAGGAAGACTGAATCTGCAATAGGCGAGCAGCTTGGTGTGCTGAAATCAACTGTAGGAGCAATAATAAGAAAATGGAAGACGTAAAGAACCACTGATAATCTCCCTCGATCTGGGGCTCCATGCAAGATCTCACCCCGTGGGATCAAAATGATCACAAGAATGGTGAGCAAAAATCCGTGAACCACACCTAGTGAATGACCTGCATAGAGTTGGTACCACTGTAACAAATGAATCATGGGAGTGGCAAAATCATGCTTTGGGGCTGTTTCTCTGCAAAGGAACCAGGACAACTGATCCATGTACATGAAAGAATGAATGGGGCCATGTATTGTGAGATTTTGAGTGCAAACCTCCTTAAATCAGCAAGGGCATTGAAGATGAAACATGGATGGATGTTTCAGTATAATAATAATCCCAAGTACACCATCAGGGCAATGAAGTAGTGGCTTCATAAAAAGCATATGAAGGTCTTGGAGTGGCCTAGCCAGCCTCCAGATCTCAACCCCATAGAAAACCTTTGGAGGGATTTGAAAATCTGTGTTGCCCAGCAGCAGGCCAAAAACATCACTGCTCTAGAGGAGATCTGCATGGAGGAATGGGCCAACATATCACCAATAGCATGTGCCGACCTTATGAAGCCTTACAGAAAACCTTTGACCTCTGTCAATGCCAACAAAGGATATATAACAAAATATTGAGATGAACTTTTGTTAATGACCAAATACTTATTTTCCACCATAATTTGAAAAATAAATCTTGCCAAATCAGACAGTGATTTTCTGGATTTGTTTTCTCATTTTGATTCTCATAGTTGTGGCCTATCTATGATGTCAATTACAGTCCTCTCTCATCTTTTTAAGCGGGAGAACTTGCACAATTGGTGGTTGACTAAATACTTTTTCCCCCCACTGTATATAAATTAGCCTAGTAAACATTAATATATTTTAGATATAAAAGTTGGCTGCAAAAAATAATTTGGAGCTGTAATAATTATGACCTATGGTATGTTGTTTAGTTCCCGAATACCTAACCATTTAGCAGTATGAAGAGATTGGTGACAAACAGAACATCTGGTGGTGTCTGAACCTCGCCCTGCAGCTTGGTCCCATCCAAGTGAGGGTCATTCAGCTTATTTTAATAGAGCAGGGCACTGGACCATTGGCAGAGATAATAAACAAACACATCGGTTATGTTAGTAGCTCTGAATGTTAAGTGGGATTCTGTCAGGAACACCGCACTGTACTTGCTCACTGAGCCAGTGCGCGTGTCCTGAGTGTCAGGATCCTGTCAGCGCCGGCATGCAGCCTCCGCTGAGCAGGAACTCACCCGCACTGTAGGGGTACCGGAGTCAGGTACAGCCAGAAAGTACCGATGCACAGGACCTGTGGATGCTGAAGTTTAGCAAGCAGACACGGGACCTACGGTCATGTGACTGCAAGGGGGCGGGGCTTAGCGTCCTGCTTAGTGAGATGGAAAGACACTATACAGAAATACTCAGAGTCAGGCAAAACGGGGTTCACACACAGAGATAGCCGTAACGTACCAAGGATGAGACAGAGCGGATAGTCAGGGCCAAGCAGCAGTCAAAACCAAACAGACATAGAAGGTACCAAGCAGAATCCAAAGCAATATCCAGAGAACAGACCGAGTCATGCACAGATTATCAAGCAACCAGAACACAGCAAAAACACACTCAGGGGTCACCACACTATGCCAAGGGCAAGAGTATAACTGACAGGGATGGGAGCCCTTAGCAGGGCAGAGAGAGAAGTACTTAGGTACTGTATGTGGGTATAATAAAATCTCTTTTTTTGTGCCTTGCATAGGGGTTTGGGGACCAGCATACGGTACAGCTCAATAGAATACTGTAAAAGAGGACTTACAGGCTGTGGCTATACTATATATTTTGGGAATGTCTGGTGACAGGTTCCCTTTATGTCGAGTCATATAAGACTGTCACATAGAACATATGGCCAGATGTGTATAACAGTAACAATATATACACACATATACAGTATGTGGTATATGTCTGCCATTGACTGTCAATGAGGAAACCTCCTCTTTCTTTGTGCTGTATGCAGTAGTAATATAAAACATTCTTGCTTTTCAATACTGTTTTGGCTGCAGGACCATGATATGTGCCAAAAAGACACTGCTTTGCCATATGCTTGTAATTAAAATCTATGGTGACGTTGAATTAAACAATGTGTGTTCTTACCCAGTGTATACACTGGCGATGCACCACAGACGTAGAGTTATTTTAGCCTAAAGGGCTAAATCAAAGCATTTATGGGAATAAACCTGTCCGAAAGACACAACTGGAATTTGGAAGCTGGAACACCGAACTATAAACTGAATGTGAAGGCCTGTGTATGTATGGGATCAGAGCAGTTGTGTATCATGGGATGCTTTGTTAAAGAATGTTATGAAAATTAAATAACAAAATCTATTTTTTCAGTAACTGCATCATAGACTGTAATATACAAGGAATGGTAGCTGAACTGCAATGTCCCAGACAGCCACTGAAAAATATTGGTGTTGTCACTGGGAAAAAAAAAGCAGACTTTTTTTGTACAATGTTCTGAGTTCCATGAGTGAGAAAAGCGCATTACAAATGTATAAAGTGGATTTGTCACTACATTTCGGAATACAAGCAGCTCAAATTAAGGTATTAATAGATCTCTTAGACCTGATGAGGTTGGTGTACATACTTTGAAAGACCATACCAGAATAGCTGTATAAAGTTGATATTGAAATTTACTTATTATCAAGGTACAGCCAGGTAAAGAGTGAGATCGTTACAAATTCAAGTGTATTTAGAGTCCGATTACACAGATCAGCCAGCGGCAAGATATGATCGCTAATCGGTAAACCTGTTTACACAAACAGACCAAAGTAAACAATGTGCTATGATTGAGCCATCTGTCATTTTTAAAAGTCTAATCAACAACCTTAACAGGTGTAAGTGATATGTTTAATAAAGCATACAGTTTATTTTTCAGACCCTGGCTCCAGTTTGAGTCATTATGTCCTCACTAGATGGTGGCCCGATTCTAACACATCGGGTATTCTAGAATATGTATGTAGTTTATTTAAAGGGAATCTGTCACCCCATTTTGCCCCATAAGCTGGAGCCACCGCAATCAGGGGCTTATCTACAGCATTCTGTTATGCTGTAGATAAGCCCCCGATGAAACCTGAAAAATAAAAAAAACACGTTAGATTATACTCAACGGGGGGCGGGTGCAGTAGGTGTTGCGGTCCAGCGCCTCCTATCTTCATACGATGATGTCCTCGTCCTTGCAAGCTTCTCCCTTGGCTCCTGCGCATGCATACTTTATCTGTCCTGTTGAGGGCAGAGTAAAGTTCTGCAGTGCGCGGGCGCCGGGAAAGGTCAGAGAGGTCCAGCGCCTGCGCACTGCAGTACTCTGCTCTGCCCTCAACAGGGCCGATAAAGTACGCATGCGCAGGAGCCGAGGGAGAAGCTTGCAAGGACGAGGACATCATCGTATGAAGATTGGAGGCGCTGGACCGCGAAGGAGCCAAGGGAGAAGCAAGAAGGAGGACGTCATTGTATGAAGATGGGACGGAGACACCCATCGGACCGGACGCCGGGGTGAGTATAACTCTTTTTTCTTATCTTTCAGGTTTTCTCTCTCTCTCCGTACTGCTCTGCACCTATCACTGATTGGTCGCGGCCGGGATTTCCGTTACAGACAGAATTAGGCGATTATATAGTAGATTCCCTGATGGGCTGCTACTTCTACTCACACACAACTCCTCTCTGCTGCTCTTATCCAGGGTATCATCCTTCATACTTGGCTCTGTTGTACTACAATCTGGTGCTGTCCGGCATATCAACTGTTCCTCACTGCTCATCTGACCCACAGCTTAGAGATTCCTCCTCGCCAGGTCAGCCTAATTTACATTGCATATTCTAGTGACAGATCACCGTTTTATAGAATCATAGAATCGTAGAGTTGGAAGGGACCTCCTGGGCCATCTGGTCCAACCCCCTGCTCAAAGCAGGATTCGCTAAATCATCCCAGTCAGATGTCTGTCCAGCCTCTGTTTGAAGACTTCCATTGAAGGAGAACTCACCACTTCTCGTGGCAGCCTGTTCCACTCATTGATCACTCTAACTGTCAAAAAGTTTTTTCTAATATCTAATCTGTGTCTCTTCCCATTCAGTTTCATCCCATTGCTTCTAGTCTTTCCTTGTGCAAATGAGAATAAAGTTGATCCTTCTACAATGTGACAGCCCTTTAGATATTTGTAGACAGCTATTAAGTCTCCTCTCATTCTTCTCTTTTGCAAACTAAACATTCCCAAATCCTGGAACCTTTCCTCATAAGACAGGGTTTGCAGACCGGTCACCATTCTGGTCGCTCTTTTCTGAACTTGCTCCAGTTTGTTGATGTCTTTTTTAAAATGTGGTGCCCAAAACTGGACACAATATTCCAGATGAGGTCTGACCAAAGAGGAGTAGAGGGAAATAATGACTTCACGTGATCTAGACTGTATGCTTCTGTTAATACATCCTAGAATTGCATTTGCCTTTTTTGCTGCTGCATCACACTGTTGACTCATATTCAGTCTGTGATCTATTAGTATACCCAAGTCTTTTTCACATGTGCTGTCACTTAGCCCTATTCCTCCCATTCTATATATGCTTTTTTCATTTTTATTGCCCAGATGTAGTACTTTGCATTTCTCCCTGTTAAAAATCATTCTGTTAGTTGCTGCCCACTTCTCCAGTTTATTTAAATCTTTTTGAATCCTCTCTCTCTCTTCTCTAGTATTAGCTATCCCTCCTAGCTTTGTGTCATCAGCAAATTTAATCAGTTTACCCTCAATTCCTTCATCTAAATCGTTGATAAAGATGTTGAACAATACAGGGCCCAGGACAGAGCCCTGTGGTACCCCACTTGAGACATTCTTCCAACTGGATGTGCAGCCATTTACGACCACTCTTTGGGTCCGATCACTAAGCCAGTTATGAATCCACCTAACAGTTGCCTTGTCCATTCCATACTTAGTCATTTTTTCAATAAGGATTGTATGAGAGACTTTGTCAAATGCTTTGCTGAAGTCAAGATATACTATATCTACAGCATTTCCTTGATCCACCCAATCAGTGATACCGTCATAGAAGGAAATTAAGTTAGTCTGACATGACTTATTAGTTAGAAACCCATGCTGACTCTGTTTAATCACTTCATTCTTATCCAGGTATTGACATACATGTTGTTTAATAATTATGTTGCTGTTATTCTAAAACATCCCATTTATGGTAGTGAAAATGTCTTTTAGAGGAGTCCATTAATGCACCCTTTTCTATTTGTTCAATAACATTAAAAATAGTGTGGGAAATCATTTTAACCATCATCCATTGAACCTTTGAGTTGAAGTTTTTGAAAAACAGGACAACTCTTGCACAGTGGGAACTACCCATGAGGCGTTCCAATAGGGTTTTTAAAAGTTTTACCACTTTCTAATAAACTTTGCCTAAATTTCATGCTATTTTTTCAGATATCCATTAGTAATCAATGAATTTTAGTTTTCACTATCCTGTACATAGGTCACCTTCCCTCAGGCAATAAATACACACTTGCATCCGGTCTAGACAATTCTGTCTTTGCAAAATAGGCAGGACTCCGGAAAGATATTGTGTATATGCAGAATGATATGTGGAGAAATTGCAGGGGGGGGGGTTTAGCTCACAGAGCATGGCCTAGCATGCATTCAATAGTATCCGTCTCTCTGAGAAGAGGGATGGCAATGTTCTGGGAATGAGATTTTATATTATAATATACTATATATTTATTTATTTTCATGGCTTCAGTGA
The DNA here is from genome assembly GCF_039654945.1 of Dendrobates tinctorius. Classification (NCBI taxonomy): domain Eukaryota; kingdom Metazoa; phylum Chordata; class Amphibia; order Anura; family Dendrobatidae; genus Dendrobates; species Dendrobates tinctorius. Next base: position 10,984,898 of record NW_027361870.1, read on the forward strand.
TTAAAAGAACAGATCTTTTCCTCCAGCACACTAAGTGCTGGAGGGGTTTAGCTAATTTATTATAATGGACTGGCTTTTATGTGGATATCCATAGAGTGGGCTGGGCGGATGTCCACCTTATCTCTACTCCAGGGGAGGCCTGGAGAGTGGCGCTCCAGTGCATTGTGTCCTATGAAGAAAAGCGGAACTTTTGGATGATTTCTGCTGAGCTGACGTTTTTCCAGCACATGAATGGATTATGTTATACTATTTTGTTATATTTTCCTGTTTTGCTCTGAGGGGCAGTGTTTACTTTGTCCTCCCCATGATTTATGCCATATATATATATAAAAAACCCATGAAAGGACTTAATGAGACAGTGTTCCCGTGCCTACCTCTGTGTCAGCTTAGTGAGCTGCTCTACCACAATATAATATTATATATATTGTGGGGATGTGGCTCGCTTAGGTGCAGCGGGAGACAAATGTGAGACAGGTTCTTCCACAGTGCTTGCAGTTTATTCACGGCATAAACGCACAAGGCAACGTAACAGCAAACAAATAGCCTTTTAGCTCAGGCAAAATAACACAATGTCCGTAGTTGTAGACTCAGAGCAGGAGTCTCAGCACACATGGGAGGTTTAGTCCTCCCCACACACAACTCCTTGGTTCAGGAGCAGGCCACATTATAAGGCTGTAGCCACACCCACGTTCCCAGCAGCTGACTGGTCACCTGACTGTGACCTCACCACAGGTCCTTCAAACAAAAACAATAACAATATCTGTTATGCTTTACTTCTGCCTTACATTATAGAGACAAGCCATTTATGAGACACATATCTCCCATCGATTACACGACCCTTAGCCCTGCCACATACCTCCCCCCTCTGCCTAAAGCCGTGGGGCTTGGCACTTTCACCTACCAGGCAAGGGATTCTGGAGAGGGCATCGGCATTCCCATGTAGCTTCCCGGCCCTATGCTCTACATGGAAGCTGAAGTCTTGTAGGGCTAAGAACCAGCGGGTGACCCTAGCATTCTTGCCCTTGGTTTCCCTCATCCACCTGAGTGGGGCATGGTCGGATATTAACCTAAACTTCCGTCCCACCAGGTAGTACCGTAATGTGTCCACTGCCCATTTTATGGCCAAACACTCCTTCTCTACAACTGAGTAATTTCTCTCACAAGAAGTCAACTTCCTACTCAAGTAGAGAACAGGATGCTCCTCCCCACGTATCTCTTGGGAAAGGACAGCTCCTACCCCGACATCTGAGGCATCTGTCTGGAGGACAAATTCACGTTTAAAGTCTGGGGCCACCAAAACGGGTTGCTTACAAAGCGCTCCCTTCATTTCTTGGAAGGCTGACTCTGCTTCTTCGGACCAGCTGACCATCACTGACTTTGTCCCTTTAAGCAGATCAGTTAGAGGTGCAGCCATTGTGGCGAAGTTTGGGATAAACCTCCTGTAATATCCCACAATCCCCAGGAAGGCTTTAACTTGCTTCTTTGACAGAGGTCTCGGCCATGTTTGAATTGCCTCCACTTTATTGATTTGGGGTTTGATCTCGCCACGCCCCACTACATATCCGAGGTACTTGGCTTCTTCTCTCCCCAAGGCACACTTCTTCGGGTTTATTGTAAACCCTGCCTCTCTTAGAGCGTCAAACACTGCTTGGACCTTTTCCAGGTGAGTCTCCCAGTCCGGGGTAAAGATGACGATATCATCCAGGTATGCAGCAGCGTATAGCTTATGAGGTGCAAGGATTCTATCCATCGCCCTCTGGAAGGTTGCTGGAGCTCCCTGTAGGCCAAACGGCATCCGGACATACTGGAAGCACCCGTCTGGTGTGGAGAATGCCGTCTTCTCCTTGGCTTCCTGTGCCATGGGGATCTGCCAATATCCCTTGGTCAGATCCAAAGTGGTTATGTACCTGGCAGGTCCAAGTCTCTCGATGAGCTCATCAACGCGTGGCATGGGATAAGCGTCTAACTTGGAGACCTCATTCAGCTTCCGGTAATCGTTGCAGAACCTCCATTCACCATCAGGTTTTGGGACCAGGACAATCGGGCTCGACCAGCCGCTCTTGGATTCCTCAATGACCCCGAGCTTCAACATACGCTGCACCTCCTTGGAGATTACCTCTCGCCGGGCCTCAGGAATACGATATGGTTTCACGTTCACCCGCACATGTGGCTCAGTCAGAATTTCGTGCTCCACCACCTTCGTGCACCCCGGCAACTCTGAGAACAGGTCCGGTTTTTCTGGAGTAACTCCCGGCACTGCTGCTTCTGGGCCTTCGATAGAGTCTCCGCTATGGTAACGGCTCCAACCTCCCCTTCTAGGTTGCCCAGCAAGCACGGAGTTACCGCTGGCTCTCTATCTTGCCACGGCTTGATAAGGTTAACATGGTAAACCTGGTATGGCTTCCGTCTTCCGGGTTGGTGGATCTTGTAGTTTACGTCTCCCAGTTTCTCCACCACCTCATATGGCCCTTGCCACTTGGCCAAGAACTTACTTTCCACCGTCGGGATTAGCACGAGAACTCGGTCTCCCGGATTGAACTGCCTCACTCTGGCTGACCGGTTGTAGACCCTGGCCTGAGCCTCTTGTGCCTGGCGGAGATGTTCTTTAACAATGGGCATCACCTTTGCAACCCTCTGCTGCATCAGTGCCACATGCTCAATGACGCTTCTGTGGGGCGTGACTTCGGCTTCCCAGGTTTCCTTGGCTATATCTAGGAGACCTCGCGGATGCCGGCCGTACAGAAGCTCGAAGGGGGAGAACCCCGTGGAGGCCTGGGGAACTTCACGGATAGAAAACAGTAAATACGGTAAGAGACAATCCCAGTCTCTACCATCTTCCTCTATGACTTTTCTCAGCATGCTCTTCAGGGTCTTGTTAAACCTCTCAACAAGGCCATCTGACTGTGGATGGTACACTGAAGTCCTCAGCTGGGAAATTTGCAAGACTCTGCACAATTCTCTCATCACCTTGCTCATAAAAGGTGTCCCCTGGTCGGTCAGGATCTCCTTCGGCAAACCCGTCCGGGAAAACACATGGACCAGCTCACGGGCTATACTCTTCGCAGAGGAGTTTCTCAGGGGAATGGCCTCAGGATAGCGTGTGGCATAGTCCAGGATGACTAATATATACTGATGGCCCCGAGCTGATTTAACTAAGGGACCGACCAAGTCCATGGCAATTCTCTCAAATGGCACCTCAATAATGGGCAGTGGCACAAGAGGGTTCCGAAAATGAGATGTGGGGGCAGTTAACTGACATGTCGGGCAGGACTTGCAATAGTTTACTATTTCCCGGTGACACCCAGGCCAATAGAACCTCTGTACAATCCGTTCCTGGGTTTTTTCCACCCCCAGGTGTCCCCCCAAGATGTGTGAATGGGCCATGTCCAACACTTTTCGTCTATAGGGGCCTGGTACTATTAACTGCTCTGCCACCTCCTCCCTTATTTTCGTGACCCGGTACAACAATTCCCCACTCAACATAAAATGGGGAAACCTTGTGTCTGCTCCCGGCTCTTGTGCAACCCCATTAATGACTGTGACATTGTTAAAGGCTTCCCTTAGTGTGGGGTCCCTATGTTGGGCAGTCCCAAAATTCTCCCCGGCCACCCCTAACTCCGGGATGTCAGGTACAGGGGACCCTTCCTCTTCATCCCCAACAAGGACACATAAAGGGAACTCGTCTGCCTCTGGTGGTGGCGATACCTCAGTGGGGTGGATTGGTTCCCTGCTCTTGCTAGCACACTCAGAACCCATCCCCCACAGATCCCAAAACAGACAGAAATCCCGGCCAATAATTATGGGATGCAACAAGTCTCGAACAACGCCAACTTCATGCGACTCGGTGCCATGCGCCGTTTCAATCTTCACCCTAGCCATAGGGTAGTCCTTTGCATCGCCATGTATGCACCGAACACCAATCTTTTTACCCGGGAGTATGTTTAGAGGAAAACTGGCCCTCACAAGGGTCACCAAGCTCCCGGAGTCCAGAAGCGCCATTACTGCTCGACCGTTCACCTTCACGGGACACGCTTGTGGCCCCTTGTTAGGTAGCGAGTTCACACTGCAAGCTGGATATGCGTAGTATGAACTACGGCGTCCCATGCTGCAGTCCATCTGCTCGGTGGTCTGGGGACAACGGGCCGCTATATGTCCTGGCCCATGACACTTCCAGCAAATAACACCCGAGGGGACCTTGGGCACCGCCTCCCCCGCCCCTTTTGACCTTGGACGCACCACCCCTTTTTGTGACTCCGCCCCCTGCTGGGACCCCCAATATGGAATGGGCTGCTTCCCCAAGGAACCTTCCATCCCCTGGTATCTCTCGACCAGCCCAACCAGTTCATCAGCATTTTGGGGATCACCCTGGGCAACCCAAGTCTGTAGAGGTCTCGGCAGAGAATGCACAAACCGATCCATCACAACTCGCTCTACCATCTGTGCAGGGGAAGCCGACTCTGGCTGCAGCCATTTCTGGACCAGGTGCAACAGGTCAAACATTTGGGAGCGCGGGGGTTTGTCCCGGTGATAGGCCCAACGATGCACTCTCTGTGCCCTGGTAGTCATTGTTACCCCCAAGCGGGCGAGAATTTCCGCTTTTAATTTGGGATACTCTCTGGCATCTTGTACCGTCAGGTCAAAGTACGCCTTCTGGGGCTCCCCCGTTAGGTAAGGGGCCAGTACCTCCGCCCACCGCTCTGGCTGAAGTTTTTCCCTCTCAGCCACCCTCTCAAACACCGTCAGGAAGGCCTCCACATCATCCTCAGGGGTCATTTTTTGTAATGCGCGTCTTACCGCCTTCTCGACGTCGGTGGCATCAGCCCGACCTGGGGTTGGGGCGCTCGTCCTGCCCTCCTGGATGGCGGTTGCCAGAAGCTGCATCTGCTGCCGTTGTTCCTGCTGGCTTTGCTGGAACTGCTGCCGCTGCTCCTGCTGGCTTTGCTGGATCTGCTGTAACAACAGCTTGTTGGTTTCCTGCTGCAGTGCCTGGGACTGGACCAGGTGTTTCATGAGGTCCTCCATGATTCCAGGCAATGCTTGTTGCCCCGCTGCAAACTTCACCCAGGACATGCAGCAACTGTCTCAAGTCTCTGCTGGGACCGCTGCTCGCATTCTCCACCAATTGTGGGGATGTGGCTCGCTTAAGTGCAGCGGGAGACAAATGTGAGACAGGTTCTTCCACAGTGCTTGCAGTTTATTCACGGCATAAACGCACAAGGCAACGTAACAGCAAACAAATAGCCTTTTAGCTCAGGCAAAATAACACAATGTCCGTAGTTGTAGACTCAGAGCAGGAGTCTCAGCACACATGGGAGGTTTAGTCCTCCCCACACACAACTCCTTGGTTCAGGAGCAGGCCACATTATAAGGCTGTAGCCACACCCACGTTCCCAGCAGCTGACTGGTCACCTGACTGTGACCTCACCACAGGTCCTTCAAACAAAAACAATAACAATATCTGTTATGCTTTACTTCTGCCTTACATTATAGAGACAAGCCATTTATGAGACACATATCTCCCATCGATTACACGACCCTTAGCCCTGCCACAATATATATTAGATAGAATTTGTATTCACTGAAAGCAAATACATACATTGAAAGTTCGTGAGAAATTGTAACACAAGGAAAATGAAAAAATAAAAAGTTCAAGTTAGTGACTATTGCATAGTTTTGCGGTGGAAAGAACCTCTACAATGCTTTCTATAACTTCTAAGAACATCCTCAGCTCAGGAAGGTACAGGTCCCGAGGCACACAGCTTGTAAGTACACAATCTGCTGGCCCAGTTATCCGCTCTTGAAAGTGAACATGTTTTTGTAGGGCAGGAAGCAAGTACGGTATTGAATGGTAGCTGTTTGATAAATTTTACCACCGGGGACTCAACTCTGCACCTTCTAAAAGTAAAAAAATAAAGGTAGTCGATAAACAGAAACAAAAAGACACAAGGAAGAATTCTTACACTTTATTTCCCCAACATGTAAATTGTCAGCTTGCGTGTTGAGTTACATAGCCCCGGCATTCTTGGCTGCTAGCTGACCCCTTTCCTGGCTGCTAATGGAATCTTTAATGAGCGCTGGTGAACCATCTGCTCTTACACATCTGCCGCCAACACTCAGATATGATGATATATTTAAGACTAGGAGAGAATAAGGCAGACATTTTACTATATGATCCAATGTTCACTACAACAATGTAACATGCTGGGAACAAAAAACCCCTACTGTAAAATATTCACCTTTTAGCACAAATGACTATATAAGGATTACAGAATCTTGGGTTACGTTCCTTTAAAAATAGGTTGAAATGGGTTTTTATGAGATTCCCCAGCATCAACGACAAGGGACCAGGAAAGACTCATTCGGACATGATTTTTCTGGTACACCAAAATATGACCTGAGTTTCAACAGCGGTTTCATCAGTGATTTTCACGTATGAGAAAATAAACATATTGCAAAGCTTCTCCTATTCAGTGCAATGTTAAAAACTGACAGCACACAGGTGACAATATGTACTGCCCGGGATTTTCCTGAACACATAGCCTTGTATGGGTAATTTTAAGGCATGACTTGGATCAAAAACAGACATGTGTCTGTAGACACGAACATATGAACAGCATCATAAGTTATAATGGGTACGTAGACTTGAAAAACACTGATAGAACATGTGCATAAAAACGGATGTCTGAACGAGGCCTTAGGCTAAATGCACATTGTGCACATATGGTGCGGATTTGCTGCACAGATTTGCGTAATAGCATTATAATGAAAATATAAAAATCTCATCTACGTGCGGTGATTTCCCACAAATGAATGTAACTGCTATGCAGATATGAAAATCTCCAGCATGTCCGTTACTTGTGCGGAATTCATTGCGATCTTCACTCCTGCAATACATAGGGTGCAATTCTTTACAAAATCTGCATGAGACATATTGAGATTTTGATGTAGAAATGTTGCACATACACAACGGGAATTATGCATCAAATCAAAAACATTCTCCAAGGGTCTGTTACGTATTTGTATAGATCCTACAGAAATAGCGTAGATCCTTGAGAGAGAATACTACAAGAGATAAGTTGCAAATAAGAATACTTTTTTCATTACTATATTTTCTAACACACTTTAGGAATTGCGGTCACGTCTTTTTTTTCCTGAATAGTCATAATGTCATCTCCAGCAATTTTCCGTAAAAAAAGCAAAATGGTGGGGCAGAGTCCTTTCTCTCCTCTTTTACCAGTCAGTGACTCATTTTATTCAAGATAATTTTACTTGCTTTTTGTTATGTACACCACTTTTCACATGTAAAGCGCCATGGAATAAAAGGCACTATAATAATCAAAATAAATGGACTGACCCTATACCAGTTGATGTTATCCACGATTTGTTGGAACTGGTTTTAAAATGGCTCTGATAATACTGTAACTGAAATATACAAACATTTCTGAGAATATCTAATGTGTGTAGCACTGGCAGACACATACATATAGGACTTCTGTGCAAAACCAATATATGGGCCTTTCGCAGTCCAAAAGTTCATCATAACACATACACAAACATATATATATATATATGCACACACACACATACTATATATATATATATATATATATTCTGCTCAAAAAATAAAGGAAACACTTAAACAGCAGAATATAACTCCAGGTAAATAAAACTTATGTGAAATCAAACTCTCCACTTTGGAAGCAACACTGATTGACAATCAATTTCACATGCTGTTGTGCAAATGGAACAGACAACAGATGCAAATTATTGGCAATTATCAAGATACCCTCAATAAAGGATTGGTTCTGGAGGTAGGGATCACAGACCACATCTCAGTACCAATGCTTTCTGGCTGATGTTTTGGTCACTTTTGAATGTTGGTTGTGCTTTCACACTCGTGGTAGCGTGAGATGGACTCTACAACCCACACAAGTGGCTCAGGTAGTGAAGCTCATCCAGGATGGCACATCAATGTGAGCTGTGGCAAGAAGGTTTGCTGCGTCTGTCAGCGTAGTGTCCAGAGGCTGGAGGCGCTACCAGGAGACAGGCCGGTACACCAGGAGACGTGGAGGGGGCCGTAGGAGGGCAGCAACCCAGCAGCAGGACCGCTACCTCAACCTTTGTGCAAGGAGGAACAGGAGGCGCACTGCCAGAGCCCTGCAAAATGACCTCCAGCAGGCCTCAAATGTGCATGTGTCGGCACAAACTGTTAGAAACCGACTCCATGAGGATGGTCTGAATGCCCGACATCCATAGATGGGGGTTGTGCACTACCTGAGCCACTTGTGTGGGTTGTAGAGTCCGTCTCATTCTACCACGAGTGTGAAAGCACAACTAACATTCAAAAGTGACCAAAACATCAGCCAGAAAGCATTGGCACAATTGTTAGAAAATCAAAAAAGCACAAGATGAGTGTCAATCTTCCTCTTTCTGGGGCTCCATGCAGGATCTCACCTAGTGGGGAAAGAATGGTTCTGAGAAAGGTGAGGAATCAAACCAGTACTAGACGGGAGGACCTGGTCACTAACCTGAAGAGACCTGGGATCAGAGTCTCAAACATTACCGTTAGTAACAAACTACACTATCAAAGATTAAAATCATGCAGAACACGCAAGGTCCCCCCTGCTCATGCCAGCACATGGTCAGGCCCATTTTAAGTTCATCAATGACTATCTGGATGATCCAGAGGAGACATGGGAGAAGGTCAAGAGGTCAGATGAGACCAAAATTAAAACTTTTTCCCCATGTCGTGTTTGGAGGTAGATGAACAATGAGTACAATCCCAAGAACACTGACCCAACTGTGAAGCATGGTGGGGGAAACAGCTTACTTGGGGAAGCTTTTCTGCAAAGGGGACAGGACAACTGTAAAGGACTGAAGTGAGGATGGATCATGTATTGCAAGATTTTGGCCAAAAACCTCCTTTCCTCAGTAAGAGCTCTGAAGATGAGTTGTGGCTGGATCTTCCAGAATGACAATGACCCGAAACACACATCCAGGTCAACGAAGGAGTGGTTGCGTAAGAAGCATTTCAAGATCCTCGAGTGGCCTAGCCAGTCTCCATATCTAAACCCAATAGAAAATCTTTGTAGGGAGCTGAAACTTAATGTTGCCCAGCGACAGCCCGAAACCTCAACGATATGGAGAAGATCTGTATGGATGAGTGAGCCAAAATCCCTTCTGCAGTGTGTGCAAACTTGGTCAAGAACTACAGGAAACATTTGACCTCGGTAATTGCAAACAAAGGTTTCTGTACCAAATATTAAGTTCTGTTTTTCTATTGTATCAAATTTTTATTACATTCAATAAAATTATTTATGTAAAAATCATACAATGTGAATTTTTGAATTTTTTTTAAGATTCTGTCTCTGAGAGTTGAAGTGTACCTACAATAAAAATTACAGACATCCATTCTGTAGGTGGGAAAACTTGCAAAATCGACAATGTATCAAATACTTATTTTCCCCACTGTATCTATGAGCTGAATAGGGTAGAATATTCATTCTTTATGATTGTCAGAAAAGGTGAGCAAGCAAGCACTATTTCTTCTGCTCTATAAATACGCCTATAGTTGGGAATGAAGGCTAAGTGAAAATTTACTAACACTGTTTCAACCTTTTACGTTGTTTTGCTGCATAAAAACTGTACCTTTTATAATTCAAAGGCAGCTGGAAAAAGTTTTCATAATTCAGTAAACCTACGACAATGTGTATGTGAGCACAGTACCACTACGCAACGTTGCTTTTACGCAAGTCCAAATATGACTTCTGTTATTTTCACGCTACCTGCAGAAATGTTCATTGCTTTTACAGTACAGACAAAACAAAGTAACTTCAGAAGGCGTGAACAATGACTTGGCATTTAGTTATCAAATAATCTTGTCTACTTCGCATATGATCTATGGGCACGCGATATACGCTAAATTTCATCATATCTGCTAATCTTCCATTACATTTCTATTTAAGAGTCAAAGTAATTTCAAGGGAAGATAAACTTGTGTTTCTACATGAGGCAATCAAAACGTTCCAAAACGTTATAACGTGCAAAACTGAATTCATGAGGTCAAACACAATGGCTAAATTGCCCGGTTTGTGTGAATTTGTCTAGTTGTAACCTTATTATTATGGTGAATGGTTTTCTTTTGTGTATCTGCTACAATATTCCACTTTGCTCTGATTTGGACCTTTATTTTCATGCTTTGATTTGAAATGACCTCTCTGACTTCTTCAAAAATTTCAGAAAAAAAGGTCAGAATGAAACGCCTCTAATACTGATGTTTATTGTGTTATAAAATGTTATGTTTTTAGTAAAATTATATTGAAAAGAGACAAATAGCTTTATTTTAAAGAGCTTGTCTGCTTTATCCCTTTAGGTCTTATTAGGACAGATGGATTTTGTTGTTCTTTACTGGTATTTTTATTGCGTTTTATGTTAAAAAGTAACAATATGCAATATAGTATAGAAGATAAAATGTCATTATTCAGCTCACCACATACGGAATACAATAGTGTCAAAGTAACTTAAGGTTACGTTCAAATGCAGCACACTTGCAGCAATTTTTTTCTAGAGCTAAAACCGGTTGCCTTTGCCAAAAGAACAGTGTTCAAAACATCTGTATCCATGGTAAATATTGGGTAACTAAGAGCACGTGGCACTTAGTTACCTGCTGTTTACCTTGGATACCAGCTCCCAGTGCGAGCACACTGGTATCCAAGGTACATAGCCGGTAACTAAGGTTACCATCCTCAATAATCAGGACTTCCCACTCCCGTCTCCAAGACTTTACACGTTCTGCGCCAATTCTTTGGAATGCTCTTCCCAGGTCAATACGATTAGTCCCCAATCCCCACAATTTTAAGCGTGCCCTGAAAAGGCATTTATTCAGACTGGCCTATCGCCTCAACATATTAACCTAATCTATCCCTGTGTGGCACAGCCAAAAGTTTTACCATAACCAGTTTCCCCGCATCATGTTCCCACATGCTTTATGCACTATTAGCCCTCTGTGTCTGTACTGATACACACTTGACATTATGGCTGGTCCATACAATCAGGGCAACTGTTACCACCCACCTTTCGTGTCTCCCTTTTTTTTTTTTCCTCATAGACTGTAAGCTTGCGAGCAGGGCCTTCATTCCTCTTGGTATTTGTTATAATCTATGTGATTATTGTTATGCTGTAATGTCTATTGTCTGTACAAATCCCAAACGAAATGTAAAGTGCTGCGGAATATGTCGGCGCTATAGAAATAAAATTTATTATTATTATTAACTAAGCGCCGCATGCGCTTAGTTACCTGATATTTAACTTGGATACCAGCTCCCAGCGTCTGCTTACAGCGCTGGGAGCTCGCTGATCAATAGTCTCCCGCTGCCACACACAGCGATGCATGCTGGCCAGTGGGAGACCAATGATCAAAAAATGGCCCAGGACATTCCTGCATGATCAGCGATACCCGGCGGGGGGCCCGTCGCTGATGTGTGCCACACACACAGCGAGATCGCTAGCGAGATCACTGATGCGTCACAAAATCAGCGATCTCGCTATGTGTGACGGGGGCCTTAAAGGTACTGTCACACTTAGCGATGTACCAGCGATCCCGACCAGCGATATGACGCGGTCAGGATCGCTGGTGCATCGCTAAGTGGCCGCTAGTGAGCTGCCACACAGGCAGATCTCACCAGCGACATCGCTGGGGTCGGGGGTCGCTACTTATCTGTCAGACGAGGCGATCCTAACATCCTCCCGCCTGCGTCCACGCGTCGCTTGTCGTCACAGCAGGGAGCGCAGCAGGAAGCAGATGACGAGAAGCGGTCCAGGACGTTCTCGCGTGATCAGCGATAACCAGCGGGGGAGCGGTCGGAGGTAAGTATCAGACATAGCGATATCGCTAGCAATATCGCTATAACGTCACAAAAACCAGTGACGTTATAGCGATATTGCTAGCGATATCGCTTAGTGTGACAGGCCCTTAAGACCTGCAGCTCAGCAGGAGCCTCTGCTGATCTTTGGCTCATAGAGATGAATCCCAAGTGAACAAATGGACAAGAATCCCAAAATAGTGTGGTCTACAAAAATGTAAAAATTCAACTGACTAATAATAAAAGGAACCTAAGGGGTGATTTATGCTGCCTTAAGCACATACAGTTTGAATCACAGTATGACTATGTTATTACTGTCATGTATGTTTTACTCGTTAACGCTGTGATTGTTCAAGAAAAGCCGACTTGGGGTTGCGTGTCTTGGGCCTAGTCTGAGATCACCGGCGGCATCTCCCAGTCACGCTCACCTAGATTGAAAGGTCTCAGACTACACAAAAACATAGGTAGAGGTCTGTCAGCCTTGGAAAAGGCAGAGAAGCAGCCTCAGACTAGTAATAACATATGCTAAGTCCTTGGTCGGCTTTTAAAACTATGTTTTCTCTGAAATGATGCAGCATTTCCCAATAAAACATATATAGGTGCAATAACGCAGTCAGTGACCGATCAATGATGCCAATAACTCGAGCAGCATGAATTTCCTGTCAAGTTCACACTAAGCTTTTTCTTCAAGAATTTCAAAGGATTGAAATAATGAGAGAAAAAAAAACAATAGTTATTGACTTTTATGTCTGGTTGATCCAAACATTGATAATTTATACAATTACAACAATGATGAGTTTCCCTACAATTTTATTGTTGACACAGCCCACATAGAGGAGATGAGTCACGGGAGTCCCATGTGGCAAAAGCCAGTTCTAGTGAACTCCGCTCATCCCCCCTCCTTACTGTTCTCCATATAGAGCTTTGAGCAGTAAAGATATTATTATATTAGTTGGTCTAGTCATTACATTTATAAATAATATGCCTAAAAAACAAGCATTTTATTGATCCTCAGTTTTCATCCTTCCCTGCCAGGCTAACACAATGCTAAATGAAGAATGTGCAGAATCCGTGACATAGTCATTGATTAATCACATCTTACGCAGAAACATTTAAATTAGGCGCAAAAATGACTGCATCATGAAGAGGTTAAAGTTGTAATATATTGGTAGAATTTTGCCCCTTAGAGTTGCTCTGGAGGGGGGTTGTTTCTTTACCTGTATTTGTAGAGCTAAGCATTTGAAATGAGCAAATCAATTTGAAACAAACTAAATTTGCTACAAATTTTACAAATAAAAATGTGGGTTCAACTAATTCAAAATTTTTGTTGATTGAACCTGACAGAGTCCAACAAAAAATACAGTTGTCTCTCCGCTATTTTACTTAATATTTTTAGGGCCAGGAAAGGTTTAAAAAATATAGCCTTTACTCCACTGATCAATCAGCTGTTCTGCCGTCTGTTGCCAATCACAGGCAAGTCAGACATTAATGGCGTGCAAGGAGCCTAGTCAGTTTGGGATGTGCCACTGGAAGACCAGATGGTGAGTGCAGAGGACCAGGTGGGAGAGTCACAACAGGAGGATAGGTGAGGGGAGCGGTGAGTATAATATTTTATCATTTCTTAACCCCTCCCCAAATCGTTATTTATTATGCTTTGAGGTCTGGAGAGAACACAGCGTAAATAGTGAAATAATAGTTGTCGAGCCACTGAAAATGCTGAAAACTAATAAAATTATCAATAGTCATTTTACAGATCCTCCGCTGGCCCAATTCTGTGTACGTCCTGCTCAGTTCAGATCACTTGGCTTTGACCAATCATTGAGAGATGTACAGACCAATGTTTTTCCACTACAGCCAATGACTGCCTGCAGCCTGAACAAGCCAAACAAGATATGCAGAGACTGCAGGGGAAAACGGGCCGTGGTGGAAAAAGCTGAGATCCCTAAGGAGAGTAATACTTATATTATGATACAACATTCACAGAGGGTTTGTCCAGCTGCTGAACAATCCCATTAGCCAATAGAGCTTATAGCTTTCAGGAGGGAAGAAACTAATTAAAAGTTTGTTAATGGGGTGTTATGAGTTTCGATTATCTTTGTAACCATTCTATATTGGTCATTCCAACCAAACTTATATTCATGAAATTCATTTATACACCCACAGTCACAAACTGTATTGGTCCATTTGCACAAGATGCATTACACAAACGCAACAGAAAATGATGTCTAGCAAATTTATAGTTAAAGTCCTAAGCTCTTGAGCTGCAGTCCAAAACTCTACAACAGTGCCCCCACCTACCATCTGCTTTATAAAAAAAAGAATGTGGAAATTGACTCTGCTGCGTGACTGCTGTAACGGCAACCCTCCGTGAAGTAACATAAAGAAAAATTTTACACCTGTCAAATTTGACAAGTTTGCATCTAAAGCCACATGCAGAATTTGGGCAGATTTGTCTGTTGTGTAAAAGTGTGCCACATGTCAAGCCACCCTGACTAATATCTGAAGAGCGGATATCTGGAAATGGAAAAAAAATAAACAAAAAGGTTACTAGGAATAAATAGCAAAATAACTTTCGTTATCAAAATACACTTGTTTTAGCTACAAAGGTAATCACTGTGCTAAAGGTAAAGAATAGTAGTGTATGTCTCAAACAGTGACATTTCCTACTGCACATGCTCACTAGCACCTGAGCTATGTGCCTATGAGCATGTGAAACTACTCCTTCCTCCAAGTTTAGTAAGAGGTGATCAGATTGATATTATGATCCAATATTGGAGATAACAGGAATGTGGAGGTAAGAGAAGGCTGCTCACACTGCTATCCAGTCTGTCTACCTGATGCAATACTGGAGATACCAGGAGTGCGGAGTTAAGAAGCTGCTCACACTGCTGTCCACCCTGTCTACCTAATATAATACTAGAGATTCCAGGAGTGCTGAGGTAAGAAGAGGCTGCTCACTTTGTTGTCCACCCTATCTAATACAGGAAATACCAGGGGGTGCTGAGGTAATTAGAGGCTGCTGACAATGCTGTCCTCACTGTATACCTGATCTAATACATGAGATATCAGGGGTGCTCAGGTTAGAAGAGGCTTCTCACACTGTTGTCCACCCCATCTACCTGATCTAATACTGGAGATACAGTTGGGGCCAAAAGTATTGACACCCCTGCAATTCTGTCAGATAATACTCAGTTTCTTCCTGAAAATGATTGCAATCACAAATTCTTTGGTATTATTATCTTCATTTAATTTGTCTTAAATGAAAAAACACAAAAGAGAATGAAGCAAAAAGCAAAACATTGATCATTTCACACAAAACTCCAAAAATGGGCCAGACAAAAGTATTGGCACCCTCAGCCTAATACTTGGTTGCACAACCTTTAGCCAAAATAACTGCGACCAACCGCTTCCGGTAACCATCAATGAGTTTCTTACAATGCTCTGCTGGAATTTTAGACCATTCTTCTTTGGCAAACTGTTCCAGGTCCCTGATATTTGAAGGGAGCCTTCTCCAAACTACCATTTTTAGATCTCTCCACAGGTGTTCTATGGGATTCAGGTCTGGACTCATTGCTGGCCACCTTAGAAGTCTCCAGTGCTTTCTCTCAAACCATTTTCTAGTGCTTTTTGAAGTGTGTTTTGGGTCATTGTCCTGCTGGAAGACCCATGACCTCTGAGGGAGACCCAGCTTTCTCACACTGGGCCCTACATTATGCTGCAAAATTTGTTGGTATATCATACAGCAAGGCCTATAAAAATCTTCCTATAAATTAAACTACAATCCAGAAAAGCAGAAGTATAAATCACACTATTGAAAGACATGCATTAAGCTAAAACCAGCGTTTATTAAGTGAAATAAAATACATACTCATTGTATGGATCACAAGAAATATACATAGATACAAGGTGCACAATGGAACCACCTACAAGGGTATCACATAGACAAAATGTACTTATATATAATTTTATTGGTGCACTGGAAAATTATCTGCAAGGGGTATCAAAGAATACTGAAAGTATGTAATATATTGATTACACCAATGCACCTCTCTAAAATATATAAATATTAATCATAATCCTCAATGAAGTCATTTATAATGTAATACAAGAAATTATGAACAGGAGCTGCCAGGAGCATGTGCAAAATGTAAACTGCCAACTAAATCTTCCCAAAATCGCTAGTGCAGGGCAGAATAGGAAAGGCTGAAAATATATAGAGATGTTATATATATCTCCATCTAAAAGTGCTATGTGCTAAGTGCAAACTGCAATAAAATACAGATATAAGTAGCCTAATGGCAGTACATAGAAAAACAGCCTCAGAGTCAGTAAAACTCCCACCTTAAAAAAAGGATATTACTGTATGGGGAAGCACTTATGTGCAATAAACAGTTAAATACACATGGCAGCTCTATGTGAATACCTAACCTGTTGGTGGCGACCATTACCCGACGCGCGTTTCGCGTGAGCTTCTTCAATAGGGGGTATTCTTCAACCCCCTATTGAAGAAGCTCACGCGAAACGCGCGTCGGGTAACGGTCGCCACCAACAGGTTAGGTATTCACATAGAGCTGCCATGTGTATTTAACTGTTTATTGCACATAAGTGCTTCCCCATATAGTAATATGCTTTTTTTAAGGTGGGAGTTTTACTGACTCTGAGGCTGTTTTTCTATGTACTGCCATTAGGCTACTTATATCTGTATTTTATTGCAGTTTGCACTTAGCACATAGCACTTTTAGATGGAGATATATATAACATCTCTATATATTTTCAGCCTTTCCTATTCTGCCCTGCACTAGCGATTTTGGGAAGATTTAGTTGGCAGTTTACATTTTGCACATGCTCCTGGCAGCTCCTGTTCATAATTTCTTGTATTACATTATAAATGACTTCATTGAGGATTATGCTTAATATTTATATATTTTAGAGAGGTGCATTGGTGTAATCAATATTACATACTTTCAGTATTCTTTGATACCCCTTGCAGATAATTTTCCAGTGCACCAATAAAATTATATGTAAGTACATTTTGTCTATGTGATACCCTTGTAAGTGGTTCCATTGTGCACCTTGTATCTATGTATATTTCTTGTGATCCATACAATGAGTATGTATTTTATTTGACTTAATAAACGCTGGTTTTAGCTTACTGCATGTCTTTCAATAGTGTGATTTATACTTCCGCTTTTCTGGATTGTAGTAAAATTTGTTGGTAGTCTTCAGACTTCATAATGCCATGCTCACGGTCAAGCAGTCCAGTGTCAGAGGCAGCAAAGCAACCCCAAAACATCCGGGAACCTTCGCCATGTTTGACTGTAGGGACCGTGTTATTTTCTTTGAATGCCTCTTTTTTTCTCCTGTAAACTCTATGTTGATGCCTTTGCCCAAAAAGCCCTACTTTTGTCTCATCTGACCAGAGAACATTCTTCCAAAACGTTTTAAGCTTTTTCAGATAAGTTTTGGCAAACTCCAGCCTGGCTTTTTTATGTCTCGGGGTAAGACGTGGGGTCTTCCTGGGTCTCCTACCATACAGTCCTGTTATGAGCTCATTTTCTGCTCCACCAGCTTTGAGTTCTCCTTCCGTTCTCCCTCTGGTGGTGACAGGAGGTGATGAGGTTAGTTTAATTGGTAATGGTCGGCCACCTGACGAGGAGGATAATGATTGGATCTCTGGAGTATCAGACTGGATATAAGACAGCCGACGCCCTATCCTGTTGCTGGTGATTCAGTCTGCTTCTCAGGTCTTGGACTTCAGCTCTGCTCCATTCTTCTAAAGTTAAGTTTGTTTTTTACGAATGTTCACACTTGCTCTTGTTGGTCAGCTCAGTTATTGTGAGGTCAGCCAGCCCGGCTGGGCTGTGCTGAATCTCCACTCTTATTTATCTGTATTTGCCAATTTGCCTTTTATCAGATTGGCCTCTTTTTTGCTCTGTCTCAGAATATTTCAGAGTACTGATAAAGTGGGAGAAGTCTAGTGACTTCAGGGTTAATTTTGTTATCAGAATTGTTGGACATTATTTTGGGTAGGGTTTTTTGGCAGATTGCAGACAGTATCTTTCCTTTCCTGTCCTTTCAAGTTAGTTTGGACCCATCGTTTGCTCAGCCTATTTTTCTGCCTTTGTTTGTGTTTTCATCTTGCTTCACCGTCAATACATGTGGGGGGCTGTCTTTCCTTTGGGGTCTGCTCTGGGGGAGTTAGTTTTCCCTTTTCTTACTTTAGGCTTATTTAGTTCTCCGGTTGTGACGAGGCGTCCAGGACCATCGTAGGCACGCTCCACGACTGCTGCTAGTTGTGTGTTAAGATCAGGGGATCTGCAATCTGCATAGTTACCAACCTCTCTGGTTTTCTGAGACTTAGCGTGTGTTGTTTTTCTCCTCGGTGACCCATTCATAACACAGTCCCTTTTCATTCAGACGCCGACGGATAGTATGGGTTGAAACTGTTGTACCCTCGGACTGCAGGGCAGCTTGAACTTGCTTGGATGTTAGTCGAGGTTCTTTATCCAACATCCGCACAATCTTGCGTTGAAATCTATTGTCATTTTTTCTTTTCCGTCCACATCTAGGGAGGTTAGCCACAGTGCCATGGGCTTTAAACTTCTTGATGACACTGCGCACGGTAGACACAGGAACATTCAGGTCTTTGGAGATGGACTTGTAGAATTGAGATTGCTCATGCTTCCTCACAATTTGGTTTCTCAAGTCCTCAGACAGTTCTTTGGTCTTCATTCTTTTCTCCATGCTCAATGTGGTACACACAAGGACACAGGACAGAGGTTGAGTCAACTTTAATCCATGTCAACTGGCTGCAAGTGTGATTTAGTTATTGCCAACACCTGTTAGGTGCCACAGGTAAGTTACAGGTGCTGTTAATTACACAAATTAGAGAAGCATCACATGATTTTTCTAACAGTGCCAATACTTTTGTCCACCCTCTTTTTTATGTTTGGTGTGGAATTATATCCAATTTGGCTTTAGGACAATTCTTTTTGTGTTTTTTCATTTAAGACAAATTAAATGAAGATAATAATACCAAAGAATTTGTTTGCGCAATCATTTTCAGGAAGAAACTGAGTATTATCTGACAGAATTGCAGGGGTGTCAATACTTTTGGCCACAACTGTACCAGATACCAGGGGTCCAGAGGTAAGAAGAGGCTGCTCACACTGCTGTCCACCTCGTCTTTCTGAATACTGCGCTGCTGTAACCTGGAGATAGCCTGACCTTACGTGGTACAGATTATCTTCAAGTGACAACAGTGGAGCTTCTAACTGCACATGTTCACAGGCACTTGCCTAATTAACAGTCAAAGACACGTTTCAGTCAGTGTAAAAAGACTTTGGCCATTTTAATGTTTATTTATAATGACATTTGCTTTATTTTTTTTTCTATCCTCGCCGATCCCCTTTAATGGATAAAATAAAGCTGAGCCAAGTTCACAATGACATTTTTTTTGCTGCAAGGGCCCTTTGTAAATATTTTCTCTCCACATATCCTGGCCTTTAAAATATAACAGCAGAGAAATCCATCACTATTTTAATTGTATACATTATTAATGTTTGGATCAGCCAGACACAAAAGTCAATAATTGCGTTTCTCCGCACCCGTCTAGGCAGCTCTTCAGTGCAAGCAGCTGAGCATGAACTGTGCCATGACCCAGCTTATTAGAATGCATGAAATTACCATGCATGTATAATGGACAGTTGGATCTAATTAAATCTTCCCAGCTTCTTGTCCATTGTATTAATGGGGGTATAGAAAGCTTGCATTCCCAGAAGAGACACTAAAAGGTTGAGCCCTAAAACTGCATTGTGAATATAATGTAGCTGCAGTAATTACAATCACAGAATACAGTATGTGCACGAGCCTTAAAATAAGGTGGGTGTGCAGCTTCGCTTTATAGTTTAACCCTACCACTGCCAAGGAAGCCAGCTGCACAGTGCAATAAAACCCACCCTTGTCAGAGCATGAAGAGAGTTCTGTCAACACGCCACCGTCTTTATGGACCTCCTGATACAACATTTGCAGATGGTTTTCTCTAGTGTTTTATTGAGTTACATAAAACATCACCACAAAGCCAATTCAGACTTAAACTCTCGGCTTTCTGCAATTTTGTGATTTTAAAAGACAAGATCGTATACATAAACTGCTTTATATATCAAATGACAGCTAAAAAATCATTTATGTTGGGGTTCACTGAACCTCCCTCTAAATTTACAGCATGAATATAATCCTTAATTACAAATAATAATAATATTGATGCTGAATTTAGCATAATACGAAGAGTTGCCACCACCGCCTTTGGGACATATGAGATCTCTTCACTGTGGTATGGGAAAAGGAAATCCAGTGCCTCCACGAATGCTAGAAATTGGTGCCCAGAGTAATTGTCATATTCCCATTGCACCACATGCGCACTGGCCCACATTTATTAATCTATTTGCACCAGTTTCTGCAGTAACTATAGCATAAAAGAATTCTCCAAATTATTCAAGTTTCGTATGACATCACAAATCACACAAAATTATTGCTCTTTAACAGCTTACTGCAAAAGGATATTGTATTAACATCCACATGCGGCAGATACTGGTTATATTACATGGCCGTCGCCTGTCTCTAGCAGCCGTGGCCAGCGCAGAGGTCCATCCACAGCTGTTCACTATTTGAATGTCACTTTCAACCTTTGAAATACGGTTTTAACTGGAACAAGCGCTTGTGGTCCAATGGATCCCATTGGCCCGATAAGTTAATAAGAGGTTTCTGACCACGCTGCCTCCTGTGATAAGAAGCTCACTGTCAATAGACAATGTATGCAGAAAGCTGTGATGTTGGAGGGGGCAGATTTCCGAGCCCTGCTACACCTAAAGGCCCCGTCACACATAGCGATCTCACTAGCGAGATCGCTGCTGAGTCACAAGTTTTGTGACACAACAGTGATCTCACCAGCGAGATCGCTGTGTGTGACAGCAATCAGTGACCGGCCCCCCTGCCGGTATCGCTGATCGCTCTTGGAAACCTCTGGACATTTCTTCCATCGCTGGTCTCCCGCTGGCCAGCACGCATCGCTGCGTGTGACAGGTGGGAGACCAGCGATCAGCTGGTAACTAGCGTACACATCTGGTATCCAAGGGACGTGCGTCCCTTAGAAATCCGATGTGTACATTAGTTACCAGCGCGCTGATGCAGGGTGCGTTCTAAGGGATGCACGTCCCTTGGATACCCGATGTGTACGTTAGTTACCAGCTCCCTGCATCAGCGCGCTGGTAACTAACGTACACAGCGACGCCGTGCGCTCGGCGTCGCTGTGCTGATCGCTGGTGAAGCTGTCTGTTTGACAGCTCACCAGCGATCCTGACACGTTGATATCATTGTCGGGATCGCTGGTGAGTCGCTATGTGTTTCTCCAGCTTAAGAATTCTGATAGTTTACTGGGTTCAGTAGTTGTGGCATAAAGTGACAATCCTGGAATCAGGGTATCTTTTCCTACATTCTGCTGCTCTCTATTTAATATATAAATGTCATAAGTGGAGTGAACATTTTAACATCTTGATTTTTTTTACCTATAATTTAAACTCACAAGGTACAGTAATTCTTTACCTGTTACAGGTGATTTTCTTTCCCCCCTCCTTCCACTAGTCCATGTATAAAACCTTAACTTGCATTTTCTGCCAAATCTCCCTTAGTGATTGCTGAACTTCTGGTTTACCACCTTTAATTTTTAATCCTCATTAGCAACACCACACTAATGATTTCTGCCTTTCGGAGACTGCCTGAAATCTTGATTAGATTGATTCTAATGAACTTCTTTACCAAGTAATTGACCCATCTAAATTATTTTAAAACAGACCTGTGTTTCCTGTACCAATGTAGATAGTGAAGGTGAAGAGGGCAGCTGATCAGCGAGTGTATCTGTGGGAAGGAGCTTAACCTTCATGTCGGGGGAACGCAGTATAATTACGGATTATATTCATATCAGACCTCCTTATCATATATCTGTATCTTCTTGTCCGGGTAATTCAATACTGAGCTGTCTTTCGTCTACGCCAGGCTAGTGTACGGCCAGTTGTTTAGCACAATACAGCTGTAACATAAGTACTTCAAAAACTCCCATTTCATTCCCTAGCCGAGTGCCGCACACCACATAATAATTAATATAAGTGCTCGTAGTATTTCAATTCTGCAGATAATGACCAGTGGATTTGTCTTACTTGGCAGCACCATTATATTTGTTTTGTCTTACTGTTCCCAGTATAGATGTATGTAGCGGTTCACTTTGTATTATTTATATTAAAAATGATCATATAGACGTATTCCTGTAAATCGTGTTATAGTCAAACTAAAAGTGAGGCCATCATCACAAAACTTTCTATTGTTTAAAAGTATTTTTTGTGGTGCATGTATGACTTGCAAAAGGTTCAACAGTGGATTTTCTTTTATAAAAAAAACATATCTTGCACTTTTCACAGAAGTCACTTGTGCTTCAAGTCTCATATGCATATCTGCCAACTTTTGAAGAAGAGAGAGAGGAAAAAGGCTGCGGCGCGCGCAGCGCGCCACAGCAAATTTTAGGTCACACCCCAACCACACCCATTTCACAACTAGTCACACCCATGTCCACACCCAACCACACCCATTTAGAACTGCTGATCACACTGACTGGTACTGAGGGCACAGTGGCTGGCATTACGGGCACAGTGGCTTGCATTATGGGCACAGTGGCTGGTACTGTTGGCACATTGACAGGAACTGAGGAAAAGAAAGAACAGAGAGAGAAAGTAAGAACAGAGAGGGAAAGAAAGAGGGGAAAGAAAGAACAGAGAGAAAAACAAAGAAAGAAAGAAAGAAAGAGGGGAAAGAGTGAACAGAGAGAGAAAGAAAGAGGTAAGAAAAACAGAGAGAAAGAAAGAACAGAGAGAGAAAGAGGGGACAGAAAAAAAACAGAGAGATAAAGAAAGAGAAAGAAAGGAGGTAGACAGAAAGAACAGAGAGAAAGAAAGAGAACAGAGAGAATGAAAGAAAAGAGAAAGAAAGGAAGAACAGAGAGAGAAAGAAAGAGAACAGAGAGAGAGAAACAGCAGAGAGAGAAAGAAAGAACAGAGAGAGAAAAAGAGGAAAGAAAGAACGGAGAGAGAAAGAAAGAGGGGAAGGAAGAACATAGAGAGAAATAAAGAACAGAGAAAGAAAGATTAGAGAGAAAAAGAGGAGAAAGAAAGAAAGAACAGATTAAAAGAAAGAACAGAGAGAGTGAAAGGAAGAGGGGAAAGAAATAAAGAAGAGAGAGACAAAGAAACAGAGAGAGAAAGAAAGATTCTATAAAGATACCATAGCAGCCCTGCTCCCATTATAATGCCCACCTGAGCCTCCCAGTGCAGGACATATCATGATCCACTCACATAGCCGACATCCCTGATTTCAAGGCAATCCCGCTGTCGGAGGAGGACACGGTGATGGATTTGAAGCATTCCGTGAAGTGCCTCCATGGTTCCGTCACAATCTCCTCCTGAAATTACCTCATTTCCCGTCAGCTTCCAGCACGTCACTTCTGGTGGAACATCACGTGCAAATTTTAGAGTGCTCCTCAGGGCTCCACCGTGTACTCCTGTGTCCGCAGGAAAAGTAACCTCCCGGCCGGGGCAGTCTCAAAATCGGGACTGTCCTGCTGGATTCAGGATGGTTGGAAGGTATGAATGCTCCCCACCATACACCGTGTACACGAGTGGCTCCGCACACCTCATACATACATGGTTCACCTTTGTATGCCTTGTACACATGCGGCTCCGTTCCATACACCCCGTACATACACAGTTCCGCTCTGTACACCTCGTACACACTCGGCTCCGCTCCATACACCTTGTACACACACGGCTCTGCTACATCCACACTGTAAACCCCTCCTGACTCCACACAGAAACTTTACCTCATCCAGCACCATGACAACTAACACAGCAGAGTCCTGCAGACACAGAGGCCCCTGATTATGTGACCCCTGACTCCTCCCCTCCTGTGACCTCATCACAGGTCCTGTGCCACAGAAAGAGAACACAACCTAGTGACCTGACTGCAGGGCAGACTGTATGGGGCTGCGCTGGGTCTGTGGGAGGGCGACAATGGGGTCGGTGCATGGGGGGGCGTGCGGCTTATCTCCCTGCAGTGCAGGACAAATAGACTCCGGGGCGGGACAGAAGGTGGGCGGAGCAAAAACAGGACTGTCCGGCGGAATCCGGGATGCTTGGGAGCTATGCATATGTCATGTGCTTTCAGAAGGTCATTTCAGCAGGTTCCTGCAGAGGCAGGAATACAATGACAGGTAAAAAGCTGATAAAGGAAGTACCAATCACATTAGGTGAGGTCACGGCTGCCCCTGCCCCCCATCCCTTTCACATTGACCTTTGCACACACTCATTAGATGCTGCAATACAATTGATAGGGTCAATTCTTGGGTATTGTACTTCATTGAAAGCTGAGCTGCAGTAGCCAGAAATAGAATGAAGATGTGATCTTCGGCTGAGTATACTGTATGGTTTATCTTCAGTTACTTTTGGAGTTGATAACAGCTTACCTGTAGGAACGTGGAGTTCCAGACCTCCACAAATCTGATACTGGTTAACTATTCTAAGGATGTGTCATCAATTTAAGCCTGTTGTAAGTTCATTTTCTGGTCTACCAGTCAGGCTCCCTCTGGTGGTAACAGGAGGTAGTGAGGCTGATTTAATCAGTAGAGATCTGCCACCTGATAATGAGGATGACAATTGGACCTCAGGAATCTCAGATTGGACATAAGACAGCCGACGCCCTACTCTGGTGCTGGTGATTCCTTCTGCTTGTCAGGTCTTGGTTCTCAGCTCTGTTCCAGTCAGCTCAAGCTAAGTTTCTCTGCTAATGTTCACACTTGATTTTGTTGTTCTATTCAGTTTTTTGTGTGGTCAGCCAGCCCCGGATGGGGCTGTGCTGAATTTCCACTCTTATTTATCTGTATTTGCCAATTTGCTTTTTGTCCCTTATTAGATTGGCCTCTTTTTGCTCTGTCTCAGAATATTTCAGAGTGCTGATATAGTGGGAGAAGTCTAGTAACTTCAGGGTTAATTTTGTTATCAGAAGTGTTGGACATTATGCTTTAGGATTTTGGGCAGATTGCAGACAGTGTCTTTCCTTTCCTCTCCTTTCTAGTTAGTTTGGACCCCATCGTTTGCGCAGCCTATTTTCCTACCTGTGTTTGTGTTTTCATCTTGTTTCACCGTCAATACATGTGTGGGGGCTGTCTATTCCTTTGAGGTCGGCTCTGGGGCAGTTAGTTTTCCCTTTTCTTGCTTTAGGCTTATTTAGTCCTCCGGCCGTGACGAGGCGTCTAGGTTCATCGTAGGCACCGTCACGCGGCTGCTCCTAGTTGTGTGGTTAGGATCAGGGATCTGCAATCTGCATAGTTACCAACCTCTCTGGTTTTTCTGGGCTTAGCATGTTTAGGTTTTTTCCTCCTCGGTGACCCATTCATAACATAAGCCCCTTTAAACAGCTATTTCAAACTATCTTTTCAATACAATCCATACTCCGTTGTTTTATTTTTTTATGATTTATGCAACGGCATGGGCACTTATTTAGTGCACACACACACATCCAACCACCTGGTTCCACCATAGTATGCTGTGAGGGCGTACTAGTCTGAGGAAAACAATGCCCCATCATCTAGTCAAAAACCTAATTAGCATAGAATAAGAGAACTAACTGTATTTATGTGATAATGACTATGTATGGCTAGTTAAACAGGGTATTTAACAACAGACACAAATGCTGGTGGGTTGGAGGCCATAGAGGATCTGTCAGGTTCCCTTTAAGAACACATGGAGTTGTAGGTTCATGCAATACAATTGCATATGGGGCAAATCTGACATTACAATAAATCGCTATAACAATTGTGTTTCTGGCACTGCATTCATGTACTGAAGATGGTTCTGGAGCAGCATTCATATACTAACTGTGGTTCTGACCCTACATTCATGTACTGATGTTGCTTCGGGCACTGCATTCATGTACTGACGGTAGTTCTGTCCCTACATTCATGTACTGATGTTGGTTCTGGCACTGCATTCATGCATTGACTACAGTTTTAAACTTCTACACATGTAGCAATCCATAACGTGCTTCATGTCTATTTTAAAACTTAAAGATCCTCAAAATTTAGAGATTAGAGATTATGATTTATGGGGAGGATTTGGCGAGGTTTTGCTTAAAAAATCACTTAAACTTATTGTGTGTTCACACTGATTTTTTTGGATCATAAATTCTACAAATCCAAACTCACATAATCCACAGAGTTTGTTGAGGAGTATTTTGGAGCAGATGCATCCCAAAAGAAGCTTGAAAAAAATATTTTAAAAATCCCTTAAGGACTCTTCCTAATTATTGCTCTTTCAAAACTACTACTTTGCTATTCATAAATTCATTTTTCATCTGCTTCAGGTTTTGAAAAAAAAATGCTTAGTGGAAGAAAAGAATATGCATGTAACTTCTCTGCAGCAGTTCCTAATGAAAAATGCTCCAAACTAGGCACTGTCCATCAAATGAATACACATAGAACAAAAAATACAAAAACACTTGAAAAACTCTCAAACCACTTATAGAAACATTTTAGGAAATAAAAAAAACTCCCAAAACTGCACAAAGGAGCGTTTCTTGCAGCAATTTCCACTAGAAATCATTTTTTAACTGCCTCAAAAAAAAATTCTATGTGCATATTCTCGGCTGTAGTTTGTGATGGACTCATTTCTGGACAGAGCTAAGAAATATATTGGCACGACATAAGCAGTAAGGAATAAAATCGTGCACTCCTTTCTGACAGGCCACTTATTATAACTCGACACTCAACATTCATACCTACAGGAAAACGTCATAAACCTCTTGATTCCAGATATAGCCTCATTGTACTTATTTACACAATTATGGCTGGAATGGCTGTTTCACCCAAAGTATATTATATATTCCTATGAAATGCCAAAGACTCCTCGGAGATGATGGATTGAATTTGAACTTTTTTTTTTTTTTTTTTTTAAGTGGAGACTAAGAAGAAGACAGAAAGAGGTATCTTATTTCAAACATCTGTTTTGGGTGATCAATGAAATGCACAGTTATGGGTCTGAAATTCTCCTAAGTGCTTCTATGCATTTCTCATTCAGTATGTCAGATCTTCTCTTTGATGCTGAGCAAGCCATTAACTTCTGCACTGAATCATCCAGTGAGTGCCCTCTCCAAAATCTCATCAGTGGCAACATTAAATTCAGAATATGAAGATTTTTTTTTTTTTTTGAGTTCGCACTTTGGTGGTTTAGTGGTATTCCTCTACTAAATATGAGATACATTCCTTAAAAAGCGTTTACATATCTCTTACACTTAATATCTACTGGTGACTTTTGTTAATGCTATGTGGTGTAATGACTACTGTGTCCGCTAGGGGGCGCTGTGTAGATGTCCCAAGAGAGAGGATGAGTGGCAGAATACTGAATGGCCGTTGTGTATCTCAAAGTGGGTTGCTTTGAGATGAAAGCTTGGTTATGTGCTGATCAGCAGAGCTCATCTTTCGTGCCTATGTGTTAGGGAGAAGCCTTCAGGCAGCTGGAGAGATGGGCGGGTTCTAGCTGCCTACAAATCCACCCAGGGGTGTGTCTGATAACACCTATAGTAAAAGGCTATGTGAGTATGTGAAGTACCTGTGATGTGGTCATAGCCATGTGACCCGGTGGGCGTGGCTACGGACCATATATGGTGGCCAGGGTAGGTCACATGGGTGAATGCAGGGACCTGGTTGTTCCAGAGCAGAAGGTGCCGTGCGCAGGATTGTCTCCTGGCGAACAGCCTGTGTGTGGCTGTGTGTAATGGCTGCCAGAGCTTGAGAGTTCCCTGGAGGGATATGGACGTCTGCAGCCTGAATGAAGGAACCATGTGGAGACCCTGACGTGGGTGAGATAAATGAGGCTAGAAAGCCTCCTAAGCATAACCTGTATGATCACAGGCTTAACAGAGGGAAGCTCTGTTATGGACGCTATGCTGTGGTGAACTTTATGTTAATTGCTTTGGATTATGCTACAGATATGAGCTGTATAGTGCTGCTGTGGTTTATGATGATGAATAAACAGCAAGGACTATGATATGGTTTTATGGAAAACCCGTACCGGATGAGATTTATTTGCTGCCAAGCGAGTGTCCCCCAACCTTGAATGACAGCGCTACCTCACAGCTACTATAATCAACAGCTTTCTGACAGTGAAAATGTTAATCTGCACATTGCATTAATATCGGCCGATCCTGCTGATATTGACAAGATCTGATGACGATCGAATGAGTATGAAGGTGTCTGCAAACTCATCGTTGGTGGGAGATGCTACACAACGATCTGGATAAGATGTCTGAATGGTCAAACACTTGGCAAATGAGATTTAATGTTGATAAATATAGAGTAATACACCTGGGATGGAGTAATCCTATTGCTGTATATACAGTACATTAAATGAGAGGTTGCAAGTAAGCTGAGCAGCAGTACTCAATATCAGGCAGCAGCTATAAAAGCAAATAAGATTTTAGAATGTACAAAAAGAGAGAACATGCCATGATCCTAATGCATTGTTACCCCTCTATAAATCACTTGTAAGGTCACATGCAGAATATAGGATCCTGTTTTGGGATCCACATTTTAAAAAATGAGATTTAGGAGTTTGAGTCAGTTCAAAGGGGCAACAACATTATTACAAGGGATGGATGCCTCTCATATGATGAGAGGTTGGAAAAGTTGGGCTTGTATGGCAAAAAAAAAAACACCTCAGAGGAGATCTCATTTATATGCATAAATATGTGGCACCCCTGAGGGTCCAGTTGCCACAGAGGTACTGCACCTCACCCAGAGGTGTGGTATCCCACGACCAGGTAAGGTGGGGACACCCGACCACATTTCACACACACGTAGCATAGCAGAGCACCCTTTATGGCCCCTGCTTGGAACACGAAAGGTGTTGGGGGGTGGGCGGAGCATAGGAAAAGAGAGGGAGAATTGTGGGATGTGAGTTGAGTTTCCTCAGAGGAAGGGAAAGAGAAGGACGTGTCTAGAGCAGATCTTGTGAATAGAGGCTGCTGGACTGATTGGCTTGGACAGAAAGCTCCCTGAAGGGGAAAGTGGTTCTTCCAGAGGCACGGGTAAAACGCGCTCCCCGTGGGCCTCATTCCACACTGACAGCCATCAGGTGGAGGAAGGAACCAGGTCGCAACAGGGTCTCAACCCCTAGTCTAGTGGAGTTTACATCGAACTTAACTAGCAAGCTGACAGTTGTGGTCACTTTATGGGCCACAGCAAACTACCACAGTTATTCTCACCAGAAAGGCAGCTATATAGGATCAAAGAAGCGGATTGTACCTGTTGTCTGACAGGATTTGCAGCTGCTGGCCTGGAGCACTGACTGTGAAGTGCTGGAAAGGAAGGAAAGTGGAAAAGCAGCATTGTGGAAACAACCAGGGAAGGTACATACTGACAGGGAGTGCTGGAAAGGTGTACTTCATTTTACCTGGAAGTTGGCTGGACCCCTCACCTGAAGAACACAGCACTGAAGGGGGCACCTGAGTGTGCCAGACTTGTAAGTAAAGTATTGGAACTGCATGCAACTGTGTCATCTACCTTTTTTCTGCGTCACCAACCAGCACTGCTACATCCTTTACTCCACACTACATCATCATCTCCAAATTCCTCTCAACTGACCTGGGACTACAGCTCTGCCTGTGGAGAGCTTTACCAACTCTGCTGCATCTTATCTGTCCCGGAGGATCTGTACTGCAGCGCTGGTCATCTCTGACCAGAAACCACAGGTTGCGTCACGACTTATACACAAACTTTATTCCTATTCAATTCTCTTAATTTTACATGAATGCCTGGGGCCACAGACCAGGTCACTGCCACCGAGACACATCCCTTTAAGACACCGGCCTGGTACCGAGTAATCCACGGCCCCTGGGGCGCTTCAAATACATGTGTGGTTATTACAAAGTACTTGCACACAACTTATTCTTTCTAAAGACCATACTAAGGACAAAATGGCACTCATTATTGGTGGAAGAAAGGTGATTATGGCAGCTAAATAGGAAAGGGTTCTTTACAGTGAGAGCAGTCAGACTGTGGAATGATGACCACAAGAGGTAGTAATGGCAGACTTTAGAACAGCTATTAAAAAAGGGCCAGTTGATTTCCTCAGCAGAAATGGCACTGTGGGATATAGATAATTTAGTGACAAAGAATATATAATTGGAGGACAAAGGTTGAACTTGTTGAATTGGAGTCTTTTTTCAACCTATGTAACTATGTACGTCGATTTGGCATAGAATCATAGAGTTGGAAGGGACCTCCTGGGCCATCTGGTCCAACCCCCTGCTCAAAGCAGGATTCGCTAAATCATCCCAGACAGATGTCTGTCCAGCCTCTGTTTGAAGACTTCCATTGAAGGAGAACTCACCACTTCTCGTGGCAGCCTGTTCCACTCATGAATTACTCTAAATGTCAAAGTTTTTTCTAATATCTAATCTGTGTCTCCTCCCATTCAGTTTCATCCAATTGCTTCTAGTCTTTCCTTGTGCAAATGAGAATAAAGATGATCCTTCTACAATGTCCGACTTTGGACTGCCATTTGCCTTGTTCTCCCATCACCCAGTGGTTTCTCAGAGCGAACACAAGGGCTCAGCCAAACTAGAACTCCTGTGCATGGAAGAGTCAGCCAAGACGGCTGTCTGCAAAACGATTGGCTGAAAAATGATCAACCGACAGCTTTCTAATTTGTATGAGAAACTTTAAACTAGTCATAACTACAATCACAATTAAGAATTCTATATTACATTATTTGTATACTTGTTGTATTTGTACTGGTACACCATGTGAGGCTTTGGAGCTCTAGAGCTCCCTGAACGCAGTTGCCCAGCTACTGTATTCACAGTTTCAGTCACCATTGTACATGACACTTGGGAGGTAAAATTATGAAAGGCTATAACAGGAAAATTTGTGTATAGCATATCGTTGTGAGAGTTGTACTTTTGACCATAATAAATGAAAAGGTTTACCCATATTTCTATGTGGCAAGTTCAAAAAATCATGGCAAAATTCCTGCTTTTTGGAAAAATAAAGGCCAAAACTTTGACATGTAAATAAGCCTAAAACTTTGGAAATATTCTCTATACAGCTAGTTTAGACCTATATATCACCATAAGTACAGGCTAAAAGCATACCCTGTGTGTAGTCTGATCCTACAGTAATATATCATTTATATAGATGTAATTTACTCTTTCTGATGCTATGTCTCGATAGTCAGCAATATTATGAGGGATAAAATGGAAGAGTATCAGATGACTGTGAGATCAGTAAACACCAAGAATCTGTCTATAGTCTGTAACAATACACACAAATCTTGATGGGAGCTTTATGCAACTTAACTATTGGAGTAACAATCTGCAATAGTCTTCTACTATAGTATTTAGAGACAGGAAGTTGCAAATATAGCCAGCCATTTTGAATCTTAGGAAAACGGCCAATGAGCACGAAGTTACCCCTTGAGTAAAATCATGCATCTGCTCCTCACTATCCTGTCCTACGATCTCCTCTCCACATGGCCTTTAGGGCTCTTTCAGACGTCATGTTAGATCTTGGATCACAATATATGGACTGGCCGAGCGTCTTCCAAACCGAGCGTGACAGCTTCATATATTTCTATGAGGCTGTTAAACTCAGTTTAGGAGAGCTGTGGTCAGTCCGTGACTTTTGATAAGAGATTGTACTGATGATCACAGACGTCTGAAAGAGCTCTTAGTGTAGGGCATATTACTGTGGTTCTGTAACTTCTTTGGTTATTTGGACTGAAACCTGATGGATAAGGCTCCTGTACAGTTTTGTATTACTAGAATTAAAACACCAATTTATGGGGTTAAATTGATTTCAAAAGGAAGGAGTGGTTGGGGAGAAAGAAACAACAATAGCTATAATATAAAAAAGTTTTCAATTTTTAAATGCCATTTCAATATGGCTGCCAATACACTACAGGGAACATTCAACAAGTGACTGTTAATATAGTTTTATTGCGATTAGTATTTGATACATTTTCTTAATGTACATTCATAGTGTATATAGATATTGAAAAAACAGAATGTAATAGTCCAATAATACAGCGTTCGGCCATCCTTTATATTACAGTAAACAGATTTCAATAGGTAACAAAAATGTTATTTTATATAATTGCCATTGTTCTGGACTGTGGTTTCTCAGTCCCAAACAACCTAAAACAACCTATGTCTCAGTCCGCTGGATCTGCCATTTTGATTGAGTCTCTATGGCTAAAGCATGTATATCACCAACTCAGACCCATAAATCAAAACCTATTATCTATGTTTCTCTTGCATCTACATAGATGGGAAGTTTTATGGTTCATTTTCTCTAATAGGTTTGTCTATTTCAGCCACACAAGATATATTACACCTTTTGTAAAGGTCTCTACATGAGCAAAAAATGTGCTATGTAAATAAAAAAAAATAAAATTATTTATAGCTCTGGCAAAAAAAAAATTAAGAGACTACTGCAAAATTTTCAGGTTGTCTGATTTTTCTCTTTGTAGGTATATTTTTGAGTAAAATGTAAATTTCTCTTTTTATTCTATAAACTACTGACAACATGTCTTCGAATTTCCAAGCTCTAAATTTTGTAATTATTTTCAGAAAATGAGAAATGGTCAAAATAACAAAAAAATGCAGTGCTTGCAAACCTCAAATAATACTAAGAAAACAAGTTCATAATCATTTAAAAACAATACTGGTGTTTTAACTCAGAAAGAGTTCAGAAATCAATATTTTGTGAAATAACCATGATTTTAAATCACAGCTTTCATGCGTCTTGGCATGCTTTCCACTAGTCTTTCACACTGCTTTTGGGTGACCTTATGCCACTCCTGGTACAAACATTTAAGCAGTTCTTTGTTTGATAGCTTGTGACTATCAATCTTCCTCTTGATTACATTCCAGAGGTTTTCAATGGGGTTCAGGTCTGGAGATTGGGCTGGCCATGACAGGGATTTGACGTGGTGGTCCTTCATCCACACATTGATTGACCTAGCTGTGTGGCATGGCGCATTATCCTGCTGGAAAACCCAGTCCTCAGAGTTGGGGAACATTGCCTGAGCAGAAGGAATCAACTGTTTTTCCAGGATAACCTTGTATGCGTGACTTGAATCATACGTCCTTCGCAAAGATTAACATGCCCAATTCCAGCCTTGCCGAAGCATCCCCAGATCATCACCAATCCTCCACCAAATTTCACAGTGGGTGCAAGACACTGGCTTGTACGCCTCTCTAGGTGTCCGTCAAACCATCAGACGACCAGGTGTTGGGCAAAGCTGAAAATTAGACTCATCAGAGATTACCTTACTCCAGTCTTCTATGGTCTAATCCTTATGGTGTTTGGCAAACTTCAGCCTGGCTCTCCTTTGCTTCTCATTGATGAACGGCTTTTTTCTACCTTTACATGACTTTAGCCCTGCCTCATGATTAATGGTGTCCTAAATACTAATAAATACAAGCCGATACCTCTCCATCATGCCATACCATTAGGAAGGCGACTGTTTGGCTGCAAATTTATTATGCAGCAGGACAAACCAGACGTACAGCCAATGCCATTTTGACTACATTCTGTTTGACAAGTCTTAGGGTAGGTATGTGCACACGTTCAGGAATTGGTAGCGCTAAGCGCTGCCATCTATTTAACGCAGGTGATTCTGCTTGTGTTCATTGAAACGTGCAGATTCACCACATCCAATTCAGTGTACGGGTGAAATTTATCTTGCTGAGGTTCGTGTCTCCACAAGATAGACATGCTGTGGTTTGGAAAGACGTCTGTCTCCATGGGTGATCGGTGGGCGTATGTGCACGCATAGTGGATGGGATTTCTTGAAATCCCATCCAGTATGCTGTAACATCTGGATGCTGTGAGTTAGACACTGTAAGTACGCAGCATTTACTGACCGTGTGCATTTACCCTTATTGCTGCCTTTTTTTCCTCATTCAGCACTCTGACCTATTGAGTTTCATTTAGCCATACCCATATCAGCTTTAAAAATGGATCTGTGTCTCCTGTCCTTGAGACTCTGACCATGTCCTATTCACATTTGATTTTCAGATCATACTCAGCCATTAAGTATATGCGGATCCATGTAATACTAATAATCACACATTGACAACAGATTTTGTACTTCAGAATTTCATCTGTTTCTAACTGATGCATTATTATGGGTCAGTGGATAAAAAAAATAGTCTGCTTCAGTAAAAAAACTGTATTACAAAAAAATCTGATGATCTTGAATGCTACCACACACAGAAGTGTACATATGTCCTAAAAACTATCTTCAGTGTCCAGAATAAAATGGAATCCTGAAAGTGAGGATATGACCCCTCCATGCATTGATCCCAACATAGAGTCTGTTTGGGATTAGATGGAGACAGAAGGATTTGCACAAGTGACATCCACAGAAGATCGGTAGTTAGTTCTCAAAGATGTTTGGAATAACCTCCCTGCTGAGTTCCTTCAACAACTGTTCCCAAGTACAAGTGTACCTAGATGAGTTTATTTAGTTTTGAGGGTAGTGGGTGGTTTCACCATATCTTGATTTGATTTATATTTCTCTTTTATTCAGTTTGCATTTTGCTCAGTGATGTTATATTTTGTATAGCAGCTCTTCTCCCATGATCTGTGTCATGAGTAAAAGAAAGTTTGCTGAATGGATAACAATTTGCATATAAATACACATGGTTCATTCTCTCAGAGACTCTATATATTGCTAGACTAGTCTCCTGATTTTTTTTTGGCAAACTCCGAAAAGGAGAAACATGCAAAAGATCAGCTATTTTCAATTTAAAATGATTCACTGCTTCCATATACAGCTGAACTTGATGGACCCAAGTCTTTTTTTTTTTTCAACTTATATACTGTAACTATGTGTGTAACAACGGAGAGAGACCATCATGCATGTACGTTATGGAGTGCAAACGAGGGAAGAGCTGATCCCTATTGTTTAAAGAGGTGTTGCTTAAAGTTCCAGGACTTCCACCAATCAATTATTCTTTGAAAACATTGTTTAATAAGCTATAAATCTCTCAGATGGTTATACCCCTTTTAAGTTTTATTGTGGTCCATTGAAGTGGTTCCAGTTTGTGCACCTCTGGTCTAGATAGTTGGATTAAGTAGTCTATTTTCTTCCAAGAAAAATCTTTGGGTTCAAAATTTAATCATAAAAAGTATAGCAAAATCATGCAATACAAATCAATACGCATCTTAGATTGAATACTAAAAGTGCCTTCAAACTTTTTTTTTCAAAGTTTTCAAAATCTTAAACTTTTGATCATTTGTCAAAAAATAATTTATCTGACCAAAAAGGTCTTATGAGAAAGTCATTGTTTGTACAAGAATTAGTTGCTTTAGTTTGGGAGCCATCTCCCTCATTTTAGATAGCTAGCATTAATCGAATACTGAGCAACTCAAGTCTACGAAGAAAGGTCAGGAGTCTGCAAAGCAATAACAGAGAAAGGAAGAAAAATGATGACTATAAATGTTTTAAAAATGCCAGAAAGCATGAGAATGCTCAAGAGTTAGGTTCTTATTCGAAACCTACAGATGCAAAGTGAATTAATGCGAGTGGGTGAGGAGTTCTTTGTCGGTGTGCAGTGTTACATGAACACAGCAAGAGCTGTTAGAGTTTCATTAGTAACTCTAACTATTACGGAATTATAGACATTCGAGCAATGTTGCGATTGTGGTTCTGAAAAGATTAACACCTACATATTTGGAATTCACTTAATAGAAGTCTCTAATAGGTTTTCAGTGTTAAAGTTGAATGCTTCTATTGATGGGTGAAGGTCACCTACAAGTGCTCTGAAAGGCCAAAATAGATATTACAGATCCAATGCCTGCCCAATAACATCATTGATTGCTAAACCATCCAATATGGTTTAATGGTCGTTCTACATCATAACTCGTCTGTGTTTCTAGAGATGCGTCAAAGATGATTTTGCAGACATTTCAGATATCAAGAACAAATGGGGGACAAAGTCGTAACTCTTGAGACATAATGGACATGAACCTCTTACCAGCCAGTATGGCAGTAATGCACTTGAGCTGGATGATACCAGGAATTCAAGAAGCATGTGTTTCATGCATTTCTGCATACACTAATTATAATTCATCGTCCATGAATCCTCAGACACTGCTCTTATGGTCAGTCAACTCCTGGTTAGACTCCTAATTCTAGTTAATTGAACGAGTGTCCACTCTTGGGAGTTCCCTCAAAGAACATGTTAAATTCTTGATTACCATGGATGGAGGGAAGACAAAGCACAGTAGGCAGGGGTGGTATGTGGGATAGTTTTATTAGACAGTCAACCATTAGGAGGACTATCTACTGCCTTAAAAAATTTAATTGATCATTTATGTCCTGTATAAATAAAATTACTAGGGATTGTTTAGAAATGGTACAACATGGACAGCTCAATGAGTGACTGTCGGTTCAAAAACTATTATGATAAAATTAAGAGGGGGGGGGGGGAGTATCTTAAAATCACCCTCTTGGGCACATACAAGAAACTTGATTGTAGAGGACACAAAGATATAAATTGGAATCCATTTTTTAATGTGCGTATATTGTCCTGCAAAGTTGAGTGCCAAGCGACAGGCGGATGTCGACGCAAGTAAAAAGAAAGCAGCATTTATCATTACATCATCACTGATTAGCTAAGTTGACCCTAATCAGGGATTTGGTTAAGGCCCTGTCACACTAAGCGAGATCGCTAGCGATCTCGCTTAAGCGTCACCGATTTTGTGGCGCAGCAGCAATATTGCTAGCAATATCGCTATATGTGATACTTACCTCTGACCGGCTCCCCCGCTGTCTATCGCTGATCGCACGAGAACATCCTGGGCCGCTTCCTGCTGGCACCGACGAGCGACGCGTGGAGGCGGGCAGGAGGACGTCTTCATCGCCGCGTCTGACAGGTAAGTAACGACCGCCGACCGCTGCTGCATCGCTGGTGAGATCTGCCTGTTTGGCAGCTCACTAGCGACCATTTAGAGATGCACCAGCGATCCTGACCAGGTCGTATCGTTGTCGGGATTGCTGGTGCATCGCTAAATGTGACGGTACCCTTAGTGACTATCTGAACTATACAATGCCCTAAAAAAAAAAAAATAGTCAAGTTACTTTTCAAGTTCCAGTATATAAAGCTACCAAGCGTAAAGTGGGCCCTTGTTCAGAAGAGCATTGAGACACCAAGGAAAGATAATAATTTGTTCTCTGACTCACAACTTATAATATAAATCCAGGTTGTACACTTATAGCAGCGATCATCTGTGCTATTACAGTCTGGATGGTAGATGCCTACAGGCAGCACCGACAAGAAAACATCTGGCACTTTTCTTCTGCAAATTCTTAATTATAACACATCTTACCTTGTGATCAGATATACCAGTGATACAGGAAACAGCTACCAAGTTTCTTACCAATATTTATAAAGTTCTATTTTTATTATTGGAAGGGTGCAAACTAATGAACTCACACCACTCTTGCTTCCTTACTATAACCTCAAGCTTCTTCACAGAAGTGTGATCACATTTTTTTTTTGTTTAACTATATGAGAAAAAGTTATCAAGCACCAAACAAAAGGAAGAAAAAAAAAACATTGTTCGGAGGCAGATACATTAACTAATCTGATGAAACCAACAATAATATTGATCAGGATGAATAAGTGAGATTAGCATTAATGAAGCATTCATCAAAATTTGTATCCTCTTAATATATTGCAATCATTATATTAAATAGGACTAT
Source organism: Dendrobates tinctorius (assembly GCF_039654945.1). Lineage (NCBI taxonomy): Eukaryota > Metazoa > Chordata > Amphibia > Anura > Dendrobatidae > Dendrobates > Dendrobates tinctorius. The sequence continues at coordinate 11,022,627 of NW_027361870.1, forward strand.
GTACTTGTAAGGGGTGTATCTGGACCGTGTATGCTTATCCTTTTCTTCCCCATATGTATATATTTTGGTACAATTGTTTGCTGTCATATGTATGCTTTGCAGTACTGTGTATTGTAATGTATATAATTGTAACATAGGGAAAGTGTAATACCCCGAATTGGACACTAGATCGGGGTACATTATTGTACATAGTTTACTTAGGTGGAGCTAGGCGTGTTAAGAGGACAGTGTCTTCCTGTTGTTGGGCTGGTTTCACATTAGTGTTTGGAGGCACAGCGGACGCTCGCCGTGAAGCTCCGCCCCCTGCCGTGCCTCCTCTCGTCAGCTCCGCCTATGGGCGAATGCCGCTACATGCGGCCTGCATACCCTATCTTTAGCATTGGGTTCGCAGGCCATGTGCAGGTATGCTTTTGCCACTGCATGCGTCAAACGCAACGTGTTACATATTGGTGCGCACAACGCACCGTCAAAAGGACGCATGCGGCGGCAAAAGCATACCTGCGCATGGCCTGTGTACCCAATGCTAAAGATAGGGTACGCAGGTCGTAGGCAGCGGCATGCGCCCATAGGTGGAGCTGACAGGAGGAAGCGTGGCAGGGGGCGGAGCTTCACGGCGAGCGTCCACTGTGCCTCCAAACACTAATGTGAAACTAGGCTTAGTCAGTATGGGCCTAGTGCCCGTGTTGGGCGCATAGCTCTGCAACCTTAAGCAGATGCCAAGTCATTCAAAGTCCTTAGGGACAGAGGTGCAGCTGAAGCAGCAGCGTGACGGCAGTTGAGAACAGGAGCTTGAGAAGTGGTCCTGGACCAGTACAGGGACACAGGTCGCTCACCATGTGGAAAATCATTGCATGGGCCCCACCCTTCGTTCCAGGGCAAAATGGACGAGGGAACTCCCAGGAGTAGAAAGCTTGTACAGGGAGGACGCTGTGTTATCGCAAGAGGCGGTATGACCCAGTAATGTACTGAAGGACGTAGGAGAAAGCGTAGGGAGAGCAGAGAACATGGGCTGTGTGGAACCTAATGTTGATGTTGTAACTGACAAGAATGTGCTGTGTCAGGGAAAGAGTAAAGTTCTTCGTTTTAAGTTTGAAATGGACTTCAGCTAGCCTGATGGGACCCTGATGATGCAGAAGGTGAAGCAGAAGGTATGCTGCAGAGGGGACATTGTTTTCATGTGATGGGAGGCCAGGGTGTGCCAGAGCCACTAGTCTCAGCCACAACTACGGCCTTGGCCCTCCTTCACGTACTTACAATTGCTCATATTGCACTTGTACCCAGTTAATTATTTTCTCTTCTATTAGGTCTATGACAGCTCATGATTAAAAACTAACTAGTGATGGGTGAACCCCTGGATGTTTGGGTCCGGCAGGTTCAGCCGAACAGTTAACAAAAAAAAGAAAACTTCAGGTGTCAAAACAGTACCCGAAGTCAACAGCGTGAGCACACAGCTCTGACCAGAGGTAAAAAGTTTACCTCCAAGCAGAGGTGTCGGCTAATGGAACTACTACTCCCATCAGTCTATGCCAGCTGCCGCTAATAACAGCGAGAGCAGGTGGTGGCTGATGGGAGTATTCATCAGCCAGCACCTGCGCTATGAATACATTTTAAAAAATAACGGAGTGGCTTCCCCTGTATTTTTGATAACCAGCCAAGCAAAACCGACAGCTGCAGGCTGCAACCCTATCAGCTTTAACAAGGCTGATTATCAAGCATAGAGGGGTCTCCATGCTATATTTTTAAAATAATTTAAAAAAGCAGGGTGAGGTCCCACCATTTTGGACAACCAGCCAAGCTAAAACAGACAGCTGGGCCTGGTATTCTATGGCTGGTAAGGGGCCATAGAATTTTGCCTCAGCCAAAAAGAGCAGCCAACAGCTGAACAGAAAAGACGCATCTATTAGATGCGCCAATGCTGGTGCTTTTCCCGGCTCTTCCCATTTGCCTTATGACGGTTGCAAGCAATGTTCATATTTGTGGGGTTTTTGTCACCTTTGTATTGTTCGGAGACATTAAGCCCACAAGTTAGTAATGGAGCGGTCCGGTCCAATGGGTGTCGCAGGTCCTGGTCCGGCACCTCCCATCTTCTTACAAAGCTGTAGAGAAGCCCTGAAAGGCGGTGGCCGTAACTCATATGGTATACCTGGTGACAGGTTCCCTTTAAGATTTAATTCTATGAGCAATTCTACTTGCAACATGACAATGATGCTTAACTACAGTGTTCACTACAGCAATTTCATAACACAGACAACCTCTTGCATTATTCACAACACCTCTTTCATCCACCAAGGGGGAAGTTGCAGAAAGTCATTTAGTTGCAAGACATCCAAGATATGAATTGCCCATTTTGGCTTTGATGGGGGCAATAGTGTAGGAACTCTTTCCATGACATTTATAAACCTTAGTAGGGTACTTGGACATAGAATACATGCAGTACATACCTTTTAGAACTCCAATGTGAATGCCTTCATTTCCCAAGTCTAGTTAACAAACAAAAATCTTTGGACTATTAATGTGCGCACATAATGTTTTCCACTCTGCCTATGGGTACGTGCACACAGCATCTTTAAGTTATCATTGAACTCAAGTTATTCTAAGTGAAGGTACTTCAGGAAAAAGGGCAGACACTGCCTGCATCAACCAGGTATGTTTAATTCTGAAACACCACAGTGTTTCAGAGAAAAACAGTTAACAAGCCCAGCGAGGGGCGAGAAGCTGAGGGGACCCGCATGTCTGACTTGTTTCCAATGCTGCTTAATCTCCAGTGGCTTTTAAACTGTTTTTCTTTAAAATGCCACAGAACTTCAGAGTTTGGCGATGGCTGCATGATTTCAGTCATATATGTTTGATGCATGTTGCCCATGGATAGGGCAGCATGTTTCAGCTGTGAGGTTCCCTTTAAATGAGTTGCACAACGCTGCTTATTTCCAGATCAGGCACTGAGAGATACTGCAGTACATGGCAAGGATAGAGGAAACTGATAAACCATTGAATTGCACCTGGTAGGCAGTTGACGGCTGCGCCTTAATTTATCTGTGTGCAGCAACATCTGTCAAGAACTGGCGCAGAAATAAATGGAGCTATGCAAACCATTTGATAAAAATGGATATGTATCCCTGTTAACATCTGTCACATACATGGGATGGAGAGTTATGTGCTTCATGTTAACATACCAGGAGACTATTTTTACGTCTGAACATGAAAGATTCTTTCTATAGTGACAACAATGCCCATTGCATTTTATTATAATAAACGAGAGATGCCCATGATAACGAATGATGTCCTTTTATTTACTTTACATCTGATTTCAATTCTTTCCCCTTTGTCACATTAGCATTTTCCTTTTCACCATGAGATAAACGGATATTAGAAGGAATACTACCTAGGCAATGTTATGTTTTAAATCATATGTCTATAACCATGTCCCGCATGACCGCCCCAGACATAATAAAATAACACTAGCTATAAATAATATTTTCGTTCCACTCCACTGGTTTTAGGAGTCCAGGTCGAATACACTGTCTCTTCTGTTTGCAAAAGCAAAATAACACTGAGCTCTTCCAAAGATTCCCCTATCACCGCTGAACTGGATGGAAAGACGGCACAGGTCTACTTAAATACTGGGATGTGGTAATCGCATGGTTAAGTCTGCTTCACTATACAGACAGTACCTGCGGGATAAGCCTAAACGATGACTTCCTCTTATTACTGTAGAACTTCCATAAATGTCTATCAAACAGAACAGGTTTGTACCTGTCTCCGAGGATCACACTTTCCATTGAGTCAGAAACCTCCAGGCATGTTGTAGACAGGGATCAAGTAGTCAGTGCAGGAGGTTCTGTCAGGAACAGAGGCAAATTATCTCATCTATTCATGAGGTTAAGTTGGGTTTACACAAATGAATGGACTAGTCTTAACAGGAAAACAAAACGTCAAAATATATGGGGAAATCAAACTTTTTTGATTCGCCCAAGTAAAAAATGTAAGAGAAAAAAAAGGCGAGATGTCAGAAGACAAATTTTATGAATTTTGAGCTTGTTCATCATACATTTGGAGGCTAATAAAATATTAAAGGGCTTGCCTGGGATTAAGAAAAATTACATAGCTTCTCCTCTCTGGTCCTCAGTTGCTTTTGTCCAGTTTTGAAGCTCAGATCCAATGAGAGATTAGCAGCAATACCACACACAACCAGCAGGTGTGGCATTATTGGGAAAAAAAGCAGCCATGTTTTTCTTATCTTGTATAGTTCTTTACATTAATATGGCAAGAATATAGAGGGGAACCTAAACTGGATGGGGACAAATGTTTCTTAGTACAATTGCTTGTTCTACAGTTTAAAAGTTTGCATAATCTCCCCAACACAGAATGTGTTGACAAAGGGAGATGTGCTGCTGATAGCAATGACCTTAAGGCCCCGTCACACACAGCGATCTCGCTAGTGAGATCGCTGGTTTTGTGACGCCACAGCGATCTCACCAGCGAGATTGCTGTGTGTGATGGGGATCAGCGACCGGCCCCCCTGCCGGGTATCGCTGATCGCACTCCATCGTCCTGGGCCGTTTTTTGATGGCTGGCCAGCACGCATCACTGTGTGTGGCAGTGAGAGATCAGCAACGCTGGGCGCTGGTTTCCAAGGTAAACAGCGGGTATCCAAGAGCCGCGCGGCTCTTAGATACCCGATGTTTACCTTGGAAACCAGCTTGCTCGCTTGTCCTGATCACTGGAGGGGCTGTCTATGTGACAGCTCACCAGCAATCAGCCTAACGATGTCCCAGCGATCCCATCCATGTCGGATCGTTGGTGGGATCGCTGGGACATCGTTATGTGTGACGGGGCCTTTAGGAATCAGCTGTCAAACAAAACTGATCATATCTACAGTCTACAGGTGATAATCCGATCCATGTTCTCATCCTTTTATTAGCACAAATTCAGTCTAGCTTCATGGCTACCATTCTCAATAAATCTATATGACAGATTGCACAGAGCTTTGCCTTGTTAGTCTTGGTTTCAAAATAAACCAGTTTTAACATCTAATTTTTTTTACATTTATTTCCTCAGACATCCGTGTTTCATATATGGGATTTTCCATGTTTTTCATGTAGAGAACATGTACCAAATAGAGTCTAAGAGGCTATTTTTTACATAGAGACATTTCTTTTTTTCCGGTATCACAATTGAAGAGTACCAATACTAGACTAAAGGTCTATGAAAATCACAGACAATACATGGATGGTATCAGTGTGTAGTCTGTGTGCTGTGCGTGATTAAAGGGGATGTCTGGCCTTATGCTCCAAGTCTGTAGTTAATCGGTGTGACTTCAGACTTGTGAATCCTCACATTGTGCAAGCTGTGAAGATTCTCTGGTGCCAGCGCCAGGCAAGTGACCACAAGTATGTGATTTGTATTCATTCAGTCATGTGCCAAACTGATGGGCATGGCCTGGCGCAATACATGTGTTTGAGCTGGAGTGACAGAGGTATACAGTCGGATACAGTCTAGTCAGTATGTGACTGAATTACCTATCTGCAGTCACATGACCGTCCACTCCTGGCGCTAGCACTGAGGATTCCTCACAGCCTGCAGTGTGCGCGATGTGAGGATTCACAAGTCTGCAGTCACAGAGTGACTAAAGACTTGTAGCCAAAGGACAAACAACACCTTTAACATTGTAAATGGATAGAAGAAACTTTAGGATTGATTTATCCATATGTGAAAAACATGGATTGTAAAACAGACACACTGTCAGGCACTGATTTATCTCGGACCATATTTTAAATACTTGAACAAGCATAGATGTCTGAATGAGGACTAAGAGTAGGTGCACATAGGTGAACTGATTTCTTTGGAAAATGGGCCTAGTACATGCCTTAGATACAAATTGTGAGTGGGGAATAGGACTGCGACTACAATTTTTGTATACGGCTATGGCAAATATTGACAAAAAACATAAATATACAATATATAAAAGGCCTTCCGACAAACCTAGTCCACCCATATGTTAAAGGATATGAACATCTTAAAGGGGATGTCCACTACTAGGACAACCCCTTTTCATACCACAAACTTAGCCCCGATAAAACGATAAAATAACACAGGTGAAATCAGAACGCTGCAGGGGGAATAAAGTTAATTTTCTTCAGTTAGTGCGGGCGCCGGGCAGGTTTAATGCTTTTAACCTGCAGATTAACGCCATATCTGCAAGTTAATAGCGGTTTCTTCTGGTGACAGGATCCCTTTAAATTGCTTATTTTTCATGAGACAAAACCTTTTAGTTATCTACCCACATTACATTACAGGTTATAAACAGGTAATTGTGAGGCAGAAACCAAAATGTTTCTAGAGCTAATTTTACGAAAAGCTGAGATTGCGGTTGAAGGAATCCATTGTATTTTTTACTTCTTTATTATTTTACAAAAAAAAAAATCGAGAAGATCCCAGAAAGAGAAATTAGTAGAAAATAGCCCGCCTATAGGAGTTAGTTCCATGTCCTCTGCTGAGATTTGCTCAGATTTTTTATTTACTGTAACCTTTCCAATGCTGAGTGTACAATACAGTACCACCCAGCATGTTCTGCACAGAATATCTCATGGATAACAATGAGATAATGTATTCATATCAGACATGTCAGGGCACAGATTCTTGCTTTCTTTCTATCTTCAGACCAGGAAACAATTGCAAACTTTTAATTCCAAAATGTAGTCACAGTGCTAGTTGTTTTCAGCAGAATAAGATTACATACAATTCTAGATTAGAAAACATGATTACCAAATAATATATTGAAACCGAGAACGTTTTAATTAGAATGTACAGTATAACCCCATGAGGTCTTCATATAATGCTATTGACCAAATAGAAAGTATTTTTCTTTTTGACACAGCAGCATTGACTTATCATTTTCTCCATAACTAGTGTTTTCATTATGAATGAAATGACTCAAAACATGACTTTAATAGCCTTAAAAATAAATAGAACTACAAGAATATATAGCCATTTCACTGGGATATGTGGAAAAATACTAAGGGAAACATTTATCAGGATAAAAGTTTTAAAATTCTGCTGCAATTTGAACATGAAAAAAAATTCTTTCATGACTTAAACCCCATGTATTATGTGTTTTAAAACCTTTAGGTGCCTTATCCGACAAGGAAGCATGAGTTTATCAAATATCGGCTTGGTTTATTGGAAACAAAGTGGAAATAATTTTCAAAACAGTGCAACAAAAAAAGTGCCAAAATTTTGGTGCAAATAATTGGCACAATGTAAACCAACTAATATTGATGGCATAAACTTGGACTAAACCATTTAAAGATGAATTGTCAAACAGCGTGCAACACTGATAAATCTGACACATTTTAAGGCTATGAACACTAAAAGTACATTTCAACAGGCAGATTTTGCAATGTTAAACGATTACTAATCAGTAAACATTCACCAGTCGGTTGTTTAACCCCTTCACAAATTATGACGTATATTAACATCATAGGTGGCCTCCCACTTGTTGATGCGGGCTCCGACGATGAGCCTTGATCTTTTCAGGCATGACAACTGATTTGATCAGCTGTTAAGTGTCCCTAACAGACACAGGTGAATTCCCGATCCATCCACGGCAGTTAACATATTAAATACCGCTGTCAATCTCTGACAGGGTAAGAGAAAACAAGGGCGGGGGCGCAGACATAGGGCTTCACCTGGTATAAATCAATTAAAATATAAAAGTACTCTGGAGTACTCACCCTTTATGGGTTGTGTTCAGACACAACCACTCTCAACGTTTGTTGCAGTCATATAGCTGCTGTAGAGCTCGTGCAGGTGGACAGCGTCCACTAGGTATCATAAGTTGAGGATCCAAGAAAAGCACTTCTGAGCATCCGCGCTGCTTTAGTGATAAGAATTCTTCAGAAATCCATATAAATCTTTCAAGTTCTTTATTATATGTACTACAGAAACTACGCGTTTTGAGGTGACAAATCGCACCTCTTCTTCAGGTCATAGTAAAGCAGCGCGGATGCACAGAAGTGCTTTTCTAGAATCTCTGACAGGGGCAATTAACTCGCGCTTATCAGAAATGAGTCACAAACCCATCAGTGCCCCTGTCACATGATCGTGGGGTGCCTATTGGTTGGCATGACAGACATGATCTTCAGGAGACCCCATGCTTGTCATTGCAGACATCTTATGGATGCCGACCCATGGCGTTTAACAAATTTTGGAATTTGTTTTCAACACTTAAATAAAAAAAGAACCTATACATGTGTGGAATCTACAAACTCTTAAAGACCTGAAGAATCAGAATGGTGATTCAGTTTTAGCATTTAGTAACCATGGTAAATTTACTGATGTTCCTTTTATATGACAAAGTAACATGATTATGAATTCAAATTTAGCACACGTTTATGTACAAGACCATTTTCTAGTTTTCTAGTAAAGCATAATTCTACTAGATAAAATTATACAACTTGCATTAATAGAGTACATAATAAGGCCTGAAAAATGTCCACAAGAGGGCAGGGGAGAATGCATCTGGTAACGCATGCCTTATAAGCCTATGCTCAGAACTGGACTGGGATTATTGATTTTCTATTTCACCATACTGAACAGAAAAACAAAGTTCAAGGCGGGGATGGATCCGTCACATACTGAACACCAATGGCACTCTACAGGTCGGATTAATAAAGAGGATTTTCATTTGGGTTTTGGCCATGGTGTCCTTCATTTTATCAGATAAAATAAAGCAACAGGCTCTGGCATAAGACCTAGGTCAGTGGTTCTTGATGGAACCTCCAAACGAGATGTGATCACAGCCAACCAACAGAAAAAAAATCAGCAGTACAGTAGGATCCAAACTCTCTTAGGTTTTCTACACCACTGAGTAGTTGAAAAACGTATTGTGCCCCATGGGTATATGCACATGGCATCTTTCAGGCGCTGGTGTACCAGTTTCGCTTTTGAAGCAATAGACACTTCAGGAGACCGCTAGCAGTATTTTCCCTGAAGCATCTTTTCTAATGTCTCATTGATCGCCTTCTGTGGCAGTTTTGCTTTTTCGTCTTTAATTTCCATATACAGTATAATAGCGGATTCCACCCAGAAGTCACAGAGGAATGGTCAGGTCACTTGTAGCCACTTCATGGCTTTCAAAGCCTGAAGAAATTAAAAGTAGTAACAAAATACAAAACATATGCACAGCAATGTTGTTTGGACATTGCTGTGCACATGTTCATTTTTTTTGCTGTTTTTATTAGGTGCTTTTTCAGGTGGTCTCTAAGCAGAATCCACCTAAATAACACATCAAGTGCACATGCCTTAAGTGATCCGCTCCAAAATCCTCTTCATAAATCTCTTCAGAACCACTTGTGAAACTCTTCCTATCTAATTCTACTGGAAATTCACTTTGATATTTTTCTTTTTTTTTTCCCTGAAACTGTTCTGAAAAAACACCTGGTAAAAAATAAAATCTTTGTATCCAGGTGGAAATTTCTAAAATGTGCATTATCAAGTCAAACGGCTGCAAAAAAGAAAAATGGTTCTAGGAAAAAAAAACCTTGGTCAAACTTCTTCAACATAGTTTCATGAAAAGATAACTCTTAAAAAAAAAAAAAATGAATAAATAAATAAAAAAAGGTGGCTTTTCCTGAAGCAATTTTCGCTTGAAATTCTCTTCCTTTTTGAATACTTCAAAAAAGTGAATGTGAACATAGCCTAAAGAAACTTATCCGTGAAGTTGGGCGGCAGGGTGGCTCAGTGGTCAGCACTGCAGCCTTGCAGCACTGGGGTCCCGGGTTAAAATCCCACAAGGACAACATCTGCAAGGAGTTTGTATGATCTCCTCGTGTTTGTGTGGGTTTCCTCCCACATTCTAAAGACATACTGATAGGGAATATAGATTGTGAGCCCCATCGGGGACAGCGATACTAATATGTGCAAACTGTAAAGCGCTGCGGAATTTGTTGCCGCTATATAAAAATAAAGATTAATAATAATAATAAGTCTGCAGCAATCCCAGCCAATAATGGTTTTTATGAGTGCCACCAGTGGGCTATGTTAAAAAAAATTGGGGTAAGAAAACATTGTTTTCTATGTTGTGCCGCTCCTACCACAAACATAACACCGCTACTACAATGTGCAATGCTGTGAATAGTAATTGTGACCCGGTTCATCACATTTGCAATGTGCATTGTTTAGGCGCTTGCAGTTACCAATAGGAAATTGCTGGACATTGAGTGATGCTTTCATTCCAACCGTCACACATGAAGGACATCTGCTTCTTCCACAAAGGACAGCAAATCACTGAGGACAATGCCATGTTCCAGAGATTGCCACCCTGTATTGAGACTTCTCTTAACTGTACCGAGTACAAGTGGTCCAGAATCCTTAAACAGACACTTGCAATAATTGGGTGCAGCATTAAATAATTTACCGCAATTAACCAGCGGTATGCCAGCAACTATGTTAACACTTCACCATAGGCTAATCAAACCCTAGATAGAATAGCCAAGTGTGCCCATAAAGCAAACCACGGCTGCGCCAGCTTACTGTGCCATCCATAATTGAACAACTATTATTCCGGAGTCCATGAAAATTAATTTTTAAAGAAAATGCATCTGTTACTGTGCGATTCCCAAGTGGTGCTATGTGCTTATTAAAACACTATTGCTGTGATATCTCTTTCCCAGGCTGTAAATCCTCTAAATAGCTGTTTTCATGACAGAGCAAAAGTACGGTAAGTAATATGTACAGATTTTTTTTTTGTGGAGAAGCAGCAAACAAATATAGTAAAAAAAAAAAGAAGCTTCTCTAATGATCATTATTTAATGACCCAATGGAATTTCCAAATGCTTCATTCTAACATAGAAATTACATTTGTGTCAGTATCTAAGCACATGCGATATATAATAAGTGTAAAGAAGTCTCAGGGGTCATTTACTTACATCTATTGCACCCTTTTTATTCTTCTGATGGCAAACCGCAACTAGCTTTCTGGAGAATAATAGCTTGTGGTCACTTCTTCATGTTGTAATGGCAGATTCATATATCAAGTATGATAACAGTATGCGGCTTGAATGAAACACACACCTTAATATAAATCTTAAGATATGTTGGCATCTTATGCTGAAGTGGCAAACAGGGTTTCCAACTGTCCATAAATTCATGGAAAGTACATACGGTAAAAATCAGGGGACTGGATAAATTTTTGTTAAAGCTGGAGGAGCTTGTGCAGGATATCATAATTATTATGTTCTCAGAAAATTATAATTATTGACGAGTGAATCTGCTGAAACTAAAATTTGTCAGTTCACTTTGCTTTGGTCAGGAATCTAATTTCTGGCTGTAGCAACCTCAACCACCACTAGGGAGAGTAAATATTATATATATACATTAATATATACACAAACACACACACATCCACTCAGATGACTCATTGATCCTGCCTCACTGTGGTCTAGTCAAGTTTAGCCACCTACAAAAAAATGGAGAGGTCTGTAATTTTTATCACAGGTAACCTTCAACTGTGAGAGAAAAAAAATCTTAAAAAAAGAAAAAACCCAGAAAATCACACTGTTTGATTTTTACATAATTGATTAGCATTTTATTGCATGAAATACGTATTGGATACAATAGAAAAACCAAACTTAATACTTGGTACAGAAAGCTTTGTTTGCAATTACAGAGGTCAAAAGTTTCCTGTAATTCTTGACCAAACCAATTTTACACACACTGCAGCTGGGATTTTGGCCCCCTCCTCCATAAATATCTTCTCCAGATCTTTCAGGTTTCGGGGTTGTCTCTAGGCAACATTTAGTTTCAGCACCCTCTAAATATTTTCTATTGGGTTCAAGTCTGGAGACTGCCTAGGCCACTCCAGGACTTTGAAATGATTCTTACGAAGCTACTCCTTAGTTAACCTGGCTGTGTGTTTCGGGTCATTGTCATGCTGGAAAACCCAGCCATGAACCATCTTCAATGCTCTTACTGCGGGAAGGAGGTTGTTGGCCAAAATCTCTCAATTGATGATGCCATCTATCCTCCCTTCAATACGGAACAGTTGTCCTGTCCCCTTTGCAGAAAAGCACCAAAGAATTATGTTTCTCCCACCATGGTTCACGGTTGGGACAGTGTTCTTGAGATTGTACTCATCCTCCTTCCTGCAAACACAGCGAGTAGAGCCGATACCAAAAAGTTCTATTTTGGTCTCATCTGACCACATGATTTTCTCCTATGCCTCCTCTGGGTTATCCAGATGGTCATTAGCAAACTTAAATGGGAGTGGCCATGTGTGGGTGTGAGATGGGGAACCTTGTGTGCCCTGGAGAACTTTAATCCACGAAGGCATAGTGTGCTACTAACAGTAATGTTTGAGGCTGCTGTCGTAGTTCTCTTCAGGTCATTGACCAGGTCCTCACATATAGTTCTGCCTGATTCATGATCTTTCTCAGAATCAACCTTATCCCACGAGCCAAGCTTTTGTATGGAGCGCTACAGAGAGGATAGCTGACAGTCATCTTGTGCTTCTACTATTTTCTAATAATTGAGCCAACAGTTGTTGCCTTCTCACCAAGATGATTGCCTATTGTCCTGTAGCCCATCCCATCCTTGTGCAAGTCTACAATTTTGTCCCTGGTGTCCTTAGACAGCTCCTTGGTCTTGGCCATGGTGGAGAGGTTGCAGTGTGATTATGTGGACAGGTGTCTTTTACACAGGTAATTGTTGTGAACTCATTTTCTGGTCTGCCTCTGGCTTCTGGTGAGGGAACTGTTTGTGCTGACAGAGGAGTTGTGAGTTCTCTTTCCGGGCTCCCTCTGGTGGTGGCAGGAGATAATGAAGCTGATCTAATTAACAGAGACCTGCCACCTGATCATGAGGACGACGATTGGACATTTGGAGTCTCAGACTGGATTTAAGACAGCCGACTCCCTATTCCCCATGCTGGTGATTTTTTTCCTGCCTCCTGAGGTCTTGGGTTCCAGCTCAGTTCCTGTCTTCTCAAGCTAAGTTTTCTCTGCTAATGTTCACATTTGATTTGGTTTTGTCTATTCAGTTTTTGTGTGGTCATCCAGCCCCGACTGGGGCTGTGCTGAATTTCCACTCTTATGTTACTGTATGTGCCAGTCTGCTTTTTGTCCCTTATTAGATTGGCTTCTTTTTGCTCTGTTCTCAGAATATGCCAGAGTGCTGATATAGTGGGTGAAGTCTAGTGACTTCAGGGTTTTTTTGCCATCAGAAGTGTTGGACATTTTTTGCAGGGTTTTTTGGCATGATTGCAGACAGTATCTTTCCTTTCTTGTCCTTTCTAGTTAGTGTGGGCCCCATCGTTTGCTCAGCCTATTTTCCTACCTGTGTTTGTGCTTTCATCTTGGTTCACCGTCAATATATGTGTGGGGGCTGTCTATTCCTTTGGGGTCTGCTCTGGGGCAGTTTAGATTTCCCCTTTTCTTGCTTTAGGCTTATTTAGTCCTCCGGCTGTAAAGAGGCATCTATAATCATCATAGGTACGCTCCACGGCTGCTGTTAGTTGTGTGATTTGGATCAGGGGTCTGCAATCCGAGTAGTTGATAACCTCTCTGGTTTTCTGTGACTTAGCTTGGTTTTGTTTTCATCCTCAGTGACCCAATCATAACAGGTAATGAGTTCAAATAGGTGAAATTAATACAGGTAATGAATGCAGAGTAGGAGGGAGTTTTAAACAAAAACTAACAGGCCTGTGATTGCCAAAATTCTTGCTTGTTGGTAGATGATCAAATACTTATTTCATGCAATATATACAATTTAATTAAAAATCATACAATGTGATTTTCTGTTTTTTTTTATTTTTAGGTTCTGTCTCTCACAGTGGGGAAGTGTACCTACGATAAAAATTACAGACCTCTCCATTCTCTCTGTAGGTGGAAAAAAGTGGCAGTGTATCAAATACTTATTTTCCCCACTGTAGAAACCACAATCCAGAGGAAGCAATGTCATCTGAACAGTTCATACTAATTAAAGCCACTGACCTCTTCATGGATAAATGAAGGTGACTCATGTCCCTTGTAGCTAATAGGTTAACAAAACAAAATGTGCATTTGACAAATGATGAGAAGCTGATTTAAATTCCCGTCTGGAGAGACATTCAGATCATCATCATTCAATCTATCAGTCTGGTGGACGGCATTTGTCATCACTTCACCAGGAGCTTGGTCTACTCCCTTTCTCAGGTTTCCTCCAGCTGCCTGGTCATTTCTAAACAACAGTTGCTGAGGTATTTCCACAATTTTGAAAAGATTAATAACAAGACTATAATCAATGAAATGTGAATCCAATGACACCTTAAATTACACTGCTGGAAGACATAATACAACCCTCATGTAGAACGTGAGTACTCAACAGTTATGGAGATGACAAATGATGGGACTGAAGTATTGAAGCTAATGTATTGCATTGATAATAACTTAATGTCTTCCATTTATTTCATATGACAAAAGAAAATTAGCATTAAGCAGTACAAATCTAAATTAAATTAGAGGGAATAGTACTCAGTATGCTACTCAAGAAAGATCAGCAGTATTCCAATTTCTGAGCTAGCTCTGCTGAGGATACCAATATGCAACATTCCTGACATACACAGAGACATTTAGATTACAGGCAAACTATACGAGGAGTGTGATGAGCTTATATGTGTATGTCAGACAGAAAAATCTATCACTTATCAAAAAGACAGATTGATTGGGCTCAAACACTGGGGGGCATTTATCTCCCTTACTGTGCAATCACACATCTGTGTGAAAGTCTGTGCCCTGCCTGATTTTTTTATTGGACAGCAGACAGACCCAATAAGCATATAAAAATATGCTGATTCACAGCACCTCAATACACAAGTGGATATACAGGCATGTCATACCCATCCAGAAGCGCACGTCCTATCCAAGGAGTACTTCTTGGAAAATTAGAGTCCATAATATTCAATAAACAGCGCTCCACACATTGGTGAAAAACTAACTTCACATTTAATCCGCCTTCTGTGGCAACGTTTCGATCTAAATGGGCTTGATAAAGATCATTGCAATCGAAATGTTGCCACAGAAGGCGGATTAAATGTGAAGTTATTTTTTCATCGATGTGTGGAGCGCTGTTTCTTGATCATTATAGACCCAATAAGCATGTCCTATTCTGCTCCTCAACATCAGTTCAGAACAGGAAATGCTCAGAGTTTCATGGATCTCATTTTTGGATTTGAGGTTTGCAGGGATCTGTGAGATTCTATGGGTCAGAATGTAGGGTGATAAAAATTCGACAGCAATCAGACATTTCACACGGGTGTGTGAAAGAACCCTTAGAATGAAGAGGCAATGCAGATCCTCGACTGCTGCTTCTTTAATTCTGTATGAGACTGCTGGAGTACTGTACTCTGCTTTCTCAGGCGGTCCTACAGAAAATTAATGGAGTAGCAGTAGAGCATGCGACATGACGACATGTGGCTTCTATCTAATGTGGATAAATGCAGATGGGGTTTTGAACTGTCGGACTCCACAATCCTGTGCATTGGTGATAAAACAGTAATCTGGTTGAAAACCCTTAAGACTATACATGTTTTTCAGTGAGGACAATGTGGTCTGCTAAATGGATAAGTCAGGAATACGAGAGACAACCAGACGTCATACCACAAAAATGAAGTGGTTAGAAGCCATGGTTGTAAACTCAGGTGACGGATGGATGGAGCATCTTCTCTTTGGGTGAGAAAACTTACAGTCCACCAATCACCTCATACCATTATTAAGGACAGCTCTGTCCAAAAAGCGTCAGTTTTTGTGTTGATGCAATATTTTTAATGTACCTGGAACCTTTTCTAATTGGTGTAGTTCTATATCTAAATTGCTGGATGCCTTGGTTTGTGTTGTCTGAATTTCAAGCTAAACAAGGGCTTTCACTGTCCATGCTGAGGATCCTCACTGCCAATCCAGCTAGTGAACCCAGTACTTTGCGCTCATCAGTCTCCTCATCCGACAGCCAATGGGTCAGGTGAATAAACATACATGATGTCATCACTGCCAGTTCAAGCAAAGACCACCAAAGCAATGCTACTGAAATAGCAAAACTTTCGAGCAACAAGTAAAGGCCCCGTTACACATAATGATGTCCCAGCAATCCTACCAACGATCCAACATGGATGGGATCGCTGGGACATCATTAGACAGCCCCTCCAGCGATCAGGACCGGCGTGCACGCTGGTTTCCAAGATAAACATCGGGTATCCAAGAGCCGCACAGCTCTTAGATACTCAATGTTTACATTGGAAACCAGCGTTCAGCGTCACTGATCGCTGGTCTCTCGCTGCTACACGCTGCGATGCACGCTGGCCAGTGGGAGACCAACGATCAAAAAATGGCCCAGTACAATCGCTGGCGAGATCGCTGTGTGTGACGGGGCCTTAATGCTACTTTATTTTTTATCACCATTTTCTGGGGCTCCCTTATGTGGCCCATTGATGTGTATCCATGCTTTCCATTGGGTGATGTTCACACCTGTTTGTTTCTTCTCCTTGTTGATGCTATATGGGCTTTAATAAAATTTATTGCATTTATTTTCATCTCTGATGCGCCTTATTTTTTTAGTTTTGGTATTTAATTTTTTATCATCTTCCTACTGGCAAATGTTTAAATACTGAAATAGTGTAACTCTATAGACACCTCTGTACACTCATATGGTTGTGCATCTTCTGCATTTGCATTTCTAAAGAGACTTCACACCTATCTCAGATTTATTACAAAGATTTTACATTGAGCATGTAAGCACAGCAAAAGAAAAATTCCCATCGGATTACGATAGTGAATAATTTACTGATCACAACAGGTACACTAAGTACTACTAGGTCCCCCTCAGTCATCTCTAGATAAGGGCTATCAGGTTCTGCAGAGCACCATCTTGATAGGAACAATGGTGCATATGTTCAACCTCCATTCATTGTCTATGTGACTGCCGGATATAGCCATGCGCTGTACTCTGCTTTCTCCGGCAGTTCCACAGGCAATGAGTGAGAGCAGATTGAGCATGCAAAACTCTGCTCCATTTGAGATGGATCACCATTTTATTTAAAAATAAAATTTCCTATTTTCCTTCCCCAAATTTGGGGTGCATCTTATGGTACGGTGCCTCTTATAGTCCGCTAAATACGGTACTTATAGTCCTAAAGGTTACTTCACCCATACATGCAGTCCAGATTTCACTTCTAGTCATTGTGTAAAGTGTTGGCACGCTTGACCTACAGCATTGTTGAAATTGGTTCAGAAAATGAAGTATTTCTCAAAAGAAAGTTATTGCAATTACACATGCTTATTTCCTTTGTGGGCATAATTTCACACAAAACCCCAAATATGGCCAGGACGAAAATGTGGGTAAACAACTTGGTTTCAAGCATTAGATGCTCGCTCAAACTCACCAGTGGCAAATATGAAAATTACACCGGAAACAAGATGATTGGGTTTTCCAATACACACAAAGGAAATAAACGTGTATAACAAAACATGAGTAATTGCAATCATTTTCTGGGAGAAAGACTTGATTTTCAGGAATTTCACTTTCGGCCATGACTGTATTTAATTGTAAATGAGTGTTCCTTAGTGTACCTTTGGTTCTGTGCACCATTCGGCCCCAATTCCCTTTGCGCAAAGAAAGAACTATCTGAAATTAAACACTCCTCCAACACATCTTCACGAATACTACAGGAGCCCATGCAAGCGAAGTGTTAGAGCAGGCATGTTTTCGGCCCCCTCTCCTGTCTGCGCATGCCTGCTGCTAGCGTGTGATCCTGCGTGTGACTGCTGCAGACAGGAGAGACGGATGCATGCTTGCTTGGCTCCTGCAGTGTCAGTGTGGATCCTGTCTCTCAATTTTTTTTTCCCCCAGGATAGCAGTTATTGCTATTACCCAAAACAGGAACAATCCAAATAGAAATATCAGAATGAATAAAATAAATGCTGTGCTTTCCGTTCCCAATAGTTTCAGCGCACAGTTTTTTTACATGCCACTTTGCAATTTCAATATAGAAGATAATTTACAATCCATCTCTGAAGTGATGCCAATGTTCTCCCCATAAAAGTTAAAATATGTATTTGTATATCGAGGCGAGACGAGGAAAACTGTAAACCTCGCACAGACATCAGTGTGACTTTTTATAAGAGTTGCTACATTTCCTAAGAAATGACAGCTGTATCCCTAGAGGCAGAAGTGACGGTTTCTTCCAAAACATGTATCTTGTTTGAAAATATAAATGACAGGAGATACTGGGATAATTAATCAATGTTACGTTAGTGTATTGTCTCTGAGTGTTATATTCTAGGGCTCGTTCAGATGTCCACATTTTATTGCATATCAGACTAATATCTAACGTTTTTCCCTAATGTGCTGAATTCCGTTTTCACCAATTTTTCGTATGGGTTTATTATTACTGTCAGGGATTTGCGCAGGCATAATAAAGTACTCTGTACACAAACTATAGCAAGTTCCGAAATAAAAAAAGATGAAAAAAAAGCCTCAAACAACACAGTCTTAATTTTTTTTTGTCGCCGCAGTCTTATATCAGGTAACTTTAGAAAAATAAAGTTTTTTTTGCGGAAAAGTAGCAAAACAAAGAAATAAATGACTGTTATATAGATTTAGTACTGCTGTGATTGTGTCGACCTTCATAATAAAGTGTAAATTTTAGTTAGCGATTGAGTTAACATATAATCCCTTTAAACTAATTTTTATCTAAAATATATATCTAGCAATTATCTATGTGACCTAACCTCATAGGTAGCCTCTATTTTTTTCTGCTATATTAATAGGGTGCAGTAGGGTAAAAGGGGTTGTCCACTACTAGGACATGATGCCACTGAGAAATACAACTCAACCATAAAAAAAAGCCCTAATAAAAATATGTCATTAAAAATATGAAGGTTTGTCTTCTGAAGGTTTGTCAAAAGTCAAAGCTGGCTGGCACCACAAGGTTAAAAGGGACCTGCTATGTGCAATAATGCTTTTAACTTACAAAGGGATAATCTTTATGTTAATAACATTCTGGAGATATCCAAACGCAGTGCTGAAAATTATCTTAATTTTTACTGGGAGAAAACAAACCTGATTTTTATCAGGAGCTGCCAGCTTTCAGTCATACAGGCATACCGAAGCAATTACAGTCACTGCTCGTAGCACTGAGAGCTGCTGTAAGCATATCTCTGACAGCTCACTCTGTAGTGATGTACTATATGGCTGGTTGTCAGTGCTAGGGCAAACTTACAGCTGCTCTCAGTGCTGCGAGAAATGACTAATTGCTCCAGATAGCCCATACAACTGAAAGCCGGCGGCCCCTTGGACAAACATAGTTCATTTTCTCCTAGGTGCCGCACTTTCAACATTGCAGCCAGGCACATTCATAATGCTATTAACCTGTAGATTAATATTACATATGCAGGTTAATAGTGTTATCAAACATGACCAGTTCCCTTTAAACTACAAAAATTTTTTTACAGCATCTAAGTACCCTGTTTTTGTAGGGATACATTGACTTAAAGAGGCAAGTTTGATCGATGCCTCAAATAAAAAAAAATATACTTTTTCTTATGGACAGCAAAGTTAGCATAAATATGGACAAGTGAATAATCGAATAGGCTAAAATGGGTAAGAGTTCTATCCAAAAAGGACAGAACATATACATGAGTAACAAAAGTCTGAATGAGGTCTAACATGATCTTGTCTGTGGCCTATTTAAAGGGGCTTCCAGCATCCGTTGTGCTTTGTCTAAAGATAAATTTAGTACTTTGACTACTTTTGTTTTTGCTTTTTGAGGATTACACATCCTTTAGTTCAATCGTCTCATTCCTAAGGGCAGTCAGGTTATTTTTTATAATGCAAGAGCCATAATAAAGCATGGTGGGACAAAAGGTGAAATACTTTCGACAGGTCACATGTGAGATGATAATATAGGTAAAATTCATGATCTTTAACCACCACAGATTTCCAGAATACAGTAATTAGCTTCAATAGAGAGTTGAAATCTGACATACCTTTCTATATAAACCTTTTGTTCTAATATGCATCTATTACTTTTGAAAATATCACATTAATGCTTGTTTCACAAGTTCACCATTCATGGTCCATGTACAGACTGCAATATCTGACCCAAACTAAAAAGCCTCATATATGCTTGCCAGAGTCGTGCACATGATTGCATTTTTGGTCCGAGTGCGATCTGACAAAACATCGGTTCGCACTTGGATTCATGTTATTCCATGGGTCCGTGCACATGTCCAATTTATTCATTGGTCAGAGGAAATAAATCGCAGCATGTCAAAGTTGATTCCGTTTATCAGATTGCACTCAGCCATGCAAGTCAATGAGTCCATGGGAAACATCGTACTGCACTCAGATTTTCATGGACTAACAGAATGGAGAAAAGGGAGACGTTTTTATTTGCATGTTCTTCTCATCCAAGAAAACTGGATCACACTCTGATCGGCATAATTGGCCAAATTCTTTCAGATTAGAGAATATATGCTAGTGTGACCCTAGCCCAACATTGTTGAGTTCAGGTCAGGAGACACGCAGCCAGCCCATACATCACCATCTGTACCTGAACTTCTCCAGATAAGTATGACACTCATTATTAATATTATTGAATTGCCCTTCAAACACTGTATTCTCCAAAACAATTACCCACCTTCTATTAAGGCATTTTGGCATTATATTAGAGTCCCCTGCTCAGAACTTTTAGCAGTGAATTGCTAAGAAGCCGCAGCTCTCGCTCTGGAAGACATGATTCATCCATTTGTTACATGGGTAACCATTCAAGCTAAATGCCTTATATAATGCTACAATTCCTCTGGTCATTGCATGGATAATTAATAGAAAAAAAGTAGTTTCCTGGCAAATGCAAACAATTGCCATGGGTCTCAGAAACCAGATTACTGACGATCAGCCGATCGCTGATGCTTCTTTTGTATTGATTGGGACATCTAATGAGATAACCCTTATTTATATAATACATCGAGTACATGAAAATCACACGATGATGCTTGAATATTTTATTTTACTCAAATAGTTAAAACTTTCATTTCACTAAAAATGTATATCAAAACAAGTGCAATAAAGAAAACAAGTTCACCTTCAATGGAAATTCGATTTTGCGAATTCTAGCACAATTAGGGTGGTTTCACATTTGCGTTTCCAGCAGCAGCGTCGGCCTGCGCACGGCCGCTTTTAAGCCCCGCCCCCTGCTCCGCCTCCTCCGGTAGCTCCGCCTAGGGGCACATGACGCTGCATGCGACCTGCGTCCCCTATCTTTAGCACTGGGGACAAAGGCCGTGCGCAGGTATGCCTTTGGCGGTGCATGCGTCCTTTTGATGGTGAGCCGAGCGCACCAAATTGCAACCGGTTGCATTTGCCGCTGGTCGGCGCACCGTCAAAAGGACGCATGCGCAGCCAAATGCATACCTGCACATGGCCTGCATTCCCAGTGCTAAAGATAGGAGACGCAGGTCACATGCAGTGTCATGCGCCCCTAGGCGGAGCTACCGGAGGAGGCGTGGCAGGGGGCGGGGCTTAACGGCGGCCGTGCGCAGGCCGACGCTGCTGCTGGAAATGCAAATGTGAAACCACCCTTACAGAGTAATCAATATACTAACCTTGGTAACGGAGGTCCAAATTGTTCAGAGCAGTGAAGGGAACTGAGAACAAAAGGATGTAAATCGTTCTAAATAACATTAATCTTGTGAATTCATAATAATAAAAATGTGGAAATGAAGAGGAAGGACACGTACTACAAAAAAAATATAGCTAAAAAATAAAGCTAAAAGTGTAAGATATGATGGTCTCTTCTTCCCAAAACATTTGCTATTTTTATACAGACATATAAATAATAAATTTATTACCGCTCATCCTAACGACATAACAAAAAATGCATCTTACCAGTATGACCAATCAGGCGATTTAGCAAACAGCTGACAAGGGCATACAATAACAATTAGTAATACCCACCCCTGTATTGGTGACTTCTGCCAGCAATACTAATAATGAGAGCATCTTAAAGAGGGTGGCATGATTGGCAGCTTTTCTGCCAGATCTGGTTATTGCACAACCAATTCTAAAAGCTACAGGAGACAGTTTTCACAAATTATCAGCTGAAATGAACAAAGAGCTTCACATAATATACTAAAATACAAATTAAAGATTGAATGTTATGAAACAATTTACATAAAATTAGGTAACTGCTTTAACTAAACTGATTAATACATTGTGTAATGTACACCAGACAAAAATCTAAGCAATATCAAAATGAATACATTTTGACTCTTTTTGACTCCAAACTATTTCCACCTCCTGCCACCTCCAGCTCAAAAATATTTTCAGAATCCGTCCTTTCCTCAACCTGCTAAAATGCTTGTGCATGTCCTCATCATCTCCCGCCTCGACTACTGCAACATCCTTTTCTGTGGCCTCCCTGCTAACACCTTCGCATCTCTCCAGTCCATACTTTACTCTGCTGCCCGAATAATTCATATCTCTCCTCGCTACTCCCCCTCTTCTCCCCTCTGCAAATCTCTTCACTGGCTCCCATTCCCTCAGCGTATCCAGTTCAAATTACTAATACTGACCTACAAGGCCATCTATAACCTGTCTCCTCCATATGTCTCTGAACTAATCACCTCGATATCTTCCCTCACGTAATCTCCGGTCCTCCGGACCTCCTTCTCTCCTCCACACTTATTCGCTCCTCAACCAACCGCCTCCAAGACTTCTCCCAAATATCCCCCATCACGTCTGACTATCAACCACATTTGGATCCTTCAGACGGATCCAGAAAACCCACCTCTTCAGAAATGCTTACAGATTGCAATGACCCCGCTGCCTCCTCTTCACAACCGGGGCTACCACCTCAACCAATGCCGGAGCTGCTGCAACCCCCCGACATACTGTCTCCTTTCCCACCATCCTGCAGAATGTAAGCCCGAGAGGGCAGGGTCCTCTCCCATTTGTATAAGTCTATCATGGTTAGTTTGTTTACTGTAAGTGATATCTTTAATTTGTATGTAACCCCTTCTCATGTACAGCAACATGGAATCAATGGTGCTATATAAATAAATAATAATAATTAAGTGAAAAATTTTAAAAATATACGCAAATTTATTTTAAAAGGAGTTGCTGAAAATTTGAAAACCAGGGATTCATCATTTACATTTTTTACTTTTTTGGTCTTCTCCTATTCGTTTTCATTTTTTGCGTCAAATTCTTCACAATGGTGCACTCAAGATCATGAATTTAAGTTGTATGATCCCTTAAAAAATTGCATCCCAAATCTAACATTTATGCAAAATTTATTGAAAAGCTCCAGAAATGGGAAGTAACTTTCTAAAAAGTTGCAAATCATGAGTCTACAAATGCAACAACATTTGTGACTATAAGTTATGTAGTTCCTATTTTAAGCCTGTTTTTTTGCTTTCATCCAAAATTCTTATTTTAACTTCTGCCTATGATGAGGTCTATACCAGAGGCTTTAGTAGAACCAATGACTGTAGCAACATTTATTTAGACACTGAGTCTATTTCTCCAAAATCAAATGCTCACTTATTTTATTAAGCAATTTACTACCCTTCCGGTTCATGAGAAGCCCAGTGAACAAGTATTATAAATTACATCTATGCTTACTTTCACAGCCATATTAACAAGTTAAATGAATTATTTCTTTTTGTATAAATTTGTGGGCAATTAAGAACACATGCACGTCATGAAATGAGTTGTTGCAATCTTCATTTGTTGAAAGCTTCTTGAGATCAGCAGTTACAATAATTAATTTTTCTGGGACTTGTGTTCGGCAAGGGTATGACATGTGCATCAAAAATACTACTCTTTGGTGCTAAGAAAATGATAGAGGTGTTTTAACAACTACATATATGTCAGTGAGAATTCATACACTTAACTACAAGTCATGTATTTCAATATTCATGAAATAATAGGGACTTTAAAAGATTTCAAGATATTTGGACAGGAGAGAATATGAATTAAAAAAAGTGTAAATTAGGGTCAACTGTTTTCTTATTGGAGATTTTGATTTTAATAAATCTGACTATTCTTATTTTTTCACTTACAGGAAAGTTCAAAATAGTAATAACTTTGCAAATGTTACTGCAAATTGCCTTATGGCTTTCTTAGCACAGTGTTTAGCATTTTAAAAAGCTACTAATAAGTGCTATATCAGGCTTTCTTATTCTGTGATGGGCATACTTTACATTGTTCTCCCAGCAAACTTAGGACATACGTACATTGTTGAGAAATAAAACATAGCCCTGTTCTTCCTAAGATACAGCAATGTTTCATTAGTGACTACTAGGGTTAGGGCTAGGCAACTGGTCATTGATATTTGGCTGAGACCCTTCCCCATGGCATTGTGATGCTGCTGATGGAGTGGTATGTTGGCTTTATAGTAGACAGATTAGCCTACATTGCTTCACTCCTGCTGCAGTCTTGCTTTTTGCTGCTGCAGTCCTGCTGTTTGCTGCTGCAGCAGGACAGACAGAGGCATGATGCTGCAGAAGGAGTGGGCTCAGGAATCAGCAGATGTTTTGTTGCCTGGAATAGAGGTTGAGATAATATAAAATATAACTTTTATTAAATATAAGTTGTACAATACAAAATAATATTGTGGTACCGTGTTAGCCAGAAAAATAGATGTAAATACTTATGTCCCCCCCAAAAATTGAGAAAAGTATTCAAGGTGTGATACCTTTATTGGCTAACCAGAGAAATTATATTTGCAAGCAAGCTTTCAGAGCTCAGAAGGCCCCTTCATCAGGCTACATTACTGTAATCTAGCCTGATGAAGGGGCCTTCTGTGCCCTGAAAGCTTGCTTGCAAATATAATTTCTCTGGTTAGCCAATAAAGGTAACACACCTTGAATTCTTTTCTCAATTTTTTGGGGGGACAAAAGTATTTACATCTATTAAATATAAGTAAAATACGAGCACCCTAAGAGGGAAGGTGAGGTACCTTGCATAAAAATAAAAACCTCACTCTTAACCTAAACAGAGTTGTAGGCTAAGTACATGTGTTTATATAAAATGAGACGTAGAAACACAAATGTATGAACAGTACATAAAAAAATTTCCAAACCTAAGAGCAGAGTGACGGGATTAAGCCCAACTAGCACACACCACAGGCACAAATCGATATAAAGAATGGTAGTCCCTAAAAGGTACTAAAAGCAATACAGTTTGACAGTGGTCAGAAAAGCTCTACCCCAACAGAACCACCAAACATCATAATTGCCCTAGTGGATTTAGGTAAAACAGACATGAGTGAGGCATAGATATCCACCCAAGCAATAACATAAATAATATAATATGGAATGGTCTCAATCATGTGCGGAAAACAAGTCAGGTGTCAGTTGTCATCGTGTTACAGCGGAGATCCACCAGGAGAAATGGGGTAGGTAACTGGCCCTTAGAGACCCTATAGAAACTGGCACAACCTATACCCCAAGACACCCGTCCTGACATGGGCAGTCCACATCTGACCCTTACAATAGAGGCCCTATACTTTCCCTGTGCATCCCGATGTGTTACATCATTATGTGAATCCTCAGGCAACCTATTCGCACATATGGGCTCACTGCTAGTGCAGACAGAAGGGGACACTCATGGGCTCTATGTGTGATTATGGGAGGCAGGAGATATCCAGAGAGAATTAACATATATAGACATAACTTAGCCAAAAAGGATGGGTTAAAAAATTACCCAGTCACAAATAAGAACCTACTTGCACATAGCCGAAGCACACTTAACCCTTTAACAGCCACCAATACACCTTTTAATGGGTTATTATTTCTCAACTGCGCTGAGGAATAAGGGTATTGTGCCCTCCAGCTTCAGAAAATCTCCAGGGTCTCAGCTACTGCTTTCTGCCAAATTTCTATTTTTTCACAAATAAACGCAAGTCATATTGAAGAAATTTTACCACTAACATGAAGTGCAATATGCCACAAAAAACTCTCAGAATCAGTAGAATTCGTTGACGCGTTCCAGAGTTATTACCACATAAAGTGCCAGTGGTCAGATTATAAAAATTGGCCTGGTCATTAAGATTCAAATTTGCTCTGTCACTAAGGGGTTAAAATGGCAACCCACTATAGATGACAGTAGGAGTAAAAAGTCAAAAATAATATGTGTGAGGACACTTTGAAGAATTAAGTCAGTCCAGGCATTTTGTCTGGGTATGGACAGTAAGATACGCTTGTGTGAACCTTGCCTTAGTCAGAGGGAAGATTGGCAGTAAAGAGAATCTTCCATGCAGGAGAACTAGACAAGTCTATTGATATCAGTGACAACTGTACTGTATGTAATACTTGATTTGCCCAATGGTGGCACTGCAGAGGAATTTAACCCTTGCTTTCAGGTTTCTCTATAAATTACAGATGATCTCTTCAGTTCCTGGGAACTGAAGCTTTGCTGTCAGGTTTATCTATGGACTGCAGATGATCTCTTGGGGTCTTAGTTGTGAGATGTGCACTGATCAGCTTATAGTCAAAGGACTTTTAACAGAATGGCATCGCTTAAAGCAGATAAACCCAAAGGACAATCGATTATTTTTTGTTAGAATCTGTTCTGTTTGTGACTATCCGCCATTTTCTTGTAGTGTTCTGGCTACAGGTCTTTTTCCACTGATGCTGGGTTTGTCTTAGGTCAGGTGATTGTATCACCCTTTATCAACCTACATTCCTTGCTGGACAACAGTGTTAATCCGCTTGAAGTCTGGCTTGGAGCCTTGGTTTGCCGTCTGTGTGTTTAATTAGTGCAGTTCTGGGACCTCTGGTTCTGCTAGTTTTAGTTTCTGTTTTCAGTTTGTTTCTGCAGCCTTCTCTTTGTTTTCTGTTAGGAGGTTACTCGTTTTTGTGCCCAGTCCTTCGATCTTTCAGGGAACCCCATTCCCCCTATCTATAGGTCTTCGCTTGAGATTAACCTAGGATCGTCGGTGGGTCTATTCACAAGGAATGGGTCACCCACTCCATCGTAGGGTATCAGCCTAGCCGCAGTGCAGGGTCAGTTTTCCCCCCTCCTACCCTAGTCCTGTACTGCAGTTCCATAACATTTTTAAAGCCCACACATATTTATCAAATATGGCTTCTTAAGTGTTTGCAATCCAACGGAGCAAATCCTAGGAATGCAAGATAATTTTCTTAATTCCACACACAAAAGGTAGGAGGTTTCAGTATAATTTCCTTCGACATTTGTATTTGAAACAACACCGGCAAGTTTTTCTTTATATAATTGTCACAAAGCTTCATTATCGAGAACAATCTCTGAAATAGATTTGTCTTAGAGAAAAACAAATCCGACTATTAATAGGAAAAGAATCACACAGTAATTTGTTTCTTTCCTAAGCCATCATCGTACGAAACGGCACAAGTGTCACTGGCAGGTGTCTCAAAATTAATCGGCAATATAATTACACTGTAGTTTTGCAAATACCACCGTAGCTTTCTACCGAAAGCTGCAGGCTGAAAGAGAGCAGCAGATATGATTACGCTCACTGGGGTCTAATTAGTCCATGTGGTGTCACTTTAGACAACAGCAATATGACAAGACTGTATCGGTATGGCGCTCGCATTTTGAAACTCTTGGAGCTGAATGAAAACAGGGTGACTGTTATATCACCAAATCCATGCAGTAACAGAAGATAAAGGATCGGTAGCTATTGATAAAACAAAGTCCAATGAGTGATTTTACACATATATTAAGTATAAAAGGACATGTTTTTGATTTTTATAGCAATTATTTTCATGTTTTGTAGTGTGAATGTCAAAAATCAATAACATAGATGTAGTGAATAACTGCAGTGGAGGGAACCAGGCTCAAACCACAGTTAGGGCCTTGAATGGTTTTTAATTGGCCACTAAAGGGAATTCTCTTTGCGCAACATTAAAAGAATGCTCCCTAACTATATCAAGCCAAACTCCTGTGGACATGCGATTACTAATGGCGACGTGGCTTATATATACTGTAATGCCAAATCAAAACGGATTTTCCCAAAATTACAAAGGTGGTGAAAACATTTTTTTACAATGTAAAACATTTATAGCAGTTTAACACTGCTCAAAAAAATAAAGGGAACCCTTAGATACCACATAGTAGATATTACTGAATGAAATATCGCAGCTGCAAAACTTTATTCATCACATAGTGGCATGCGTTGAAAACAAGAAAACATAAAAAGGATCAATGCAAATAAAAATTAATATCCCATAGAAGTCTGGATTTGGAAGGATACTCCAAATCAAAGTGGAAAATCAAATTACAGGCTGATCCAACTTCAGTGGAAATGCCTCAAAACAAAGAAATGATGCTCAGTAGTGTGTGTGGCCTCCACGTGCCTGTACCTCCCTACGACACCTGGGCATGCTCCTGATGAGTCGGCGGATGTTGTCTTGAGGGATCTCCTCCCAGACCTGGACTAAAGCATCCGCCAACTCCTTGACAGTCTGTGGTGCAAAGTGACGAGCTCAATCGGATTTAGGTCTGGGGAACGGGCGGGCCTGTCCATAGCTTCACTGCCTTCATCTTGCAGGAACTGCTGACACACTCCAGCCACATGAGGTCTGGCATTGTACTGCATTAGGAGGAACCCAGGGCCAACTGCACCAGCATATGGCGTCACAAGGGGTCTGAGGATCTCATTTCGGTAGCTAATGGCAGTCAGGCTGTCTCTGGTGAGCACATGGAGGGCTGTGTGGCCCTCCAAAGAAATGCCACTCCACACCATTACTGACCCACTACCAAACAGGTCATGCTGAAGGATGTTGCAGGCAGCAGATCACTCTCCATGGTGTCTCCAGACTCTCTCATGTCTGTCACGTGCTCAGTGTGAACCTGCTTTTATCTGTGAAGAGCACAGGGCGCCAGAGGCAAATTTGCCAATCCTGGTGTTCTGTGGCAAATGCCAAGCATCCTGCACGGTGTTGGGCTGTGAGCACAACCCCTATTTGTGGACGTCGGGCACCGAGACCATCCTCATGGAGTCGGTTTCTAACAGATTATGCAGACACATGCACATTTGTGACCTGCTGGAGGTCATTTTGCAGGGCTCTGGCAGTGCTCCTCCTGTTCCTCCTTACACAAAGGCTGAGGTAGTGGTCCTGCTGCTTGGATGTTGCCCTCCTACGGCCTCCTCCACGTCTTCTGGTGTACTGGCCTGTCTTCTGGTAGCGTCTCCAGCCTCTGGACACTACGCTGACTGACACAGCAAACCTTCTTGCCACAGCCCGCATTGATATGCCATCCTGGATGAGCTGCACTACCTGAGCCACTTGTGTGGGTTGTAGAGTCTGCCTCATGCTACCATGAGTGTGAAAGCACAACCAACATTCAAAAGTGACCAAAACATCAGCCAGAAAGCATTGGTACTGAGATGTGGTCTGTGGTCCCCACCTGCAGAACCACGCCTTTATTGAGGGTGTCTTGATAATTGTCAATAATTTCCATCTGTTGTCTATTCCATTTGCACAACAACATGTGAAATTGATTGTCAATCAATGTTGCTTCCTAAGTGGACAGTTTGATTTCACAGAAGTATGATTTACTTGGAGTTATATTATGTTGTTTAAGTGTTTATTTTTTGAGCAGTGTATAATATATATATATTACACACACACCGTAAACACCTGAGATATATACTTTTCTACCGCTGTTTACCTGTCCACAGAATAGAATTTAATATAGAGTAATTGGCAAATACTTTTCTTATATTGTCCAAATCCTTCAATCCTGGCAAATTGAGTTCCACAATTCCCTATGACCTCTGAAAACCAATGCAGATTTATAATGGGCAAAACAATTCTCCCATCTAATATTTACTGTGAATAAATACAAATCCCGAAAGAAAAAAACCTAGAGTAAAGTTTGTTTCCCGAAAAGTAATTTTAATCCCAAGTCCAAAAACACATCATAAGGGAGATTTGCGAAGTAGAACATAGCAGAATTCTGGCACAAATTGCTTCAGAAAAGTAGCATATATTGCATGACACAAATGTATAATCTATCTTCGGTAAAGGGAAAAAGAAAATGGGACTTGGAAAACAGCTGTTAAAATGGCCAGATTTATTTACAGTGGTGCAACATATCGCCCTCGAGACGAGGGGGCAGTTTCTGCTAGTCTGGTCTACTTTCCTCTTAACTGTATTAATAAATCCCACTATCTGGACCGTTTTTCCATTTTTTGACACAAGTGAACTGTGTGACCCTCTAATTAGTACCACTCCCCTTGCACTCGCTCAATAGTAACCTTGCATACAAGAAGCAGCCCATATAATGTATACTTAATCAGCTTTTAAGAAAAAATATATCACCCATGTAAACACCTCACCACTGTCGTATAAACTAAGGCTTTGTTTTACTGTTGGGAATATGAAAAATGAAGAGTATTTCTGGAATGTTGTAAGATAAAGGAAACCTTTACTTGAAAAATGACATCAACTAAAATGTCAATAATACAAAGGACAAGAGCGCAGTGTCAAAATGAGGCGCTCAGCATTCCAACGTGTAATATGTCATTGAATCAATCATGTTTGTTCAAACTTCATTTTTCTCGAGAAGTTTTAAAAATAAACCTAAAAGTCACACGAGGCGTACATGGAATTTCTTCTTTAGTTATTTTGTTCAACTGGATGTAGGTAACTGCCACGCTCCTGTGTCAGACCATGTAAGGTGTTGACTTGTAACTAGCCACACCTGTCTACAAGTTGTATCTCAGTCCCATTCATTTCAAATAAGTGATGCTGGAGATACAATAGACAAGTTTAGGCTGGTCTTTGGAAGATGGCAGCCATATTTTTTTTGTCATCCTGGACAGTTCCTTAGAAGATACTTAGATACTCACCTAAAATTTAAACTATATAGTGTCTGAGCAACATTGTGGTGTACGCAAGGGGTTTTCTTACAATTTCAACCCCTGTCAATAGACCCTACTAGGGTGGAGTCCCTGTTTGCAACGCTCAATCTACAAACAATAATTATAGGAGTGGGTCTTATTCTGCAGGTTTTGACACAAACTTGTGCTCAGCATAAATGATTACACCCTCTTTGAAAAATTAAGATTTTCTCCAATTTGTCACTCTACACAAGAGCAATTTCCAAGATTTTGACAAGGCTGAGTTTCATAGAACTTTTTTTTAACTCATAACATGAAAGTAAGGTTAATAATATAACTTTCAGTATAAAATCTTCAGCTTTACTCAAATTAGTTGATGCAAACATGAATGCACCCCACATGAAAAACAACTACATCTAGTATTTGTATGACCTCTATGACTTTTAAGAACAGCTCCAAGTCTTCTAGGCATGCAATAAACAAGTTGGCAACATAATACAACATCTATCTTTTTCTAATCTGCAAGAATGACCTCTTTTAAAGCCTTGATGCTGGATGGAGAATGATGCTCTACTTGTCTGTTCAGAAATCCCCATAGGTGTTCAGTTGTGTTCAGATCTGGAGACATTCATGGTCACTGAAATAATTTCACCCTGTTCTTCAGAAATCAACAGTGGCCTGTTGTACAGTCACATGTCTGCTGGACACCTGTTTAGTTACACTTACCAATGGTCGAATTCTTGTTAGAGTGAATTGTGTATTCTAAACTGGGCTGTACTCATTTTTGCAACATTGTCTTGAACAACTGGCAGAAAAAAAGAGCATCAATATATTGTAAATAGGGCTGGGAACATAACCTAGTGATATAATGTTCTCCCACAAAGTATCATAGTAATTATGGCGGTGATATACTTCAATATAGAAGCATTAACAGAAGAGAAAACATGATGTAGACTGCGCTCACCAAAACATCTGAGAAAATGTAAAAACATAAAGAAAACTATTGTTGCACATCAAAAATTACAAAATTAGTACACCAGGTGGTCAGACCAATGACAATACAAGTAAAAATATAGCGGGACAATCCCCACACATATATAGGGAGGAACCAATTGCTATGCCCAGATACAAATCCAAAACCAATGTAACTGATATCTGATATAGATAAGGCAAGATAATGCCAGAGGTTTAGATAGAATACCAATAAATTCAAAATGTAATAACATATTACCACCATACAGAACGTCTATAGGTTTGGCATACAAATATTTAAACTGTCCTCCATTATTCTAAAAAAATCAAAGTGGCCAGTGCATAAGAGGTATGTATAAAGTATCAACAGAGTATAGATGTAAAAGTGTGTCATAGAAAAATGACAAATGCAAAAGTTTTGGCATAAGAGTATGTGTAAAATCTTATACAATAACCAAAGTAGGTGAGAATGGCAATGCAAAAGAGCAAGATTGTGGAGAGGTGAGGGAAATAACCCTAACTAATAATAACCACACAGATTATTCCCACAGAACACAGGATTATACTATGGAGGCACATGTAA
Organism: Dendrobates tinctorius; assembly: GCF_039654945.1. Classification (NCBI taxonomy): domain Eukaryota; kingdom Metazoa; phylum Chordata; class Amphibia; order Anura; family Dendrobatidae; genus Dendrobates; species Dendrobates tinctorius. The sequence continues at coordinate 11,055,041 of NW_027361870.1, forward strand.
GGCAGCCACACAGATGTTGAGAACATTGCTTAGCCATGTTGAAGAAGAGGGAGATCAACTGGCTGGGCCTCAACATGCATTTCACCTACTGTTTTTACGAGGGGAAAAATAAATCAAATTGACAAATTTTGTTTGCAATCAATGGACCACATTTGTTGCAGGATTTTGATGTATGATATTCCTTAGGAGGTGTTGATTGTTCTGCCCATTCATGTGCAGCAAGACATTTCTTAAGTGCTGTTCCAGCTATGGCCATTAGATGTCATAGTTGCCCTTGTTCATGGATTTAGAATCCTTTCCCTTGAATAGTTGTTCTGTTTAGAACCGCCTCTCCAGGTTTCCAGGACTTGAAGCTTGTAGCCATTTTCTCTTGGATCTCTGAGCTACTCACATGTTTCCAGCTCTCTGCAAAAGCACGGCTCCTATCAAGCGAATTCCGGTGTTGGTTTAATGCAGTTATGTGTTGTGCTATGTATCTGTGTTGGCTAGCTATAATGCAGCCCCCCATGATATTTGCAATGTATTTTCAGCTCCTTGTATTGCTTTTACACTGCATGTAGTTATATGCATTTCTGTTCATGGTAGTGCAATGCTAGCAGCCTAAGTTTGTTTAGATATCTCTTTTCACTGCATTGTGTTTTGTATTACTCAGCCTCTGTAATAATGCCTGCTACTGATATAACAGCACTCTGTATCATTGCTTTACTGTTATGATAGCACCTTGTATTATTGCTGTGTTATCTGCCAGCACTGACATACTGCACTGTCTGTTTCTTTATAGTTTTTACCCGATCTCATCCACTACTGTGTTCATCAATCTCCGATCTCATCCACAATTGTGTTCACCAATCTCCTCCACTATATCATCCGTTATCATCTACCATTGTTGTTCGCATCATCTCAATAAATATAGACTTAAGCACCCATGCAGTCCTTTTAATGGGAGTGGATGAAGGGTTTAGCCGTATGCTGGAATCCACACAGCGTCATACGTGGAAGAAGGCAGAACATTGACCTTGAAAGTAAATTAAAGGTTTTCTGACAAATCTGTTGGGGTGTACTCATTTATCCTGAGCAATGTATTTAGCTAAAATAGAGATGTCAATAAATTCACACATTTTGCTAGATTCTTTTAAAATACAGGAATAAAACAAAATAATTTAAAAAAAAATATAATCACTAGAGTTGAGCGATACCGTCCGATACTTCAAAGTATCGTATCGGATGGTATCGGCCGATCTTTAAAAAAAGTATCGGTATCGCCGATTCCGATACCGGAAGTCCCATTCAAGTCTATGGGACTTCCGGTATCGGAATAAGAAAAACCCTTTCCTGCCCTTGTACAGCCTCTCTGGGGTCTGTACGGGCCTTTCGGGGGGCTGTGCCGGCCTGCCAGGGGGTCTGTGCAGGCTCCGGTGGTCTGTGCCGGCCTGCCGGTGGTCTGTGCAGGCTCCGGGGGGCTGTGCCGGCCTGCCGGGGGGCTGTGCAGGCTCGCCGGGGGGCTGTGCAGGCTCCGGGGGGCTGTGCCGGCCTGCCGGGGGGCTGTGCCGGCCTGCCGGGGGGCTGTGCAGGCTCCGGGGGGCTGTGCCGGCCTGCCGGTGGTCTGTGCAGGCTCCGGGGGTCTGTGCAGGCATCGTCCGATGGGACTACAAGTCCCATCGGGCGATGCCTGCTACCATGACAGTGATTGACACATTAGCCAATGATGGGACAGTAGTAGTCCCATCATCCGGCTAATGTGTTAAATGTAAAAAAAAAAAAAAAAATTACATGCTACATACATACAACATGCATACTACATACATGCTACATTCATACTACATACTACATACATGCTACATTCATACTACATAAATACTACATGCAACATACATACTACATATATACTACATGCATGCTACATACATACTGCATGCTACATACATACTGCATGCTACATACATACCACATATATACTACATACATACTACATGCATGCTACATGCTACATACATAACACATATATACTACATGCATGCTACATACATACTACATGCTACATACTACATATATACTACATGCATGCTACATACTACATGCTACATACATACTACATATATACTACATGCATGCTACATACATACTACATGCATGCTACATACATACTACATGCTACATACATACCACATATATACTACATACATACAATACATTCATACAATACATACATAGACATACAGTACATATAACATAGAGTAACATACTTACCAATACTTGTCACATTGTTCCCCGAAGCCATTGTCTTTTCCGGGATAAATATTAACATAACAAACCACAAAAATACTCACCCACGATCCGAAGCAGTCCACGAGTGTGTCCCACGACGATCTTGGGTAGAGAACTGCAGCATCAGATGATGCTGCCGTTCTCTACGGGCTGCAGGAAACCAATGACGGAAGGTAGGTATCCTTCCGCACTGTATTCCTCCGCCACTTAAAAAAAAAAAAGTCCCTAGTCTCACTTTATGCCATTGCTGTGTGGGAAATTCCCACACAGCAATGGCATAAAGTGAGACTAGGGACTTTTTTTTTTTTTTAAGTGGCGGAGGAATACAGTGCGGAAGGATACCTACCTTCCGTCATTGGATTCCTGCAGCCCGTAGAGAACGGCAGCATCATCTGATGCTGCAGTTCTCTACCCAAGATCGTCGTGGGACACACTCGTGGACTGCTTCGGATCGTGGGTGAGTATTTTTGTGGTTTGTTATGTTAATATTTATCCCGGAAAAGACAATGGCTTCGGGGAACAATGTGACAAGTATTGGTAAGTATGTTACTCTATGTTATATGTACTGTATGTCTATGTATGTATTGTATGAATGTATTGTATGTATGTAGTATATATGTGGTATGTATGTAGCATGTAGTATGTATGTAGCATGCATGTAGCATGCATGTAGTATGTATGTAGCATGCATGTAGTATGTATGTAGCATGCATGTAGTATGTATGTAGTATGTATGTAGTATGTATGTAGCATGCAGTATGTATGTAGCATGTATGTAGTATGTATGTAGTATATATGTAGTATGTATGTAGCATGCATGTAGTATGTATGTAGCATGCATGTAGTATATATGTAGTATGTATGTAGCATGTAGTATGTATGTAGCATGCATGTAGTATGTATGTAGTATGTATGTAGTATGTATGTAGCATGCATGTAGTATGTATGTAGCATATATGTAGTATGTATGTAGCATGTATGTAGTATGTATGTAGTATATATGTAGTATGTATGTAGCATGTATGTAGCATGCATGTAGTATGTATGTAGTATTTTTTTTTTTTTTTTTTTTTTCAACATTTAACACATTAGCCGGATGATGGGACTACTACTGTCCCATCATTGGCTAATGTGTCAATCACTGTCATGGTAGCAGGCATCGCCCGATGGGACTTGTAGTCCCATCGGACGATGCTTGCACAGACCCCCGGACATCAGCACAGCCCCCCGGCAGGCCGGTACAGACCCCCACAGGGTGCACAGACCACCGGCAGGCCGGCACAGCCCCCCGGCAGGCCGGTACAGACCCCGGGCAGTCCACACAGCCCCCCGGCAGGCCGGCACAGCCCCCCGGCAGGCCGGCAGAGACCCCCGGAAGGCCCGAAATGACGGCGCATCATGATGCGCACACACCGCGCATCATGATGACGTCAGGCCGTCAATCAACTGAACTTCCGATTCCGATGCCGAATTCCGATATTGAAAAAATATCGGAAGTCGGTATCGGAATTCCGATACAGCAAGTATCGGCCGATACCCGATACTTGCGGTATCGGAATGCTCAACACTAATAATCACATTTTGATTGATTCTTTGCATTGCAGCGCTTCTCAGGTCCTCTGTGCAGGGCTTCAGAACTTCCAGGGCTGAGGCTTACATGGTCACATAGGCATGGCTGAAGTCTTTTCGGTAGATTTGCACATCTTTAAAAAGCTGATCATCTGAATTAATGCCTTTTTTAAAAGTTGTCGCTGATAGTTTTTCTGTATTTTTTATTAATATTTCAAAACAACTGTACTGCAAATGTCTCTTTAGTAGTTGCCACAAAGTTTAGAGGTTAAATGTGGATGGGCTTCGATAACAGACAGACAGTAGACTAGATGTACGGGTAGAAAGAAGCAGACCCTTTTTTGCAATCCTTTTACCCTTTCAGGTTAAACATAGCGCTGTATCAGTGTACAGCCTGACAGGAGCACTTTTACTAAACCATTAAACAATATAGCAATGTAAAATTATTACGCTGTAATAAAAGCTGTAAATATTTGTCACAATGAACATAAGCATATCCTGAAATCATGGGCTGGAGATAAGGGAGTCATTGACAAACTTCTGTACATGAGTATGACTACAGAGAAAGTTGTCATTCATCCATAGAGTAAAGGAAAGTTTTAGACTTCTCAGTAGTTGGAGTTCCCATCAAACCCATCCATAAAACTATAATATCCTTACATGCAATGAAGATGTAAGTATGCAATGGTTTTAAAAAATAATTATAAACTTTCAAAGGAAAAAATGTTTAATCACGTAACAGATATTCATTTGTGTGGATGCACAATAAATGCAGATCCTCCTGGAGTTGGTTACTGCTGACCTTCAATAATGGTGTTTTGACGCCGATTCCCACCCTGCATGGACTGTGATTCCAATATGTTTACAGCGCTGCGGAATTTGTATGTGTTGTATAAGCAATGAGAAAAATAAATATTTAAAGGAAGTGTCAACACTCTAGACTACATTAAAATAAGCACCCAAAAGAATCCCCAGAGATATACCGTATATAAACATGACCCCAAGAGGCGATCTTAGAGATGGCTCCAGATGAGGCACTCAGGAGAATCTGTATACAGAAAGTTCATTATACACAGGTTGTGTTGGGAATTACATACATGGACATAGTCCAAGATCTGCTCTTGTTCTATGATTATGTTCAGAAAATTTACTAGGGAAAACCATTTGTGAATACAGGATAGCTCCCCAGGCTTAGTAGTTCATGGACAACTGGGATATCTTGGAGCAGGTAGGTGCTACATCCAATTGGTGGAGCACAACTTGTAGAAATGGAGGTAAAAGGAAATCAAGCACATCCATTATTGTAAATACAAAAGTTTTTTTGTTTATTAAAGTTTCATTTAAAAAAAATGAACAAATTTATGGAAAATCATTAAAACTCCAGCTTTGAGGAGTTTCTGACCCTTAGTCAGAACTAGCATTTTATTTACTTTCCATGGATTGTTTTTTGTTTTTTCAATGGAACTTTAATTTAAAAAAAAATACCTTTAGTATTTACTCGGATGTATGCCTTGGAGTTCCTCTTACCTTCCTAGGGAAAACTTTATTGTACGATAATCACAAACTGTTACAAATGAACTACTCCTTTAAAATAGAAGAATTTGACCGCTGAATATTTATCATTGTTTTCTCCTTTGAGAAATATTTGCCATTCATTTCTCCAAAGAAAATGAATAAAAATAAATACATAAAAAGCTACATAAATCTAAATTCAATGTAATAAGGCTGCTGACATTTTCACAGAAGCCATACTAATTTAAACCTTTCTACAATTGCAACCACCCAATACACCAGCCTTTTCACACCACTGCTCCTATTTTCAACAGACTATTGTATTTTCCTTCAGTCCAAAATGATCCGGAACTCTGGAGAATTGAGGATAGAGAAGGTTTCAGTTTCTTTTGACACATAGCAATAAATAAATTTCCCTCGGTTCTACAAGACCACTCACATTCTTTGTGGAAAAACAAGTTGTTAAGCTTTACTGTTTCACATAAAATTTTTCCTATAATCTTTGTCTCAGACATCGATATTCCAAATCTATATTTACAAGTGTGCACAGCTGCTGGTGGTTGATACCTATAGTTGTTAGTCAAGCAACTGTTCGGTGGGAAAAGAGCATCTACGACAGATAACATACATCACTCATGACTGCTTCCTCAATAAGTAAAGCATAACAGTAATAGGTGGTAAAAAAAAAATTTACACAAATTTACTTTTACTGCGTTTAAGCGTTTAGCAAACCAGCTTATAAATATCCAGTAAATGGAAGTAGTCAAAGTTTGTGGTAATGGATGGCAAATATGCTGCTCAGCAGGAGTCATTCTAGACTTTCTGAAATGGAAAGGGAACTCAGCCTCCCAAACCTTTCCAAAAACACCCAAATATTAGAAATTGGAAGAATGATAAATAAATGTGAAGGAATGACATGATCTACAAGTGTTTTTCCTTCTCAATTCTCATTGCACTGCCCAAACTGATAACCCCAATCGTTAGGAATTCAAAATATTAAGGTCAGCTTTATTGTAAGAAATGGTCCTACAAATGAATGAGGCCTATGAGCAACAGAAAAACCATTGGTATCTAATTTTGTTTCTTTTAGTTTGACTCGAAACAACAAGCAAAACCAAACTTTGTATGTCTGTCTGGGTAAAAAAAAAGATATCTTGGATTAAAAATAAAATACTTTTCTACAGTTTTCACCTATAGTTATTCCCTCATTATTTAACTGTTCTCCATCAGCAGAACATTAAATATTAAAGTCAAGATAGACTTACTTTCTATTCGCAGTAAAAAAACATGTCAGACAGGACTAGATTGTGAAGAGTAATAATGTGCCATAGAGAATTCCAATAATCTATTTTATTCCTGTTTGGAAAAAAGCATGATTCAAAATTCACAAATATTGACAGAAGAGCAATTATTACCCATTAATCAATTCTCTTTTCTATATTGACTATCACTATAGTAAGGTAGCGCTTGTCATTAAGGTAGGGGATACTCGCTAGGCAGCCGATAAATCAGGTCCGGCACAGGTTTCTCAACATAACTCAGTCCATTCGTTTGCATCAAGATTATGGAGGCAATTATGCTCAGTCCACAGAGCACAGTGGAAGAGAAGCATCTGGCCTGTTGACATTATGTCAGGCAAAGTAGGAGAGAATCACAGGCAGAAGCAATCCATGACCACTCTTAGCCAGAAGAGATTGCTGCAGGGCACAACAAGCTAGTAGTTAGCAACTAACACTAGAGCATACACAATAGAATGACTTTTTGTAGCTCACTTTTCAATATTGCTGTGCAGACTAGGGTAGGATTAGCAGAATTATGTTCCCAAAATAAGATTTAAATTGCTATAACAGTTAAAAAAATTGATATCCCTTCATTTAGAGCAGTAGATTACCTTGTAGTAAAAGAGGCGTAACGAAGTTTCATTTCCCCTATGCAAAATCATTAACTGGGTTAGCCCCACAGACCAAAAATAGTCACAGATAATCCCTCTAAGACCGGGATCACACTACCGTGTGTGATGCGAGAAACCCGCACGAGTCTCTCGCATCAACACCCGGCACTGCCGCCGGCACTCAGGACCGGAGCTGCATGTATTTCACGGTAGTGTGATCCCGTCCTAAAGGGAATAATGACAACTTAAAGTTATTTCATGTTTTTGTTAAATTTTTATATTTCGGAATATTTATTTTTTCAAACCTCTAAACAAATGGATATTAGCAGCAATAGGGTGAGGAGGGTCAATGATTTATGTGGCGTTATCTACAATGTATAAAGGTGTTACACTGCATTGTAATCCTGTCTGTGATAATGAGACCGATGCAGGGTCAGCTGTATAGAACAGGAAGTTTGAGTCGTGTGAAACCTAGAGATCATCAGTGTTACCTAGTGATCAGTGTTAAAATCACAAATATTATAGATTTTACAATTAAGTAGAACAATGAAAAACAAATTACGAGAAAAATATGGCACATTTACAATAAATTATCAATTTTAACAATATTTTATTTTCTGATGACACATTCTCGTATCACACCAGTCATATTACAGAGCCCCTCACATGGGAAAGAGAAACATTTTGAACCCACTTCTACGCTAAAATCCCTATGGTTAGTACAGATGTGGTTAAGTGGGTGCCAAAATATTATATAAATGTTGTAAATGATCTCAAGTCCTGAGATACAACTTTTACTATGACTTTCTTTCCGTAATATCCATCATGTGACTGCGCTTGCAGATGTGGCGATTGCATTTGTTGTATGCATCAATTTGAAGGCTGTTGAGATTTTTACAATCTTGCTTTATAAATAAGAAATGTACTAAATCATTAAGAAAAACACTCTTTCTAGTCCAGCTAATTGCAATCAAACCAAATCATACCATTACATTAATCATATGTCAGGTCTAGAGGCTTGATAAATTACATTTAATTGCTATTAAGACACATTATTGTCATGAAATTTTCAATCAGTGTTAATGAGGCAGAAAATATTTTGCCCAGGTCGGTAAATAAAAAAAATGTAAGACATTCCCCCACCAATAAAAGGTTATGGGGTGATTTACTATGGATAATAAATCAACGAGAAACATCGACAAGAAATTTATGGCACTCAAAATTAGAGCCATTTCATCATGTCATCTGAGATCCCACCAGTATTTCCAAGAAATTGCGTAGACAATAGGAACAAAGCTGGTGAATGGTGGGATCTGTAGAGTTTCCAAACGCCATAGCCTAATACCATGTGTAAATTGTGCCATACACACCAGTAGTGCATTGCTCAAACATAACTTTGCTGTTTTATGTCATGCAAATTTTTGCATGCACTTCAATAACTTTCACGAAGAAAAGATGAGTGAAATTCATATTATCCAGCACATTTTCAAAGCGTACAATGGTAATTAAATGTGGAATTTTACAAGACCAGAACACCAATTAGGAAAATTTTCTCATGCACAAAGATCTATTATAGCTCCATATTGTGCCTCCATATGGCTCCAATTTATCCAGAGGTATACAGAGATAGTCCAAACAGAAATCAACAGGAAAAAAAAAGTCATGATATGCTTTGGGTGCCATATTACAGAGGTATTCTCTGCTGTATAGGAGAACCAAACAACTTCAAAGCGATAGAGAACACATGCTACAAAAATGCTTAAAAGGGAATCTGTCAGTAGGATAAACCCTCCTAAGCCGTCTAAATGAACATGCTGGTCGTAGAAAGTTCCATAAAATGATACCTTGATATCTGTAATCCGATGTCTTATGCCAGAGAAATCCACAATTTTTCTTTTTCTCTGAATCTGCTTCAGAGTTAACTTTAAATGAAAGGTGGCATTACCAGATACACATAATGACTGACTTTCTGCTTTTCTGATCTACACTGATCTCACACTGGCAACTCACTTTAAGGGAAGGCTGTCAGCACTGTTCAAACCAAGTTAAGGAATTCGGTGCACCGTCCCACCATTTTGTTTTTCCTCTTTTTCCCCCCTTTTTCTTTGATTCAAAGCTCTGGATTCATAGAGCTAGGGAGGGACAGAAATAGACGAAAAACAAGTAGATGAGAAAGTAAGCTTAAATGTTTGGCCATGCCAAGGGTGCTCTGAGCGCCTTTACTTGTTTTGAACAGTCATTTTGTGCTGATACACTCTCTTAAAGTCAATTGGCAAGGGACTATGGGCACCCACCCAATCCTTAAACTAGGGGCGCCCTATTCTGTCCCTATCCCTCGGATTACCACAGATGGTGGAGACACCAGGGTCTCGTACCTAGCTATGCTCATAAATTAACCCTCATCTGATCCCTCCCCCACCCAGGAAGGTGAGGGGCCGAAGTGTATAGGAACACACTAACCAGACAGACAGTGGTAAGCAGACAGGGGTAAAAGAAAACTACAATCACACAAATACGCTCACAAAACAGCGGGAAACAGGAGAGGCATAGGAAAGGGTGACCAAGTGTGGGAGGATGAGGATAAAAATGTAAACGAATTCCAAGCAGCAATCTCCAGAAAAACTCTCCAACAACCAACTCCAAAAAGTGAAATTTCGCCTTTGCCACCAAACCAGGAAGTAGAACTATTACTGGCAACTCCCAACTCCCATTGGAGAGCATGTATACCAGATGGGAGTGGCCAACACTGAACATCTGAGACAATTCAGGGAGGAGAGCTCCAGGAGATCAACTGAACTGATTAACCCTTACAAAGACAGAGCAAGGAAAACCTAAACTGTTTAATATGATGGTGAAGCAATTCTAGTAAGTGCTGGAGTTCGTGTAACAAGGCGCCGTGATCTTCTGGCCCCTATTTCCATATTCCTGTGACATCAATGTTCCATATACAGCATTGCTAAATATAACAGTTTTTGAGCAAAATTTTTAGTATCAATGGTTTATTGCCAGGATCTCACAATTCAGAAGTTCTGACCTGACTTTTGCCACAAAGATGGGTCCATTTGTTGGGCATTATAATACTTTCTGCACACTTTTTACAATAGAATACATTTTTATTAAAGATATTTAAAAGAAAATCACTAACCTGGGGCTGCCCACTCTTACTAAATAAAGAGGGCAGCCCCTGACTGGTGATGGGTATACCAAGTAATTTAACTATATATAACAATGCTGATTTCTGATTTTTCATTCTCTCTCAGAGGTTTGCGATGTTTTTATTTTTTCATTTTTATTTTTTTTTTTTTTTTTTAGAAAAGTCGATTGACTGATCCGCAGCCACTTGCACTCTGCACCTCCGCTTGTTAAACATAAAATCCTGATATTTATCCTTTGATAAGCTGCACATGTAACTGATATGACCTTTCACTGACACGTCTCTGATACTTAAAAGGCACAAAACAAATGCATCCCATCACCCGCCTGTGACCTGCAATCATTAATTATTACACAACTGTCACCCATGTGCTACATAGGAACATCCTGTTGGATTTAGGGGATTGGGAAATGTTTTGCATAAGACAATTCAATTGTAAAGGCAAAATTTTGATACGTCCAGTGCAGATAAATTACAGCATTGGATTCTGCTCGCTGTTTCTATGCGTTAACATGTGACAGATGCCTTCACAGTAATTGCCAATCAGCCTTTGCACAGCAGCTGAAAACACAATATATCACTTTGATCTCTCTGGGCATGTGAGTATTCACTATCCACAAATCTGCATGAATAAGAGAGAAAATGTATTTTTTTTAACTGCTTTCAAGGCAGTCAAATATTATCAAGTGAAAAGTGCTTTGAATGCCATTATATATCGAAAATAGAGAGCCAGGCCATTATCATTTACAATGTATATATTACCCTGTGTGGAGATGAGGGGATATTTCCAGTATGCTATTACTCCAGGCAAATAACTCATCATTCAAATGAATAATAAAAGCAAAGCATCAAAAAAAGCATATAAATATGTACACAGCTCCAGCATGTGCACAACCACCTACCCGTGAGCTGGACTTAAAGAAGACCTGTCATCAGGTCAAAAGTGACCAATTGTAGCTCTTATTTTTATTCCCGCTGCTCTCCTGAATAAAATTAAAATATATTACTATATATATATATACACACATATATATAATATATATATATATATATATATATATATATATATATACACACACACCGTATATATATATATAGAGAGAGAGAGATAGAGAGAAGGAGAGAGAGAGTTCACCGACTGCAATATTGGGACACCCAAGTGATGGGTGTCTTAATATGGAAACTGCTGGTGGCACCAGCCTCTTGCGTGGTACCACAAGCAGAACACCATCGCACCACACACACACACTGTATATGCCAGTCTGATTTACTGCGCCTGTAAGAATTCCGCGCAGGCGCAGTGAATCATTTGGCTGATCCTGGTGGCAGATGCACGACGTGTCTACAGGCAGAGGAAGCCGGTCACATTAAAGGGGTTTTCCCACGAATGAAAGTTCATTTTAAAAATTGTCTGTGTCTGATCGTGTACGGAGCATACCACATCTCCTGGGCAGGGGAGGAAGCAAAAGACAATACTGACATTACAGCAGAGGATCAAAGATGAATTATTTTGTGAGGTAAAATATTTCACTGCCTAAATCAGCCAGTGAAATATTTTACCACAATAAGAAAATGGATGGACCACACTACCAAGACAGGTTATCAAACATGGGGTTATTCAGTTTAGAGAAACTAAGACTTGGAGGCATTTTTATTTACAATGTACAAATATATGTTTGGACAGTACATAGATCTCTATAATGACCTTTTTACAGCTTGGCCTGCAAAAGGGACAAGGAGACACCCTCTACATTAAGAGGAAAGAAGGTTTTGTCATCATCGACAGATTCATTTTCGTTTGGCTAAAGTAAAGAGTTTCAGCTTCATTGCGTGTTTTTGTAGTGATTGCGGCAGTCTGATGACAATATTTGGAGTAGGTAAGGAATGTTTCCCCCTAATAAAGGACAACTGGCATCAACCTAATGAGGTTTTTACCTTGATCTGGATCAATAAATTAGGTTATAGGATTAACTCGATGGATTTCTTTCAACCTTAGAATTACAAAATGGTTTAAATACTCCTCAGCAAAGTGAAAACTGCCAAATCCAACCATATCCATGTTCTTTCATTCCTAAAGTAACATTTCAATAAGCTACTTAGCTACAAGATTTCTCAAATATTAAGACTAAGTGCATATAATATGATCAATAATTCCAAGCACGTCTTATCTTGCTGCTGCTGCTGCCATGCTAAAGATGAGCCCACCAAGCAGAGAATCCTTTCTGGTTGATCCATTCATGACCTTCGTAAGATACTTGTCTTGCGGTTGGAATAAGGATGTGAATCTTTTAGCAGCGCCCCTATAGTGCCACAGATTGTGCTTGCGTTGCTGCCTTTTCAATTTCTAGCTGTAATTGAACTGCTACATACAAACAGAACTAGCTGTAATGTGCCTTGTAGAAAATTCCCATCAGATTTAGCAATGCAGTCATAAAATCTCAAGGTTTAAGAAGAAGTTCCAGTGACTTACATTTTGCTGGCAGTTCATAACCACAAGTGATTTTTGCTTTACCAGTTTCACAACCTCGCAGTGTACGACATTCAGCGCTCAGAAACGGCCCAGAAGCTCTGTGTATACAGCCGTCCACTAAAAAAAGACAAAGGACATTCAATTATTAGCTCGCATGACACAAAATGATCCAACTAATTTATGCATCAAATATATTTTTCAAATGTTTGCAAAATAAAATGCTGATATGCTGCCTCCCTAAGGCAGGAGGTAATTTCTCAGGGCTGAAGATCATTGGCCATAGATTACGGATGTGGCCGATGGACAGGGTCCTGTGAATCGATTCGCACTAACTCTAGTTTACAGCCTTTAATACTTATATGAAAACATTGCCAACATTTACTATTAGCTCTGAAATGAAAATTTGCAAATTAGAGTCATGGTATTCTGTGTAAAAGCTTAAAAATAAAATTAGATCTCTCTCTCATTCTGTCAATCTATATATCAATCTATCTAGATATTTTTTCTTTTTTACAGACAGGGATTTAAAAGTACCCTACTTTTATTGACTACCCAGGAATTTATGGACAGATGGCAATCCTGGCCACTATTTGTCTGTTGCAGGAGTACCTACTGGCCTACCACTGCGAGCAGTATTCATGTTATCAATAGCCAATAAGCTGTTTATGACTTACCCCATCTACCCCCCGATCCTCTCAAGAGCACCTCACCCCTACTACGAATGCCTCTAATCAACCCCAGAACTCCCACTTTTGGGTGGGATTTACATAAACCCACTCCCCAGGAGTTCCGGGACAATTGGAAAATATTACACACACCACTTTCTGGTGAGCATCTCTATATGCAATAATTCATTGAGTTTTAGGCATTGAATTGTTCAAGGAAGTTGGTTGTTATTATTCAGGCTCTTTCAGGTAATATTGATTAAAAGGGATTCAGTTGAACAGTTCTCTGCTGACAAATTCTTGCAGCTTGGTGCTCCGCGGCATGGCTAATCATTTGAATACACCTTCCCACCTTCTTGTTTTCCCTCCATTTTCACCCCTCTCTTTTCTTTGATTGACAGCTCCGGCCTTATAAGGCCAGAAAAGGCTGCAAATAAATGGCAACCAAGCAGGTGCACTTAAATGTTTGGCCCTCCGTGAAGTACTGAGCGCCTGTACTTGGTTTCAACAGTCATTCTGTGCTGACGGTCCATTTTAGTATTCACCTTTGTCTCTGTGTAGCTAGAGTTTGGGAACCTATGTTGTGTATAGACAATCGCAACAATTTCTCAAAGCTTTTATTCCAGAAAACTGCTATAAAACACTTTCAAAAGCTGCAAAATTTTTCTGCAATGCGGAGATATGCAAACAATTTGGCAACTTTTGTTGTACTCAGTATGGAGCAGCTCGACCAAAATGGTCTAAGTTGGAGAGAAATCAACAGCCGCGGAGACACCATCACATGTTTCTCAACGCAAGCAATGACTAGCCAGGTCTTTCCCCGGGAAGGAACAACCACGGGAAGGGCAGTCTCCAATGAAGGAAACCACCTATGCCAAAACATGGTATCCATCCACAGACAGCTGTTTCTGGGTATTGCCCCTCATCAGTGTGGAGTAGGAAACTGGCTAGTAGGAGCAATGCCTAGTGAAAGGCTATGAACATAAGGATGAGTGACCTCATGGAGATCAACATCCAACACTGCGGAGACACCATCACATGTTTCTCAACGCAGTGATCTAGAGCAATGCCCCCATCCCTTATGGGAAATATGCAAAAGCATGTAAATCAACAGCCGCGGAGACACCATCACATGTTTCTCAACGCAAGCAATGACTAGCCAGGTCTTTCCCCGGGAAGGAACAACCACGGGAAGGGCAGTCTCCAATGAAGGAAACCACCTATGCCAAAACATGGTATCCATCCACAGACAGCTGTTTCGGGGTATTGCCCCTCATCAGTGTGGAGTAGGAAACTGGCTAGTAGGAGCAATGCCTAGTGAAAGGCTATGAACATAAGGATGAGTGACGTCATGGAGATCAACATCCAACACTGCGGAGACACCATCACATGTTTCTCAACGCAGTGATCTAGAGCAATGCCCCCATCCCTTATGGGAAATATGCAAAAGCATGTAAATCAACAGCCGCGGAGACACCATCACATGTTTCTCAACGCAAGCAATGACTAGCCAGGTCTTTCCCCGGGAAGGAACAACCACGGGAAGGGCAGTCTCCAATGAAGGAAACCACCTATGCCAAAACATGGTATCCATCCACAGACAGCTGTTTCGGGGTATTGCCCCTCATCAGTGTGGAGTAGGAAACTGGCTAGTAGGAGCAATGCCTAGTGAAAGGCTATGAACATAAGGATGAGTGACCTCATGGAGATCAACATCCAACACTGCGGAGACACCATCACATGTTTCTCAACGCAGTGATCTAGAGCAATGCCCCCATCCCTTATGGGAAATATGCAAAAGCATGTAAATCAACAGCCGCGGAGACACCATCACATGTTTCTCAACGCAAGCAATGACTAGCCAGGTCTTTCCCCGGGAAGGAACAACCACGGGAAGGGCAGTCTCCAATGAAGGAAACCACCTATGCCAAAACATGGTATCCATCCACAGACAGCTGTTTCGGGGTATTGCCCCTCATCAGTGTGGAGTAGGAAACTGGCTAGTAGGAGCAATGCCTAGTGAAAGGCTATGAACATAAGGATGAGTGACCTCATGGAGATCAACATCCAACACTGCGGAGACACCATCACATGTTTCTCAACGCAGTGATCTAGAGCAATGCCCCCATCCCTTATGGGAAATATGCAAAAGCATGTAAATCAACAGCCGCGGAGACACCATCACATGTTTCTCAACGCAAGCAATGACTAGCCAGGTCTTTCCCCGGGAAGGAACAACCACGGGAAGGGCAGTCTCCAATGAAGGAAACCACCTATGCCAAAACATGGCATCCATATGCTTTTGCATATTTCCCATAAGGGATGGGGGCATTGCTCTAGATCACTGCGTTGAGAAACATGTGATGGTGTCTCCGCAGTGTTGGATGTTGATCTCCATGAGGTCACTCATCCTTATGTTCATAGCCTTTCACTAGGCATTGCTCCTACTAGCCAGTTTCCTACTCCACACTGATGAGGGGCAATACCCCGAAACAGCTGTCTGTGGATGGATACCATGTTTTGGCATAGGTGGTTTCCTTCATTGGAGACTGCCCTTCCCGTGGTTGTTCCTTCCCGGGGAAAGACCTGGCTAGTCATTGCTTGCGTTGAGAAACATGTGATGGTGTCTCCGCGGCTGTTGATTTACATGCTTTTGCATATTTCCCATAAGGGATGGGGGCATTGCTCTAGATCACTGTGTTGAGAAACATGTGATGGTGTCTCCGCAGTGTTGGATGTTGATCTCCATGAGGTCACTCATCCTTATGTTCATAGCCTTTCACTAGGCATTGCTCCTACTAGCCAGTTTCCTACTCCACACTGATGAGGGGCAATACCCCGAAACAGCTGTCTGTGGATGGATACCATGTTTTGGCATAGGTGGTTTCCTTCATTGGAGACTGCCCTTCCCGTGGTTGTTCCTTCCCGGGGAAAGACCTGGCTAGTCATTGCTTGCGTTGAGAAACATGTGATGGTGTCTCCGCGGCTGTTGATTTACATGCTTTTGCATATTTCCCATAAGGGATGGGGGCATTGCTCTAGATCACTGCGTTGAGAAACATGTGATGGTGTCTCCGCAGTGTTGGATGTTGATCTCCATGAGGTCACTCATCCTTATGTTCATAGCCTTTCACTAGGCATTGCTCCTACTAGCCAGTTTCCTACTCCACACTGATGAGGGGCAATACCCCGAAACAGCTGTCTGTGGATGGATACCATGTTTTGGCATAGGTGGTTTCCTTCATTGGAGACTGCCCTTCCCGTGGTTGTTCCTTCCCGGGGAAAGACCTGGCTAGTCATTGCTTGCGTTGAGAAACATGTGATGGTGTCTCCGCGGCTGTTGATTTACATGCTTTTGCATATTTCCCATAAGGGATGGGGGCATTGCTCTAGATCACTGCGTTGAGAAACATGTGATGGTGTCTCCGCAGTGTTGGATGTTGATCTCCATGAGGTCACTCATCCTTATGTTCATAGCCTTTCACTAGGCATTGCTCCTACTAGCCAGTTTCCTACTCCACACTGATGAGGGGCAATACCCCAAAACAGCTGTCTGTGGATGGATACCATGTTTTGGCATAGGTGGTTTCCTTCATTGGAGACTGCCCTTCCCGTGGTTGTTCCTTCCCGGGGAAAGACCTGGCTAGTCATTGCTTGCGTTGAGAAACATGTGATGGTGTCTCCGCGGCTGTTGATTTACATGCTTTTGCATATTTCCCATAAGGGATGGGGGCATTGCTCTAGATCACTGCGTTGAGAAACATGTGATGGTGTCTCCGCAGTGTTGGATGTTGATCTCCATGAGGTCACTCATCCTTATGTTCATAGCCTTTCACTAGGCATTGCTCCTACTAGCCAGTTTCCTACTCCACACTGATGAGGGGCAATACCCCGAAACAGCTGTCTGTGGATGGATACCATGTTTTGGCATAGGTGGTTTCCTTCATTGGAGACTGCCCTTCCCGTGGTTGTTCCTTCCCGGGGAAAGACCTGGCTAGTCATTGCTTGCGTTGAGAAACATGTGATGGTGTCTCCGCGGCTGTTGATTTACATGCTTTTGCATATTTCCCATAAGGGATGGGGGCATTGCTCTAGATCACTGCGTTGAGAAACATGTGATGGTGTCTCCGCAGTGTTGGATGTTGATCTCCATGAGGTCACTCATCCTTATGTTCATAGCCTTTCACTAGGCATTGCTCCTACTAGCCAGTTTCCTACTCCACACTGATGAGGGGCAATACCCCGAAACAGCTGTCTGTGGATGGATACCATGTTTTGGCATAAGTGGTTTCCTTCATTGGAGACTGCCCTTCCCGTGGTTGTTCCTTCCCGGGGAAAGACCTGGCTAGTCATTGCTTGCGTTGAGAAACATGTGATGGTGTCTCCGCGGCTGTTGATTTACATGCTTTTGCATATTTCCCATAAGGGATGGGGGCATTGCTCTAGATCACTGCGTTGAGAAACATGTGATGGTGTCTCCGCAGTGTTGGATGTTGATCTCCATGAGGTCACTCATCCTTATGTTCATAAGTTGGAGAGAAGTCGGCCAGGGACAAAACATAGTGTGGCTCAACTGCCCATCAAATTCCACAAAACTAATAGTGTTTCTTACACCAGAAATTCTCCCTTAATGGGAGTAGCATTTCTGGTGAAGGGGGCATGCCACTGAAGATGCACCAAATTCATTAAGCGGCGTACGCCTCCTAATAAAGAGCTCGTTGGAATACAATGCAACAAATTTTTTAACACTTGCATATGCAGTGGCAGTCGTAATGCATTTCCCGCTATGTGTTTCCCTTATTGTTATTTTTGGGTAGGCAATCCCATGTGCATGTTTTATGTTAAACTTCCGGCAGATACAAATCATTCATTATTTTAAGCAGGAAAGACACAAACAGCCACCAAGACAAAAGCCTTTGAGGAAATCTAAATGAAAATGCTCTGGAACAGAAAGGCCCTTTGCTAATTTGAAATGTGTACCACTTTATTAAGAGTCTTCGGAAATTTTCTGAAAATAAAATAATTGAAAGTCAGAGAGTGGATCCTTTCATTGATCCTAAAATAATACCATGATATTAATTGCAACAGTTTGTTAGAAATTATCTAAGATTTAGTTCAAAGCTATTATAATCCCTGTGCCAGGACAGAGTAAGTACAAAGCCCCGTTTGCTAAGAACAGAGCACATAGGATTACATTAAAGACACGTAGTTTAGGCTATTAAAATGATAACTGAGCAATTACAATTATATTAAACTTTTTTGATGTATTGCCAATTATGAGGGGATCACAACGAGTTAAGAGAATAGCTTGTGCTCATTCAGGCAAAGCCTCTGTTAATATTATCTGTTGTATACTATTTTTATCCATTCAGGCCTGGAAGAGTCAACACATTTTTTTCCTCAGGCATAAGTCTATATGCATTAGTGTTTTTGTCCGATGGCATCTTTTGAGCATTGTCCTGTGATATGATATCACTCAACCCTGGCCCTAACAGGAATGTCACACCATATCAAAATGCCTCATCAGCGTACACATTGAAAGTAGACAGCCTGTGATCTCTGCCCATGAAATTCTCTCTGAGTGATATAGACACATGTGCTAATCTAAATATTACTGGGAATTCACTCATTCCCAAGTGCCAACAAATGTCTGGGATCACCACTATTGTTTAGGGTCTGACGAAGTAACACATGATCATACATAATTCATCTATCAACCAAAACAATGTAAAACATCACAGGGAACTGAACAGCATCCACAATCTGGGGCCATTTGTTCCCTTTAGTGGCTTTACACTTCAGTCTTGGGATGGGGTCAATAATTGGTCATTACTTGCTGCATATGTCTACTCTAAACAAAGTGTCCATAAATATAAAATACCAATTTCATTTAAAAGAAGTTCCAGTCATTATTTCTACAAGTCTGACCAATAGTTTCCATGGGAGAGAAGAGAGAAGTGTCTGCCAGATGCCTATTCTGGTCTCCACAAAGAAGAAACATGAACTCCTGGCCTAATTTTATTCACTGGATGTTAGCCTTCTCCTGTAAGTTAAGAAAAAGCTCTTCAATACCAACAATTGAGGTAGCTACCAACCTAACAAATCTTTTAACATGACCATTCCAGATACTGAAACAGCTGTTTTGGGTACTTGCCCCTCAGCAGTGCAGAGCAGGGTTTGGCAGGCTGAATGAAATCCTTTGGCACAGCTTAGTAAAGAGAGTAATGAGGGGAAAGTACTAAAACAGCTCTCTTACATGTGTGCCTGGCTTGGCTAATATTCCTAATTATGCTGGGAGGTTCATTAAAGTGTCATATATTGATAATCTGAGCAAAAAGCCGGCACTCCTCTTCATAAAAAAATGGTTTATTCAATATAAATGTAAAAGCAGCCATGGTAGACACAATGGCACAGAAAAAAATAAATGGCAAGTGGATAACTCATACAAGACTCCAGGCAACAAGTTTGTGATCTCCATGGTATTTTGGCCAAGCCTTAGGTCAGAAATATGTTGCTTGGAGGCTCGTATATGTTACCCCTTGCCATTTAGTTTTTTTTCTGTGCCGTTTTGTCTACCTTTGCTGCTTTTAAATTTGGATTTAATAAACATTTTTTTATGAAGACGCGAGTGCTTGCTTTTTGCTTGGATTATGTTATTGTTGGAGTACTACTGCCGAGCACTGGACTGGCCAGATGATTGCTCTTTTTTCTAAACTTTTATACATTGAATTTTAAAGAATTTTAGAGATGTTATCTCCATAGGTGGCACTAACAAGAGCAAAGTTGATAAACATTTTTTATCCTCCATGCCAATATGACTCCATACTCAAAGAAGATCTAGTCCTGCCACCCCCAAAATGTAAATAAAAGAAAACTATCATGGAGGCAGATATCCTTAAGGTCCATTTACAAGGACTAACTGGAGGCTCAATATGACTAATGTTCAGTTTTTGACAAGTTCAGTTTCAGATAGAGGGAGGACATGATCCTAGAAACAGCGGTAAGACAATCACTGGTGTTTTCCAAAAAGGCAGGCGTGATATCAAGAAAAGTGTATAATTGGGTGTCGTCAGCATAGAGATGGTACAGGAACCCAAATCTACTGATTGCTTGACCAATAGGGGCAGTATACAAAGAGAAGAGGAGGGGGCCTAGGACTGATCCTTAAGGAACCCCAACAGTAAGGGGAAGATGAGAGGAGGAGGAACCAGCAGAAGATACAGTAAAGGAGCGGTCAGAGACATAGGAGGAGAGCCAAGAGAGAACGGTGTCCTTGAGGCCAATGGAACGAAGCATAGTGGGGAGGAGCTGATGATCCAGAGTTTTGAATGCTGCGGAGAGATCCAAGAGAAATAGCATGGAGTAGTGACCATTAGATTTAGCTGTTAGAAGATCATTAGAGACTTTAGTCTGGCCAATTTCAGTAGAGTGTAGAGAGAGGAAACCCGATGTTGGAAAGGGGTTAAAACTATGTTTTTTATCATTATTTGCAGTGTATATGGAGCATTAGTATGGATCAATCAATCTCTCAGTTAGGTGGGAGTCCAACATCAGGCAGCTATACTGCTCCACTGGTTGATGCTAGAACACCATGATTATGTACTCGGTCTTGTGGCCACTCTCCGGTAATACAACTCAGATCACATTTACATTTTTTCCCATGGGACCTGCTAACTACTCATCAGTGGAGAGCCCCAACGATCTGATATTGGACTACTACAATGTGCGAATGACTACTACAATGTGCGAATATATCTTTGAGATTGTATGGGGCTATGATATTGCTTGTCAATTCTAGATTGTACGTTGCATAGGTATGCAACGTACAATCTAGAATTGATAAGCAATATCATAGCCCCATACAATCTCAAAGATATATTCGCACATTGTAGTAGAGCAAAATTCTGAAAATTATTGTACTCCACAAACCCTGCAAAAAATAGACAAAAAGTTTTGTAGCAGTTTACCAGTGATGTGATTTTCAGAAATATGACGCACACCTTGAAAAACTAAAATCACGTTTACATGCTTCTTGCAATGCTGTAGTTACTCCTACTGAAATCAACGCCCCTGTGTGAATTAGATTTTATAAAATCTTTAACACTACAGTGTACCATCTGGCCTCCACTCATGAATACAGCCGTAAAGTGTTATCTGCGAATTATCCTTGTGTATAGAAGAAAACTCATATAAACAAAGAGATAATGACTTTACCAGCCGTTTAATAAAATGTCCATGTGTGTTTAAAGCATGGAAGCCTTAAGGAGCCCTATTATTCTGTAAACTGTCACTTTCCTTAAAGCCAGCCCGGATTCAGTGCCTAATAGCAGCGGCTGTGTCTCATAGTGCAGAGTCAGCACAGGGCATCTGCTAACCTGAGATACCAGACCACTGTTCTCACAGCTGAATGCTGACATTTTACTGTGATCTTTAAACCTTGCTCTGCTCAAGTGGACAACAATGCACAGATTACAACAATTGCTCCCAAGGTTATTTATCCTGTCTCAATTTCATCTCCGCTATTTCACAAAGACTATTCAGAAGGCGCCAAGACTGCACACCACGTATCATAAGGGGACGTTTAGTGGGGACAGATAGTTTAAAGGGATTCTCTAGGACGCACAACCTGTTTAACATATATGCCAGGAGGTACTCGTGCTGTGCTTCTAATGGGCAGCACACTACATGATTACAGCTTTGGGTGCACTTGGATGTGATATGTCTAAATAGAGCATAATTGCCAAAGGACAGTTGGGAACCACTGCTCTAGATAAAAGGAATCAATGCCAGATTTACTAAATTCCTGGAATGGGTAAAACCAGATAACTAAACACATCGTAAGAGGGATGAAAAATCATCCTCGACCCTTATACAAAAAAAAAGCTCCAACATGTACCCCACTGTTACTTTCTCAACTGTTATATCCTTTTATTGCTACTATGTTACAGTAGACCCTGTTATAAAAGGTATGCCATTGCTATACAATATTATATTATGCCATGCAATATTCTATTGAGTCCTGCCAGCTAAGTACGGATGCTAAGGCCTATTTCACACTTCAGTTTTTTGCGTCAGTTAAAATCCGCCAAAAAGGCGGAAAGCGGATCCGTTCCTAACTGATGTGAACGGATGCCACCAGATCCGTTTTTTTTGACGGATCCGCCGAATGAAGAATTTTAAAGGAACCGCTGCCCGGGAAAAAAAGAGAGAGAGACAGAGAGAGAGAGAGATTTTTTTTCTCTGTCTGCCAGAAGTTATTTCAGGGTTAAATTTCATCCTGACTTCATTCTTCCGGGCATGCGCTCTATAAAAATGCGGATCCTGCAGAACAAAAAAACGTTACATGGTCCGTCCAGGCATCTCGGCGGACGCAAAAAAATTGACGGATGGCCATCCGTCAAGATCCGCCGGTAATGCAAGTCAATGGGGAAAAAAACGGATCCACCAAAAAAATGGCGGATCCGTTTTTTTGCAAAAACGGCAGATTTTGACTGATGGTCAAAAACGGAAGTGTGAAACAGGCCTAAGTGGTACTGTATTATGCCCTTATAGTTAAAAATATATAAAGTGCTCTCAGTGAGAGAAACAAAATAGTAATCTTGTGGGTGTGATACCTTTTAATGGCTAACAAATAATAGTGAATGATGTTACAAAGCAAGCTTTCGGGACTGCTTACATCCCTTCATCAGGCTGCCTGATGAGAGCACTTTATATATTTTTTTCTACTGGCTAACACAGTACCAAACCACTTTTGCCCTTATACTTATGCATGTTACAACAATGCAGTGGTAACATGTGACTAGTGCAAACATATCTTTCATATGCAACAGATACACTGCAAAGTCACGTCTGATGGACGTTCGATCAGCTGAATAGCAGAAGGGATGCACTTCTACGAGAGGAACCTCATGCAGGATGTCTCTGGGCGATGAGTCAAGGGTCTGTGCTAGTGTCAGTAGTGGTGGAATATTTTACAGTGCTTTAAGGTCTTATTCAGATATCCGTATTTCACATATACACACTATTCTCATTTTTACTGATCTAACACAAAGTCTTTGTAATCTATAATAGTTTTTATATGTCCCTTGGACCTTGTTTCTGCAAAAAAAAAAAAAATCAAGGAGAAATGTCCATTTTTAATCTGAGTCGTGGATCAAAATAACCCATACAATTCTATAAGTCATTTTTTAACATTGTAATGGGTATGTAAAGCTTCACAATATTTTTTTCATAAATACCATAGAATAATAGCCTAGAAAGAGGCACTTCCAAATATTGACAAGTCCCAAAAAGCAAATAGGAAGCTAAATGCCTTAAAATGCAATTTTATTTAAATAAATACTAAAATCAGTAACAGAAAAAATAAATACGATGATATACTTCAAATGAGGGCAAACATATGCAAAAGACAGGCCTAGATAGGGGGTACATATGGGTTTTAAAAAAACATATATTTGGATCCTATCAGTTCATAAGTAAACAGTGCTACAGGAGTATTTATAGGGGGTGTATCTTATATTAGTAAATGGAGCCTAATATTAAAGGCTTCCTTTATAACAATCTCCTTAGGTTTCTCCATATTACAAATGCACAGTAAGAAATCCTAAATCAAAAAAACCTCAAAAGGCTACAGGCCAGCTAAATTCCTATTTACAGAGGCCACACAGCATACATCAGCTGTAAATAAGTGCATAACACAGTGCATTTGATCATATCACTTGTTACTGGCCAGATAAAGAAGAGGAAAAGGTAGCTGCTGCAGATAGAGTATAGTACCTTATCAGCCTGGGCACGCTCCCTCTGGAAGAAGCTCAAACCGCGAAACGCGCGTCAGGGGTGCCCAGGCTGATAAGGTACTATACTCTATCTGCAGCAGCTACTTTTTCCTCTTCTTTATCTGGCCATAACAAGTGATATGATCAAATGCACTGTATTATGCGCTTATTTACAGCTGATGTATGCTGTGTGGCCTCTGTAAATAGGAATTTAGCTGGCCTGTAACCCTTTGAGGTTTTTTGATTTAGGATTTCTTACTGTGCATTTGTAATATGGAGAAACCTAAGGAGATTGTTATAAAGGAAGCCTTTAATATTAGGCTCCATTTACTAATATAAGATACACCCCCTATAAATACTCCTGTAGCACTTTTTACTTATGAACTGATAGGATCCAAATATATGTTTATTTAAAACCCATATGTACCCCCTATCTAGGCCTGTCTTTTGCATATATTTGCCCTCATTTGAAGTATATCATTGTATTTATTTTTTCTGTTATTGATTTTAGTATTTATTTAAATAAAATTGCATTTTAAGGCATTTAGGTTCCTATTTGCTTTTTGGGATTTATTTTTTTTCATAGTAGAAAAATCACTAATTGTAAAAATGGTCACTAAACACTTGTGAAAAGCAGATCCAGCACACTGATTGAAGTTGTACCTGTAAGAGATTAACATCTAAATGAGGCCTAAAAGAGCAACGCACACTAGATTTAGATCACTGATGACAAGAATGTATCTAGGGTTAGATTGGTGTCATGGCGGCATGCTTCTTCCCATCCCCTATAGTGAGTCAGAGAAAATTTAAGACTCAGTCAGGCACAAGTGGAGGTTTTAATAAAATAAACCCAGTGCCATAAATAGCGAACAGTGGTGGTGGTGAGTGAGCACTCGCTAGTATAATGCAACACCATAGGGCTTGGATTACGCCACAGAGGAGCAATAAAGCTTGAGCATCAACTACAGTTATGTGGTTTTATTCCCAGGTGGAAGAGACCAGTTTACTTACACCAGCTGCTACTCACAGGAAGAAAAATACCACAGCAATGGAGAGAAGTAAGGGCCCCGTCACACATAGCGACTCACCAGCGATCCCGACAACGATATGAACTTGTCAGGATCGCTGGTGTGTCGCTAGATGATCACTGGTGAGCTGCCAAACAGGCAGCTTCACCAGTCATCAGCACCAGTGACGACAAGCGCTCGCGTCGCTGTTTACCTTAGATACCAGCGCGCTGGTGCAGGGAGTTGGTAACAAAGGTAAACATCGGGTTTCTAAGTGCTGCGCGGTGCTTAGGAACCCGATGTTTACCTTGTTTACCAGCTCCCTGCACCAGCGCGCTGGTATCTAACGTACACATCAAGTTTCTAAGCGCCGCTCTTAGAAACCAGATGTTTACCTTGGTTACCAGCGTCCAGCTCGCTGATCGCTGGTCTCCCACCTGCCACACGCAGCGATGCATGCTGGCCAGTGGGAGACCAACGATAAGAAAAATTTCTTGGCCATTCCAGCACGATCAGCGATACCCGGCAGGGGGGCCGGTCGCTGATAAGTGTCACACACAGCGATCTCGCTGGTGAGATCACTGATGCGTCACAAAACTTGTGACTCAGCAGCGATCTCGCTAGCGAGATCGCTGTGTGTGATGGGGGCTTAAGGCTTATTTCTGTTTGTGAAGGATGTACCTATCTGTAAAAAGTAAAGAGATAGTTGCCTAAGGGTATATTTCCACGTGGCGTATTTGCTGTGTACAGCTGCAGCGTCCAAATGTTACAGCATAGTGGATGGGAATTTATGAAATCCCATCTCCACTATGCGTACAAAGATGTAGGTGGCAGACCTGCGTATACACACATGTGGAATCACCGTGCATACAAAAGGGGGCAGCGCTTTGGGCGGGGCGGGTATCTGCTGCGTACAAAGCGCTGACAATCCGGAAGGTGGAGACATACCCTAAGAGGGAAAAATAGAAAGCAACATCATATGACACTGAAAGCAGAATGCAAAAAGAAGTGTCAGACTAGAAATGGCAAAGAGACTGCGTATGATAGGCTGAAAAGTTGTGTAAAGCTATTAGAAAAGTTACGGCAGGGTATAGTAAGAGGTGACAGTGTAAAGGGATGTAACTAACATAGAGTATGAGAAATGCACTGTTAAAATAGTACTGTGACTGTTACAAAGTGACTGAGGTGCTGCTGAAGAAAGTGCCAGCATTGTTGCAGCCATCAACAAATTGTTATGAACGTTAGCAAACTGTTTAAAGTGCCAACTCTCTACGAGACAACCTGTTGACTCACAGAAGACTGTTAGAACCACCAAGTTAGTTGCCTTTTAGAGAAAAAATTTCTTCAACTGACATCTGCCATCACATACATTCTTTCCCATATCAGAGCGGGGAACTACTCTAACACCAAGGCTCATTACATGGCAATTATATTTCAGGGACCTAATATCCTTCATTCTATCTTATATGGTAGAAACCCCCTAAGCATATCATCCCCCTTATGTGTAATATTAGATGGATAATATTTAGATAGATAAATATTAGACAATTAGATAATGGATCAATATTATATGATTACATAAAACTGAGAGATTTATTAAACCAGCAAAGAATGACACAATTTTGCTTTATAACGCTAAGTCAGAAAGCATTACAGTTCCATCCCCTGAAGAATAGAATACCCAGGCAGAGAAAGAAAGGCATTGTCAATCTACAAAGATGATCTGCCGAATAAATGAGGCAACCATCAAGCTTGTTTGAGGACTGCATGACACTGATCTGCACAGGCAAACCACCCAGAGGAATCTGACGGGCAGACAAGGAATCTGTGATTGTATCATTTTTCTCTGTATTTTAAAACAATGCCTGTACTAAATATCTCTGGGATTTTCCTAGGAATTTTCAATGTTCTGTGCTTTCAAAAGAATTTACAGGATAAGGTTTCAGTAAGAAAAAAAACAACTTTTTTTTTACATAAGATTTCTCTTTTGTTTAGGGGGTCAAATGATGACAACAGTCTCTCAATACAGCATCTCAGGTCAACCGCTAATGATATGTATTTAAAAAAAAAAAAAAAGACGATATAAAGTCATGAATAAATGCACATGAATTATATAAATGTATTATTTAGTCAGAGCCTGTGTCAGTGTAAAGTAATTTTTTTATCAGATTAATTCATGAGGCGTAGCTCAAGCCTGGGCCTGACAGTCAGCAACATGATGATGTCCTCTGACTACATACCCTGTCATGTTTGTATAATATATGTACACTATTTCCATTTCTACTAAGAATATTTGTTTAGTCGAAGGGAAAAAAAAAAAAAAAGAAAGAGGAAATTATTTTTATAACTGAAAGATATCACTTGACATTTACAAAATGAGGAGATTTAGGAGGCCAGGTCCTCATTGTTAGTGAGATTTTACCGCTCATTCAGGTTAATGCCCTTGTCAATGGCAGTTTACGTTCCCTTAATGCCATCATGTCTAAAATGCTGCTTTCTTTTCAATTTTTTTTCCTCTTTAAGTGACAATACATGAGGCAAACAGAAACCACTTTAGACTTGAGAAAGCCCTCTAGTCAAAACCATATCAGCAGATGTCAACTGGCAGACATGTGCGAGAAAGTGGTTTAAAGCGGCAGTCAGCAGATTAGGTTTTCTACTAAATACGTTAACATGACTTAGCAGCACTTAGACCTCTTCAGACATTTTAAGTCTCAAAAAGCCTGACTGACTGACAGCCTCCCACCATTGCACTGGTATGCCTTTCAACCGTGTTTATAGATCAATTTACCAATTTAAATACAAGACGACCCAACTTTCCGTACAAGTGTGCCCCATTACTGCTTGCCTCTAAAATAATATACACATGTATCATTACGTTAGCGCTCTACAAATGTGAAATTGTAAAGTAAAATGCTCGTGAATGGATAAACAAGCCACAACATATCAAATATATTTAGACCAAAAAAGCCACTCAAAACAAAAGAAGCGGATTTTATTACGTCTGCTTCGAATTACTGCCGGTATCATGATAATTAGAGGCTCACATTTTCTACTTAGAGAAAACATTTGGGAAGAAAGAATGGCCTTCCTTTCACCTCTTCAGCTCCAACCACATCAATCTAGAACATTTTTTCGTGTAAATGGAAAACAATTGCGGTCTACGTATTTGGCTGAAACGAAGGAGAATGTATTCTCTCACACGCAAAAAGAATTTGGTTGCTGGTAGGAGGCATCAATGAATCGAAGAAAACAAAAAAACATAAAATAGTAGAAGCTGTTACACTCTGGGGCTGTGATCTGTAAACAAATGCGTTAAGTCCCAAGTTTTGAGCTTTGATTGTCGCCGCTTGACAGCTGAGCTTGGGTAGATAGGCATTCCATTATTCATAATGCAGATAATTGATATCCATGGAGAAGGAGCAGTGGAAATTAATAAAGTAATAAGCTCTTATCAATCTCTGCTCGGGGATATGCACAGCTCAAAAGGTTAACAATGTGATGATGGAATTGTGCTCCACTTAACGCCCACTTGAAGATCACCAGTCACGGCTTCAATTTAAAGGAGCGGTGTGACTTACTTAACACTTTCGTAAACAATAACTGTAACTCTAGACTAAGGTCTCCAAGGTCTGCCCACTTTGTCGCTGTGGAAATAAAGCAGATTTCTGAAATGCCCATGCTTTCCAATAATAACTAAGTATCAGACATTTAGGGTGAAGCTTGTGTGTGGCCTGAAAACTGTCCCGATAGTAGCAAGAACTTCAAAATCAAAAGGGATCAATATCAGGCTTGATGGGAAACGTGGTAAGAAAATAACTCATCTTTATCTCTTCTAAGCTGGCTAAAGATGTCCGGAAATTACATCTTGTCTAATTTGACCATTCACACATCACATATGCTACACATGAAGCACCATATGTGGCTGTTCAGCTGTCTTCAGCTGCTGGGCCTTCGGTACAAAAGGGCAAAATTCTGAAGTTTTCACTTTTGTATAAATATAAATTGGTAACGCTGTGCTTACACTTTTAGTCAATAAATGCCCTCCATGTAAACAAGTGCGAAATCGCTAAATATTTTATTTTCACTTTGTTAAACTCATAAAAGGACTACTGTACATAATTAAAAGTCTCTATGATAAGGACAACCTTTAAGTCTAGATATGCGTCCCAACTTTCCCATTAACCCATTCTCAAAACTGATTTAGATGCGTCTGATGGACCAGTTCCTAGAAATTCACATGGTGCTTTTTTTTAGGATGGAGTAGTGATCAGGCACCACACCTTTTGTATCCAAAAACTAAAAAAGAAGCAAACAAAAAAAAAACGGATTCTGCAATGGTACATACTGTTAAATACACTAAGGGGATGTATTATGACTCTCTTTATTCTCTAGTATCAGAGTTTATTTTGCATTTAGTTAGCAATAGTAACAAAATTCAATGGAATCATTGAGGAATTATTGGTGTTCTTTTTAAAACCTTTCTATCCCAGCTCTCATAGCTAGAGTAAATAATAATCTTTATATAGCACCAAAATATTCCGCAACGCTTTACAGTTTAACAGTTTCAAAACACAAGTAACAACGTTAAAAATACCATAATTAAAGCAAAATAAAATGACCCTGCTCGTGAGAGCTTACAATCTACAATGAGGTGGGGGAGAAACAAAGTACAGGTGTGCATTTACAATGATGGACCAGCCATCTTGATGGAGTGAGGGATAGCTGGAGATAGTGAATGGGCTACATACGCACACTCAAGTCCCCGTTACACATAACGATGTCCCAGCGATCCCACCAACGATCTGACATGATGGGATCGCTGGGACATCGTTAGGCTGATCGCTGGTGAGCTGTCACAACACAGCCCCTCCAGCGATCAGGAGCAGCGACGCTGGACGCTGGTTTCTAATGTAAACATCGGGTATCCAGGAGCCACGGCTCCTGGATACCCGCTGTTTACCTTGGAAACCAGCGTACACACTGGTTTCCAAGGTAAACATCGGGTATCTAAGAGCCGCGTGACTCCTGGATACCCGATGTTTACCTTGGAAACCAGTGTGTACGCCGGTTTCCAAGATAAACAGCGGGTATCAAGGAGCTGTGTTTACATTAGAAATCAGCGTCGCTGATCTCTCGCTGCCACACGCAGTGATGCGCGCTGGCCAGCGGGAGACCAGCGATCGAAAAATGGTCCAGGCCAATCGAGCACGATCAGCGATAACCGGCAGGGGGGCCGGTCGCTGATCCCTGTCACACACAGCGATCTTGCTGGTGAGATCGCTGTGGCATCACAAAATCAGCGATCTCGCTAGCAATATCGCTGTGTGTGACAGGGCCTTTACACATTAAATGACTGATTAGTGAACGTGATAGGCCACTCTGAACAAATGCGTTTTGAGCGCGCGCCTAATGTTTAAGTGAACGGTGCTTAGATCACTGTAGGAATCTATACCGATCCAACTTTAGTTTCTATAAACCACTGTGGTCTGAGATTGCAGTAATAATATGTAAAATAAAAAGTTGGCCCCAGGTCTAAACACAGCCTAAAAGTATAACAAAAAATGTTTATTACATTTGTTATTTTGGTTTAGAAAGTGACAGTGGCAAATGAGCTTTAATGAGGATAAATGTAAGGTCATGCACTTGGGTAGAACGAACAACATGTATAATTATGTGCTTAATTGTAAAACATTGGGCAAAACTGTCACTGAAAAAGACCTGGGTGTATGGGTGGATGACAAACTCACATTTAGTGGCCAGTGTCAGGCAGCTGCTGCAAAGGCAAATAAAATAATGGGATGCATTAAAAGAGGCATAGATACTCATGAGGAGAACATACTTTTACCTCTATATAAGTCACTAGTGCGACCACACTTAGAAAACTGTGTACAGTTCTGGTCTCTGGTGTATAAGAAAGACATAACTGAACTGGAGCGAGTGCAGAGAAGAGCAACCAAGGTTATTAGGGAACTAGGGTGTCTGCAATACCAAGACAGGTTATTACACTTGGGGTTATTTAGTTTGGAAAATCGAAGGCTTAGGGGTGATCTTATTACAATGTATATGTTAGGCGTCAGGTTTCTGCGTCTGCTCTGCAGGAATCCAGAGCCTCACATTCTGCGGTCTCCTGCTGTCTTTCTATTGCACCAGACCGCTCCAGAGACTATGTCCCTCTGTGCTCCTACTGGGCATGCTCACGAGACGATCTCCCATTGGAGATCAGGAGTCATGTGCCCAGGTCCTGTTCCAAATCTCATTGGCCCATCTCAGAGGTCTGGAAGGTCCCGGAAGCGCATGGCTATAAAAGGACCGCATGGCCGCTCGCCCAATGCGCTAGTATAGACAATACGTGCTATGTGTGAATGGTGACGGATGTATGATTCTGGTGACTGACTCATTTGAAACCCCTTCCCTCTGATAATACGCATGTGGATAGGGAATTAGTTTATCAGTCAGCGCCAGTCAGTGGCAAGCCTTAGGCCACTGTTCTCACCGCACCGCTACGCTAGCGCCTGAGATCGCACTTGCTTTCAGGTTTTGCTATTTAGCGGCAGTGTCCTACGCCGCACTGCAGTTGCAGCCCTCCTTGGCGTCCGCACGCACACACGGTAGGTCTAGAGGGAAGCAGCTCCTCTGTCTTGGGTCCTGCTCCGGTGACCAGATACCGTGTGTGCATCTACCTGAAGCCTGTGTCACTAACAGGTTCAGCGTTTTGTATGTTTTTTGTTGCGGCACCTCTGTGTGTGAACAGAGGCCGCTCTGCGCACTCCGGGTGAAGTTTAACCCGTGTGCATCATACTGCCATATTGCTTGTCTGCCATCACTTAGCAGCAGTTATACCACCTACTGCACGGTGGACCCCGAGCGGTATAGTGCAGATAATGAGGGGAGTATCATAGGCTGCGTAAAAGTATTGGCAGGGAATGCAGCACCAATTTCATGATTATTTTAGGACAGTAAAAACACATCAGAGATCATAGATAAGCAATAAAAATAGGAAGAGAAAGCTGTAAAACATTGGACAAATACAACAGATTACTGACTGGAGCATCACTGTAGCACTGATGATGATGATGAGAATAGTGGTCTCTGAATAATGCAGAGATTAAATTGCTAGGGGGAAAAGTGATAGGAGAGGTGTCAGCGTCAGTGTGACGGATCAGTGATATGATCTAGCTTGCATCTGTCCTATTGCATTTGAATTGCACTTTTTTTTTCATTCAAAATGTGCTAGAAAGTTGACGCAAGACAACACAATACTCTTACCCCCCAAAAAAAAATTGAAATCAGTGTCAGACAGAGTACTTGCTTGTCACAAACAATTTAGCTGAGTATTTGTACTCCAGAGTAGCTATACTGCTGCTTAGGGATACAACAAGGCAGCATGCTGCTAATAGACCAGAGGACACTCTACCAGAAATAAGGAGGACTAAGAGAAGAGGTTGCAGAGCTGGAGCCCTCAGGAAAGCTAGAAGAAGGCGCTATAGACCTGCTCTTCCCTCCGTCATTATGGGCAATGTGAGGTCACTCAGGAATAAGTTGGACGAACTGTCGGCGCTGACCAGACATCATCGGGAATCAAGGGAGTGCAGTATGTTGCTGTTTACAGAGACCTGGCTCACGGAAGGTACTCGGACACTGTTGTCTCGTTGGATGGCTTTAAACTCATTCGCGCGGACAGGACAAGGGAGAGCGGTAAGAGGAAAGGCGGAGGGCTGGCGATATTTGTGAATGATAGATGGTGTGACTCTAGGCACATCGTGGTCAAAGAGCAAACATGCTGTAAGGACATTGAGCTATTAGCTGTGGGCATGAGACCTTTTTATTTACCGAGGGAACTATCGAATGTAATCATGATAGCTGCATATGTCCCCCCTTCTGCGAAAGCTGATGCCGCCACTGAGGTCCTACAATCCACAGTGAGCATGATGCAGTCCCTTCACCCCCAAGCACTCCTTCTGGTTTCGGGAGACTTCAATCATGTGTCTCCAGCATCCATACTACCCGGTTGCACACAGTATGTTACCTGCCTCACTAGAGACAACAAAATATTGGACTTGTTCTTTGCCAATGTGAGAGGGGCATATGCCTCGTCAGCCCTACCGCCCCTTGGAAGATCGGATCACAACCTAGTGCACCTCCAACCCGTGTACAAGCCACTTGTACAGAGAGAACCTGCTGTCACTCGCACAGTGAGGATATGGACTGAGGAGAGTGATGATGCTCTGAGAGACTGCTTTGAAACAACCACTTGGGATGTGCTGCAAGATTCCTATGGTGATGACATAGATGGTCTCACACACTGTATAACGGACTACATTAATTTCTGTGTAGACAACACGGTACCCACAAAAGTAGTGAGGTGCTTCTCTAACAATAAACCATGGATCAGCCCCGGAATAAAGGCTCTTCTCAAAGAGAAGAAGTTGGCCTTCAGATCAGGTGACAAGGGCAGGCTGAGAGAGGTGCAGAAAGATCTGAAGAATCTAATCAGGCAGGGAAAGGCTAACTATAAGAGAAAGAGTGAACTGAAATTGTCACAGAAAAGGATTCATGAAGTCTGGGAGGGTCTAAAGTCTATATCTGGGCATAGACAGACTGTCTCCAGGATGGTTGTAGATAAAGAGGGGCTTAATGAACTTAATCTATTCTTTAACAGATTTAATCACACACTGGCTGCTCCTGCCCCTGCATACCATTCACACCTCTCTGCAACAATAACCTCAACCCCTGCTGCAACTTGTCAACTGAGCCAGGGTCTGTTCTACACAAGTACCCAGGTTGCAAAAGAACTGGATAAGATCAAAGTTTTGAAGGCTGCAGGTCCTGACGGCATCAGTGCAAGGCTAATCAAAACATGCGGGCACCAGCTGAGTGAGATCATTACATATCTGTTCAATATGAGCCTGAGAATAGGTATAGTACCACAACTGTGGAAATTATCGTGTGTGGTACCAGTTCCGAAGAAACCTTATCCGAAAGACCTTAATGACTATAGACCTGTAGCATTGACATCACACCTGATGAAGGTACTAGAGAGATTGGTTCTCACACGTCTCTGTCCTCTAGTGAGCTCGGACATGGACCCTCTCCAGTTTGCCTACAGGCCGGGCATTGGTGTGGATGATGCCATTATCCACCTTCTAGATAGGACTCTCTCTCACCTGGAGAAACCTGGGAACACTGTGAGAATAATGTTCTTCGATTTCTCTAGTGCTTTTAATACCATACAGCCAGGTCTACTGAGAGACAAGCTGGGCCTTGTTGGCGTGGACCTCCAACTCTCCACCTGGATCCTTAACTACCTCACAAACCGACCTCAGTTTGTAAAGGTTCGGGACAGTGTGTCAGACACGGTGATCTGCAATACAGGAGCACCTCAAGGTACCGTTCTTGCCCCTTTTCTCTTCACACTGTACACTGCGGATTTTAAGTGCAACTCATCTAGCTGCTACTTGCAGAAGTATTCTGATGACTCTGCAATAGTAGGCCTCATCACAGGAGGAGATGAAAGAGAGTACAGAGATACTAACCAAGCTTTTGTGGAGTGGTGTCAGAGGAACCACCTTAGGATTAATTCCGGGAAGACCAAGGAATTGGTGGTGGACTTTCGCAAGGGAAAAAGTCCACCAGTAGTGGTGAACATTCAGGGAAACGACATTGAGATAGTCGACACCTATAAGTACCTTGGTGTGATCCTCAATAATAAGCTTGACTGGGCCCATCACTTGGATGCAGTGTTCAGGAAGGGCCACAGTAGGCTTTATCTGCTCAGAAGGCTGAGAGCCTTCGGAGTTAGGGGGGCACTCCTTGCATCCTTCTTCAACTCTGTTGTGGCATCAGTCATTTTCTTTGGTGTGGCGTGCTGGGGTAGTGGCATATCAACCAGGGACAGGAATAGGCTGGACAAACTGATTAGAAGGCCCAGCTCTGTCCTGGGATGCCCCCTTGATCCAGTTCAGGAAGTAGGCGACAGGAGGATACTGGCCAAGGTGACATGGTGCAGAATGATTCCCATCCCATGCATGAGACCGTGACAAAGATGTGCAGTACTGTCAGTGACCGGCTACTTCATCCTAAATGTGAGAGGGAACGCTATCGAAAGTCCTTCCTTCCTGCTGCAGTTAGGCTGTATAACCAGCACTGTCCAAAACGGAGAACGACCCAAACAGTGAACTGATAGATCCAAAGTTGTGATAGTGCAGTTATATCTTTTTTTTCGTATATGTACCTACCTACTGTCAATGTAATGCCTTTATGCATCTGTATCTGTACTTGTTGCTGCCTTGCTGCTGTAATGCTCTGAATTTCCCCATGGTGGGACGATTAAAGGATTATCTTATCTATTTTAAATTCATACATTCCCCACCAATACAGTGCTCTGTTGCAGGTGCTAGCTATATCATCCTACCTAAAATTTCTGGGAATGATGTGGAATTTTGATGAAGACATTTTTTTTTTTTTACATAGACACATGTGCATGTCTGTTTGTGCATATCTGTTTTACTGGTCCAATATGACATCTGTATATGCAACACCTATACTGTGGCCTGCTGCAACATTTTGCTTTCTGTATGCGTACCTGCCGTTTTTGACTTGGGTTGAATAATTTTTGGTTAAAAGATTGTCATAAGTTAATCATAGGGTTGTATGAAACATCTAAACATACAAAACCTCAGCCAATGTGGTAGCCAATAGCAGAAGCACCACCATCATAACTGGTACCAGCTGCTGTGGCAGTACTTTTACCAGAGATCACTATTGGCCTCCTATGCTTCCAGCAAACGTATTAGTGGGAAGGAAGTGGAGGGCATTATTGAATTTATAGCACATTCCTTGTCTCCATCACAGTAAAGTGAAGTTAATTCTGACAGCAACACCATCAAAAAATGGCCCAGGACATTTGAGCACGATCAGCGACATCGCAGCGGGGGCCTGGTCGCTGCTAAGTGTCACACGTAACGAGATCGCTGGCGAGGTCGCTGTGGCGTCACAAAATCAGTGGCGCTTCAGCGATCTTGCTATGTGAGACGGGGCCTTTAGAGTCAGTATTCTGCATTTAACAATTTGTCTGATCACAAATTACTTGAAGGCAGTTTTATTTCATTGGAATATTTTTTTCATTTTAAAAAATGTTTAGTGTGTCCTTGTGCAGTTTTTAAGTAGGTTGTTGATTAACCGGGTTTACAACCAATTCTATGGTGAGGTTACTTTGACAATACTAATGCGGTGTTTGTGTTAAAAAAAATTGAAAGGGGTTTTATGCAGTCATCGGAGACCTCATAGTATTATACAAGTCTTATTTGGACAACTAGGGTACCTGCAACTCACGTCTACTTTCGTCACCGCAAACCGTATTTTTGGTTAATAGTTTCCGAATTTGGAGAATTTTAAAACATATGATCATCTCTAGTATTTAAAAGTGATTGCTTTGTCACGTGGGCCAAATTTGTCACACCTTAGCAAATGGTTAGTAATGTTGTTTAATTGTAAAAAAATAGATTTATTTACATACTGTATATACAATTGTAAAAGTTATGCTGTGTTATTTAATAACTTTGCATTAACACCTTATAATAGTCACTTACTGTTCTCTACTGATGACTTACTCGACATGATTCAGATTTTTTAAATCAGAAATTTAAAAAGGAATATTTTATTTCTGGTCGTTCTGACATCCATATTTTCTATTTATTAAATGAAAGAAATATACATGCACATTTTATACATATATATACATATACACACACATTTAAATAGATACACACAAGCACACACACGCTGAAATTGAAGCCCCTCCTCCTCATTTTGATGGCCTTAAAAAAAACTCATTAACTGAATAAAATTAAATTCTTGACCTGTGGAAGCGCACCTTGCGTGAAACGATTGTTGCCGCTCCTGCCTTTTAGCTCCCGTTCTCCCGTTGAAGATTGCCTAATAAAGTCTTGCATATTTTACCCGGTGAGTGCCATTCAATTTTTCTTGTGATTTGCATCATGGATATGACTATTTTCATGAACAAGCACCTGCGGGTTTTGGGTTATTTGCCGGCTGCGGCTCCTGCACATTGAATCAAATCGGAGGTGTGGGTATTGTTGGCGGTGCTGTTTAGCTGTTTCTCTTCTGTTTATTTAAGGCTATGTTCACAAGTTGTTTTTTTTCTGTAGGCAAAACCTGGCCTCTTGGCAGTAAAGAAGCTGCTTACAAATAACAGGTTTTTGCTGCATTTGTGCTGCGTTTTTATGGTTTCTTGTGCATGTTGATAAAGTTAAGTGCCACTTCCTTAGGTTTTTGCAACAAAAACACAGCAAAACCTGATACCTGCATTTTTTGCTTCGATTTTACACTACATAATCGCTTTCTATGGGTGAAAAAACGCTGAAAAAAACGCTAAAAGATGCTAAAGAAGTGACATACTGCTTCTTTAAAAAACGCAGCAGTTTTCCAAATCAGTCAGGGAAAAAAAATGTGTGCGCTGGTACTATAAAAGGCAGCTTAAAAGTAGCATAAAAAAGCAGCAAAAACACAACGTGTTAACATAGCCTAAACCTTCTACATGTTACCTCAACCGTTTAGTCTGCATTTGTTTCCCCCCACAATTGTTGCCTTCTCAAAGATCTCTGAATGTTTCATTTTTTTTCATAAGATGGGCTTATACTAAGTTCCAACAAATTTTATAATAGCAAAGTGTCATACAATCCATTTTCTAACAAAGCAATTTGCCGAAAATGCCAGCGGGCTTCACAAATTCTAGTCGTGAGAAAAAGAAAAGCACTTTAAATTGCAAAAAAAAAGTTAAAATGTTAAATTGATAACAAATAATTCAGCCTAAACTTGATCAGTTCTATCAAGACAAATGTTTCCACACAAAATATCTAAAAACATTAGAGAACATCACAAATTGTCTTGAGAGGCTACTATTTCTGCGATACTAAGGTTATGAAAAGACTTAAGATGCCCACTGGGGAGCTTCATTGATTTAATATAATGCTTTTGATTGTACATTTTCAAAGGTTTTGTCTCATAAGACACTTCCCGTTTTCAGATCAGATCTGGCAAAGCCCGGATCAGCTGCAGCCAATGAATCGGTTCCCATGTAATACATGGGTAGCTTGAGTCTCAAGGATCGGATTCTTACAGGCAGTCACTCTTGCTACTGATTAACCCCTTCACTACCAAGGGTGGTTTGCACGTTAACTCCCGGGCCAATTTTTACAATTCTGACCACTGTCCCTTTATGAGGTAATAACTCTGAAACGCTTCCATGGATCCCGGTGATTCTGATGTTGTTTTCTCGTGACATATTGTACTTCATGTTAGTGGTAAAATTTCATTCAAATAACTTGCGCTTATTTGTGAAAAAAAAACAGAAATTTGGCGAAAATTTTGAAAATTTCGCAATTTTCCAACTTTGAATTTTTATGCTCTTAACCCCTTCACTACCATGGGTGGTTTGCACGTTAACTCCCGGGCCAATTTTTACAATTCTGACCACTGTCCATTTATGAGGTAATAACTCTGAAATGCTTCCATGGATCCCAGTGATTCTGACATTGTTTTCTCGTGACATATTGTACTTCATGTTAGTGGTAAAATTTCATTCAAATAACTTGCGTTTATTTGTGAAAAAAATGGAAATTTGGCGAAAATTTTTAAAATTTTGCAATTTTCAAACTTTGAATTTTTACGCCCTTAAATCACAGAGATACGGCACACAAAAAACTTGATAAGTAACATTTCCCACATGTTTACTTTACATCAGCACAATTTTGGAACCAAAATTTTTTTTTGTTAGGAAGTTGTAAGGGTTGAAAATTGACCAGCGATTTCTCATTTTTGCAACACCATTTTATTTTTACGGACCACATCACATTTGAAGCCACTTTGCTGGGTCTATATGATAGAAAATACCCAAAAGTGACACCATTCTAAAAACTGCACCCCTTAAGGTGCTCAAAACCACATTCAATAAGTTTATTAACCCTTTAGGTGTGTCACAGGAATTTTTTGAATATTTAAAAAAAAAAAAAAAAAAAAAAATGAACATTTAACTTTTTTTCCACAAAAAAAAATACTTCAGGTTCAATTTTTTTTATTTTACCAAGGGTAACAGGAGAAATTGGACTGCAAAAGTTATTGTGCAATTTGTCCTGAGTACGCTGATACCTGATATGTGGGGGGGAACCACTGTTTCGGTGCATGGCAGAGCTCAGAAGAGAAGGAGCGCCGTTTAACTTTTTCAATGCAAAATTGGCTGGAATTCAGATCGGACGCCATATCGCGTTTGGAGAGCCCCTGATGTGCCTAAACAGTGGAAACCCCGACAAGTGACCCCATTTTGGAAACTAGACCCCCCCAAGGAACTTATCTAGATATGTGGTGAGAACTTTGAACCCCCAAGGGCTTCACAGAAGTTTATAACGTACAGCCGTACAATTAAAAAATCATTTTTGCCACAAAAATGATCTTTTCACCCTCAATTCTTATTTTTCCAAGGGTAACAGGACCCTAAAAGTTATTGTGCAATTTGTCCTGAGTACGCTGATACCCCATATGTGGGGGTAAACCACTATTTGGGCACATGGCAGAGCTCGGAAGGGAAGCAGCGCCATTTGACATTTTTGGCTGGAATTGAGATCGGACACCATGTCGCGTTTTGAAAGCCCCTGATGTAACAAAACAGAGGAAACCCCCCACAAATGACATCATTTTGGAAACTAGACCCCCCAAGGAACTTATCTAGATGTGTGGTGAGCACTTTGAACCCCCCCAGTGCTTCACAGAAGATTATAATTCCCGGGCGTGAAAATAAAAAAATTGTATTTTTTCACAAACATGATCATTTAGTCCCCAATTTTTTTTTTCCCAAGGGTACCAGGAGAAATTGGACCCAAAAGTTGTTTTCAAATTTGTACTGAGTACGCTGATACCTCATATGTGGGAGAAAACTACTGTATGTGCACACGTTGGGGCTCGGAAGGGAAGTAGTGACGTTTTGGAATGCAGACTTTGATGGAATGGTCTGCGGGTATCATGTTGCCTTTGGAGAGCCCCTGATGTATCTAAACAGTGGAAACCCCCACAAATGACACCATTTTGGAAACTAGACCCCCTAAGGAACTTATCTAGATGTGTGGTGAGCACTTTGAACCCCCAAGGGCTTCACAGAAGTTTATAATGCCCGGGCGTCAAATTAAAAAAATTGTATTTTTTCCACAAACATGATCATTTAGTCCCCAATTTTTTTATTTTCCCAAGGGTACCAGGAGAAATTGGACCCCAAAAGTTGTTATCCAATTTGTCCTGAGTACGCTGATACCTCATATGTGTGAGAAAACTACTGTATGGGCACATGTCGGGGCTCGGAAGGGAAGCAGTGACGTTTTGGAATGCAGACTTTGATGGAATGGTCTGCGGGTGTCATGTGCGTTTGGAGAGCATCTGATGTGCCTAAACTATTCAAACTCCCCACAAGTGACCCCATTTTGGAAACTAGACCCCCCACGGAACTTATCTAGATGTGTGGTGAGCACTTTGAACCCACAAGTGCTTCACAGAAGTTTATAACGCCCGGGTGTGAAAATAAAAAAATCATTTTTGCCCCCAATTTTTTATTTTCCTAAGGGCAACAGGAGAAATTGGACCCCAAAAGTTGTTTTGCAATTTGTCCTGAGTAGGCCGATACCCCATATGTGGGGGTAAAACACTGTTTGGGCCCATGGCAGATCTTGGAAGGGAAGGCGCACCATTTGACTTTTTCAACGCAGAATTGGCTGGAATTGAGATCAGATGCCATGTTGCATTTGGAGAGCCCCTGATGTGCCCAAACAGTGGAAAACCCCCAATTCTAACTCCAACCCTAACCTCAACACACTCCTAACCCTAGCTCTAACCCTAATGGGAAAATGGAAATAAATACATTTTTTTAATTTTATTATTTTTCCCTAACTAAGGGGGTGATAACGGGGGGTTTGATTTACTATTTATGGCGGTTTTTATATTTGGCAGCTGTCACATGCTAAACGACGCTTTTCATTGTAAAAATAGTTTTTGCATCACCACATATTGAGAGCTATAATTTTTCCATATTTTGACCCACCGAGTCATGTGAGGTCTTATTTTTTGCGGGACGAGTTGACATTTTTATTGGTATCATTTTCGGGCATGTGACATCTTTTGATCGTTTTTTATTCCG
The DNA here is from genome assembly GCF_039654945.1 of Dendrobates tinctorius. Taxonomy (NCBI): domain Eukaryota; kingdom Metazoa; phylum Chordata; class Amphibia; order Anura; family Dendrobatidae; genus Dendrobates; species Dendrobates tinctorius. The sequence continues at coordinate 11,096,547 of NW_027361870.1, forward strand.
ATTTTTGGGATGCAGAATGAACAAAAACCAGCGTTTCATGAATTTCTTTTGGGTGGTGCGTTTACACCGTTCTGCGTGCGGTAAAATTGATAAAGCGGTTTTATTCTTCGGGTCAGTACGATTACAGCGATACCTCAGTTATGTCATTTTTTTATGTTTTAGCGCTTTTATGCAATGAAAACAATTTTATATAAAAATAATTATTTTTGCATCGCTTTATTCTGCGAGCTATAACTTTTTAATTCATTTGCTGATGATGCTGTGTGGTGGCTTGTTTTTTGCGGGACAAGATGACGTTTTCAGCGGTACCATGGATATTTATATGAGTCTTTTTGATCGCGCGTTGTTGCACTTTTTGTTCGGCAGTATGATAATAAATGATTATTTTTTGCTTCGTTTTTTATTTTTATTTTTTAAGGGGTTTGCTAAAGGGGTTAACTAATGGGACAGTTTTATAGGGCGGGTCGTTACGGACGCGGCGATACCAAATATGTGCATTTTTATTCTTTTTTTTATTTCCAAAAAATGAATTTATTAGGGAATATTTTTTTTTAAATTTATTTAGCAATTTTTTTTTAATTATTTTTACACCCCCCGCCATCTTGGATCCAGGGACCTGCAGGGAAAGAGCCCCCCAAAGCAGCACTGCACATTGCGCTGCTGTGGGGGGCTCAGGGAAGCCCGGAGGGAGCCCACTCCCTGCCGATGCTTCCCCTTAACCCCCGGTACACCACGATCGTGTTTGATCGCAGTGTGCAAGGGGTTAACGTGTCGGGGCGGTCACCCTGACAATTGTGCCGGGTGTCAGCTGTGATAATCAGCTGACACCCGGCCGCGATCAGCGGCGCTCGCCACGTGAGCGCCGCTGATCGCACTAGACGTACTATTCCATCCTTGGGACTTAGGTCCCAGGTCACATGGACGGAATAGTACGTCCATTGTAGTAAAGGGGTTAATAGCGAGGAGTCCCCAGTGCATCACCATCCTTGACTATATGCAGATGCCCTAGTAGACTTTTTTTTAAAGTGATATGGGTCTGCATCATAGCATGAACCTTAAAGGGAGCCTGTAAGGTCCCTCATTCCCTCCAAGCCAGCAGCATTGCATATCTTATTCTCATTTGCAGCTTTTTCAGGCATAAATCAATAAAGATATGTTACTGCTCAGTGAGAACACGCCACTGCCATTAGACAACACAATTGCCAAGAAGGGTGGACTTAGTCCGCAACATTTAGGTAGGGGAAACATGTAAAATAACCATGCCTTGATCCTGGGTTTCCCAGCAGATCATAGCCTGAAGCATGACATTACGCTCTTGCAATAGTGTATCCTGGCCTTGTGAAATAGTTTTTAAACTTGTGTAAAAATCATATTTTTCAGATCAACAGTATAAATAAGGTATATGCTGCCAAGAACAATTATATTCTATACACACAGACCGGTTGTATTAACGATTGTACAGTGTGCATGGACGTAAAGTTGGCTTGTCTAAATGGGCTATGAAGTTATTAGTGGTGATGATGGTGTGACCAGTATTTATTGAGCGAGGCCGCACACGTCTAGTCGGAATGTGGCTGGGAGTAAGCATATTGCATACTTGCAATTATAGGACCGCTTGATCTTGCTGCTGGTGCAGAAGAATCCTGACAGCACGCAATATGAGGATTCACAAGTCTGCAGTAACAGAGTGACTGCAGACTTTCGCAATGAACCTGGATAACCCCTTTAAGTATGCAATAAAAATAGTTCAGAGAAAACTGAGTGCTGCACTCTAAAGGTACCGATAGTCATCCAGAATTTCCTGAAACTGACCGATTAAACAGCACTAGTAGCACTTTTATAGAATAATAGGCATATTCTGTCCAAAGATGCTTAGCAAAGCGGTCAACGCTAAGACCGAAAATTATGGAATGATTTGTGAAAAATATTTCTTAGTTTGTAAGCCCATATTAAGTGCTCAATTCATGGGTTATGATTTAACCATTAACATTAACTTAGGCATCTTTCTGTTGGAGGGGACCCACCCTCCATCAGTTCATAATATGCGCAGACACATGACACATCAATATAAGTTCAATTGGTTACTTCTGAATGAACCCAAAAAAGTAGGCCATAGTGACGAGGTATCTTCTTCAAAGTCTACTAAATCATACATATTAATGTATTATAATGCAGCCTTTGGTACTCTGTTGGGCCATGCTGGCCCTACTGGCACCACCTTATTAGTAAGAAAACCTCCTGTTATGGAACCTAGCTGGTTCCTTTTAAAAGGGGTTGTCCTACGATAGGTTCTAAAAATCTGATCCTGGCGACTCCACTGATCATTATAAAATCTGTCATATGCAAGTCTATGATAGGGGATAATCTTAAAAGTACAGCAAGGAGCATACTAGTCCACCGCTTCATTCAATGTCTAAACATCTGATGACCTCGTTCAGCCATTTCCATTAAATAAAGCAGCAGGGCACATGATCAACCACTGCCCTTCCTAAACTACAGTTTACTGTGGCTGTGCTTTGGGGAGGAATCAGGCCCACTAACCCCCCTTCAGAATTGGATGGGTTTCCCAGTGGTAGGTCTTGAATTTTTTGTATTTCATTTACGGCAACACTGACCATAAAAACCATTTTTTTAGTTTGTGCTCAACGCTCTTAAAAACAAATTAAAGTGGAAATGCCACTCCCTATCGACCTTGTGCCTGCTTCTGAATGTGTACGAACCCATGCAATGAATCCTTACCATGTCATCTCTGTAAAGGCACAGCAATACATAGGAGTGTAAAAAAGGATTGTGAGGCTGAACTCCCAGGACCCTCCCAATAATGAACAACATAAGCACAACTGCCAACAAAATCTATATGTTCGCCAAATAAATCATAGCAATTTGTTGTGAAAAGTGTATTCTGAGAGGAAGATGGACAGCCGCTCTAACTGGCATGTCAGCAATATGGAAGGAAAAAGAAAAGTAACAAGCCAGTCTGAAATCTCACTGCAGGTTACAAAATCCAAAACAAGCCGTATAATACAAGGCTGCATACCAATCACTGCTCCCGGTATTAATAATGCAGTGTCTGGGAGACGCAAAATTAATGCAAGCCAGCCCGGCCACAAGAGTCTCTGGGTACCGGCAGAGTTGTAAAAGTGGAAGTGTTTGTAAACAGTGAGAAGCCAATTAGGGAGAAGCCAAAATATCTAGATTACCTAACGATGCCATTACTTCGACAATAACAATGCTGCCATATATCATGTATATAATGCATGCTTATTTTTATTTATAACCTCTTAAGGGCAGGAGACAAGTAGACGATTTTATTACTTTTCTGGGCAGCTATATTGAAGCTAGGGCTACATATGTGGCTATTTAAACAGACTGTTTTTTGCAAATTTCTACAGGTGCTGCAGTAAGCAGCTCCTGTAGTAGAGAAAATAGCCATACAGAGCAATAATCTAGGTCCAGTTTGCTCGTCAGTACATTTTTAATATCTGCCCAAAAAATTTGACCCGTTTTCTTCAGTCTGCTGGGATCCCTTTTTTCTCTGCTTTTGCCCCTGGTCTCCAAATTTACCATTTATCTGCTTTTCTCATGTGCAAAAACCTACCCCAAAACACTGATTCATGTTTCTAAACCACCAGGATGTAAGTAGGATGTCACTCATGTGACGCTCGCTTTTCTACAGGCCAATTCACTTGAATGGGCATGTCTGGTCCATAAATTAGACAAAACAACGACACAAGTAATTTTTTTTTCCTGCAGATTATTAATATCCACAAAAAGAACATATGAAAAGACCCTATGAATTTAACATGCCCATGTGTTTGATTAAAAAAATAAAAAAAAAACATACGGACATGTAAATGAAGCCTTAGATGCAGCCTTTCTAACCCAAGACTAGCCATTACTGCTTCATCATATACTAAGTATTCACTGCATACCACAGGAAAAACATATCCTTGTACGGGGTTAGCCAGAAGACAGGAAAAAAAAATCAATGAAAGTTTTGAGTCCTCAGTTGTTGATACAATGTAATGACTAACTGAACAGCTGATGACAGATAGAAGGTTTGAGACTTCTCCGATCTCTTCATCAGGGAGAGCCTGACTTATCTGAAGTCACATATTTATACACAACAGGACGCGGAATAGTACAGTAATTAAGACAATATGAGAACTGTATCATATACTGCACTATTTCTGTGTCCTAGTGTAAATATCTGACTTCATATTTCGAGTTAATCTATGACTGATGAAGCGACCTAAGTAGGATCGAAAGCTTGCAATTTGTCATCAGCTGTTCAGTTACTCATTAAATTGTATCAATGACTGAGGACTCTTATTATTTTCCCTCATTGAAACCTAAAGATTCATTTTAAGTAGGGATGGAAAAACAAAAAAAACAAAAAGAAAACTAAAAATGAAAAAAAAAATTATGCATGAGCAGTGTTTACAAGCTCTTTTTTATTGAGCTTGTAATCACTGCACCTGTAACATCCAATGCTGCAGAAGCCAGCCTCGTATAGCAACATCAAAGAGTTCACCGTTCAGGCCAAAAATTCAATAATGTCGCTGATCTGTGCTGTCAATATTCAGGAGGGCGCTCCTCCCTTCCCCCTACAAGCAGGAACCCAAGTATGCTGGGAAACTGCACACTCCTGCCAAAGAAGATAGGACAATCACTTTAATATTAGATCTTATATGAGTATGCACTTTTGATAGAATACTTGTGATATATTTTTCTCTCTTGATGTTTAAAGCGATAAATTTAACCCCACCCCATAAAATTGCTGAGTGCCACCATTTTCTTCATTTATGATATAGAGGTGCAGTACCACATACACATTTTTAATAAAAGGTATTTTATATGTTATTCCAACACACTGTGCATTGTCTACTATGAAAACCAAAACAAATTGTATTGGACCTAATTGAAGACGACTTTGGGTCATGCGAGTACTTGCTGAAAGAAAAAGGGGGTGTATTTTAACACCTTGGGCTCACTTCAATTTCCATACAATACCAGACGTGCCCCTACAACATTAGTAATAAATCCATCCTATAGTTCATAAATGTAACCAGGTCAAGCCAAATGTTAAGAAACCAAGTGTAGAGATTTACAGCAGTGACTTTCTGTGCTTCTTTCACTCCTCAGGTGTTTCCCAACGCACTTATGTAACTCTCACTTACGTGAATATCCTGAGGTCAGGGTTGACTTTCAGGAGTGAAGACTAAGGAAATGACTCACTTTATCTATATGAGTCACTAAGCCACAGTATAAAAGTAATCCATTAACATATGACAATTCCTTTGTAATCATTTCAGTTTAAAAAAAACGATAAAAAATGAGTTTTTTTTCTCCAACAGTTTCAGCTCTGTTACACATCACAACTGGGGAACACATGGAGAAGGTATAAAAAGTCCAGCAAGCTCTATAACGGATTTCTCTAGTTTATATATGAACCTATCCATAGCACAGCTACCACATATGTCTCTAAATATCGACCAATGATTGATAAAAATGTAAAATACATAGAAATTCTCTCTTGTTTACCTAGTATCTACAACCCATCTTATATCCATCTTGTATCTATCAATCTAGTAGCTATATTTTTGTCTGTCTCATTCTTACATATCTTACAGACAGACAGAATAGTTGGCACCTTTCTGTTAAAGCAAGAAAAACCCACAATGGTCACTGAAATAACTTGAAAACTGACAAAAGTAATTTTCAATTTAAATTTACTGAACATCAACTAACGAAAACCAGATGCTGATTTTTAATTGTGGGTCAACAGAAAAATGTAAAAAAAAAAAAAACCTAATACCAAAGACAAAACAGACTAGTACCAACAATTTTGTCCGCGTCTTTCTCTTGTCTTCCTGACTTTTTTCTATGTATAGTATTTGTTTCTTATGTATCTATCGGATATATATCCATCATGTATCACCTGTTTATCTTCTTATCTATATATGCATTTAAGTTCTATTTATCTTGTGCTACACACTTGTCCCAGGCATTCCAAGATCCACTTCCTTCCCCTTAGTCCACTGCTCTTTGTTGCACTCCATGCAGAGTTTTGCCCCCTGAAGAAGCCCACGAGAAATGCATGTCGGGACTGCAACTGGACACAAACTGGCAGCTATTGATAGGTAAGACGAGCATTCCTTGATAGGTGAGCCTTTTATGCCCTATACACACTTGTGTTTTATATACGTTTCTTACATTAAGGGCCCCCTCCATAGTTAAAGCACTTTTGCACTTTTAAGTAAAACATACACGGATGTTTTGCGAAGTGCAATTTTTTGTAAAGGTATGCAAGCTAACCCTCTCTGTTAGAACAGTGGCTGTTGTCCTTCATGCATGAGCTCTGTATGTGCCTTTTTGTTTGATTCTGTTTATTATATGTCAGCTTTTTGGTAATAAAATATGTTCAATTTTATACCTTCTATTTTTGGACTATCACTCCGTGGATTATCTGTAGGATTTACGTTTATCTATCTATCTATATATACAGTATATATATATATATATATATATATATTTGTTTCTTATGTATCTATCGGATATATATCCATCATGTATCACATGTTTATCTTCATATCTATATATGCATTTAAGTTCTATTTATCTTGCGCTACACACTTGTCCCAGGTATTCCAAGCTCCACTTCCTTCCCCTTGGTCCGCTGCTCTTTGTTGTGCTCCAAGCAGTTTTGCAGGTTGCCTAGAATGGACTATCTCCCTAGACCCATTTTAGGCCTATTTAGACACACACAGAAACATATACATTTATACACTTGTGCTCAAAAGTTTACATACCCCAGCAGAATTTTTGCTTTCTCGGCCTTTTTTTCAGAGAATATGAATGATAACAACAAAACTTTTTCTATTCTCATGGTTAGTGATTGAGTGAAGCGGTTTATTGTCAAACTACTGTGTTTTATCTTTTTAAATCATAATGACAACCCAAAACATTCAAATGACCCTGACTAAAAGTTTACATACCCTGGTGATTTTTGCCTTGTAGCATGCACAGAAGTTGACACAAATGGGTTTGAATGGCTACTAAAGGTAACATCCTCAACTGTGACCTGTTTGCTTGTAATCAGTGTGTGTGCATAAAAGCTGAGTGAGTTTCTGGGATCTAGACAGACTCTTGCATCTTTCATCCAGCCACTGACGTTTCTGGATTGTGAGTCATGGGGAAAGCAAAAGAATTGTCAACAGATCTACAGGAAAAGGTAGTTGAACTGTATAAAATAGGAAAGGGATACAAAAAGATAACCAAGGAATTGATAATGCCAGTCAGCAGCGTTCAAACTGTGATTAGCAAATGGAAAATCAGGGGTTCTGTAAAAACAAAACCACGGACAGGTAAACCAACAAAAATTTTGTCCACAACTGCCAGGAAAATGGTTCAGGATGCAAAGAAAAACCCATAAATAACAGCAGCTGAAATACTGGACTCTCTGAAAATCACCGGTGTGGCTGTTTCAAGATGCACAATAAGGAGGCACTTGAAGAAAAATTGGCTTCATGGTCGCGTTGCCAGAAGAAAGCCATTACTGTGCAAATGCCACAAAGCATCTTGCCTACAATACACAAAACAGCACAGAGGCAAGCCTCAAAACTTCTAGAACAAGGTAATTTGGAGTGATTAGACCAAAATTTAACTTTTTGGCCACAACCATAAACATTACATTTGGAGAGAGGTCAACAAGGGCTATGATGAAAGGAACACCATTACTATTGTAAAGCATGGCGTTGGATCGCTGATGTTTTGGGGATGTGTGAGCTTCAAAGGCATACGAAACTTGGTCAAAGTTGAAAAAAAGATGAATGCAGTATGTTATCAGCAAATAATGGAGGCAAATATGTAATCATCAGTCCGGAAACTGCGCATCAGACGTTCTTGGATGTTCCAACATGACAACAATCCAAAACACAAGACCAAGTCGACCTATCATTGGCTACAGCAGAACAAAGTGAAGGTTCTGGAGTGGCCATCTCAGTCTTCTGGACTCAATATCATTGAGCCACTCTGGGGGAGATCTCAAGAGAGCAGTTCATACTTGACAGCCCAGGAATTTACAGGAACTGGAGGATTTTTGCCAAGGAGAGTGGGCAGCTTTACCATCTGAGAATATAAAGAACCTCATCCACAACTACCACAAAGACTTCAAGCTGTCATTGTTAAAGATGGCAATACATGGTATTAAGAAATGGGGTATGTAAACTTTTGATCAGGGTGATTTGGATGTTTTGGGTTGTCATTATGATTTAAAAAGAGAAAACACAGAAGTTTGACAATAAATGACTTCATTCAACCATTAAACATGAGTGGATAAAAAGTTTTGGTGTTACCAGTCATTCTCTGAAAAAAAAAAAACGAGAAATCAAAAATTCTGCTGGGGTACGTAAACTTCTGAGCAAAATATTATATATATATATATATATATATATTCATTCTGTTTCATTGCATCCATTTGGTGAAATAATGTACATTCTGCATCCCATCTTGACTGAAAAAAAACAAATGTAGAAATTTTTGCAAATTAATTAAAAAAGGAAAACTGAAATAGCACATGGTCATAAATACTCAGATCCTTAGCTCAGACACTCATATTTACGTCACATGCTGTCCATTTCCTTGTGATCCTCCTTGATATGGTTCTACTTCTTCATTGGAGTCCAGCTGTGGCTAATTAAACTGATAGGACTTGATTTGGAAGGGCACAAACCTGTCTATATAAGACCTCACAGCTCACAGTGCATGTCAAACCAAATGAGAATCATGAGGTCAAAGGAACTGGCCAAGGAGCTCAGATACAGAATTGTGGCAAGGCACACATCTGGCAAGGTTACAAAAGAATCTCTGTGGTACTCAAGGTTCCTAAGAGCACAGTGGCCTCCCTAATCCTTAAATGGAAGAAGTTTGGGACCACTAGAAGTCTTCCTAGTCCTGGCCGTCCAGCCAAACTGAGCATTCGTGGGAGAAGAGCCTTGGTGAGAGAGCTAAAGAACCTCAAGATCACTGTGGCTGAGCTCTACAGATGCAGTAGGGAGAAAGTTCCACAAAGTCACCTATCACTGCAGCCCTACATCAGTTAGGCTTTTATGGCAGAGTGGCCTGACGGAAGCCTCTCCTCAGTGCAAGATATATGAAAGCCTGCATAGAGTTTTCTAAAAAACACATGAAGGACTCCCAAACTATGAGAAATAAGATTCTTTGCTCTGATGAGACAAAGATAGACCTTTTTGGTGATAATTCTAAGCAGTATGTGTGGAGAAAACCAGGCACTGCTCGTCACTTGCCCAATACAATCCCAACAGTGAAACAGGGGGGGCAGCATCATGCTATGGGGGTGTTTTTCAGCTGCAGGGACGGGACGACTAGTTGCAATTGAAGGAAACTTGAATGTGGCCAATTATAAAGATATCCTGGATGAAAACCTCTTACAGAGTGCTCTGGACCTTAGACTTGGCCGAAGGTTCACTTTCCACCAAGACAATGACCCTAAGCACACAGCTAAAATAACTAAGGAGTGGCTTCAGAACAACTCTGTGACCATTCTTGACTGGCCCAGCCAGAGCCCTGACCTAAACCCAATTGAGCATCTCTGGAGAGACCTGAAAATGTCTGTCCACCAACGTTCACCATACAACCTGACGAAACTGGAGGGGATCTGCAAAGGAAGAATGGCATAGAATACCCAAACCCAAGTGTGAAAAACTTGTTGCATCATTCCCAAGAAGAATCATGGCTGCACTATCTCAAAAGGGTGCTTCTACACAATACTGAGCAAAGGGTCTGAATATTTACAACAATGTGATATTTCAGTTTTTCTCTTTTAATAAATGTGCAAACATTTCTACATTTCCATTTTATTTCAGTCAAGATGGGGTCTGAATAGTTTCCGTACCCACTGTATGTGTGTATATTTATATATATACACACACACACACATATATACACACACCTACATACACACAGAATATATATATATATATATATATATGCAATGTAATCTGAGAACCCTTTATTTGGCGCACACTGATGTTTCTATTGAAGTGACCTGAAGAAGCGGAGATTTAGCAATGCAGCAGAAGTCGTCTCTCTTTACCCTACTCTCTTATTTGAAGCCATTAAACGAATGACTCTGGTTATAGCAGAGAAGTACAGTTAACCATCCTGTCAATCATGAAGCCTCAGCTAGTAATCAAATGCAGCAATTTTAGTTGCTCCTTAGGGCAGGTCTGGTCATGAAAAAACATTCAGTGCGGAGGAATGAAATGGTGCTTGGGAACTCAATACATCCCAGTAATTGTCTGTGCTGAAATCTAACCTCAGCCCAAGTTAATGAACTACAGGTGTGAATCCCATGTCATCATATTTGCCTTGCAGCCATGTAACACTTTCTCAGACACTTGGCCTCCATGAGTGCCATGGTTAATTTACCACAACTATCAATATTTCACGTGTCCGTGTGATCTCTGCAGCTAAAAAAAAGGAGGCAAGAAGTGGCCTGGGGAGTCGCAGAGTGACAGTGTTTTACATTGCAATCATCCAGACAATTTGCTCTTACTATCATTTCTTTATCACAATTTAGAAAGTCGGGGCAAGAAGTGGACGAGCTGCGAAAGCCTGAACGTCGCTGTATCATCCTCTCGCTCAATTACCAGAGCAATTCACATTAACAAGAAGACGACGCTTTCGTAACTGGGTTACCAAATGAGTCTCATCAAGAAATGATGACTAATTATATATTGAGATTGTAACCTTTTCAAAATAAATGTGCTTTTTCTTTTGTTCATCTATGACATTTATTTTATTTGATATTTAGTCTCGAAAACAGTTTGGAAAGAGCAGTGGATGGTTGTTCAGATGAAGACCATGTCATATAAAGTTTCATTTTAGTTTAGGTTAACTGTCAGCATGTTGTTGCATATAGAAATAGTGGTATGACTGTTTAGGAGGTAAGAGTGGGGGCAATGCTGCGGACCCCAGGCCGGTAGGAGGTGATGTTCGGTGGTGTGGGACATCTGCCGACATGTTGTGAAATCCCAGAGCCCCTGCACTTTCCATGCTTTTTAATGGGGTGGACTATTGCAAAATGGCCACCAGAGGCAGCGCATAAGAAGTTGAGGTATAGGAAGATGTTTGTAGACATATCGAGTGTAAAAGCCATATGCAAATCAGGATGGTAGACTACTAGGGGCGTGACAATATATTTGGACTGCTTCTTCCAAGCGCACTGGGCTTCTCCCGTATGGCATATTTGGATGTCTCCAAAAAGGATTTTTAATTATTGGGGGGGGGGGATTTCCTCATGCAAAAATAATCTCTAAAGCCTGTTGTGCAATTAGTGTTTAGGTGTGCCAAAAATTGACAACCACTTAAGAACCAGAAAAGAGAAGCTGTCACTTCCCATTTTTTATGAATAGTATAAAGTCTAAAGATCACACCTCCAGAACTGGAATTTTTCCTCCATCATGATGACACCAAATTTACAATCTCAAACTGGAGGCTCCTCAGATGCTGCAAAACTACAAACCCTATGTGAGGGACAAGGGAGACTCCATTTTAGATTTATTAATTCAAGTCCCTTAGATTATCCAAAGATCTCCCTTCCACAGCAGGGATGGGGCGCCCATCCTTGGGATAAGTACACAATTTTCAAAAGAACAGAACTTTACCATATGGCCAGATAATTAGAGGCCACGTGTTTTGAAGGCAAGCAGGAGCAGAGCTGGGAGCCCTGGCTGTCTTTTGAGCAAGGTGGCTGACTTCAATGGAAGCTCCAGACTGAGCGTCACCGACACCTAGAGATGAATTATGAGAGTACCGTGAATCTCAGGGTTAAGTACAATATACCACCAGAACCCTGGGAGCCCTCTGCATGCACCCCTGCATCTAACCTTTCTCTAGTTGTACCGAGTATGGCTCTCCAGAGGCACTTAGCTGACCCAAGTTTGGACTCTCCTTATCAGTCCAGCCCCAATGAACCGGTTGAGACGTCAATCGTCCCGTTTGCACCTCCCAATAGGACGTTATGACCCATCCTAGATATTGGAAATTTTTTCAGATAGGAGGTCAAGGGAGGAGAATTCAGTCCAACCCAGAGGGGCGGTGGTGAATATGGGAGGGGGCGAGCTAGGTGTGAAAAGCTAGCTACAGTTATTTGGATGAGAAAAAGGAAAATCTTTAAAAAATAAACAGTTTAAAAAAAAAAGCTAGCTACATACATTTAGCCATTGTTATTGCTCTGCCATGAAACCCGCGTCAAGTCACGTCACGTGTAGAGACGGACCAGAAACCTAAGAAGGTGCCTGTGGATACGAGAGCTTCCCTTCATCCACAAGTTATATGGAACGGTAACTTGACACATTCAGCTAACTGCAATCCCAACCTGTACCCTACTTTTATCTGTACTTCTGGCTGTAATATCTGTATATATTTGTAGTATCTAATGTGCATTTCAGCAACTAAAATATCAATTAACCTTGGCCTGCTCTTTTATCTCGAAACCAGATTAACCATGTCTGCGAGTCTGGCTAGTACTTATACATTACCTGGGGTTGGTTTCTGACCCGATATAAGCTTGTTAACGGACCGGGTTTATAGCTAATGAGGAACTGGTGGCAGCATACCCTCTGGTGTTATTGGGGGATCCTGGCAGTGACCGATCAATTTATATATATTCCTGGCCTATGACTGGTGATAAAAAAAACCACCCTCACTGCAGAGTGCCCCCATAACCAGTACATGACAGGGCAGCCTCTCCGGCGACTACTTATCCTAGGTGCAGTTCCCTGACTGACCTGAGGATAAGGGGGTGCCAGAGAGCTGCGACTGTGTAAGAGCCGTCACAGATTGGTGATGACGGGGGGATATCCATATCCCCCTGCTCCCTCTCATGTGTTTTTCTTACACCCTACAAGTTGAAGACCACTGCACTGTACTAAACCCTTAACGCCTGTTCCTATCACATATATGCTGCCTCATAGCTTTATGCTATTGCTTCTTCTATTATTTAGAAAAAAATATTGACATCTTGGAGCCATGTTGGAGGCTACTTACATTTCTACTAATTGTCAATAGCCACAGCCAATGTTCTTATTATTAATTATTGTGTCACTGCAAGTTCTATCTATACAATCATGGCTGAAAGTGTTGGCATCCTTGAAATGGTTTCAGAAAATTAAGAATTTCTCCCAGAAAATTATTGCAATTACATATGTTTTTTTCCCTTTCTATGTATTGGAACATCACAAAAAAAACATAGAAAAAATTCAAATTGGACATAATTTCACACTAAACCACAAAAAAGGGGCCAGACAAAATTGGTGTCCTTAACTTAATATTTGGTTGCACCCCCTTTGGAATAAATAAGGGCAATCAATCGCTTTCTGTAACCATCAACAAGATTCTTACAACTCTCAACTGGAATTTTGAAATACTCTTCTGTAGCAACCTGCACCAGGTCTCTCATATTTGAAGGTGCCTTCTCCCAACAGCAATTTTAAAATCTCTTCACGGGTGTTCAATAGATCCATAATCATAGCTTGTCACTCCAGAACTCTCTAGTATTTTGTTTCCATCCACTTCTGGGTGCTTCTTGAAGTGTAATTTGTTTCCATCCACTTATGGGTGCTTCTTGAAGTATGTTTGGAGTCATTGTTCTGCTGGAAGACCCATGACGCAAACCCAGATTTCTTTATCTGGGCAATACATTGTGACCAAAAATGCTTTGGCTATCTTCAGATATCATGATGCCTTGCACATAGTCAAGGCTTTCAGTGCCAGAGGCAGCAAAACAACCCCAAAACATTTTAACACTTTTTGCAACAAATCTGCCTCATGTGAATATATCCTAAAAGGAGTCGTGTGCCTCCTATATAATTATGCCTCATCATCCAAGACTTGGCAAAGCTAAAGACAATCTCTCATGCTCCAAACTTTTTAGTTAGTGCCAAAAACACTCAAAATAGAGAAAGTTACAATTTACAGACTAGGAAGGAAAAAAAAAAAAATCAGCATGTAGCCGTTCCTCTCTGGAGATGTTCCTGGCTTATTTACTAGGATCTGATAAATCACAACCAGGATGCCTTCATGAACGTTCCTGAAGATGTTTATAATTTAAAGGAGCAATTAATTCGGAACAGCTACATAATTTAAAAGAAATATTTCCTGAGCCATCTCCTTTTAGAATAATTGTTAACCATCCATTTGTAAATTACCAATATATTCCACTCTGGGATGAGCGTGTGGAATGCATGTCCCATTAATTGGCAGCGACAAGTTATAGAACACAGACATATTGCTTGTGACATTAACTAGCCACAATTTTCTCTTCTAGAAATCTGCAAGATTATTTTTGCTTTGAGTAGCAGGTATTAGAGTATGAAACAGTAGGAAGAAATGGCATGTTCAAAGGAATTCTTGGCCCCTTAACTCTTACACAAGAGGATGGCGAATTTATCTTTGATGCAAAGTTATGTACATTTAAATAAGCCAGATACAAAAACTTCAACAAAGCAATCAATGAAACAATAGATGAAATAATGAAACATTCATTATGGCAAGCTTCTTTGGAGATTCATACAATTAGCTTCTGCTTCACTTTACCATTCATACTATAATTATAGTATAAAACCATGAAAACGTGCTCTATTTGTAAAGTTGAATAATGTACTTTTATATGCAATTGGGAAAACAGTATACCCTCACTTGCCTATAATATCAAAAATACATGAAAATAAGTACGAAATAATTTTTGTGTCACAAATGGTCATTTTTACCAAAATAAAGAAAGAATTCTAAAATAATTTGAAGGCACTTTAAAGGGAAATTATAGGATATTACAGAAATGAGGTGGTCATGTTTGATATATAGATACTAGATGGAGGCCCGATGCTATCGCATCGGGAGGGCAGTAATGTCACAATGGGGGCAGGCTTTGCAGCGCTGAGAATCTCTCCCCCATGTGCTCACCCACCTATCCACTCTCTCTTTCCCCATATGATGACTTCTCCAGTCTGTGCTCTCTTCTTTGACTTGTCTATAACACAGCTTCTGGGCAGAGGAGGAAGCAAAAGACAATACTGACATAGTAGGAGATCGCAGAGGATACATTTTGTGTGGCAAAATATTGTTTAAAAACAGTCATTGAAATATTTTACCTCACAAAATGAATCCTCTGTGATATCTTGCTGTAATGTCAGTATTATCTTTTGCTTCCTCCCCTGCCCAGGAGATGTGGTATGCTCCGTACGGTCAGACACAGACAATTTTTAAAATGAACTTTCGTTCATGGGAAAACCCTTTTAATGTGACCGGGCTTCCTCTGCCGGTAGACACGCCGAGCATCTGCCGCCGGGATCAGCCGAATGATTTACTGCGCCTAGAATAGGTGTTTTTTAATGTATTAAATAAATAATTCGTTTTAAGGGATTTATATGTTCGCACTATTTCTGATTCCTATGAGATATATATTTCATACGTTCGACTTTTTTGCTTTCTCCACTTAACACCCCCAGAAATCAAAGCTTTATAAAAAAGACTGATCTGAACGTTACAGTGAAGGAGGCTTCACTGTTAAGTCTTTAAGATGTTAAATGCCAAAATTCAACATCTAATTGTTCCTGTTGAGAAAATAAAAACGTCAGAAGAACATCTATTGAAGATCCAAATAATTTTTGATGTCTCCTGCTACTTAACTTTATATCTTTCATGACAAATGCTAAATCAATGATTAATGCTAATTGTAGAAACCAAATATGCTCTAATGAATCAAGCACATTACAAATACCCTGGGAGCATGTGAATATTATTTTCTAATAGTAGAAAAGATGCCTCATTACCATTACAGTCAGTTGCATCTTTCCCCCTAAAGACACAGACAAAGAGCCAATGCTGTTATGATGCATTTTCGCTAATGTCCTTATTTATCTGTGATGACTGTTATCAATGATTTTAGGTCAATGGAACCCCAAACTAATCATTCTTAATGGATCCTCCTAATGCATATTGCAAGTAAAACATCAGTATGTACAAATCAGAAACTTTACTTAACAAAGAATAAACCGAAGCATATTGGCTAATGGGTGAGGAGTGATAATAGATGTGCAATTACTTAATATTTCATAAGCCTTGATATAATAGTATCACAAATATAGAAACGAGTTCACTCTGACAGATTGTTTTGTACTGGTTTAGAAACCAGGAGATTGGGGAATGTTATGTAACACATTTTTTTTTTAAGACCTGTGTGACCGGCATCCTGTGAACTTACACAGTGCACACATAGGAGCAATATCACAAGGTTGATAAATGATAAGGCGCTGATCAGCACAAAAACTGTGGGTTTCATGTGCGAGATGTGCAAGCCCTCAGATGGAGATGCTGCCTCAAGCAATCTGTCATGACTTTCTAATGAATGTTAGGAAATCATGGCAACAAATGTCACTTTCATAGCATGTCTCATAAATGTCCATCTATGATGAAAAGTTAGATGGTTTGTAGTCTTTGATCTGGGTTAAGTAATTCGACATTTTAACAAAAATATACACAAATTGCCATTAAGTATAAGTTCTTAAAAGCTTTGAAAAGGAAGCAACTGAGATGACAAAGCACTTGGTACAATCAGTAGATTGAGTGGTTTATTTTGTGGTCCCATTGAATTTGGCGCTTGTGCAGCCACCCCCCTCCCGATACTATGCAACTGCTCACAATCTGCAACTAGTATGTCTACTACAAGTGTAGGAGGAAACTGTAATACCCATCGCTTTGAACCAAGAACACCAGCGCAGCAAGGCAATAGTACTAACCAATGAGCACATGTGCTACCCTAAAATAAATATTTATAGAGTGAAATACAGCTGAATAAGATGGGTTTTATGTGGATTTCAGAAGAAATGTAGACTAATAATGTAAAATTATGAGACACTGAGAAAAAAAATGTTGAATCAAATCGCTCACTGTGCAATGAATGCTGAAATTTGTCCTTTATGTGCTATGGGTGACGCTTCAAATACTGCTGAACACCAGAAAATATGTCCAAAAGAAGTAAAGGACATAAAAAAGATATAATCTTATTCCATATACAGTATGTCAAACAATTAAAATCGTTATGGTTGTTGATAAAAAAAAAAAAACACTTTTCTGGAACTGTGTGCACCCTTAGTCACAGACTCCATGACTAAGAGCTCACACAGCGCCAGAAGCACGCAAAGGTTGATTTTCTATTACCAACATGTGGATTTTAATTGTTTTACATATGTAATAAAATTTGAAGATGTTATCTATTTTTTTGATTGTCCAAGAAAAATAAAGATGATCTGCACAATGTAAAATTGTATATATGTTAGAGGACTCACATATATGAATGAGCAATCAGAAAGCAAAACAGAATCAGTAAAGGGCATATTCACCTGATGTTATTTCTGAGCAGGTTATGTATATTGATTAATTTTTTCAGATGTCTGTTTTTTCTTGTACAAAAAGTCAATTTTTATGTGTGTACTAGATCAGATTCTGATCAGTATTTGGTCACTATTTTAGTTTTAACCATCAGTGATTTTATCATATGTCAAAAAGAAAAAAAATAATGCAAAGTTTCTTCTACCTATTAAAATGTTAAAAACAGGACAAAGATTGCACACGGGTGTCATCTTTCTTTGTGCCGTCTGTGATTTTCACAGACCAACACCCTTTTACGGTCTATGATTAGAATTAAAAAATGGACATGTCTGATTTCTTTTGCAGACACAAGAGCAGAAAAAAACATGGAAATGTGAACAGCCGCAAAGACTATAAAGGGTACATGTTGTGCGTGAATCAAGAATGTCTGGACGAGGGGTTGCGGTGGAAAAAAATTACAAAGGAAAGATTAATTAAATGTTTAATCATTTTTCCAATGGTTCAAAAGTTGTTAAAAAAAAAGTTGGAGAGGAAGCAAAACTCAATTCACTAATCTCCTTCAATTTTGAAGTTTCCAGGGTCTTTCCCAAGTCCTACCATTTTCCTGCATGTTGGCATAAAGGATATTCTATGAAATGCCTGCTCTGCCAATCATTGGAATAATGGGGACTTTGCTCAGCCAGTGATTTACTGAGTGGCATATCTCTGCATACCAGGAAAAAAAAACCTCAGGTGTACCAGGCAGCGATAGGGAATTTCTTAATTTATCCTATTCATATAATCTATTGTAGCAGAGCTAGGTAGGACAGGGTTAGGTCTCCTAGCTCTGCAGGATTTGATCATATGCACCTGCCTAGCTTTTTATTAGAAGTGGACCTGTGTTCACTAGAGGTTTGTCAGTTTGCTGGATGGAGCCAAGTAGAGTTTGCTGAGGCTGGTGAGTGTGCAGCCAAAATGTGAGCTGTAGCTTAAAAAGAGAGGAGTCTTGGTCTCTCTCTGAGTGAAGACTGCAAAGGTCAGCTAGGAAACCAGAGCAGTCTGGCCATGGAAGCTGCAGAGAACAGTGTGGAAGCTGCAGCCTATTCAGTGTGATCTGTGCCTGAAGTTGAGCACTTCTGTTTTTCACTGGAAGCTGCTGAAGCTCAGGCTGAAGGGGATACTGAGACTGGAGGGATCAGGCCTCTTTTGTGTATTAAGTTTGCTCCGAGAGAAAGGACTGTAACCTTTTTGTGCGAGCCCTCACTGATGTATATGTGCCCTGTTAAGTGAACTGCATTTGCTGCATTATCTTTGTTCACAGAAGAGGCCATTTCTTATTTTGCATCCCTTGGAGTTTTATGAAAGCAATAAAACTACATACTGTCCCACATACATGGATAGTGGACCCACTGCGCCACAAGCTGTTCTTACCCAGGAGGGGCATGGCTAAGCGGCTACCTGGACTTCACTAGATCTCTTGATGATTAGATTAGGCTGCCAATGACCAAGATCAGCACATTGGTGAGACCACCAATGACCCACATAATTAGAAAATAATCAGCTGATCATATATGCCATACAAATGAGACAATCGCAAAATGAACCAGAAAACATAAGGAAACCTCAAAAAATGCTACCAAACAGTCCACAAATAGGTATAAATAACAATTTTTATTAAATCTTAGACAGATATAGCAGGAAAAAGGAGGGTGGTGAACTGGAAAGTGCAGTTAATCCACATGACATGAGATGTAGCTAGGGATGCCAGAACAGGTAGAACCGATGTTTCACATATAGCTTTAGTTATACAATATATCATTAAATATTCGCAATATGTATAATAGAGCAGAGGAGGAGAAAAGAGTACGGCCGATCAAAACAATATCAAACATCGATGCAATATATTGTGTATTAACATGGGGCAAAAAGGCATAGAAAAGCCCATAAAAAGATCAGGTGTTCCTGTGTCTCCCTGCTGCATTGGAGGTAATAAGCCATGGTCTTATATTAACCCTTGCTGTTGCGGTTCCCATTTTGGGGCATCACTACTATGTGTGCACACACCTGATCTTTTTATGGGCTTTTCTATACCTTTTTGCCCCATGTTAATACACGATATATTGCATCTGATTGTCGATGTTTGATATTGTTTTGATCAAAACATGTCAGCTGTTTTGAAACACTGACATGTGCCTGCAATAGCCGCAGGTGGAATCGCGATCCACGAGTGACAATTAACCAGTTAAATGCTGCTGTCAAACTGACAGCGGCATTTAACAAGCGATTCCGGCAATCGCGCCAGAAATACGCACACAGTGACCAGCATCACATGATCACGGGTCACCGATGTGTCGGCATGACAACTCGAGGTCTCCTGGAGACCTTTTTGGTTGTCAGTGCCGGATTGCTCTGAGTGGATCGCCCTCCCAGGGCCGTGGGGTACTCGGTACCGGGCCGGTATCTCAGAGGGAAGTGTCACAGTAGCGGTGACCCGATCCGTGGCCCTGGGCGTCCATGTAAAAGGGGTTAAGTGATGGAATAAAGTTTATGAGTGAATGATTCGCGACGCCACCTGTGGTGTTTGGCAATGAAGATGTTAAGCCGACGCTGCAGACAGATCCCCTGGGACAGATGGTGCGGTGCAGCTAGGATGTTGTGGCCCTCCACAGGTAGGGCAGTAGTCCCAGGGCAGTGAGGATAGGTGTTGAGGAAGAGGGTGTAGTGTCTGGCACAGAGATGTAGCAGTGCTGACGGGGTTGCAGGAAGAAGGCAAGGACACAACAGAATGTAGTTTCTTTACCTTTACTTTGCAAGTGCAGTCCAGGGTCCAGATTACAGATGGCACAGGAGCTGATTAGCCTGGAAGCAACTTGGGAATCTCTCTGTCAGACGGGTTGTGTGGTCACCTCTCTAGCGCTTATTTTTAGGTACTTGCAGTACGGTGTTACACTGAAGTTCCACTTGCTTATTCTCTTTAGAACTCCCTCGTATGGCAGACAGCTGTAGCCTTCTATCTCCTTTGGCTCACACGTCGCTGTGGTGCCTTCGAGTCTTAGATGGGAATAGAGCATTTACAGATTCCTATTCCTCTGGTTTCTGTTGCAGGACCATCAGTATCCATAAAACCTTGGAGACCAGGCTCCAGATCATGCGCTCTAGCTGGGAATGAGCCTCAACTCTCTGCTCAATCTTCCCGCTCCTCTCCTTACGTCCACACACTTTGCCCTCCTTCCCCTTCCTGGCCCCCACAGAGCAGCTCTTCCCCCAGTTTTGGTTCAGAGCTCCCTCTGCTGGCCTGGAATGGGAACTGTGTTGTGTGTATTGATTAACTGCTAGAGAGACCCTTCATTGCTTCTGGGCATGACATCACATTCCCTAGGAGGAAGGTAATGCCACTGTGGCGACCATACTCCTGGGGGCGCCACTTGAGCGCCACCCAGTGGTTGGCTCTCATAGCAAGTCAGCAATTCTACTACATAGAGGCGATCTAATCATATATAAAAAATATAAAAGTTCAAATAACCCCCCTTTCATCCCATTCAAAATAAAACAATAATAAATTCAAACATATGCATATTCAGTATCGCTGCATTCAGAATCGCCCGATCTATCAATTAAAAAAAGGATTAACCTGATCATTAAATGGCACAGTGAGAAAAAAAAAGTCAAAAAGCCAGAATTATGGTTTCTTGGTCACAATGCTATAATGGGCAATCAAAAGATCTTATCTGCACCAAAATGGTATCTTTAAAAATGTCAGCCTGGCATGCAAAAAATCAGCCCACATGCAACCCGTGATCATGAAAAATGGAGACGATATGGGTATCGGAGAATGGAGTAATTTTTTTTTTTTTTTTTTTTTTAAAGCAAAGTTTGGATTTTTTTTCACCACTTAGCTAAAAGAGAACCTAGACATGTTTGGTGTCTATTAATTCATAATGACCTTGAGAAGAATCATAATGGCAGGTCAGTTTTAGCATTTAGTGAACCTAGCCAAAAAAGTCAATCAAAAAACAAGTGACGGATTGCACTTTTTTTGCAATTTCACTGCACTTGGACTTATTTTCTAGCACACGACATGATAAAACCAAGGGCATTTTTCAAAAGTACAACACGTCTCGCCCTCACACGGCCATATTGACAGAAAAATATCAAAGTTATGGCTTTGGGAAGAAGGAGCGCGAAAAAAGAAAAAAGCTCCAGGGGTTAAGAGGTTAAGTTACTGGCAGGACAGAATTCGGATACTGGTTCAGGTACCGCTGGAGTGGCTACAGGCTCCGGTAGCACCAAAGCATCTTCAGGCTCTGGTACCACCGGAGCAGTTTCACGTTCACGCAACACGGGTAACAGGAACAGGTTTTGATTCAGACAATACAGGACTCAGGGTCAGGTATCTGGCAACATAGTAGTTGCACAAATTAAGTAAGAAAACTACAGGGGTTGCTCAGCCACCTTCATATTGCTGAGGGTGCTTTATATACTGATACTTCCCAACTATTGGTGGGGGGCAATTCCAAAGAGTGGGTGCTACCCCTTCCCTTAAGAAGCGTCTATAGGGAGAAGGACAAGCAAGGACACCAGCATTGGCATAACACACACATTTGGACCAAGCCACTTTGCCTGTTTCAACGCTATCTATTGCCTACTTGAGTCAATCCCTACACTATGTACTGTATGAATGTGTGTGTCTATATTTATTCATTTACTTATACACACACACTTTCACACAAACACCTTGATGATGGGGATGCATCCGTAGATGTTTTCCAAATTCCAACAAAATATATTTTATTATATAAAACCAGATTAAGTTACAATGGGAATTATGTTTCCTATCAATATGACCAAGCACTTGCTTTCCTTAAAATAAGAAAATCAATACAAATTATTGCTACACTGAGTATAGCAATAATGTTCATCTGTAGAGAAAAAATCTGAAGCTCATTCAATAAATTTTCCAACTTGCGGAACAGATTTCCTTTATTCGAAAACAATCATTTTGTTGCTAGAGACTCCTATTTTATTGGCGCAAACACGTTTCCTTCATTAGATTGTTCTTATTTATTGCTATACAAATGTGCACTTCATTTGATGAAAGAGTCTGAGGATCCATTTCTAAGTCTCAACAATTGGTGCATGGGTAGTAAATCCTTTACTGCAAGAGGAGCGAATGAAGGTGACAAGCTCTCCTATTATACGTTTGTTGGAAAGAGGCCCTGAATGTTTTAAATTCTGTTTCTGAAAACTGAAATTCCTTGGGTATGGCAGATGGTGTTTGTGATAAATCTGCCTCTAGCATAATAACAGTAACCAACAACTTATCCGTGGGGAGAGCAAAAATGGAAAAGTGGTTTTAAAGGAAATAACAGATATTTGCTCAGAATTTTGAAAAAATAAAAATTATGGCTGAAACGCATATGAAGTGAACAGTCTCTATATCATTAATTTCCCGCAGGGCTCATGAAAGAAACCTAACCCAGCCTCTCCAATGCACAGTAAAGGGAATACAAATTTATATATCTACTAGATGGAGGCCCGATGCTATCGGGAGGGCAGTAATGTCATGATGGGGCAGGCTTTGCAGCGCTGAGAATCTCTCCCCCTCATCCACCTATCCACTATTTATCTCCCCACGAGCTGACCTCCCGTCTGTGCTCTCTCCTTTGACCTGTCTACCCCATATGCTATCCCCCTTGTCTGCTGTCCCGTTTGAGCCGTCTTCCCCCCATGAGCGCTGTCTCTCTCACCCCTGTGTCTGACCGTGTACAGAACATACCACAGCTCCTGGGCAGGGGAGGAAGCAAAAGACAATACTGACATTACAGCAGGAGATCGTAGAGAATACAAAATGAATCCTCTGTGATCCCCTGCTGTAATGGCAGTATTGTCTTTTGCTTCCTCCCCTGCCCAGGAGTTGTGGTATGCTCGGTACACAGTCAGACACAGGCAATTTTTAAAATGAACTTTAATTCGTGGGAAAACCCCTTTAATGTGACCGGTTTTCTCTGCCTGTAGACACATCGTGCATCTGCCGCCGGGATCATTCGAATGATTCCCTGTGCCTGCGCGGAATTCACACAGGCGCAGTGCAATGGTTTTCTGCTGGTGGTACTGCGCAAGAGAATGCATGTGTGTGAGTGTGTGTGTGTGTCTGTGTGTGTGACGCGACGATGTTCCGCTGGTGGTACCACGCAATAGGTTGGTACCAGCAGCAGTTTCCATATTGAGACACCCATCACTTGGGTGTCCCAATATGGCGGTCGGTGAACTTCCTCCACTTGGAATTCTGGTATACAGTGACATCTGGACAGAACAGGAAATGAAAACATTACAAGGCAATTATATAAATAGATGCATGTATTTTCACATAAAAGGTTGTCCAATATCAACATGCTGATGATAGGATAGGTCATCAATATCTGATCAGTGGGGTCTAACAATCAGCATCCTCGCATATCAGCTGTTACCTGCTGCAGTTGGATGTACACCCAGTACAGTGTGCAAACTTCATGGCTCCGTACACTGTTTTGTGACTGCTCCCGGGCACTTCAGCACAACTTCTATTAAAAAGGGAATGGGAGATGAGCAGCATGACCCAGGAGTAGACATTGAGTCATGCAGCGTCAGTTGCTGCTAGAGCAGTTAGCAGCTGAGTAGTTTAGGTAAATACATAAATATATACATACACACACACATATACACACAAACACATGCACATATATATATATATACACATACACACACACACAGACACACACACACACAGTACGGGCCAAAAAGTTTGGACACACCTTCTCATTCAAAGAGTTTTCTTTATATTCATGACTATGAAAGTTGTAGATTCACTCTGAGGGCATCAAAGCTATGAATTAACACATGTGGAATTATATAATTAACAAAAAAGTGTGAAACAACTGAAAATATGTCTTATATTCTAGGTTCTTCAAAGTAGCCACCTTTTGCTTTGATTACTGCTTTGCACACTTTTAGCATTCTCTTGATGAGCTTCAAGAGGTAGTCACCGGAAATGGTCTTCCAACAGTCTTGAAGGAGTTCCCAGAGATGCTTAGCACTTGTTGGCCCTTTTGCCTTCACTCTGCGGTCCAGCTCACCCCAAACCATCTCGATTGGGTTCAGGTCTGGTGACTGTGGAGGCCAGGTCATCTGGCGTAGCACCCCATCACTCTCATTCTTGGTCAAATAGCCCTTACACAGCCTGGAGGTGTGTTTGGGGTCATTGTCCTGTTGAAAAATAAATGACGGTCCAACTAAACGCAAACCAGATGGAATAGCATGCCGCTGCAAGATGCTGGGGTAGCCATGCTGGTTCAGTATGCCTTCAATTTTGAATAAATCCCCGTGTCACCAGCAAAGCACCCCGACACCATCACACCTCCTCCTCCATGCTTCACGGTGGGAACCAGGCATGTAGAGTCCATCCGTTCACCCTGTGTAGCACAAAGGCACGGTGGTTGGAACCAAATATCTCAAATTTGGACTCATCAGACCAAAGCACAGATTTCCACTGGTCTAATGTCCATTCCTTGTGTTCTTTAGCCCAAACAAGTCTCTTCTGGTTGTTGCCTGTCCTTAGCACTGGTTTCCTAGCAGCTATTTTACCATGAAGGCCTGCTGCACAAAGTCTCCTCTTAACAGTTGTTGTAGAGATGTGTCTGCTGCTAGAACTCTGTGTGGCATTGACCTGGTCTCTAATCTTAGCTGCTGTTAACCTGCCATTTCTGAGGCTGGTGACTCACATGAAATTATCCTCCGCAGCAGAGGTGACTCTTGGTCTTCCTTTCCTGGGGCGGTCCTCATGTGAGACAGTTTCTTTGTAGCGCTTGATGGTTTTTGCCACTGCACTTGGGGACACTTTCAAAGTTTTCCCAATTTTTCAGACTGACTGACCTTCATTTCATAAAGTAATGATGGCCACTCGTTGTTCTTTACTTAGCTGCTTTTTTCTTGCCATAATACAAATTCTAACAGTCTATTCAGTAGGCCTATCAGCTGTGTACCCACCAGACTTCTGCACAACACAACTGATGGTCCCAACCCCATTTATAAGGCAAGAAATCCCACTTATTAAACCTGACAGGGCACACCTGTGAAGTGAAAACCATTTCCGGTGACTACCTCTTGAAGCTCATCAAGAGAATGCAAAGATTGTGCAAAGCAGTAATCAAAGCAAAAGGTGGCTACTTTGAAGAGCCTAGAATATAAGACAAAGTATTTTCAGTTGTTTCACACTTTTTTGTTAATTATACAATTCCACATGTGTTAATTCGTAGTTTTGATGCCTTCAGAGTGAATCTGTGAATCTACAATTTTCATAGTCATGAAACTAAAGAAAACACTTTGAATGAGAAAGTGTGTCCAAACTTTTGGTTTGTACTGTGTATATATATATATATATATATATATATATATATATATGTAAACAATGTAAAAAACATATAGCCAACTCACCATAAAGGAGTTCCTCTTAATGCAATAGTCGGTGTTGACCTTATATTCTGCACGGATCCAGGCAGGGAGTGTGCCCCAACACATAGGAATATAAGAGAATTGGGATCCAGCAAAAAGATGAAAGTTCACCAGAATAGGACCGTGAAGAAGGCACATAGTGCTGAAACATGTAGTTCCTTGCTGGAATGTTACCAATTGTTTGGAGTTCCTCACATATTTTTTATATGATTTGATGGATAAATAAAGAAGAAGATTTTATAATTCTGGTGAACTTTCATCTTTTTGCTGGATCCCAATTCTCTTATATTCATATATATATATATATATATATATATATATATATATATATATGTATATACACACACACACACACACACACACACACACTTACCCTTAATGACCGTCAATACGTCTTTTTACTGACCTCTGAGAAACTGAGATAACAGGATAGCATACCCATACAGGTGACAGTGCAGCAGCTCTCGCTGCATTAGCCACGATCGGTGTTGGCACCGTCCATTATCTGGTTCACCTCTTACATGCTGCTGTCAATAGTGACTAGATCATATACAGTAGGTGGTTAACAGAGTGTGGGGGCTTCCTCTTTATTCCTATTGGCTCCCAGAGATCATGATTGTGTGGTCTTGATGTTTGCCATGGCAGTTCACGGTCAAATAGCGGCCTTAGAGTTTGACGGCTATAGTGGACTGTCAGAAGCGAGCAACATTTATATGGTAAAAATACACTTTTTTATTACTACTATACCACTTTGCATTATTTCCTGAAAATCACATGAAGGGTTCATAAACTACCTGGCAGCCGTTTTCAATTTATCGGGGGTGTTGTTTTTAAAATGGTATCACTTTTGGGGGGTGGTTTCCAATATATAAGACCCCCAAAGTCACATCAAACCTGGATAAGTCCCTAAAAAAATAAATTTTGTCAATTTCCTTGAAAAAATGAAAAATTGCTGCTATATTTTTAAACCTCCTAAAATGCTAGCAAAATAAAATAACATTTTACGAATGGTGCTGATGTGTGGCAGACATGTTATTAATGTTTTTTTGTGGTACGACTATCTGGATTAAAGGGGTAATCATTCAAAGTTTGAAAACTGCTAATTTTTTTTTTTTTACATTTGTCAAATTTTTGATATTTTCTATAAAAAAAGCACAAACATAAATCTTCCTAAATTTACCATTATCATAAATTCTAATGTGCCACGAAAAAACAATCTCAAAATCACTGGGATATGTTGAAGTGTTCCAGAGATATTAACACAAAGTGACACTGGTCAGAATTCAAATATGTCACATTAAGTAAGGGTACCGTTACACCTAGCGATGCACCAGCGATCCCGACTAGCGATATGACGCGGTCAGGATCGCTGGTGCATCGCTAGGTGGTCGCTAGTGAGCTGCCACACAGGCAGATCTCACCAGCGACATCGCTGGGGACGGGGGTCGCTACTTACCTGTCAGACGCGGCAATCCTGTGTCCTCCCGCCTGCGTCCACACGTTGCTCATCGGCGCCACAGGAAGCTCAGCAGGAAGTGGCCGACGAGGAATGGTCCAGGAGCTTCTCGCGCGATAAGTGATAACCAGTGGGGGAGCCGGTTGGAGGTAAGTATCACATGCAGCGATATCGTTAGCAATATCGCTGCAACGTCACAAAATCAGTGACTTTACAGCGATATTGCTAGCGATATCGCAGTGTGTAACGGGGGCTTAATGGTGAAAGGAGAAAACCATGCTCTGTGCTAGGATAAAATGCTTTCAGGCTCCAGCTAATACTGTCAACTGAGGTAGCCAAAGCATAAAAGAAAAGGTAGGACGCCGCTCTATTTTCTGTTTGCCAATGCTGTACGCCACTCTGAGAAACACCAAAAAATAAAAATGGCTGCCCACCAGAGGCTTAAGTAATGAATAATAAAAGAATAAATATTATAACAGTTCATTTTAAACAGTTGCATATACTTTTTTTTACATAAATTGTGATACATTTCCTTTAAGGACCTGTTTAGAATAAAAGGTACTGGAGGAAGAATAAAATGTACCACCTCCTGCTCTTGAACCTTATCCTCTCCCTTTGCTTTAAGAGATTTATGAACATGCCTTCAGCACCGGACAAACGTTCGATAGATCTCCGATGAACCTTATTCAATGCAGCTCGTCTGACATCAGAAACCAAATCGTGACCCATTTTCTATCATGCATATAAAGTAAAAGTAAGGATCCATTTGTATAGATCATATAAGTGCAGGTCTTTAAAGAAGATTTTTTTGTGAAATTGTTATTAAATGAAAGACATTTACAGAATAAATTTTCGCTAAAATAGCACATTGCTAATACTGGAGTAACAGCGGACAATTATAGGTTCAGCTCTCACCAGTGCTAAAATATAGAAGCTGTTAAAAAAAATATTATAGGGCTACACACCTTTAGCGGTAGATAAAACATTTTAACTACTTTATTTCGTCTGAGATATAGATATTATGGGTCCTTCAGTTCTTACCACCCGCAATACGCTTATATTTAAGTTCTTAAAAACAATGCAAGTCATGTTCTGCTGTCGGTAATGCCATTTATTCTCACAGTTAGCGGGCTATGTTATCATAAATATTATAATTACCACTTAATGATGTTGCTTAATAATGTGTCAGTTATCCTTCAGAGCCTGTAAAATTGATATTTCTTTTACATGCAGTTCATTTATTAGATGTTGGCTTGAGAAACAATGGAAAGTAGTGTTTTAATCAGCGATCCTGCATCTCTTGATTCTTATATTTAGGCAATCTTTACATTATGGAATTTGTTGTGTGCCGATTTTCCAAAATCTCAGTCAAATATCTTTATTTACTGCATTTTTAGAAAACCATGACAAAAAAAATCTGAAAAATTGCTCTTTTAACCAAATACCACCTTCTACCCCTTTTTCCCTTTCAGGGCACTGTGCCCGTACACTTGCCATGGTCTTTATTGATCACTTCACCACCTGGCTCTTACACTTTTTCTCTCTTTTGACATTCCCACTGTCATCATGGGTGATTTCCACATCCACAATAATACCCATCAAAAAGCAACCTCCGAGCTCTTATCACTCCCTTCATCTCACACAATGGTCCTCCACACCCCCGTGTGAAGATGGACATACACTAGATCTCATTTTCACCCACCTCTGTAGTATATCTAAACTAATAACTTCTTCTCTTCCCCTATCCGACCACTATCTAGAATGGATCTTTAAAGTCTACCCACCCCTGTTAAAATGCCACATAAAAACTAATTGCAAGAAATATCATTATGGAACTTTTCCAACTTTAACCTTTTTACCACCTTAGACATATCATTTCGTCTAAGGTTGGCTCCCCCTGTTTTCTGCGAGCTCTGGCGCTGAGCCCACAACTTTTCCAGCATAGGTCAGCTGATTTCTTCAGCTGACAAGTGCCCCTAACAGCCACGGGTGGAATTGTGGTCCAACTGCAGCTGTTAACATGTTAAATGCCGCTATCAATCTCTGACAGCAGCATTTTGCATACTCGCGCCAGAGGCGCATCACTAATCCAGCCCATCAGCGCCCATGTAAACGTCACTGTGGGTCATTGACGGGTTGGCATGACAACCTGGGTTCTGCAGCAGCCCCCTGTGGTTGTCATTGCCAGATAGCAATGAGCACCGCCCAGTGGTCAGCATTCAATGCAAGTGAGCATTTCTGCTACACAGAACAGGCGATAAGATGAACGCAGCTTCTAGTCTCCCATGGAGTCTATTAAAGCAAGTGTAAAGTAAAAAAAAAATTAAAAATATTAAAATAATACATAAAAGTTCAAATAACCCCCCATATACATATTTGGCATCTCCATGTTCAGAATCGCCCAATCTATCAATGTATAAATAAAAATTAATCCGATCGGTAAACGGCGTAACAAGAAAAAAATCAAAACGCCAGAATTTAGTTTTTTTGGTCGCCTTAACATTGCATTAAAATGCAATAATGGGCAATGAAAAGATTGTATCTACACCAAAATGGTATCAATAAAAACGTCTGCTCGGCGCGCAAAAAATAAGCTCTCAGCCAGCCCCAGATGAGATTTTTCTGTTTTGATTTTTAAATTTTAGATTTTTTTTCACCATCTAAATAAAAAAAGAACCTAGACATGTTTGGTATCTATGAACTCGTAATGACCTGGAGAATCATAGGAGCAGGTCAGTTTTAGCATTTAGTGAACATGGTAAAAAAAAAATTGTGGAATTCCACTTTCTTTTGCATTTTCACAGCATTGATTTTTTTTCCATGTACAGTACACTATATGGCAAAACCAATGGTGTTATTCAAAACAACTTGTCCCACAAAAAAAAAAAAGCCCTCACATGGCCATATTGCCAGAAAAATAAAAAAGTTACTGCTCTGGGAAGAAGGGGAGCAAAAAACGGAAACTCAAAAACAGAAAAAAGCAAAGAAAGTGATGACGGGGTCAATGTCACCCATAATCAGTACAATTGAATTGAAAAACAAAATGAAATATTCACTGCAGGCATTAGAAAAAAAATAACTAAAATATTGTGGTTGCATAAAAATATAAAATTAATACATTGTTGAAGTACCCTTTGAATTTACAAATGCATTTATCTTTTTGGGCAGGAGTTTAACAACATAGAACATATAGAATTTGCAAAACATGTGAAAAAGAATAATTTCAGAACATTTTCCACCTTTAACACCTGTACGTATCCATAAGTCTAGATTGCAAAGCATTTCCGGACCTTGGACATTTGGATATGTCTAGGCCAGGGGTCCCCAACCACCGGTCCGCGGCCCAGGAACGGGCCTTTGGGGTTCTTGCGCTGGTCCTCGGCGGTGGCACCGACCAGCACTATACACACAAACATTGTTCTCTGTGGCGGCTCAGAGAACACTGCAGGTGCTTGCGTATGCACACAGCGTTCATCATCTGAACGCTACAACGCATGTGTGGCTGCAGCCAGGAACGCGCTGACCCCGTTATCACAATGGGGTTATGTGTCAGCTTTGTCTGTGGGCAGAGAGCTTTCACTCTGTTCTCCCGCCCGTGGCCCTAGAAACACTGCAGCCCAACTGAAGCAGCAGTGGAGGAAGAGAGGTATTTTTGTGGGTACATTGTGGGGCCATCATACTTTATATGGGGGTTATATGTGTGGGGCCATCATATTATATATGGGGGATTATATGTGTGGGGCCATCATGCTATATATGGGGGTTATATGTGTGGGGCCATCATACTATATATGGGGGATTACAAGTGTGGGGCCATCACATATACAGGGGTTGGACAAAATAATGGAAAAACCTAACGTTTTGGCGTCATAATCTTCGAACATGTTATAAACATGCAAACCGTAACATATGGTAATGTTTTGTAGTTGATTATTTGTGTCATATGATATGCGTATGTAAATTAACTGTTTGTTTTGCAGAATTGTAAGAACATTGATGAAAACCTGATACCAATGGCAGACTTCTCGGATTTTTAAAGAGGCCAAATTGTTGGTGCTCGTATGGCAGGCGCTAGTGTAACAGAAAGTGCCCGAATGCTTGGCGTGTCATTTGGTACTGTCTCCAAAGTAATGACTACGTTTGAAAGAGAAGGAAAAACGTCTGCAGCAAAGCACAGGTCCGGACGAAAGTTGAAGTTGACTGAGAGAGACCGTCGGACTCTAAAGCAAATTGTGAGAGAGGATTGCAAGACCACGGCTCCGAAAATCACTGCTGAGCTGAATGAACACCTACAGAACCCAGTTTCCACGAAAACTGTTCGTCGGGAGCTGCACAAATCTGGATTCCACGGAAGGGCTGCAATTAGAAAACCGCTGCTCTCAATGACAAATATTTCCAAGCGTTTAGAGTGGTGTAGAAACCTCCAGAATTGGTCCCTCGAGCAGTGGAAACATGTGATATTCTCAGACAAATCGTTTACCCCATTTCCGACCTCCGGCCGAGTGTACATTTGGAGACAGCTGAACGAAGCATTCCATCCAGACTGCCTTCTCCCAAACGTAAAACATGGCAGAGGTTCTGTGTTGACCTGGGGTGCTATTTCGTGGAGATCTGCCGGGCCAATAATATCCCTTCATGGAAGAATTAACAGCCGAGATTATTTAGGCATTTTGGGCGACCAAGTGCATCCTATGGTTCAAGCACTGTTCCCGGAGGGGAACGCCATCTTTCAGGATGATAATGCACCAATTCATACAGCTAGAATTGTTAAAGCATGGCACGAGGAACATTGTAATGAAGTTGAGCATCTCATCTGGCCCCCACAATCCCCAGACCTCAACATTATTGAGCATTTATGGTCAATTTTAGAGATTCAAGTTAGAAGTCGATTTCCACCGCCATCATTGCTCAAAGAACTGGAGGGTGTTTTAACTGAAGAATGGGCTAAAATTCCTTTGGAAACAATTCACACCTTGTATGAATCCATACCTCAGAGAATTGAGGCTGTAATCGCCGCAAAAGGTGGACCTATACCATATTAAACTAACTTTTGTTGATGTTTCCAGGTGTTTCCATTATTTTGTCCAACCCCTGTATATGGGGGTTATATGTGTGGGGCCATCATATTATATATGGGGGATTACATGTGTGGGGCCATCATATATATGGGGGTTATATGTTATATATATATACACTAAACTACAACCCCGTCCATAGCTCCGCCCCTTATGACCAAAGCCCTGCCCCACCTCTATCACTGCCCTACTGGGCCATGGAAGAATGGTCTTGCTTGAAGCCGGTCCCTGGTGCAAAAAAGGTTGGGGACCACTGGTCTAGGCGATTGTGCATATAAAGCTGCTGTGTGCATGCGATCACCGCCGGGTATTCAGTTGACACCCTGCACTCACTTCCAGGAGCAGTGCCCCCACAGCTCCCATCAGATTAGCCTTCTAAGGCTGGAGTCACACTACAGCGAGATATGGCCGAGTCTCACAGGTTAAAACCAAGCTCTGGCACCGGCACTCTGGAGAGGAGCGTGCAGCTCCATGTATTTCTGTGCGGCTGCACGCTCTGCTCCGGAGTGCCGGCGCCAGAGCTTGGTTTTAACCTGCGAGACTCGGCCGTATCTCGCTGTGTGTGATCCCGGCCTAAATGTTATGATCGATATCGATCACAGAATTTAGAATGTAAGCAGAGGGAGGGGGCTACCTCTGGTCTCTGATCGGCACCCAAGCTATGTCATCACGAGTGGCTGATCAATTGCAATAGTGAACAGATGCTGTCATGACGACATCCGGGTGACCAGAGCTAGCAAGTTAGTTAGATCATGTGCAGTGCAAGATCCAACTAACTTGTGTCAGTGCACCACTGACAGTTATAAAGCATAGCAATGCTTGTGCATTACTATTCTTTATAACTTTGACCTGAGCTGTTTAGGTCAAAGCCCCATAGTGCACTAGAAAAAATGTAAATAAAAAATAATTATATATATATATATATATATATATATATATATATATTTATATTATTTTGGAACTTTTACACAGCAAAAACCATTTTATAGAAAAAAATATTTTTGCATTGATTTAATCGATGAACTATTAGGCTATGTGCAGACGCCACGGATTCTGCTGTGGATCCACAGCGTTTCTGGTCCTGCAGGTCCGCAGCAGTTTCTGCTGCGTTGTACAGTACCATTGTTTGCAAAGGTAAAACCAAAAATGCTGTGCACATGCTGCGGATTTTTACGCGCGGATTTGCTGCGGGTTACAATCCGCAGCATGTCAATCCTTTGTGTGGATTCCGCTGCGGTTTCACGCCTTCACCATTTCAGAGGTGTGAAAACGCAGGGCTAAACCGCAGGCTAATCCGCACGTAAACTGCAGGTCTTTTGACCTGAGATTTTACCTGCAGATTTTTACAAATCCACACGGAAAAATCCGCAGGACTAAAATCTACGTGTGCACATAGCCTAGCTTTTTTTTTATTTTTCCGCAGGACAAGATGACATTTTCAGCTATACAATTTTCATTCACATTTGTCATTTTAATCGCATTTTATTTCACTTTTTGTTTGCAGGTATGATGAAAAAGCGTAATTTTTTACCTTTTTTTTTTTTTTTACAGTGTTTACTGAAGGGGATTAACTGGTGGGACAGTTTTACATGTCAGGTCGTTCCAGACATGGCGATACCAAAATCGTGTACCCTTTTTTTCTTAATATTTATTTATGGATACATAAATAATATATATATATATTATACATATATATATTACATTGTATATATATATATATATTATGTGTGTGTATATATATATATATATATATATACATACACACATACATACACACACAATATATATATATATATATATATATATATATATATATACACATACTATATATATATTATATATTGTGGTGTAGTGACCACTGTGTCCGCTAGGGGGCGCTGTGTGGATGTCCTAGGAGAGATGAATGGCAGAGTCCTGACTGACCATTATGTATCTCAAGGTGGGTGGCCTTGAGATGGAGACTTATGTGTGTGTTGATCAGCAGTGATACTGCTGATGTGTTGTTTCAATGTGTCAGGGAGAAGTCTCCAGGTAGCTGGGCAGACCCAGTTACCTACAAATCCACCCAGGGGGTGTGTTTAAGAACGCTATTCCAAAGTGTGTGTGAATGGTTCAAGGACCTGTGATAAGGTCATAGCCATGTGACCAGGTGGGCGTGGCGACGGACCATATGAGGTGGCCAGGGTAGGTCACATGTGGTGAATGCAGGGACCCGGTTGGTCCATTTGAAAGGTCTCGCTGGGAGATGTGTCTGCCTCCCTGAAGTGCCTGTGTGTAATGGCTGCACGTGACTGAGAGTTCCCAGAGGAGGAAATGGACGTCTGCAGCATGGAGAAGCAGCCATGAGGTAAAACCCTGACGGGGTGAGAACTGTGAGGCTAGAAAGCCTTCGCAATGGACATTGCATAACCTGTGAGTACAGGATAATCAGAGTGGAGCTCCGGCATGGACGCTAAGCTGATTAAGTGAACTTTATGTTACTGCTGTGGGTTTATGGTGTTGAATAAACCGCATGGACTATGATTGTTTTGTGGAAAACCCGTGACGGATCTGGTTTTGTGGCGGCTAAGCAAGTATCCCCTACGTGAATAACAGCGCTACCTCACATAATATATATATGTATATATATATGCTCAAAAAAATAAAGGGAACACACTTAAACAACAGAATAACAGAATATAACTCCAAGTAAATCAAACTTCTGTGAAATCAAACTGTCCACATGGGAAGCACCACTGAGTGACAATCTATTTCACATGCTGTTGTGCAAATGGGATAGGCAACAGATGGAAATTATTGGCAATTATCCAGACACCCTCAATAAAGGAGTGGTTCTGCAGGTGGGGACCACAGAACACATTTCAGTGCCAATGCTTTCTGGCTGATATTTTGGTCACTTTTGAATGTTGGTTGTGCTTTCACACTCGTGGTAGCATGAGATGGATGCTACAACCCATACAAGTGGCTCAGGTAGTGCTACTCATCCTGGATGGCACATCAATGCGAGCTGTGGCAAGAAGGTTTGCTGTGTCTGTCAGCGTAGTGTCCAGAGGCTGGAGGCGTTACCAGAAGACAGGCCAGTACACCAGGAGATTTTGAGGGTCCCGTAGGAGAGCAACATCCCAGCAGCAGGACCGCTACCTCCGCCTTTGTGGTAGGAGAAACAGGAGGAGCACTGCCAGAGCTCTGCAAAATGACCTCCAGCAGGCCACAAATGTGCATGTGTCTGCACAAAGGGTTAGAAACCAACTCCATGAGGATGGTCTGAGGGCCTGACATCCACAGATCGCCACTGGCTCCCTGTGCTCTTCACAGATGAAAGCAGGTTCACACTGAGCACATGTGACAGACGTGACAGAGTCTGGAGACGTCGTGGAGGGTGATCTGCTGCCTGCAACATCCTTCAGCATGACCAGTTTGGCAGTGGGTCAGTAATAGTGTGGGGTGGCATTTCTTTGGAGGGCCACAGAGCCCACCATGTGCTCGCCAGAGGTAGCCTGACTGCCATTAGGTACTGAAATGAGATCCTCAGAACCCTTGTGAGACCATAAGCTGGTGCGGTTGGCCCTGGGTTCCTCCTAATGCAGGACAATGCCAGACCTCATGTGGCTGGAGTGTGTCAGCAGTTCCTGCAAGATGAAGGCATTGAAGCTATGGACTGTCTCTCCCGTTCCCCAGACCTGAATCCGATTGAGCACATCTGGGACATCATGTCTCGCTCCATCCACAAACGTCACGAGGAGTTGGTGGATGTTTTAGTCCAGGTCTGGGAAGAGAACCCTCAGGAGAGGAGCATGCCCAGGTGTTGTACAGTAGGGGGCTCATACAGGCACGTGGAGGCCATGCACAATACTGAGCATCTTTTCGTTGTTATGAGGCATTTCCACTGAAGTTGGATCAGCCTGTGATTTGATTTTACACCTTGATTTTGAGTATCATTCCAAATCCAGACCTCCATGAGATATTCATTTTGATTTACATTGATAATTATGTTTTATTGTTCTGAACAAATTCCACTGGAATATTTCATTCAGAGATATCTAGGATGTGGTATTTTAGTGTTACCTTTATTTTTTTGAGCAGTGTGTATACATATATACACACACACACACACACATACATAATATATAATATACACTACTGTTCAAAAGTTTGGGGTCACCCAGACAGTTTTGTGTTTTCCATGAAAACTCATACTTTTATTTTCCAAATGAGTTGCCAAATGAATTTAAAATCTAGTCCAGACATTGACAAGGTTCGAAAAAAATATTTTAATTTGAAATAATAATTTTCTCCTTCAAACTTTGCTTTCGCCAAAGAATGCGCCCTTTGCAGCAATTACAGCATTTCAGACCTTTGGCATTCTAACAGTTAATTTGCTGAGGTAATCTGGAGAAATTTCACCCCATGCTTCCGGAAGCCCCTCCCACAAGTTGGTTTGGCTTGGTGGGCACTTTTTGTGTAACATACGGTCAAGCTGCTCCCACAACAGCTCAATGGGGTTGAGATCTGGTGACTGCGCTGGCCACTCCATTACAGATAGAATCCCAGCTCTCTGCTTCTTCCCTAAATAGTTCTTGCATAATATGGAAGTATGCTTTGGCTCATTGTCCTGTTGTAGGATGAAATTGGCTCTAATCAAGCGCTGTCCACAGGGTATGGAATGGCATTGAAAAATGCAGTGATAGCCTTCCTTATTCAAAATCCCTTTTACGTTATACAAATCTCCCATTTTACCAGCACCAAAGTAACCCCAGACCATCACATTACCTCCACCATGCTTGACAGATGGCGTCAGGCACTCTTCCAGCATCTTTTCAGTTGTTCTGCATCTCATAAATGTTCTTCTGTGTGATCCAAACACCTCAAACTTGGATTAGTCTGTCCATAACACTTTTTTTTAATCTTCCTCTGTCCAATGTCTGTGTTCTTTTGCCCATATTAATCTTTTCTTTTTATTAGCCAGTCTCAGATTCTCAGATATGGCTTTTTTTCTTGCCACTCTGCCCTGAAGGCCAGCATCCCAGAGTTTAAACCAAAAAACCAATCCACATAGTCAGGTGGAAATGCCTCTAGACCAATACATTAGACCAAAAAAGAGAAAAAGCGTTGCCTCTTCACTGTAGACGTTAACACTGGGGTTTTGTGTGTACTATTTAATGAAGCTGCCAGTTGAGGACCTGTGAGGCGTCGAATTCTCTTACTACAGACTCTAATGTATGTGTCTTGTTGCTCAGTTGTGCAGCAGGGCCTCCCACTTCTCTTTCTACTCAGGTTAGAGCCTGTTTATGTTCTCCTCTTCATTTTCTTGGCAAGTTCTCGCATAGAATAGCCTTCATTTGTAAGAACAAGAATAGATTGTCAAGTTTCACATGAAAGTTCTTTTTTTCTGTACATTTTCAGCGTTTAATGGAACCAACAAATGTAATGCTCCAGATTCTCAACTAGCTCAAAGGAAGGTCAGGTTTACAGCTTCTCTAATCAGCCAAACTGTTTTCAGCTGTGCTAACATATTTGCACAAGGGTTTTCAAGGGTATTATAACCATCCATTAGCCTTCTTACACAGTTAGCAAACACAAAGTACCATAAGAACACAAGTAGAGCAGCATAAAATAGCAAAAACCCTGAATTGACCAAAAGTCACAATAGAAAGCGATCAAAATTTGTCATGTGGCCGAAAATGCTACCAATAAAAATGTCAACTTGTCCTGCAATAAACAAGACCTCACATGACTATCAGCAGAATGAGAAAAAAATCATAGCTCTCCTCTTAGTTTATGACCGCAGACAAATGTAAAAAAAAAATATAAATCTTGTATCGCTGTAATCGCACCAACTCGAAGAATAAAGTTGTCTAATCACTTCCATGGCTCAAAAAATGGTGTAAAAAACCCAATTCTTCAGCTGCTGTTGATTTGTTCATTCTGCCTCCCAAAGATGGCAGTAAGGCTTAAGTCAAAGTTATCCTACTCTCTGCGTGGATCGCTTTCACCGGGGTTTCAGTGTAAATCTCTGAAATACATGATTCAGATGGAACCCCCGGAAGATTCCCTATAATGAGGCAGATGGAGGCACTGTGGATGCCATCTGGCCTATGATCTGGCGGTGTCCATCTTTTTAGGAGTGTATAAAAGTGCATTCATCCACAATTTTGTGCACCTCTGAAAAGAAGGACTCCACTCAGCGTACAGCGCTGGATAAATTAGATCCCAAATCCACAAAAAAAGCAAGTCCCCACTCAGGTCCATCATCTGTTAATGGAAATATAGGGGCTTCCAAGTTATTGGTTATACAAAGGCTTTGAAAAAGTGCTATAGTTTCTCGCCGCCCAAAAAAAATCCAGCAAATTTTACACTCTTAAATCCAAATGCCCTCCTCCCTTCTGAGCCCCACAGTGTGTCTAAACCACATTTAGCATCCACATGTTTGGCCTTTCTGTGGTGATGAAAGCCCGCTTAATTTACAAATGAATGTCTCCAGAAGCATGAATTGGGCATAAGATACTGGGCACTACAATAGCAGATTTGCAATTTTCACTCAGCTACAACAACTGCTAGTTGTTTGTGGAAAACACCTATGGAGTCAAAATCATAACTGCACTTGTAGTTTCTAAAGTTGTATAATTTCCAAAATTGGGTAACTTGAAGGGGATATTCTGCTCTTCTACCACTTAGGGGCTTTGAATATTAGGCTACTTTTACACATGCCAGGTTTTTTGCAGCCCGTTTTTGTGGACTGTATTGCCGTGATTTTTGTGGTCTCCCTCAAAAACAGGCCGCAAAAAACCTTGTCGGATGGCCGTTTTTCCCTGTTGTAACAAATTGCAGGGTAAAAAAATGGCGATCCGCAAATACGGTGTACCACAAAAACAAGCTACCATTGTTTTTGCGGTACCATTGATTTAAATGGAGGCCGTGTCCGTGAGCAGTAAAAAATATCGAGCAAGCTCGATATTTTTTCACAACCGTGTATATGGCCCTCACGGTCATAAGGGACACAGCGCTCCAATGTATTTTTGAGGCCACATAGAAATCTATTGGGGCCGCATAAACGGCCTGCAAAAACACGGCATATGTAAAAGTAGCCTTAAGCCCCCTTTACATTTAGCGATGCACCAGCGATCCCGACCACAATATGACCCGGTCAGGATCGCTGGTGCATCGCTAAATGGTCGCTAGTGAGCTGCCAACAGGCAGACTCACCAGCTATGTAGCGATGCAGCAGCGGTCGTTACTTATCTTTCAGAAGCGGCGATGACGACGTCCTCCACCCGAGTCTACGCGTCGCTCGTCGGCACCAGCAGGAAGCCCAGCAGGAAGCAGCCGACGAGAAATGGACCCGGACGATCTCGCACGATCAGCGATAGCCAGCAGGGGAGCCGGTTGGAGGTAAGTATCACATGTAGCGATATCACTAGCAATATCGCTGCTGCATCACAAAATCGGTGACGCTTTAGCAATATTGCTAGCGATATCGCTATGTGTAAAGTCCCCCTTTAGTCTGCAAACTATTCTAAGAAAATCTGGGCTCCTGGAGGCAAATAGTGCTCCATCCCTCCTGAGTTTCGGCATGTTGCTAAGCAGTACTGTACAGCCACATATGGGGTATTTCCACTTTCAGCAGAAATTGTGTGACAAATCTTGGTGCCATTTTAACCCATTTCCCAGTGTAAAAATGTAAAATCTGGGGTTAAAAACATTTTTGTGGTAAAAATTCAAATTAAAAACATTTTTTTTCTTCACTGCCCAATGGGGAATAACATATTGAGAGGTAAATTTTTTCCTATTAGCAATTATAAAAAATAAAAATTTGGTACTAGTACAACATTATAGTGGTAAACAGTTAATTATTCTTTCTTCACTGTCCAATAATATAAATTTCTGTGAGGCACATTAGGTGCCAATATTATCACTGCACCCCTAGATGAATTCATTGAGAGGTCTAGTTTGTAAAATAACCACGTAGGGAGGGTTTCTGCTGTTCTGGCACCTCAGGGGCTCTTCCAATGTGACATGGCACCCTCAACTCAAACCATTCCGGCAAAATCTGAACTGTAATATTGCGATCCTTCCCTTCTGAGCTTTGCACTGTGCCTCAAAAGTAGTATTCCCCCACATATGGGGTATTGGTGTACTCAGGGGAAATTGCACAACAAATTGTATGGTGCAATTTCTCCTGTAAGGCCGGGGTCACACTAGAGAGGAATACGGATGAGTCAGAGGTGTTAAAAGCACGCATTACACACGAACAAATGATTCTCTATGGGGCAGCTCCCATCAGCCGTATATTTCTCGTCTGTATTCTACGGTCCGTGCCAATCGCAGCATGCTGCGATTGTCAGCGTACTACACCCATAGTACGCCAATGCCAGTCTATGGGTGCGCTAAAAATATGCATTACACACGGACCACACATGTGACTTGCGAGAAATACGCACCCAGTGTCCTTTAGAAAAGCTGACAATTCAGTGCGCTATACAGTAAACTCACACTGACAGGTTTAATAAAGAAACGAAAGAATAGATATAGAAACATAGAATACATATATATACACACATGTCATTGAGACACACATATATATATTTATATTTCACAGAGTTCTTCATAGCAGAATAGCCGCTAATTCAATTGCAGGCTTTGTCAAAAGTGTGGGCTCCCGCATTGACAAATTACCGCTGGAGCCCACACATTTTTTAACAACGAATTAACGCCTTAAATTAACAGCTACACCTCCCAAATTTTACACATCAACCCTCATCTAATTACTAATGAAAGACATACAAAAAAAACATGAAATGAAATGGTTTACTGTATGTAAACCATGTGCCATTTCATGTCGGGTTGGGGAATGATTTGACAAAAGCCGGCAATTGAATTAGCAGCTATTCTGTTATGAAGAACTCTGTGAAATATAAATATATATGTGTGTCTCAATTACATATATATATATATATATATATATATATATATATATATATATATATATATATTCTCTATGTGTCTATATCTATTCTTTCATTTGTGTTAGAAACCCTGTCATAGGGCTCCATTATATGTCAATTTTGCAAGCCGGCGAGAAAATCTCAGCATACGGATTACATATGGATGCTTACATGCGCAAAATACGTGACCACACCTTGCTTACGGATGACATACGGATCACTATTTAGGGGTCATTCATCCGTATTACGCCTGTAAACTACGGACCGTATTTTGCGTCGGCTAGTGTGACCCCGGCCTTACCCTTATGAAAATTGAAAAAAATGGAGCTAAACATTTTTATAGGAAAAAGTAGATTTTTTTTTTATTTTTACAGCACAACGATATAAACTTCTGTGAGGGTTCAAGGTGCTCACCACACATACATAAGTTCCCTGATTGGTCCATTTTCTAAAATGGGGTCACTTGTGGGGAAATTCCACCGTATAGGCACATCAAAGACTCTCCAAACACAACATGGCGCCCGCTAATAATTCTAGCAAATTTTGCATTCAAAAAGTCAAATGGTGTTCCTTTCCTTCCAGGCCCTTCTGTGAGCCCAAACAGTAGTTTTCCCCCCACATATGGGGTATCTGTATGCTCAGAAGAAATTGTACAAATTTTATGGTCAATTGTCACATGTTAATGTAAAAAAGAAAAAAAAACTGGGTCTAAAGTAAAATTTTGGGGAAAAAAATATATTTTTTCCTTCCATATTGCTTCAGTTCCTGTGAAGCACCTGAAGGGTTAATAAACTTCTTGAATGTGGTTTTGAGCACCTTGGGGTATGCAGTATTTGGAATGGTGTCATTTTGGGCATTTTCTGTCATATAGGCTCTGTAACTGTGAGGTGGTCCCTAAAAAATATGGTAATGTCAATTTTGTTGGAAAAATGAGAAATTGCTGGTCAACTTTTAACCCTAACTTTTTAACAAAAAAACATAATGCTTCAAAAATTGTGCTGATGTTAAAGTTTGAAAATTGCAAACATTTTCCATATCTCCGATTTTTTTTTTTTTAGGAATAAACGCAAGTCATATTGAACAAATTTTTCCACTATCATGAAGAACACAATATCATGAAAAAACACTCTCAGAATCAGTGGGATCCGTTGAAGCGTTTTAGGGTTATTACCTCAAAGTAACACTGGTCAGAATTGTAAAAATTGGCCTGGTCATGAAGGCGAAAATAAGCTTCGGGGTGAAGGGGTTAATGTTGCCCATAATCTGTACAAATCCATTGAGAAACAAACTAAAATTCATTTTGAGACAAAAATAAAAAAAAATACTAAAACATGTGGTTGCATAAGTGTGAACGCCCTCTTACAATTGGGGATGTGTGTGTTCAGAATTAGCCAATCACATTTAAACTCATGTTAAATATTAGTCAATTAACAGCGATTCTCATTAACCCTCTATAAAAGTTTAGCTGTTCTAAGGCCGGAGTCACATTAGTGTACTACGGCAACTGATGCAAAATCACATTCGGCTTCAGATCTGCTGCGAGTGTGAGCTGAGTATCTGTGCTCGTATACTCTCGCATCAGAAATTAATTTCTCCATCACCTCTGTTGCTGGCGTCCGTGGGAATAGCATTGCATTTGGGTGACATCCAAGTGCAGTGCGATGTTTCACATGCACCCATAAACTTGTACAGGTGTGCGCTCTCTGAAATTTGCATTCAATTGCAGCTTGCTTTTTTAAATGTCCAATCACGATCCGATCGAAGCTGAAAAAAATGATGAGATGAGCACACAATCATAGAATAACATTAGTCCAAATCCATATGCAATCTGATTTTTTTCGGATTGCATTCGTCCGATTTATTCACAAGTGTGAGCGAGCCCTAATAGTATCTTCCCTGACATTTTCTAAGGCTAGTTTCACATTAGCGTTTACGGCCGCAGCGTC
The DNA here is from genome assembly GCF_039654945.1 of Dendrobates tinctorius. Taxonomy (NCBI): domain Eukaryota; kingdom Metazoa; phylum Chordata; class Amphibia; order Anura; family Dendrobatidae; genus Dendrobates; species Dendrobates tinctorius. The sequence goes on from NW_027361870.1 coordinate 11,139,847, forward strand.
GGGCTGCGCACGGCCGCCGCTAAGCCCCGCCCCTGCCGTGCCTCCACCGGTAGCTCCGCCTACGGACGCGTGATGCTGCATGCGTCCTGCGTTCTCTATCTTTAGCACTGGGGACGCAGGCCATGCGCAGTATGCCTTTGGCGGCGCATGCGTCCTTTTGATGTTGCGCCGAGCGCACCAAATTGCAACCTGTTGCGTTTGGCGCTGGTCGGCGCAGCGTCAAAAGGACGCATGCACCGCCAAACGCATACTGAGCACGGCCTGCATCCCCAGTGCTTAAGATAGGGGACGCAGGACGCATGCAGCGTCATGCATCCGTAGGCGGAGCAGGGGGCGGGGCTTAGCGGCGGCCATGCGCAGCCCGACGCTGCGGCCGTAAACGCTAATGTGAAACTAGCCTTAGTTGCATTTTGCAGCAAAAATCATTATTTGTACACTAAAGCCATCTTGTAAGAAGGAAATTAATGTTGTTCATGGAATGATTGCCCTTCACTTCTTCCATTTTTGGGACAGAAGTCAAGACAACTTGGATACATCATGTGCTGGATTCAAATTTCATCAGTTTTTAGTTTGTCTATCCGTTAGTTTGCAATGTGAAAAAGGACTTTCTTGTATGCAACAAAATGCTGGAGGTTACCCAAGTTCCGCTTACCAACTTCTTAGTCAAAAATTTAAGGCACAAATACAAAAAACAAACAGACATGCAAATAAGGACCAAACAGAAAATTACAAAGTACTTGGCTGTGTAGAGAGAAATTTCTGGCTAAGTCCTGTGATTACAGCAGCTTCAGCACCGGTACAAACAGCCTAGCTATGTGAGGTAGTTATAAGTTTCATCAATTAAATTTTGATCAAACAGCTTAAGTAAAAAACTGCGATGAGGCAAGTATGGGAAAAAGTTTAGAAAAAGAGTAGATAAATCGAGATTAGAGCCTTATAATAAATGAACACATCAATAATCATCAACCAGTTTAACAAATAATCACTAGCATTTAGAGACCATGTCATTGTTGGTCATACACAAAATATCCTTTTTTATTTTAATGCCCAAATTTTTAGCACAGCAAAATCTCAATCTGAATGTTTTTCCCCATTAAATTAAAAACTCACCTTCCGTGCCAGCGAGTCTGAACTGGCATTCCCAGGGCTCACGTGAGGTTATGTAACATGAGCCCTGTGCCCAATCAGACCGGTCTACACTGACCCCCCGCCTTCGGTCATATAAATAATCAAGAGGGAGTGAGAGCAGCCGTTGCCCTGACTTCCTGTTGATTACTCATTTGCAATTCCAATAGTGCTGCATTCCTATGTAAGACTTAAATTTTTACCAAATATGCAAAATAGTCCCGTGTTTGAGACTCTTAAATGAGGCTCCACGGACTTCATTTGCATATTCGTATTTCCCAGGGAGCAATGCGCCTAGTATTTCACTGATTGAGCGCCCTTGCCGGCTGCCACAGTGTTTTCTTTGACTGGTCTCCCTGAGGTCAGTGATTGTTTCGTGATGTTAATTTTTTACCAAGTCAGTTACATTTTTTGGCCAAGTTGCCAGAGGAAAACAAGCTACCTAATAATTCTGCACACCTTGACAAAGGGTGTTGATATCCTTGGGCCACACGGTCACTCATTACACAAATACACATCTTCTTATCTTCTTCATCCAAGTATTCAAGTAAACGGAGCTTGGAGTTAAAAAACCGGCATAAAAATGATGATATGGTGAAAATACTAGCCTAATAATTGCACAGTGTATATATATCAGTTTTAACTGTAAAATAAGCAAGGAGGATCAAAGCAACGGGAGGAGATTAAGGATGCTGTCATGACACAGCTGTTGGGTGACCCGGGACCATGGGCTCCTTCCCTGTCCCTTAGACTAGGGGGCGCCCTAGCTTGACCTGCTCGCTCGGATACTTCAGATGGTGAAGATGCAGTGAACTCTGCCCTTGCCTTATCTCTTAAGATAGCCCTCCGTCTGTTCTCCTCCCACACCTAGGGATGAAGGGGCGCTACTGTGCACCGTAGTACACCAACCCGACAAACAAGGCAACACGGACAAGGTTTAACAGAAAACTACAGGCATACAAAATATTCACTCACATATAACAGAGGAATGCCCCAGGGTGTGAATGTAGGGGAATAAACAAAAACAGAGATGGATAATGAATTACCATGCATACAAACCAAGCAGCAGTCACTAAACTCCTTCAACTCTCCTTTTCATATGTGCTCCTCTCACACTCTTAGCCATGCGGCAAATGCTAGCTCTGACAAGGATTCGTATCAGAGCCCAGATTATAAAGGGAAAAGAAGTGGCTAACCAAGCACATCTGTGAGCACATGGATTTCCATCCTGGGTGATTAACCCCTGCTCTGCCAGAAGAAATAAAAACATTTGAAATGGAGGATAAGTGCTTCTTTTTGCCGGAGTAGAATCAATCAGACGCTGCGGTCTTTTGGCTCCACACTGTCACGGTTACCCCTTGACAGATGTGTTACAATTACTCGCAGGCTCCTCCTTCTGTTCTCTGTGCGTGGCCTCCTACCCATTGACTGTTCTCTACTACTACTACTCGGACTTATGGTGATTACTACAGTGCACAAACTGTCCCGTAAAGCACAAGCCAACAAGGTCTTGCTCCTCAGAAAATGTCTGGCTGCTCCGGGATTCTTATGGTTCTGTTTCCTGCTATCCATTTGTCAGCTATCGTTAATGGTGACTAGTTTTTCCTGTCAGCCAAGTCAACTTCCCTGAATAATAGTCCAATGGTAAAAACTAGAGAATCCCTTCATTTCTGTTTCTCAGTTTAGCCCCCACCCAACGAGTGCACATTTTTTCAATAAGTCCTTGTGGCTAAGACTAAGTGCCAGGATTTTTTGGAGTGCATTTTTTAGGTTTAGTGTTTCTTTTAAGAAAGCGGGCATCTCTGTTTACAAGATCCTGTATTGCAAAGAATTTGTCATTTGTGAATTCAGACAAAATTTTGTCTGATTCAAGAAAAAAATCATAATACAAATAGAAAAAGCTAAAGAATTCTTTTATCAAGATATAAAAATATTTCAAACATATGCGTGCACAAATAACTGCCAGAACAAAAAACCATAATTAATGACTATTATTAAATCTTCAAACAAACCTTTCAGAAGTGTTGAATACTGACATCAGAAAATAAAAATAATAATAATAATCTTTATTTTTATATAGCGCTAACATATTCCGCAGCGCTTTACAGTTTGCACACATCATCATCACTGTCCCCGATGGGGCTCACAATCTAAATTCCCTATATTAGTATGTCTTTAGAATGTGGGAGGAAACCGGAGTACCTGGAGGAAGCCCACGCAAACACGGGGAGAACATACAAACTCCTCGCTGACGTTGTCCTTGGTGGGATTCGAACCACTGAGCCACCGTGCCGCCCGTAAAAACTAAATAATGATAAAAATAAACACTATAAAGCGCCTATCGTCTCATGTTTATTATATAGATTGCTAAACTACTTTACTAGATCGAACCAGATTTGATTTCTGCACATCTTCTCTGGCAATGAGCATAAGTGTTGTAGGTGGGAAATGTTTTGTATTTCTGAGTCAATTTACTGATCCATTCAGTCTGCTATAAATATTTTGTAAAATAAAAGCGCATGGCAAAAAAAATGGAATAAAACAGATGTGATTATGAAACCAGGAGAAGAGTTATTGACTAGTCTCAATTCTCTTCTATGATTAAATAAAATACTATTAAAACAAGCAACACCGTAATCACACCAATCATTGCTGAATACAATGATATTATCTGTATACACACACACATATACAGTGGCATTTAAAGGTTTGTGCACCCCTGGTCAAAATGACTGTTCTTTTGAATAGTTAATCGAGTTGAAGATTAAATGATCTCTAAAAGACTACAAGGTAAATATGACATTTCTTTTTCATTTAGGAAAAATATATATATGTTTATATATATTTGCTTATTTTTCTCATTTATATAGCGCCATTAATTCCACAGCGCTTTACACAAATTATTGGCACTGTCCCCGATAGGTAATTTAGATTGTGAGCCCCATCATTATGTCTTTGGAATGTGGGAGGAAACCGGAGAACCAGGAGGAGACCCACGCAAACATGGGGAGAACATACAAACTCCTTGCAGATGTTATCCTTGGTGGGAAATGAATCCAGGACTCTAGCACTGCAAGGCTGCAGCGCTAACCACTGAGCTACCGTGCTGCCCTGTATGTATGTATGTATATATATATATATATATATATATATATATATACACCCCACACACACATGTACCATATAAAAGAAATATACTACATGTATAGTACATATAAAAAATATATTATTTTTTTTTTCTTAAAATACAAAAGAAATGTGTCATACTTAACTTTAGGCTACATGCCACATGTCAGCCAATTGGCCCATTTCCATTTTTGTAATTTTTTAAAATGTAAAAGATGGAAAAAAATATTTTTTTTCCTCATCTTTTACATTTAAAAAATTACAAAAAGGGAAATGGACCGATTGGCTAACATGTGACTGGTTAGTGGGCGTTTAATGGCTCTGATCATGTAATGTAACACTCTCAAAGGGGTCCACCAACAATAAGATGATTAGAGTAATCTGCTTAAGAGAGTCCTAGCAACGATGTGTAATCAATGGTGGATGCCAAAAGCAAGTGTGCCATTTCCCTGCAGTCCCATCACAGGGGAGTTGAAGCATTACATTGTCACCCATATCAAAGGGCTACCCATGTAAGGACTCGCTCAGACCATCGTAATTTTCATCCGAGTGTGAACCGACAAAACATCGGATCACACTCGGACCAATGTTATTCTATGGGGCTGTGTACGTTTTATGTTTTTGCAGCATTCCTGAGTTTACACATATATCTGCATCGCTCTTGGCCTTGCAAGAAAATGAGAGCAGCAAATTATCAAACTACACTTGGATGACATGTCAGTTCAGTTTGGTTTCCACATAATGAATCCATGGAGATGATGGAGAAAGTTTGTTCTCCATCTTCTCCTCACAGTACGATTCTCTCACCAGAGAGACTTTGGTCGCACTATGTCGGCTCTCTTATTCGATTTGTATCTGACTGTTATTTGCATAATCGGCCCAATTCTCAAGGATGAGAAAAACTAAGGCCGTCTGACCATAGCCTTTTACAAAGCGGTCAGGACCTCCAGAGAGAGAATTTCTATAGCCACATTCTGCTTTGGTAAACATATAAGGTTTCTGAGCATTAGTAGACTCTGAAACACATAAAAGGACTCTGTTTGGTGTATCTGATGACTGTAGTGTATGGGAAGGAATAATAACATAACACGTTTAGAAACAGTCTCCTGAGGCCGATTTTGTACTAAAGAGAAGAGTTACTAGTTACACCCCAAGTCCGGCATTTTCACATATGTTACACATTCTGTCGCGGTATTTAATAATGGATTCAGTGTGTTGTCTTTCTTATCATTAGTTCCACTGATGGGGCTGGTGATAAAATAAGCTGCAACCCTCCGCATACTTAATTGAATTTAATAATGAAATAGTGATCAAGGTAACCGAGGAAAACACATCGATATCACATTCTACCTTCATGTAAAGATGCTGGATTTCTGTTCAGATTTTTTAGGAAGATGAATGAAACATAATTAACCTTGAAATCAGTGCAAAGAAAGAGCATGAAAAAGCTATGAGGAATGATTATTATAACCGTGTGTATGTAGACTGTACACTCCTTCATAAAGGAACTTATTTTTTTTCTGCAATTCTTACATTATTAATACAAATTTGCATGAAGTTGTCCCATGGGTATAAAGTATCTACAAATTAAGAGTCTGCCCTTACACAAGTGTAAATATATATATATATATATATATATATATATATATATACACACACACACACCCCGTGGGTACAGAAAGTATTCAGACCCCTTTAAATTTTTCACTCTGTTTAATTGCAGCTGATATAGAAGGGTTGATGGTTTGCCTTTAACTGTCTTTAATTCTTCAATTGCCTTTTGCCTTTCATTGCTAGAATTTATTCTCATGACACAGCAGTCTGATAGTCTCCGCTTCAAGGAGACTATACTTGTTATCATATATGTTCTCAATAGTCAGCAACAACGTGTTCTAGGTACATGGTAAACAAGGTATGACCCTGAGTAAACGGTGGGGGCTACATGAGCTACATAGAGTTACATTTGTTGTAAATGGTATAAAATATTGCCTTGTGTTTCATTACGTCAGATAAAGTGACTTGCTCACAATCTGTGTGCAGTTTTCTTTTTCTCCAAGCGCTTGTAAATTAAGGGCGTAAACTCTTAATTTGGCCTCACTTGTGATCTGGCATGTCTGGCTTTGGGTTAGAACAAAAACAGCTACAACACAGCCATTTGGTAAATTCAAAAAAGTTGATTTTTTTCTCATTATTGTACACTCTGAACCCCATCTTGACTAAAAAAAACAAACGTAGAAATTTTTGCAAATTAATTAAAAAAGAAAAACTGAAATATCACATGGTCATAAGTATTCAGACCCTTTGCTCAGACACTTGTATTTAAGTCACATGCTGTCCATTTCCTTGTGATACTCCATGAGATGGTTCTACTCGTTCATTCGAGTCCAGCTGTGTTTAATTAAACTGATAGGACTTCATTTGTAAAGGCACACACCTGTCTATATAAGACCCAACAGCTCACAGTGCATGTCAGACCAAATGAGAATCATGAGGTTAAAGGAGCTCAGAGACAGAATTGTGGCAAGGCACAAATCTGGCCAAGGTTACAAAAGAATTTCTGCAGTACTCAAGGTTCCTAGGAACACAGTGTAGTCCATAATCCTTAAATGGAAGACGTTTAGGACCACCAGAAGTCTTCAGAGACCTGGCCGTCCGGTCAAACTGAGTAATCGTGGGAGAAGAGACTTGGTGAGAGAAGTAAAGAAGAACCCCAAATCACTGTCTCTGAGCTCACAGATGCAGTAGGGAGATGGGAGAAAGTTCCACAAAGTCAACTATCACTGCAGCCCTTCACCAGTCGGGCCTTTAAGGCAGAGTGGCCAGACGGAAGTCTCTCATCAGTGCAAGATATATGAAAGCCCGCACAGAGATTGCTAAAAAACACATGAAGGACTCCCAGACTATGAGAATTAAGATTCTCTGGTCTGCTGAGATGAAGATAGAACTTTTTGGTGATAATTCTAAGTGGTATGTGTGGAGAAAACCAGGCACTGCTCATCACCTGCCCAATACATCGCAACAGTGAAACACGGTGGAGGCAGCATCATGCTATGGGGGTGTGTTTCAGCTGCAGGGACAGGATGACTGGTTGCAATTGAAGGAAACATGAATGCGGCCAAGTACAGAGATATCCTGGATGAAAACCTCTTCCAGAGTGCTCTGGACCTCACACTTGGCCGAAGGTTCACCTTCCACCAAGACAATGACCCTAAGCACACAGCTAAAATAACTAAGGCGTGGCTTCAGAACAACTCTGTGACCATTCTTGACTGGCCCAGCCAGAGCCCTGACCTAAACCCAATTTAGCATCTCTGGAGAGACCTGAAAATGGCTGTCCACCGACGTTGACCATCCAACCTGACGGAACTGGAGAGGATCTGCAAGGAAGAATGGCAGATGATCCCCAAATCCAGGTGTGAAAAACTTGTTGCATGGCTGTACTAGCGCAAAAGGGTGCATCTACTCAATACTGAGCAAAGGGTTTGAATACTTATGACTATATGATATTTCAGGGTTTTTTTTTAATAAATTAGCAAAACTTTCCACATTTCCGTTTTTTTCAGTCAAGATTGGATGCAGAGTGTACACTAATATGAAAAATGAACTTTTTTTTGAATTTATCAAATGGCTGCAATGAAACAAAGAGTGAAAAATGTAAAGGGGTCTGAATACTTTCCGTACCCACTGTGTGTGTATGTGTATATATATATATATATATATATATATATATATGTGTATGTGTATATATATATATATATATATATATATATACACACACACACATATACACACACACATACTGTATATATATAATTACACTTATGTAAGGGTTATGTAATGTGTGTATATATATATATATATATATATATATATATATATATATATTAGCTGAAGAGCCCGGCGCTGCCCGGGCATAGTAACTAACTGTGGTTAGTTATAACAAATTATAATAATCCTCCATCCCATAGTCCCGTGCCCATATACCCATCACACATACACGATCCCATAGGCCCGTGCCCATATACCCATCATACATATCCTCCATCCCATAGTCGAGTGCCCATATACCCATCCTCCATCCAATAGTCCCATGCCCATATACCCATCATACATATTCTCCATCCCATAGTCCCATGCCCATATACCCATCATACATATTCTCCATCCCATAGTCGAGCGCCCATATACCCATCATACATCCTCCATCCCATAGTCGAGTGCCCATATACCCATCACACATCCTCCATCCCATAGTCCCGTGCCCATATACCCGTCATACATATCCTCCATCCCATAGTCCCCGTGCCCATATACTCGTCATACATATCCTCCATCCCACAGTCCCGTGCCCATATACCCGTCATACATATCCTCCATCCCATAGTCCCGTGCCCATATACTCGTCATACATATCCTCCATACCATAGTCCCGTGCCCATATACCCATCATGCATATCCTCCATCCCATAGTCCCGTGCCCATATACCCGTCATACATATCCTCCATCTCATAGTCCCGTGCCCATATACCCGTCATACATATCCTCCATCCCATAGTCCCATGTCCATATACCCATCATACATATTCTCCATCTCATAGTCCCATGCCCATATACCCATCATACATATCCTCCATCCCATAGTCGAGTGCCCATATACCCATCACATATCCTCCATCCCATAGTCCCATGCCCATATACCCATCATACATATCCTCCATCCCATAGTCCCGTGCCAATATACCCATCATACATCCTTCATCCCATAGTCGAGTGCCCATGTACCCATCATACATATTCTCCATCCCATAGTCCCATGCCCATATACCCATCATACATATCCTCCATCCCATAGTCCCATGCCCATATACCCATCATACATATTCTCCATCCCATAGTCCCGTGCCCATATACCCATCATACATATTCACCATCCCATAGTCGAGTGCCCATATACCCATCACACATCCTTCATCTCATAGTCCCGTGCCCATATACCCATCATACATATCCTCCATCCCATAGTCCCGTGCCCATATACCCATCATACATATCCGCTATCTCAGTCCCGTGCCCATATACCGTCATACATATCCTCCATCCCATAGTCCAGTGCCCATATACCCATCACACATCCTCCATCCCATAGTCCCGTGCCCATACACCCATCACACATCCTCCATCCCATAGTCCTGTGCCCATATACATATCCGCCATCCCATAGTCCCGTGCCCATATACCTGTCATACATATCCTCCATCCCATAGTCCAGTGCCCATATACCCATCACACATCCTCCATCCCATAGTCCCGTGCCCATATACCCATCACACATCCTCCATCTCATAGTCCCGTGCCCATATACATATCCGCCATCCCATAGTCCAGTGCTCATATACCCATCACACATCCCCCATCCCATAGTCCCGTTCCCATATACCCATCATACATATCCTCCATCCCATAGTCCGGTGCCCATATACCCATCACACATCCTCCATTCCATAGTCAACCATTATGACATCATAATGAGCGGCGGCAGGGCTTGCAACCTATGATGACATCAGCGTCGCCATGGCAACCATTGTGACATCATAATGAGGGGCGGGGCTTGATACGCACACACTGCTTCCCCAGTATGCAAATAGGGGCATTATGACATCATAATGAGGGGCGGGGATTGACGCGCACACACTTTTTCCCCCAGTATGTAGATAGGGGCAAAATTGTTTGGTGAATTGGAACGTGCGGGGTTAAAATTTCACCTCACAACATAGCTTAGGATGCTCTCGGGGTCCAGACGTGTGACTGTGCCAAATTTTGTGGCTGTAGCTGCGACAGTGCGGATGCCTATCCCGGACATACACACATACACACACACACACATACACACTTTGAGCTTTATATATTAGATATATATATACACACACACACACATTTTAAATTTCACCTAAAGCTTTAGGCTAGGAACAGATCAATATTATATTAGAGTCACCTTTCAGAGTCTTCATGGCAAGCCCCATCAGATTTAATTATTCAGCATATCCTGATTAACTCCACATACAGATGTGAACACAGTTGCCCAAAACAAAATGTCAGTTTTGGTCTTTCACTGAATAGTTTAGGGAGTATTTACACCAGCCCACTGTGGCCAATCAGGGTCTGTTTAATACCCTGTTTAGACAGGTCGACCACACTTTCATATGCAAAAAAATGACAACTGAATACAATTATACTGTGCGAATAGAACAGCATTCTGTTCAGTAGCACATTTCCAGGATGATGTGCTGCTGAGAATGGTTATTTTTATGCAAACTTATTTAAAAAAAAAAAGTTCACTTGACACACAATGATTTTTGCTTGTTCATGGGGTGTTTGGCTGGCTGTTCAGACAGTCCAGTCATCAGGAAATCAGTATTTGTATGAAAGTTCCTCCCCAATTATCGGCCAGTGTAAATGCACCCTTAGGGTCCTGTTTCACTTAGCGACGCACCAGCGATCCCGACATCGATACGACCTGGTAAGGATCGTTGGTGCGTCGCTAAATTTTCTCTAGTAAGCTGCCAAACAGGCAGATCTCTTCAGTGATGCAGCAACCATCCAGCAATCCTCGGCGGTTGTTGGTACCTTGTCACAAAGCAGATTTTCTGAATGATTCCAGCCTGCGTCCCTGAGTTCTGCGTCGCCAACGAGGTTGCTCGTCGGGTTAAACACAGCGATGCGCGCTTGCCAGCGGGACACAGACGATGAAAAAATGGCCCAGGACATTCGAGCATGGTCAGCGATATCCAGCGGGGGGGGGGGGGTCGGTCGCCGCTGTGTGTCACATGTAGCGAGATCGCTGTTGCGTCACAAAATCGGTGACGCTTCAGTGATCTCGCTATGTGAGACGGCAGCTTTAGAGTCCGAGCAATAATGACACAACTGTCTCGCGATGTCTCCTAATGGTAAATACCAGGGGACAAAGAACAATTGTTTTTGTTTGTTTACTTGAGTATTATTCATGTGCCGATCACTGCTAAACTATTCAAGCTGCTACTCTGCAAAAACTTGTAATGCACAATTACAGAAACGAGCGAAAAGATTCCAGACTAATCAATTTTGCTACAAATTTACCTCTGAAAATTTGATTCCAATGAATCAGAATGTTTTAACATTTCTTTTGCTCAAATCCAATAATTTGGTGGTCAACACTCAAGAAAGCTGTCTCACTGATGCTCAATCCTCTGATCGCTCCTCTTTGGGATTCTTCTGTGCCAGATCTTCCTGTGGGTGCTGCTGCTTTCACATACCCATGCAGTCACATGGTGGGAAATGTATAGTAATGACATGAGTTGTGCAACCCATGCCCATGTGCACTTAGCCAGGTGCGGTGCTTGCATAAAGACCCTGAACAGAAGGTCGGAGGACCAAGCAGTAGTGGGACAAGTATTGTGAGGGACAAAGAGAGGTAAGTATAAGACTTAATTGATTTTTAACCCCATCCCAAGGGATTTGATTCATACTGAATTTTTGTTGCGAATAGAATTTCCCTACCTGACAAAATTGAGAAAATTTGCCTGTATTGAATACTCTATTTAATAAAGATTTTAACAAGATGTATGATCAGAAAAAAATTATATGCAGGGATTCCCACAAGTGATCTGTAAAGGTACTGTCACACTTAGCGATGCACCAGCGATCCTGACCAGCGATTTGACGCGGTCCGGATCGCTGGTACATCGTTAAGTGGTCACTAGTGAGCTGCCACACAGGCAGATCTCACCAGCGACATCGCTGGGGATGGGGGTCGCTACTTACCTGTCAGACGTGGCGATCCTGACGCCCTCCCGCCCGCGTCCACGCGTCGCTCGTCGGCGCCACAGGAAGCCCAGCAGGAAGCTGATGACGAGAAATGGTCCAGGAAGTTCTCGCGCGATCAGCGATAATCAGCGGGTCGGAGGTAAGTATCAGACATAGCGATATCGCTAGCAATATCGCTGCTACGTCACAAAAATCAGTGACGTTATAGCGATATTGCTAGTGATATCGCTTAGTGTGACGGGGCCTTTAGTCTCCATTCATTAATTATAAAGTTCATCCACAGCCCGCTAGTTTGGAGATTATTAAGTGCTTAGCTAGATCACCTGGACATAGAGTAAGCACAGTAGTATTTCCTTTCTCCCTCCAGGTCAGCCATTCTTGTGTATGTCCCTCCCATAATCACATGGTGATTCATGGCTTATTGATTTAGGACCATAAGGTGGGAAGTACTGACCTGGGGGGTAGATCGAGAGAAAGGGGTCTCATTACACAGATATAAATAAGACAGGAACATTTTGTGCTTGATTTCCAAGTCTCCTAACCAAAATCTTAGGTTAATTTCCCTTTCTCCCCAACACTGAAATACACCGGAAGGGAAGCTAGTACAAGTTTTCACTTCCCAATTAAAGCAGTTTCAGTACCAAGAGATCTAAAACTTTGAACTTCAGGACAGATATATCATTATTATTCAGTTCTTCTACAATGCAAACTTAAACTAGAGAGTCATAAAATGTGCCAAATCCATCATAGGGGTTCATGCTGTTAAATAAGTCTGGTGTATACCATGTATCATAATTGAAATACTTTGTGGCAGAAATATATGCCACAATTTTGGTGCATTTTTTGGCACATTATGTCGCAATATTAGACAAGAGGCAGAAAGTGTCCAAAAAACGTAGTAAACAGCTTTATAAATTTTACCCTATGCATTTCAATTACTCATTTTCAAGATCCCTGCTTGCGGTCCTTGACTAGGAGCATTATAGTCTACACTCAATAACATTTCATTGCCTAAACTGGATACCATTATATTCATTTTTGATTGTGTGAGCAGGACTACATCGGCATGGATATCATCTTCCTGAATGTTCTCGTTCACGGGCAGGAAACAAATATACTGAAAATGGTGAGGAATTGAAACACAGTATATTAGAAAGTTGAAGGATGTCTCATTTATACTACGATAAGCATTAATCAGTGTACGTAAAAGCTAAAAATCCCTCCAAATAAGCCAGACTGGGCTATGCTCTCTGCCTCAATATGCTTCACAGCAGCCGCATGGCCCAACAGCCCACAGGACCCTTGGTAGCCAACAATACCATCTATTAATTATACCAATAAGCTAAAAGAATTTTTTTTTCCCCCGGACAAGATCATGTCGTACATTCAGTGATATTACAGCTAGCCTGTCTTTTATTGACTTTTTATATTCTTATTTGTTACTTGAATCATAAAACTCTTGCTACAGGAATGACTTTAAAAGCCACTTCTAGATACAACATTTAGGGGTCAGCATGTTAAAACACTATATAAGAATGCTTCTTGTAGTACTAAAACGATAAGCGATTTTTAAAAAAAATTAGATACATTTAGGGCTCTTTTTTACTCCAGTATACTGTGTTTTAAGTGATTTTTATAAGAACTGCAATAGATGTTCAATTCCTCAGTGGTGAATCTGACCACAATAATGGGACTGACTGATCCCAGCACAGAAAGCTTTCTCTTTGTAATAGAGTTTGGACCCGTCAATAATAATACAGAAATAAATAAGCTCCTAAGCGCCCCCTAATACTGGTTACAGAAAGCAAGAATTTTAACATTTTACTTCCAGACTCCGGCTGTAAATGCAAGGAATATGAGGAAAGTAATCAGTATAGAATGTTGGGAGTAAATATAGCATGGTGCTCAGGGGACAGGGGCATTACTACATGTGCCCATAGGTTTTCATTAGGGTATGGTTAGATTGGAGGTCTATCACCATATAAGATCTTTATAGGGAACCTGTCAGTGAGATCAACCCTTTTAAACTGCATATACAGTTGTGGTCAAAAGTATTGACACCCCTGCAATTCTATCAGATAATACTCAGTTTCTTCCTGAAAATGATTGCAAACACAAATTCTTTGGTATTATTATCTTCATTTAATTTGTCTTAAATGAAAAAACACAAAAGAGAATGAAGCAAAAAGCAAAACATTGATCATTTCACACAAAACTCCAAAAATGGGCCAGACGGTTGCACAACCTTTAGCCAAAATAACTGCGACCAACTGCTTCCGGTAACCATCAATGAGTTTCTTACAATGCTCTGCTGGAATTTTAGACCATTCTTCTTTGGCAAACTGCTCCAGGTCTCTGATATTTGAAGGGTGCCTTCTCCAAACTGCCATTTTTAGATCTCTCCACAGGTGTTCTATGGGATTCAGGTCTGGACTCATTGCTGGCCACCTTAGAAGTCTCCAGTGCTTTCTCTCAAACCATTTTCTAGTGCTTTTTGAAGTGTGTTTTGGGTCATTGTCCTGCTGGAAGACCCATGACCTCTGAGGGAGACCCAGCTTTCTCACACTGGGCCCTACATTATGCTGCAAAATTTGTTGCTAGTCTTCTGACTCCATAATGCCATGCACACGGTCAAGCAGTCCAGTGCCAGAGGCAGCAAAGCAACCCCAAAACATCAGGGAACCTTCGCAATGTTTGACTGTAGGGACCGTGTTCTTTTCTTTGAATGCCTCTTTTTTTCTCCTGTAAACTATATGTTGATGCCTTTGCCCAAAATGCTCTATTTTTGTCTCATCTGACCAGAGAACATTCTTCCAAAATGTTTTAGGCTTTTTCAGGTAAGTTTTGGCAATCTCCAGCCTGGCTTTTTTATGTCTCAGGGTAAGAAGTGGGGTCTTCCTGGGTCTCCTACCATACAGTCCCAATTGATTCAGACGCCGACGGATAGTACGGGTTGACACTGTTGTACCCTCGGACTGCAGGGCAGCGTGAACTTGTTTGGATGTTAGCGAAAGTTCTTTATCCAACATCCGCACAACCTTGCGTTGAAATCTCATGTCAATTTTTCTTTTCCGTCCACATCTAAGGAATTAAGGTTAGCCACAGTGCCATGGGCTTTAAACTTCTTGATGACACTGCGCACGGTAGACACAGAAACATTCAGGTCTTTGGAGATGGACTTGTAGCCTTGAGATTGCTCATGCTTCCTCACAATTTGGTTTCTCAAGTCCTCAGACAGTTCTTTGGTCTTCTTTCTTTTCTCCATGCTCAATGTGGTAAACACATGGACACAGGACAGAGGTTGAGTCAACTTTAATCCATGCCAACTGGCTGCACGTGTGATTTAGTTATTGCCAACACCTGTTAGGTGCCACAGGTAAGTTACAGGTGCTGTTAAATACACAAATTAGAGAAGCATCACATGATTTTTTGAACAGTGTCAATACTTTTGTCCACCCTCTTTTTTATGTTTGGTGTGGAATTATATCCAATTTGGCTTTAGGACAATTCTTTTTGTGTTTTTTCATTTAAGACAAATTAAATGAAGATAATACCAAAGAATTTGTGTTTGCAATCATTTTCAGGAAGAAACTGAGTATTATCTGACAGAATTGTAGGGGTGTCAATACTTTTGGGCCACAACTGTATAGGAATGTAGGTCATAGAAAGTTGAATAGAATTATATGTTGATATCTGTTATCTGATTAATTCACTTTTTTCTTACTATGTAAATGAGCTGTTAAGATCTATGGGCCAGACATCAGATCTCCTTGAGAATCTGCCTCCAGAGCTTATTTTACATGAACGGGGGAGTTACCAATGTGATACATGTAGATCAGGAGTGCAGACTGTCAGTCATTACATGTCTCACACTGGTAAGGCCCACCTTCATGGTAAGCCCCTCAACCAACATTTAAAATAATCTCTGAAGTCAGAACTTTAAGACCTTCATACACATTTTGACCCACCAATATCAGTGGGATCAGTGGACAGCCATCTTTACACCAACCAACCCACCAATACTCTAAATAGCTGATTATATCTCGAGTTACTTTCTTCTTGACATTATTGTTGAGCTGGAAGTGATTGCTGGTTTACCAAATGGTTTAATCCTAAGTGGTTGTCTCATCATCATTTTAAGGGAAGGAAGCCCTATATATTGTAAATGTATTATAAATAAATAAAAAAAAAGAATCAAATTAAGTCTTCACTCTTGAGTCCCAGTAATGACTATACAATTATCTTCATAATGACAGAGCTCCAGAACAATTCTCAAAGTACACGGCCCAAGTGAAGACAAGACAATATGGTGACGCACAAAGATCCAACACTGAAACAAGGCAAATATGCTAACAACTGTCAGTCTCCGGCTGGCAGCTCTCCTAGGTCTACCTGAGCTGTGACAGTAATCTTTTACATAGCACAAAAATGCTGCTTTTTTCAAGTCTGTAGGCAAGAAGTAAATAAAAAAGAATTGCAAATACACATTTTTTCTCTTCATTATGAATGGCACTGAGTCACTAACTTTATCTGATTGGGTTGGATCCCCCTCAGTACTTTGGAGTTGGGCCTCATGAAGAGGCGCTGAAAATTTGACACATTCATAATGCATTTCCCCAGGCCTCATATAGCAGCTTACCTGCAGGATAACAGACTATCAATTCTAAGTTACAGATTTGTCATTTCAGCTTTCACACATGTAAATTTAAGATGCTAAGCATTTTCTTTTCTACACCTACGCTAGTGCTAATTTGTTGCACTGTTAAGTATTCGTTGCTAGTCCCCGGAACAACACAAGTAATGCACCCCATAACCCCGTAATAATGCCCCCTTAAAACAAATAATGCTCTTTGTGTGCCCCTTTAGTTAGTATTAATGCCTAATTAAAGCCTTCCTTTGAAGTAATGATATTCCTTGAGTAAACATCTCCTAATCAGTGCAACCTATTCCAGACCGGGACAGGTGGTGCAATGCACTGCCGTCATTGCGTCACCTGCGTTGGGACACTAATGTACTATGGAGTAGCTAAGACCTGAATGATAAAAGAATTAACGACAGCAATGTCATTAACAAGACTACAATATTGTATTACAGAGAGAAAACTATTTATTTTGGTAGAAGAGGTCATATTAGTTATACATGGGGTCTCAACAAATTAACATCAATGTAATAAATCCTGTTCCCCAAATCATGTCACGTAAAGAAGGGTCCCGAAATGTCTATATACTGGTGTTGGCATTTTCAAAACCTGAACACAGATTGGTGACAAAGCTTAGATCAATAGGCGCCTTCCCTAAACACCAGAATGTCCAAGTTGAGGAGGATGTGTATAGGGCAGGGGTTGGGCATATGTGCTGCTGCTCAATACAACTCTGTTTTTATTTACCACCCAAACTTTATGGGACAGAAAATATTGAAACAGACATAACTAAAACCAATCTTTTTATGTATGGATATTATTTCTAATGTACATGAGCTCACCTTGCCTAAAAGTTCATTTCTCAAGGGCAGAAGTACTGTATATTTGGTGCACAGGTTGCAGTTACAACTCAGTCATGGAGACATGGTGGTAACATTAAGGCCCCTATAGACTTTAGATTAAAGATGGCTCCCTGGATTCAGCAAGAACAGCTAACCATCTTATCTACCCAACATTTTTTGACTCTCCCATGACAGAAGATGTTGGGGGACTTAAGTGTCAGACAGTTTAAATGCAAACACCATCCTTTCATTACTCCTGGGGCTAAAACGGCACCAGAGCTGTCTGTCCAAAGCCAAGAGCCAACATATATATTAGTGATATGTTGGCCAAACCAACCTACTGATATCAATGGATTCAACGATAGTCTAAAGTGTGGGGGAACCGGCGAACTGATAGTCATGGGGGTGATGTTGTGCAGGATGTCTGATTTAGGACTTCCGATTGTATTGTTCTCCCAGAGAAAAACATGTGGCTGATGTGTCAGGTGGCAGCTTTGTCATGAACACAGGAGCGCTCAGCTGAATGAGCTTTCCTTTGTATGGGAGTAAGCCAATATGACTGTTAGCCAAATGATCAATTTAAGCACTGTTCAGCCAATAGCCATCTAATGTGTATGGGGCCTTTATTTTTGTCCATTGAAAACACTTGCACCCTGGACTAAGCTGAGCAGTTTTGTGTAGTCGGGAGAGACAGCCATCGGCTGAAAGTGCATTCGGACAACAGCAACTTATGGTATATGGTAGCCACACAGACTGGCATTCGAAGCTATATATTTTCAATCTGTGGGTTCCTAAGAAAGCAAAAAACATGTTCTAAAAATGATGACTAAATAATTTTGAACCCTGCAATATCACTATAAACATCAATCTGGCCCAAAGCATTTTGTTACGTGCAGGCCATTCTTTTTTATTTTTCATTTACTGTTTGATCCATGGTAAACCCATGACAATTTGTTACAGCAGGCGGGGGCCTTGCTCTAGAAATGAACATATGTTGCTTGAATTTCTTTTGTATATTAGTAATAATCAGTCTTGTATTCGTTAATGCTCTGTTAGGTAAGTAATGCCATCCCCAGACATGACTAATAAGTATCCAACCTGTAAAATTACAGGAATCTATTAGAAATAATTTGAAAAATAAAAAAGCAGAACATAAGGTGAATTAAATCTAAAAATATATAAAGAAAAACATTGTGTACACTGTGCAAATAAAGGATTATAGTCTGGAGAGCTTTCAAAATAGCAGTTTCCCCTTTATAGATTACAATGTAATTTTCTAGGCAACTAATTTCACTAAAGAGGATAATGGCTTGAGCAAAAGGCTAATCAGCTGCCAATCATTGTTCTCAGAAGCACAAAATTTGAAATATGCATAGAATTTATAACAAGTCGGCTTGGGCACTGATGGTTTCATTGGCTTTTTACAGCTGGAAAGAAAACGCTAATTGGAAAAATGCTTAGGTTATTATTTACCACCTAAACCCTTCAGGTTTTTCCTCCAGTGATTTGTTTATAGATGTAATAATGCAGTAAGAATGTAAAAAAGAGAAGCCATTTACTGGAAAAGATCTACATCTAGAGCTGAAGATGGCAGACAAAAACACACAATGACTGTCGAAGTTGCAGTTTAAACTGGGCCCTGGTGACCAATTTTTCACTTTATACAAAATTCATGAACTCTGTGTACCATTTAAAGAATATGGTGCAAAAAAGTCAATGAGTAACAGGACAAAACAAGAAGAGAAAAAGATGAGAAAAAAAACACAAATGATGAATCGGGGCCAGAATGTCTATGCAAATATTCACTTTTTGTAAACTACAAGTTCAGATCCTTATGAGATAAAGCAGTGTGAGAAGAAATAATCATGTAGTCTTCCATGGTATCAACCAATTAGGCATTTTCTACCATATTTAAGATTTCAGCTGTGCTTTTCTTATACAGTCATAATAGCACTGTCATAACTGTGCATGAACCTCCTTTTATGTGCATGCCGCTAGTTTCAGATAGGGGTGGGACAGGTGTCATGAATTCTTTGGAAATCTGGGGGAACGGTTATTCAGGGCAACCATGCACTGCAGCTTCCTCAGGCACAAGATGGTTCCACTTGCCCACACAGACACAATTCATAGAGTCCTCATGAACAGATAAACAGTGTAGTTTAATATCACAGCACGTCCAGCGCAATTCAAGTCTCTCTTAAGCACAGGTTTCATAAACAGTACAGCTGCTTCTTAAAGTCACATTGACTAACAGCCTCTTTTGAACGCACAGTTCAGCACAGATCAAGAGTCTTTAGAAAGGCACAGTAGTACACAGCATTCCTTCAAGCACAGGGAGATGAAGAAGTGGGGGGTTGCTGAGGGAGATGATCCCTGTAACACAATTCCTTCCGGTCACTATCTTCCTGCTCCTGATAGACTTTTTCAACTAGCAGTACAGGGGTTATCCCAGCTTCACTCTTTAATGAAATTATGTGTGTCCCTATGTGAGGGATCTCACAGGGGAAGGGGGGGGTCGACTTCGCTCACCTCGGGGGGAGGAGAGAGAAGGACCTAGCAGGGATTGGCTCTCCAGCACCACCACTTGCCCCAGGTCAGTCAGGGAACTGCACCGAGGGCAAATAGTCGCCGGAAAGGCTTCCCTTATAGGTATGAGTTAGTGAGGTGCTCCCATTGAGGGGGGATATATATCACTAGTCTAGGCTGGGGATATATATATATAAACCTCCCGGCCGTCACTGCCAGAGTTTCTCACTAAAGCAATACGGTATTCTGCCACCAGTTCCTCATTTGAAATAAGCCCCATCTGACAACAGGTTTATATTGGGGCAGGAACCAACCCAGTAGCATATCATATAACCAGCCGAGCGTGCGGACGTGGAGATTCGTGCATCGAGATAAAAGAGCAGTCCAAGATTAATTTGATATTTAATCGCCTGAAAGGCGCACTAGAAATATGCAAGCATATATTTACAGAACAATATACAAGTATGCAGTCAGGGTTGTAGTACAAGGATAGGGTTTAGATAGGTTGCAATTACAGTGTTAAGTAGCATGTGACCACAGGGAGGCACTGATGGATCACAGGTCCAAATCTTAGTTACAGACTTTCCTGGCTCTGTTTGATAACGGGTCCTCCAGCCAGAAGAAAACTGAGCTCCAAGTGAGGAGCTGACCCTTATCTTATAATTCCCTAGTGCAGTGCTACCATTGACTGCCAGGCACGAGTGTATGGGGGAAGGAACGCCGATTCGGGTGATGTGCTCGGCTAGGCTCAGAGATATTGCATTCTGTTATTATAGGTAATTTTCCAGATTCAATACCTCATAGCCTTGCTGTGATTTGTTGAACGACGAGGCATATCCATATGTTTCAAGTCGGACAAAAGACTTCAGTTTTCCTGTAGCTTGCAGGGGATTTTGTACCTTTGTGTTATGCGTTTCAAATGATTTGTTCCTAGCTTTTTAATTACAGATCAACACTGCATGGCTTTTTATGGCCTTGGGGGATGTCACGGGACGGGGCACAGTTTAGGAGTGGAAGGAGATGTCCTGAACTTAAAATCCAAAATGGATTCTGCCTTGTCCCTCACACCCTATGATTCACTTGCCTGAACTTTTGTGAGAGACAGATCACACACTACTCATCCCATTGGCTGCTGCCAGACAAGTAAACAAGTTCCCCAAAATCCCACTGGGGCTCTGCTAACCACTCCCTGTCTACTGTAACTGTGTTAACCCCTCTAGTTGCTGGATGATTTTGAAGCAACAGCACTTAGCACTACTTATGCATATCACACTCCTACTGTACTAGTTATACACATGCAGAAGTTTTAATTGTTATATTAGATTTCATTTTAGGAATGAATATCTCACTACATGCAGATTGCAACAAAGCCTTTAAAGAAACGGTTTTCATCTACTTTCCTCCAGAAGTGCTGAGGTTCTCAGCCTCCCATATTCCTTGCTGCTGGTTCACTTAAGATTGTTAAAAAGTTCCAACCAGTGACATTATCATGCTTCTTGTCGAAATTGAGTGCTCTCCCAAGATACTAGCAGAGGTAACATTGCCTGTGCAGCATGGGGGAAGAGCAAGGACACTGAAGCTGGATTCGGCCACTTGTAGAGCGGCACTTGCAGGCTCTAAAGAATAGAGCCTGCAAGCAGCAACCAATCATAGGACAGGTAACTAACTACTCTTAGAATTCCAAGATGGTTGGTAATCTAGGCAAAAAGACGTACACAATAGAATTAAAAATTCCTTTGTTTTTAAGAATGAGAGGATTTTTATATATGGATTTCATAAGATTTATTTGTAAAACTAGATTTCCAAACATCTTTTTACACTTCAGATAGATAGAATATAAGCAGTTTCTTTATTCATATAGTCCTTGAGTTACATTACTTTGAATAATCGATTCTCCTCTACAGCGGTATTCTGCTGGCTCCTTGTTAGTTCTGACCTCTACTAGCTTAATTAAATCATGATGATTTGCATGATGCATGTACATGTAGTGATTATTTCAGATACTTGGCAGTAGACAATAGGGACTGAACAGTAGATATGAGGAACTATCCAGTAGACCATGAGTAAACTACTTTTTTCAGCGACATGCAACAAAAATTATGAAGGGTGTGTCTGACAACAACGTTGACAGATTTCCAGCAAAAACTTTTTAACTTGGGAATGCATTGTTTAACGTGAGCATGAAATAGAACTTCAAAACAAGTATATAAAAAAAAACCTGTAGATTATTTAACATCGCAGTTGGTTTAGACCGACAAAGTCCTTCAGAATTTGGATAAAAATGTTTCTATAGCGAAAAGACTGAGGTCGATCGTTAATTTTATTTGATGAAGGTGCTAAGAATCTAAGCATAAAAGCAAAAAAATAACTCCACAAACGCTAAGTAGAAATCTATAGCCAACAAAAATTTAAAAAGAATATACATTGGTAGATCATATGAAGAGTCTAAAATGGTGTTGGTCTCAAAAATACATATCAGACTTCAGCCTGTATCAAAAGCATTGGACACACCTGGGATTTGCATAGAAAAAGATAACTAAGATCTGCTGAGCAAAAAAAAAATCTAAGAAAACATAGGACAAATACAGAGAGCTCAAGCTGTTAACCACAGGGGTCCTTTTTGAATGGTACTAATTTACCATGGGGCAGTATGGATTTATGTCAATAGGCCATGAGCATAGTGGCATTGATGAGGAATCCTGGAAACTATAAGGGTGTGCACACGCTGCGGGTTCTGCTGCAGATCCGCAGCGGTTTCGGTAACATTATAATCATGGAAATAGAAATCTGCAGTGCACACTGTGTGGAATTTTCTGCGGTTTCTAAACTGCAGCATGTCAATTCTTTGTGCGGATTCCGCTGCGGTTCGACACCTGCTCCGTGGCAGATGTCAAACCGCAGGGGAAACCCGCAGGCTAAACCGCAGAAAATCTGCAGATAAACTGCAGGTATTTTGACCTTCGGTTTTAGCTGCGGATTTACACAAATCCGCGAGGAAAATTCCGCAGGAAAATCCACAGCGTGTGCACACACCCTAAGGGTATGTACACACAATCCATAAATGCTGTGGGTTGGATGCTGCATACTTGTGCAGCATCCAACCTGCAGCGTCCAGATGGTACAGCATAGTAGATGGGATTTCAAGAAATCTTATGTCCACTATAAACCCAGAGACACGTCCAGAAACAGACATGCAGTGCGTCTCTCCAGACTGCAGCATGTCTATTTATCTTGCAAAGATGCGAGCCTCATCAAGATAAATTTAACCTGTGCAATGTATTGGATGCGGTAAATCCACGTTTTAATGGACGCATGCGGATTCATCTGCGTCCAATAGCCGGAAGCGCTTTGTATGCAGCGGACTTGCAATGCTTCAAAAGCGCTGCCAATTCCTGATCATGTGCACCTACCCTCAGACGTTTCAATGCATTAAACCATAAAAATAACATAGATCAGCCCAGATTACATAGTTACTTGGTATATAGTTTTACTTGAATAATTGTAAATGCAAATTTATTCAAATATACCAAATCTACATTAAAGGCAAAGTTGTGTGGCCACACAACATATGATCTATAGAACAGATATAACATGCTATGTAAGGTAACTGCTATCATTTTCCTGTGTGTTGCTTCCTTTTGTTTTAAATCGTGGCTCTTATTGGTTTGTGTCAATCAAATTACATCACTTCTGGTCCATTGACCCCTATGGAATTGAGTCTCAATGGTCCTAAACATATCGAGACATTTTAGAAGAATTTGGTTAAAGAAATTCCTTGCAACTCCACCATGACAATGCATTTGTAAGCAAGCATCCTTTACCAAGGTTAAAAATATATAAAGTGCTCTCAGTGAGAGAAACAAAATAGGAATCTTGTGGGTATGGTACTGCAGTCCCGAAAGCTTGCTTTCTAACAACATTCACTATTATTTGTTAGCCATTAAAAGGTATCGTACCCACAAGATTCCTATTTTGTTTCTCTCACTGAAAGCACTTTATATATTTTTTTTCTACTGGCTAACACGGTACCAAACCACTTTTTTCGTTTTACCAAGGTTATAAATGGACAATCTGCTTTTAGACCCTTGGGCAGGAGTTAATTATGAGGTGCAATAAAGGATTGGACATTTTAAAATCCAACATGACCTATCCTTCTTTATGCCAATATCTGCAAACAATAAGTTATGTGGAGACTTCCTGCATTTCTATGTACAGTGGGGAAAAAAAAGTATTTAGTCAGCCACCATTCGTGCAAGTTCTCCAACTTAAAAAGATGAGAGAGGCCTGTAATTGATATCATAGGTAGACCACAACTATGAGAGTCAAAATGAGTAAACAAATCCAGAAGATCACCTTGTTTGATTTGATAAGATTTATTTTTCAAATTATGGTGGAAAATAAGTTTTTGTCTTAAGATAAGATTGGTGTGATGAAATCAACTGTGGGAGCAATAATAAAAAAATGGAAGACATACAAGATCAATTATAATCTCCCTCAATCTGGGGCTCCATGCAAGATCTCACCCCGTGGGGTCAAAATGATCACAGAACAGTGAGCAAAAATCCCAGAACCACAACAGTGGGACCCAACGAATTACCTGCTTAGAGCTGGGACCACTGTAACAAAGGCTACCATCAGTAACACACTACGCTGCCATGCACTCAGATCCTGCAGTGCCAGACGTGTCCCCCTACTTAAGCCAGTACATTGTCCAGGTCCGTCTGAAGTTTTTTTTTAGAGAGCATCCAGAAGAGTACTGGGAGAATGTCATATGGTCTGATGAAACCAAAGTAGAACTGTTTGGTAGAAACAAAACTCGTCGTATTTGGAGGAGACAGAATGCTGAGTTGCATCCAAAGAACACCATACCTATTGAGAAGCATGGGGGTGGCAGCATCATGCTTTGGGGCGGCTTCTCGGCTGTTTCTCTGCAAAGGGACCAGGACGACTGATCCGTGAACATGAAAGAATGAATGAGGCAATATATCTTGAGATTTTGAGTGCAAATTTCCTTCCATCAGAAAGGGCATTGAAGATGAAATGTGGATGGGTCTTTCAGCATGATAATGATCTCAAGCACACTACCAGGACAACAAAGTAGTGGCTTCATAAGGAGAATATGAAGGTCCTGGAGTGGCCTAGCCAGTCTCCAGATCTCAACCCCATAGAAAACCTTTGGAGGGATTTGAAAATCCGTGTTGTCCAGCGACAGACCAAAACGTCACTGCTCTAGAGGAGATCTGCATGGAGGAATGGGCCAACATACCGCCAACAGTGTGTGCCAACCTTGTGAAGGCTTACAGAAAACATTTGACCTCTGTCATTGCCAACAAAGGGTATATAAAAAATATTGAGATGAACTTTTGTTAATAATGACCAAATACTTATTTTCCACCATAATTTGCAAAATAAATCTTGCCAAATCAGACAAAGTGATTTTCTGGATTTGTTTTCTCATTTTGAGTTGTGGTCTACCTATGATGTCAATTACAGGCCTCTCTCATCTTTTTTAAGTGGGAGAACTTGCACAATTGGTGGCTAACTAAATACTTTTTTTCCCCACTGTATTTGCTCTTACCAAAATTTGCTTTTTTTATTAGTATAGCAAGCTTATCTGTCATATTAAAGATAAAAACTTCCCGAGTGTGGAGAGGCTCTATTTCAGGAAGAACACCGAAGAGATAATAATCTTTTATTTATATAGCACCAACATATTCCGCTGTGCTTTACAGTTTACACACAGTG
Source organism: Dendrobates tinctorius (assembly GCF_039654945.1). Taxonomy (NCBI): domain Eukaryota; kingdom Metazoa; phylum Chordata; class Amphibia; order Anura; family Dendrobatidae; genus Dendrobates; species Dendrobates tinctorius. The sequence continues at coordinate 11,165,651 of NW_027361870.1, forward strand.
TCATCACTGTCCCCAATGGGGCTCACAATCTAGATTACATATCAGTATCTTTGGAATGTGGGAGGAAACCGGAGTACCTGGAGGAAACCCACACAAACACGGTGAGAACATACAAACTCCTCAAGCAGATCCCACTGCTGCCACCAATGGTCAGGGAGAACACCGGAGAGATCACGCAGATGTCTTTCTGGATTTTACACTTTTTTTTCTCTACGACACTCTACTCAAACAATGGAGATGCAGTGGATGCACTTCAGAAAACAAATACATGAACTAGGAGATGCATTGATCAAAGGACTTCGTTATATCACTAGAGGGGAGACAAAATTAGGCTTTAAGGAACAGCCCTTATTTTTTACTTTATAGAAAAACTTCCAGCAACCTAATTGAAAAAAAATGGATTAAAACTTGATTAAATTTGCTCTAAAATTATAAAGAAAAAGAATACAATCTTAGAAACACTTCCCCTATGAATTTTGAACCATATAGACCATGATTAAGTGCCATACATGGCTCAAACCGCGTAGGACTAGTGTTATGTTTTGTTTTGTTTTCATGGCTCTCATAGATTTTGAGCAAATGTAACAGATTTCATATATACATCATTTTTCCCCCTATGCTGTTGCTGGAACTTTTCGTCCTACATGTGTTTGCTGTTAGTTGGGAAGCCTTTATCCGCAAGACTACTAATTACCTTGGATCCAGTGAGTTCATGTCTTTTGCTATGCCCCTTTTTTCTATGATTTTTCTTTATTTTTTTAAGCAGAACTAGAATGTGAAATAAAGTGTACAGCAAAGTGAATAAGGGAGTTTATGTACACGTCAAGGTAATCTTATATTTTTTTTAAACACTACTCATGTTGAAATTTTAAGAGACTCGTACTAGGAAAATGCAAAAAAAAATTGGCTAGACATCAGAAAATAAGTCTACATTAAGTCCCATCATTTTTTTTTTTATTACCTATGCCAGTCTCTAGAGCACATTGAAAGAATGTGCATTGGTTTTCTGTATGGAGTCTTAAGTTTGTCATTTTGCCTTCTCTCTAAAGGGAGGTAACAATTATACATGTACTATATACCAGCTTTTACTTGGTTGTTTGAATGGTTTATTATAGATTTTAATACATTTAGGCTCAAGGTTAACGTGACTTCTTTAGCGAGCGGAAGAGATTAAAAAATAAATTATCAGTCAAGGAACATTGTAACAAGCTCTAAAACCTGTTCTCTCACATAAATCAGAAGGCAAAAACTAAGGTAGTGGTTGCTCTAATTAAAAAAGTAAACACTTTGACTTTTTTCCTTTTTAATTGATATTAAAATGCGGTCCCATTACACAGAGCATGGCGGTTGCTTTGAGCCCTACTGCTGAGAATTAAATGCTTGATAAATGAGGACTGTGATAATTTGTGCTTAACTTGTTTCCCCTCAGTGATTAAACATCTGGCTGGATAATTTACACCTAAACCTCTATAGACAATGTACAATAGTCAACAATTGGAGCCCATGCTTCTGAGTTAATGTAAAAAGAATACTACAAATTGAGAAACTGTAAAAAAAAATTTTAAAAAAAGGTAGCACTTAACAGCCAATTTAATCTCAATGAAGACGAACTGATAAATGGCTGATAAATGTTTACGAAGTCAATGATGGTAACAATTTGAAGTTGGGTAGCTTGGGCATGGTGCATTTCACATGACCCGATCAGACCTCACAGGATGCTCAGTTCTGAGGACAAGAATCTTTAATTATTCTAATAAATAATGATTACGGTATTTTATGAAAAGCTTTTTCTGGGCAATTTTTTTAATTCCAAAATGACATTTTTAAAAAAAAAGCTGAGGTCTTATTGGAACAGAAGCTCACAACAAAGTAAAACCGCAAGAGAAATGAAAGGGTGAAAGTGATGGCAGTGCTCACCTGGTTTCACAAAATCTCTAAAATCCTTGGAATCATAACAACATTTGATTTAAAACCTTTTTAAGGGTATTTTTTTTTTCATCAGAAATTTACATTTTTAAAATAGTAGCTTTTGGGCTAACCAATGTAACAACCTGGGGTATAGTGGGTCCAAAATGACATACAACATGTTTTGAATCCCAAGGGCTTTTTTTCTAAAAGACATTATTCATAAGTAAGTTTGTTTTTAATTTTTTTTAATTTTTTTTAATTTTTTTAATTTTGTGGGGTATTCATATTTATCAAAATAAAATTAATCTGAAGACCTATGGTGATGTAGGCATCTCCGCACCTCTTCCTACCGCCCCACTCACTGAACAGTAACCTCTGCACATGCTAACTACACTCTCCCAAAGTAGAGAATGATATAGCAATGATTCTGGTCCTGTTTGATTACCCAGTGATGAAGGTGAGGAATGTTTGATTATCAGAAGCAGATGCTCTGCATGTTGTGAAACAGACCACTACTTGAAAAAAATGTAGGGTTTCTGATTGACAGACCCGTTTCTTGTACAGGGTGCAATGCAACAGTGTAAAATTTAAAAGCATATTACAAACACCAAACACATTTTGCTTCAGTGTTCAGGAAAATTAGCAATTAAAGTTTCGTTAATTAAGTTGGTTTTATATTTTATAATATTCTTTCACTAGATTCTTAGACTTAAACTGAGTATTTTCTCCAATTGCCGATGTTTCACTGGTTGTAAAACAGTTTTTCTGTTCCCCACCATTCCAAAGTTATTCCTCCTGGTGGTATGTGCCAGTTTGCAATTACCGAAACCACCACTTTGGAATGGACGGCACAAAAAGAAAAAAATATAAATTGCAAAATCAACAACTAGGGCACTGGGAGAGGGTACTTAGATTAAATTTAAAAAATCCAATCCAGTAAAAAGTCCTCTTTAAAGCCAAAGGAAAAGATAGCATTGTGATAGACTTTTCAATTTCTGCGCCAATTCTTTGGAATGCACTACCCAGGTTAATATGATTAATTCCCAATCCCCACAGTTTTAAGCATGTACTAAAAACGCATTTGTTCAGACTGACCTATCGCCTCAACGCATTAACCGAAATATCCCTGTGTGGCTCATTCAAAAATTTTTACCATAACCAGGTTCCTAGCATCATGTTCTCACATGCTTTATGCATTTAATAGCCCTCTGTGTCTGTACTGTTACATATTTAGACCGTTAACTGGTTCATGCAGCAACAAGAACACCCGATTCTTACACTATGGCTGGTCCAAATAATAAAAGCATTTGTTACCATCCACCTTTTATGTCTCTCCTTTTTCCTCATAGATTGTAAGCTTGCGAGCAGGGCCCCCATTCCTGTTGGTATCTGTTTTGATCTATGTGATTATTGATATGCTGTAATGTCTATCGTCTGTAGAAGTCTCCTCTATAATGTAAAGTGCTGCGGAATATGTTGGCGCTATAGAAATAAAATTATTATTTGTGTTCCATGAGATCAGGCAACTTCAATAAATTCTTTCATGATCCACAGGATTGATCTAATGTGGGCCTTGGCTCTAAATGTACAGTTTATGTATTCAATCATAATACATTTCTCCTCTTTACACTGCTTTATTTAACGCTGTGCAAAATCAGGATGGGGTTCCCAGATTTAGAGTAGACACAAAGAACATGTACATATAAATAGCCAGTAACAAATTCAATTGGCCGCATCTGTGTTTACCTCTACAAAATATTCCCCCAAAAATGGATCCATTTTTATAATTTAACCCTACAGTGCTGAAAACATTACAGAGGAAAATGTAATAATGTGAAAAGGAAAAACCAAGAAGGAACACTAGGGAAAAAAGGAAAGCATGCTTTGTACCTGTGCGTCTAATGTAACGAAATAAGCAACGGGAAAGCATTTTGCAGATTTGAAATTAGTTGTGAAAGCTTTCTGATTAGTTGATAATCAAATCTCTCTTTTAGTGGCGCAAAATCAGGTTTTCTCAAAACTACAATTTGTTTTCGAAGCAAATGCCACAGCTGCACTAAACACATAATGGATGAATTTGATCTAGCTGTGAGTAATTTGATTAAGGATGGACTGCTGTTTTAAAATATTAGATTTAGCTTCATTTACCTATGTTTGCACAGGTCACATTACCCAGAAGGATAACAAACTGGAGCTTGGACAAGAGGGTCTTTCATTAAACAATTTACCCCCTTTATAAACATGATCCTGAAGCGTAGAGTTGGCAATTACTTAGCACACAATCCGCTTTCGAAGCACTTGGATCCTAAAGATCCTGGCTATTGCCAGGTATGAACCATGTGTTCCTTTTATATGGTACTGGCAAGTTTTCAACATATGCTATTCACTGCTACAAGGACTGAAGCCTATCTGAAGAGAGATGAAATATAGCTGCAATGATGGAAACAGAGCCAATGATGGAAACAGAGCCAATCCACTCCAAAGCACACACCGACTCTCTTTTATGCCGGGAACTGATACAAGAAATAAGCAGTAAGAAAAAGTAATAATCAGCGTATGTAGCAAACCAGCAAAATAAATAAATAAATAAAATAATTGACCTTTTGTTTTAAAATCTGCTCAAAGTAGGCATTTTTGGGATAGTTCTAGGATCTCAACAACCATTTGCACTGGAGGTTTTAATATGAAAACAGCATAAAAGGCATTACTGTTGTGAAACTTGAATGGTTAACTTTCCAAAGATACAGTAACCTGTCCAAGAACACCTAAGTTTAGTCATAGCAATAGATAAAGTCTAGTACACCTATATCTGGACTGCTAATATGGTAGCAGTAGACTTTAAAGAAGCACTCCTCCTCCCATCAAAGTTTTTATCCTCTTAATATACTGCAATCATATTATATATCCCTGTGTACTTACAATTGCTTATTTTGCCTTTCTACCCAGTTAATTTGTCTCTTTTCTCTGCTCTATGCAGAAACAGGAAGTCTCTTGTCCCTGCATAAACCATCCTCTTCTTCAACTTTTGACCAAGCTGCTCTGCTTCTCCCCCCTGCCAGGGACTTTTGCAATGACTGACGAGTCAAAGGGAAAAAATTACTTTTTGCTTCTATGTAGAGTTTATAAGGATTCAGCTTGTCAGTTTGAAATCATATGATGTCATAGACCTAATGGAAGAGAGAAGAATTAACTGGGTAGAAGGGCAAAATGAGCAAGTGTAAGTACACAGTACTATATTATATGTTGATTGTAATATATTAAGAGGATACGAATTTTGATGGGAGGAGGAGTGCTTCTTTGATACTGGAGTGTGGTCTTAAAAAAAAAAAAAAAAAAAGCAAAAAACCCCCCAGAAATTACAGCGCCATTTATTCCATGGCAATTTACATATTATCATTATTATTATAGTGCCATTTCTGTCAGATTCCTCCAAAGATTTGATTACAAGTTGAGAATTGTTGGAGTGATCAATGGAAACATATCTAAAAGGCCCCCCATGCACACTAGACTAAAGTCAGGAGGTTCATCCTGCAGTCTAATATGTATGGAGGGCTTTCAACTCTCCTCTGACAGATACCTGGGAAGCAAAGGATCTGGACTGAAGAATTTCATTGGACAGTTTTTTTTATTCTACCTAGAGATAAGCAACCTCTCCAATACAGAACACAGGAGTGATCTGCTGATATGTGTATTCTGTATATGGGGGAGTTGGAAGATATAGCTTTCTATTAAACAATTGTTCAGTTGATGCCACCTAAGGTGTATGGGGGGTTTGAAACTCGGCTTACATGGTGTTCCCTTCGTAGATTGACATGCTTTGGAAATATTAGATAACATTTTTAACTATGGTAATAAAAATTATTATAAATCATTAACAGTTAGGCTGCATTTATGTGGCGCCCCCAGGACTCGGAACTGGAATTAAGGGGAGGAGCGCTCTCTGAGGGCTAGGAGGAAGGAGTGGTCAGTTAGTGTCAGGAGGGTGAAGTGTGCAGACGTGGAAGAGAAGCGTGGAGATTGAGCAGAGAGGAAAGGCTCATCTCCAGTGAGAGCACATGAACTGGAGCCTGGTCTCCACGGTTATATGGATACTAATGATCCTGCAACAGACACCAGAGGAGTAGGAGGCTGTAAATGCCCTACCCCCATCAAAGACTCGGAGGCACAACAGCACAGAGTGAGCCAAGAGAGGAATAGCGGCTACAGCTGTCTGCCATACGAGGAGTGAGAGTAGAAGAGAATTGAGAGGAACTTCAGTGTAACTCAGTACTAGGAGTACTTCACTCAAATAAGCGCTAGGAAGGAGACTGCACAGCCCATCTGCTGAGAGAGAATCCCTGAGTTGCTTCCAGGCTAGCCTGCTCCAGTATCATCTGTAATCAGGACCCTGGACTGCATTTGTCACGTAAAAGTACAGAAACTGCACCCCACTGTGTCTTGTCTGCTTCCTACCTTTCCGGCACCGCTACATCCCCGTGCCAATCACATCTACACTACCCTGGGACTACAGCTTCACCTCTGGGGAGATTTTACCTCTTTGCTGCACCATACCATCAGTCCCAGCGGATCTGCATGCAGCGTCGGCCTGACATCTCACTTGCCGAACACCACAGGTGGCGTCACGAACTATTCATTTACATTCCATCATTTCCAATCCCCCCTTTTTACATTGGGCGCCCAGGGCCACGGACCGGGTCACTGCTGCTGTGACACATCCCGCTGACACTGGCCCGGGACCGAGTACCCCACAGCCCTGGCAGGGCGACCCATTTACACAAGATAATCATGAACGAATGTTAAAACACTTGTTTCAGGATAATCTTGGCATGCAAACAGGCGATGGCCTGATTAACAAGCAAAATGCTCATTCATAGCATGAAATGATCTTTTGTGCAGTGAAAAAGATAATCATTCTCAGCAATGCATCATCCCATGTAAACTTGACTTGCAATGAAGAGAACCATGTTAGGCCATGTGCACTAAGCGATCTAGGATAGATTGCTCATTACGGATCATTTTCTTTAAATGCCTCTTTATATGGGCAAACCAAATGACAGTTAACCAATCGACAGTTGTGTCATGCCGCCAGACTGTTCATGTAAGACCCTTATCCACATTTATTACATTGATATTATTGGATATACTTTTGGCTGGTTGCATGGATCAACTATCTGAATTGTATGAGAAGGTGCCAGACACCGATCCCTCACAAGTCACATCTTCTCAGCAAAAATGATTATTTAGTTCTGGTCCTTTTAGGAAGACTTTTTAACAGGCTCCTTATCATCCGAAGCAGGATGATTACAATAACAGGTAACAGACTATAGGCATCTGATATCACCTATTGTAATTGGTGGTTACTGTGTTATCACAGTTGCTCTTTAACCCCCTACCTACACGCTTTGTGCACGCTCATTAGATGCTAATAATACAAAAGATTGGGTCAGAGTCTATTGTTCATTGTGGCTAATGCACATGTATTTCAGTGGAATAAGCTGTCAGCCAGCCTCCTTCATACAAAGCACTGACATAATACGCCCAACACAAATTATTTTCTGTGCTGTGGACAAGCTGCAAGTGTTGCTGGCAGTAATCAGAACAACACTAATATTTGAATAGTGACACCCTTAATAAAACAAGTTGTATATTACTTTATTGGGAACACATCCAGACATTTTTGTAACTGTATAAACGTTAAGTATAGTGAGAAGATAATTTTACAAGGTCTCCAGGTTTTAATTTTCATACTGGCAACTCGCACGAACGTTAAGCACCACCGTACTCCCTGCGGTTACCGTTCTGTTCTCCCCAGTCACGGGATGTCTCTTAGCTGCCGCTTGTATCACTTCCAATACTGCTGTATCCTCCTGCTGCTAATAAGTCTCCACCTGGCAACTGGCAAGTGCGGCCACTTTCTGCAGGCATTTAACTCATTGTATCCTACAAAGGTGAGATTCTCTGGCCTATTTATAAGCAGCAAGGGTGTTATTACGCAGCTCCTCCCACCACTCCTCCTCTGATCTACTGTAGGTGCTAGTTAAATTCTTGTCTAGATTTCTGCAAGGTGCTTTGCCATATTGGCTCTCCTATTGTTTTACTCTGTTTGCATACTCATTTAACCTCTCTGCTTTTGACCTCTGCTATGTATATTGAACCTGTGCAGCCTGCCATGCCGTTGAATTGTCGAACCACGTCTTAGCCTCCATCCACCTCTACATCGTACCCATTTCTCTGACCCTCTGGTCAGCTGCAGACCCGGCAACTGCCCTGAAGCGGTACCTGGTTTCTGCCAGCGGCCAAGCCTATCCTCAGAGGCTCTAGTGAATACCTGACAATCACTTAGGTACTACCTTCCAGGGTAAGCCCAGCCTGTGGTAGTGGGTCCACACCTACCAGTGTTACATTAATGCTACACAAACTTTTGCAAGTTGACCATTGTCAAACTCTGTACATATTTTCTGAAGAACATCCAGAGAAGAAAAGATGTTTGTACACAAAGCTTTACAGCAAACTGTTTCTGTAGCTTTGAGACATCAGTGAAGAATGCTGAGCAGAAACATAGATATTGATCATTTTAGTGTCCATTTGCATGAGGAAGTAGCCAAAACTTGAAGGCTGGAGATCAGGTAACCCAATATTCCAAATAAGTGAAGGACCTGGATGTGGCACACTCACATCTCAGATATTATAGCTCATGTGAATATGTTAGAAATGTCCGAGTTAAAAAAATATATCTTTGTACCACTGGGTCCAAAAGCCACCCATAACACAGCTAATTTTGTCAGGGAAAGCCACCATCAGATGACTGGTTCTCCATAAAGCTGTGTCTTCCAGAGCAGGAGCCACTTACGCAAGCAGTTCTTGATGGTTTTGCAGAAGGGAATACTAACGGGGCACCCACTCTTTGGTGTCCATATGAACTAATACAGAGCATCAACATGAGAACCTCTATCTATTAATAACATCAATATTTTTTGCTACAAAAAAAAATCTCAGTGATATGAAATTTTCAGCTCATAAAATAAGATGATGCAAAAGCAATAGTTAAAAAGACAGGGCTAGGGGTAAATATGTTAAAAGAATGCAAATAATGAGTTGTCAATGTTTTGGTGAGATATAAGCATATATAACATGAAATACAGATTATTCTCTTCTTACTTGGAGGCAATTGGACAGAGTCAAACCTCTCAAAATATCACTCAATTAAACAAAATGGTAAAATACCCAATATGAAATGGCAGAGGTGCAAACATAAGAGTGCTCAGGCGCCAATGTCTCGAGCAGTTACTGCAAATCAATGAGACCATGGGAATATAAGTACCCAAATGACACATTTAATAACTTGTAAAATGATGTAACCAACTTCTCAAGAATTATGTGAAAATGAGTACATCATTATGCTTCACTGTGCTGAAATTCAATGTGATGAACATGAAAAGAAGAACTAGGCTTTGAAGTCTATACACAGCTTTGCCGAACAGTGAAATAATTAAAAATGTTAAAAATAGCAATATCCATGGTTAAGCTTCTGTGGGTAAAATAATACAGTAAAGAAGAAATTATTTATATTTAAACAAGTAAGAGTCATAAAACTGCCATTTAGAGAAAAATGTAAATTTGAGTAATTTTTTTTTTGCTTTAAAATATGGAACTGTGAAAATATACACAGGTATAAGGAAGGGAACTATTATATAGGCAGTATTAATATTTCACTAGTTCTCTAATTTAGTGACAGGCACTGCCATTCTGATGAAATCTTTTGTTGACACCCACAGGTTTTTCTAAATTAAATGCATCATATAAAGTTACAAAATAATGATTATACATATAGTCCATGGTCCAGTATTGATGCATAAATCCCCTACCCTCTTCTAAAGAAGAAAAGTTATACTAATTTTAATATTATAGGTGGGTTCACATAACGTGGCCATGGTCTCTACAGACTCTGCCAGGAAAGTATTATTTTTTTTTTTTATCCCTGCCCCTTATCAATCAAGGAATTGAAGAATTCAGCAGCTTATTGGGCAAGCCACCAGTCGTGCTTGGAGCAGCGTCTATGAAACTGGTGGCACTGTTAAAATGCAAAGCATTATAAATTGCACTGTAGTTAATACCAATTTATATAAATTTTATCATGTAGGCAAATCTTGATATGAATTATTATTGAAAAACTGTATTCCATTACATTTCATGCTGCTCTCACTTTATATTCCTCAATCATTGCCGGCGTTTCACCTTAACACTAAACCTATAAAATATACAAATGGGTTTCTACGATCATCAGATGGAGCATAGGAAAAATAAAAACAAAAGAACAGCTTACTAACAAGCCAAGCTAAAATACGATTCCCGCCAGAGCGTCTTAAGCAGAGTTTCTCACAAAGATTTACCGGCTTTGGAAAGATATTTCTAATGCATAAGAATTATTCACTAGTCTGATGCTCTAAATCACATCTATGTAAAATATCCACTAAGATTCTGGGAGCGCAGAACGCAAATACATCACAAAAAACCTGCAGTTACAATAATTTACAGCAGTTTTCCAAGAAATAAAATAGATTTTGCTAATTACTTCTCCCCTATCATAAATATATAATAAGTGATATAAACACTTGATTTTTTTATCGCAGCATTAACAATGTCACTCTGCTATCAAAGGTTAAGCAATTATAATCATATGAGCGACTGAGTGAAAAAAATAATTACCCATAATAGGCGTATGAAAAAAATATAATTTACATTATATGTGTGTGCAAAAATATATCCGATTTAACCCCATTCCACTCTATGCTATAAATGTATGGCACAGCCATGGTGCAGGCTCAGGAGTTGTGCCCATCCTACCACCTGAAGGAGCTGACTAGGACAAAGGGCTTTTTCACACATCCTGATATTTCCGGTACCAGAAAAAAAACAGTACCGGAGCCATCAGTGTCCATGTGTACATGTGGGTAATACTTCTGGCATACGTGTAGCAACTGTGTGCCATCCACGTGCCACATCATTACCACACGTACCAGTGCCTGGGAAGCAGCGGTACTGTTAGAGCTGTTCCTTGGCACCAGGTACTGAAGGCAGCTCTCATCATTTTCCCCTGCTTGCGCTGCGATCAGCATTAGCAAAGGAGAATGTTGAGAGTTGTATTAAACTAACAACAGCGAGAGCAGGCGGTGGCTGATGGAAGTATTCATCAGCCGTCACCTGCACTATAAATAAAAAAAAGGTGTGGGTTTGTCTATATTTTTGCTAGCCAGCCAGGCAAAACTGACAGCTGTGGGCTGCAACCATCAGCTGTCAGCTTTAGCAAGGCTGGTTATCAGGAAATAAATAAATCTTTAAAAAAGAACAACTGGTAACTTTTTAGACAGGTCAATGAAGCTCTTTTAGACCCATACTTCCTGTCCTTTCAGGAAACATCTTAAGCAAGGTTTTGTATTATCAGAGGGAGGACTACAGTGACAGGTAGCATTTCTATCCATAGCTGCAGACACAAGATTCACCATTTACAATAAGTGATTCCCTACTTACTTGCCTTCCCTACTTTACTTGCACAGGCTCAATATATCCTTTAATATAAGATGGCGCAGAACGCAATAGATTGTGGCTAATGCTGTTTCCTGAAACCACAGGAAATTAGAGTCTAAAAAAATTCAAGTGGCCAGTGAAAAAACTGCACAATTTTCATTTTTTATAGATTGTGCTAGGTAAAAAAAACAAAAACACATTGCCAAAAACCGTATTTAATTTATAGATAATGTTCTGATTAAGACTTCCTTCTAAGATGATCCAAAGAAAAAGTGCCTCTGTGTAAGGGCACTAAAAGGGCAATAGAAGACAGATGAAGGATTTTCTGGAGAACAATGGAAGATGCTCTTGGACTAAAGGGGGTTTTACACATAGCGATATCGCTAGCAATATCGCTACAACGTCACCGATTTTGTGACGTTATAGCGATATTGCTAGCGATATCGCTTTGTGTGATACTTACCTCCGACCGGCTCCCCCGCTTGTCTGTCGCTGATAGCGCGAGATCGGCCGGCTCCATTTCTCGTCGGGCGCTTCCTGCTGGGCTTCCTGTGGCGCTGACGAGCGACGTGTGGAGGCGGGCGGGAGGACGTCCGGATCGCCGCGTCTGAAAGGTAAGTATAGTCCGCTGTATTGCCGCTGCATCGCTGTGAGATCTGCCTGTGTGGCAGCTCACTAGCGACCATTTAGCGATGCACCAGCAATCCTGACCGGGTTGTATCGTGGTCGAGATCGCTGGTGCATCGCTAAATGTAAAAGGGCCTTAAGACACCACTCTCTACAATTCAGAAGTTGAAAATCAACCAACTCGTACACTGTTTTAGGACACGTGACCCTCTGATCTCTCTGTACACCCCTGACCTCATGCAACCTGACAAACAGACTTAAACATTCTGCAATTAGTGCCAGCACAGTTCTCAGACTATTTTACTATGATTTATGTATAAACTAGAGAAACAAAGAGCAATTAGGCAAAGAAACAGGAATGTGGCTCTATTATAATGCTCATTGAGGCTTATTACTGTCCTTATTTAATGATGAATACAACCCTGATGATCACTGAACAGAATTACATGATAATTATCTTGCTTAATTTTAATAAGTGTCACGTATATAGTATACAGAATAAGAACAGATGCTTCTACCTGCAAGAGAAGAGAAGTGACACCATGTTATTCTCATAGTATTAAAAGTAATACAAATAGATATAAAAATAAAATTAAGATCTACAATAGAGATTTGAAAAATGTGCCTGAAAACTCTGTCATCCACCAAGTGATGAACTGGACCCACAACTCATCTAAATTGACATAATTTATTCAATTAGGGTTCCAATGTACCAAAGCAAATATGTCAAAATCTACAGCACAGCACAAATATAACAGCACCTTTGCGCTTGTAATAAAACTTAATTATTTAAGCTCAAGGAGTTATGAAGTGCACAAGGGGATCAAATCAGTGTCATTTACTGTGGTTACACCAACTGAAATACCCAACTCATCATAAGGTACTGTTACATTTCATATCTAAACTTTATACCACTCGATAATGAAAAGCAACTTAAGAATCTTGCAATAACGTAAAGTCTAATTTATAATGCTATAAGGAACATATCCAAGAGGTAAGGTAAACTATTACCTATGGCAATGAAATGTCAAGGGAAAAAGCTTGCTCTAGGCTCCTTGGTTTTGGAGAACTGCATTTTAGCGACAGTCACTGAACACTTTTCAGATAAAAATTTAACAGTGACTGGGGGTGACTCTCTCCCAGGAGCAGTATGGTGGCTCAGGAGTTAGCACTGTGGTCTTGCTGGGGTCCTGGGTTCAAATCCCACCAAGGACAACATCTGCTAGGAGTTTGTATGTTCTCCCTGCGTTTTCGTGGGTTTCCTCCGGGTTCTCAAGTTTCCTCCCACCTTTCAAAGACATGCAGATATGGAATTTAGATTGGGATCCCCATTGGGGACAGCAATGATGATGTACGTGAAGCGCTGGGGAATATGATGGCACTATATATAAGTCTTTTTTAATTAGATCTGGATCTGCCCATTAAATTTAATAATAATAATACATTTTATTTATATAGCGCCAACATATTCCGCAGCACTTTACAATTAAGCGGGGACATGTACAGACAAATTCAATACGAGTTAAGACAATTTAAACAGTGACATTAGGAGTGAGGTCCCTGCTTGCAAGCTTACAATCTACAAGGAAATGGGGGGAGGGACACAGTAGGTGAAAAGTGCTTGTTATCTCAGGTCTGGCAATTATAATAAATAGGGATTTTCATATAAAGTTGCATGATCCGGTCATCAGCCCGTGTGTTTAAGTGCAATAGTCAAGTATCAAGTGCAGTTATCGTGTGCATGGAGGGTGTGGAGACAGATGAATAGTAGGGTGCAGATTCAGAATAATATTTGGAAGGAGGGAACAGGGCAAAGTTAGTTTACTGAGTAGTTGATGTGGTAGGCTTGTTTGAAGAGATGGGTTTTCAAAGGGCGCTTGAATAGGTCGGGGCTAGGTATCAGTTTGATCGTCGGGGAAGAGCATTCCAGAGAGCTGGTGCAGCACGAGAGAAGTCTTGGAGACGGAGGAGCGAGGTTCGGATTACGGGGGATGTTAGTCTTAGGTCATTTGTAGAACGGAGGGCACGTGTAGGGCGATAGACAGAAATGAGAGAGGAAATATAAGGCGGTGCAGAACTGTGGAGAGCTTTGTGGGTGAGAGAGATGAGTTTATACTGGACCCTGTAGCGCATAGGTAGCCAGTGTAATGACTGGCACAAGATAGAGGCATCGGTGAAGCGGCTGGACAGAAATATGACCCTGGCTGCTGCATTCAAGATGGATTGGAGAGGAGAAAGTTTGGGAAGAGGGAGACCGATCAGAAGAGAGTTGTAGTAGTCCAGACGAGAATGAATAAGAGCGACAATAAGAGTCTTAGTAGTTTCAAAGATGAGAAAAGGTCGGATTCTGGAGATGTTTTTACGTTGCAGGTGACAAGAGCGAGTGAGTGATCGGATATAGGGAGTAAAGGAAAGTTCGGTGTCGAATATGACCCCAAGACAGCGGGCATGCTGCTTGGGAGTTATAGTTGAACCCTCCAGGGTTATTTTGATGTTAGGTAGAGTGTGGTTAGTAGTGGGGAGAAACACAAGAAGTTTAGTTTTGGAGAGATTTAGTTTCATATAGAGGGAGGACATGATGTTAGAGACAGCTGACCGACAATCCTTGGTATTTTGTATAGAGGCCTATGCCCAGGAGAAGCAAGGCAAACTGTGGATTTTCTACTTCAACATCATAATTATAGACAACAGTTCAACAATAAATAGAAAGTCATCTCACCCAACATGAAACTGTAGAATCATAGAATCGTAGAGTTGGAAGGGACCTCCTGGGCCATCTGGTCCAACCCCCTGCTCAAAGCAGGATTCGCTAAATCATCCCAGTCAGATGTCTGTCCAGCCTCTGTTTGAAGACTTCCATTGAAGGAGAACTCACCACTTCTCATGGCAGCTTATTCCACTCATTGATCACTCTGTCAAAAAGTTTTTTCTAATATCTAATCTGTGTCTCCTCCCATTCAGTTTCATCCCATTGCTTCTAGTCTTTCCTTGTGCAAATGAGAATAAAGTTGATCCTTCTACAATGTGACAGCCCTTTAGATATTTGTAGACAGCTATTAAGTCTCCTCTCAGTCTTCTCTTTTGCAAACTAAACAATCCCAAATCCTGCAACCTTTCCTCATAAGACAGGGTTTGCAGACCGGTCACCATTCTGGTTGCTCTTTTCTGAACTTGCTCCAGTTTGTTGATGTCTTTTTTAAAATGTGGTGCCCAAAACTGGACACAATATTCCAGATGAGGTCTGACCAAAGAGGAGTAGAGGGAAATAATGACTTCAAGAAAGTTTGTAGTGCCACAAGGTATAATGTCACAGTAAAATAGGTGAATGTGTTTCATACAGTCTTTAGTCATTGCAATAACTACTTAGGATATGTTCACATGTTGCGTTTTTGCAGTTTTTTATGCAAATTAAAAGCTGGTTTTTACAGAACCAAAAACAAGTACGAGTTTTCAAAAAAACTCATGCAAACACACAGTTTTTTTTCTTAACTGAATTGGAAAATTGTTGCTTTTTGAAAACTACAGCATGTCAATTCTTAAACCATTTTTACTGAATTTTTTCACCCATAGAAAACATGGGTAAGTGCAAAAAAAAAAAACAGCAAAAATGCAGCAAAATATTTTTTTTTTTTAGTGAAAGAATATCTCCGACCGGCTCCCCCGCTGTCTGTCGCTGATCGCGCGAGATTGTCCAGTTCCATTTCTCGACGGGCGCTTCCTGCTGGGCTTCCTGCTGGTGCCGACGAGCGACGCATGCGGAAGGACATCAGGATCGCAGCATCTGAAAGGTAAGTAACGACCGCTGCTGCGTCGCTACATCTCTGTGAGATCTGCCTGTGTGACAGCTCACTAGCGACCATTTAACGATGCACCAGCAATCCTGACCGGGTTGTATCGTTGTCGGGATCACTGGTGCATCACTAAATGTAAAGGGGCCTTTAAACTAAATAATACCTGACCATTTCAGTGAGTGAAAATAAAGAACGACCAACCAATGTTGGAAATTGAACAATACCCGACCAACTCAATGGCCCAATCATACCAATGTGTGAATGTAACCCTTGGTTGGTGCTTATCTATTCACATGTCCCATTCCATGGGCCTTAACAAAGGTCTGTGACCACAGGATGGGAGCGAGAATACCTCCTCTCTTGCTTGCATACATCTGCAGCGCTTCTTATGATTAGCAGGTCAATGCCATAGCTGCAGTGTGGACACATATGTGACAGTACACCAGTCTGGCTAATCAAAAGATACTACCAGTTAAGAAGTGGTACTTCCACACAAGGGCCAGGTTCCACAGACCATTCTTGTGGCCAGTGGAATGGGACATGTGAATCGATTTGCACCAACTCTAGTATATTCTAAATAGCAGTTTAAAATGTATTTACTCAATGGTCACAGAAACCTTAGAGTGATAAAAGTGACATTGAATTTGTTTGTAGGCTACAGTAATCAGTCATGGCAGCCTGCCCTTGTGGATATTGACAGATGATGCATGTCCATCTTATCGTAAGTGGCCATGATTATGGCCCATTTCTTGAAATTGAGATATATATATATATATATATATATATGCATCAATTTCAATAACACTGCATATCACACCACCTTCCCAGTGTCCTAAGCAAATTCTCTGTTTAGTATTCAAGATGTACAGTAATTCCTCAATATAACATTATTGGATGGGGCTTACCAACAAAGGTCCACTTTCTGACCAATTTAAAGGATTATTTTAAGCATGTCAAGTTATCACCGATCTGAAAATGCCGCTATGAAATCCTTTTTCAGAATTGAGGAGTGGTTGTGCATGCGTATCTTCACTCCATCCATTCTCCATGGATCTGCTGAAGATTTTCTATCTCCATCAGACCCATAAACAATGAATAAAGTGGTTCCACACATATCAGGCCAAAGGTTTCACTTGTCCCCATGACTTTCATTGCTTCATTCTTTGGATCCATTGGGTTCCAATGATTGGTCCCCCGACGATCAGTAAGTTGTCACCTATCTTGTGAATATGTGATTACTTGACAAATTGGGAATAACCCTTGAAGGATTTATGTACTCTACAGACTCTACAGCACAGAGCCTTGTATTGCAGTACATCGAGGGAATCCACAGCTTTTTTTCTAGGAAGAGGAGTGCTTAAATCTCATGTAATGAGCCTAGGTTCTAAATTATATTGCTTAAAATTAGGGAATGTTTACTTATTTTAATAAATTATAAAAAAAAAAATCAAACATTAAAATCTTATTTAGGGCTGATTACATCTCTATGCTTTTTTGGAGGGGAAATATCTACCATGTCTTCCACACTGCCAGATTATAAACTTAACTCGCTTACCTTCACCCTGAAAAATATGGCCACCAAAAAATGGTACAAATCCCATGAGTGAATCAGAATTTCCATGATCAAATCATGAAAAGCTTCATCTCTTAAGTATAAACTGTGAAACAAAGGTCTATAGAAAATGTTCCTGCCATCTTCAAATCCGACACCTAAATGGAGTAAAGGGAAACCTTGCGATACGTAACATTCCAGTAGATTTGTTCTGTGTTTACTAAATTAAAACATTCAACATTCTTGACTTTGACCAATTACAGATCAGTGAAGACCCTCTATTAGTCACAGTATTAAACGCAAAACTATCAGAGGGGCATTTGTTTATCCAGCCTGAGGAAAGAAATGTTGGTGATTTACCGTGGAGACATAAAGTGTCAAGATCTGGATTCCTTCTGGACATCTTACCCCTATAATGAATCTTCTAACAGAAAGCAAATGGTGTCCCCACGGGTCTCGTTTCAAAGAAAACACAGAAAGCAATAAACCGTTGTATCAAATGGCTACTGTAACTAAATGGTGTCTGTCCCAGTACTTGACCCTGTTTTTCGGCTGTTGCTTTCTGACAGATCTCCCATAAAGTTTTACTGGCATGTAAAGGTTTATACATAAGCACTGAAAGATCATAAATGAATATAAACAACACACCGCGAGTATTAAACTATGGCGACATTTAAAGATGCAATAGAAAGTTAATAAAACCATCAAATACGGCAATCCCCGGTCCTTCTGTGGGATCAATTCCGTAATACTGTGCGTTATATGTATGACTGGTGACATTTTTCTGCTGGTTTATCTTTTTTGTCTTATAGTTATTCCTCACCTGGGCAGTTTACGCCTTTTTGTGCAGTTTATACATTTTTAAGTCTGTTCTGTTAATACAGCAGCCTTCTATCTGCATTTTAAGCATAACTAGAGAAAAAAAAAACTGGTAGAAATGTATCACAGCCTGTACAACAGTTTTTGCTGGAAAGAGAGTAAAAAATATTGGTGCAACTTAGGCACAAAAACGTATGACGTTTTACATCAGTCTAACGACTTTTCTAAAAAGCATTTTAGAGAAGGTGGAGACTAGCAGATTTATTACAATTTATTTTATAAATTGGTAAAAATTATATTGGAAATCTGTGTTATAGTTGTTAACAGGCATGTACTTTCTAATACATTTGATGCTTTTTACTCCAACTGGCTTCTGTTTAAGATTGGTGTAAAAAACAATGCTCATAGTAAAATTCCCCTGGAGACTCAAAATTAATGTAGAATATTTAGTTTGGTAATGGAAAGAATACTATCTTTCAGGATTAATTCATACTGCGTTCAATATGAACATTTAGCTGGCTTTTTTTTTTTCCTTTAGATCCAGTATTTTTTGAATATAATATCAGTGATTATAACAAGTGCTCGTCACTCAGGTATGCATTCAGTATCATGGGTGCTCAAGTGACATTTTGCAGCTGTTGGACAGCCATAAAACATTCAGGTATTGCCTGAAAAACATGTCTCTCGAGCACCCACGATACTCAGTGCATAGTCAAGCACCCTCGGCAAACTCAAGTAACAAGCACTTGCGCTCATGACTATGTATGTAGTATGCATGGTATGCCAAGGATTATATACACTGCTCAAAAAAATAAAGGGAACACTTAAACAACAGAATATAACTCCAAGTAAATCAAACTTCTGTGAAATCAAACTGTCCACTTAGGAAGCAACACTGATTGACAATCAATTTCACCTGCTGTTGTGCAAATGGAATAGACAACAGATGGAAATTATTGGCAATTTTCAAGACACCCTCAATAAAGGAGTGGTTCTGCAGGTGGGGACCACAGACCACATCTCAGTACCAATGCTTTCTGGCTGATGTTTTGGTCACTTTTGAATGTTGGTTGTGCTTTCACACTCATGGTAGCATGAGACGGACTCTACAACCCACACAAGTGGCTCAGGTAGTGTAGCTTATCCAGGATGGCACATCAATGCGAGCTGGGGCAAGAAGGTTTGCTGTGTCTGTCAGCGTAGTGTCCAGAGGTGCTACCAGGAGACAGGCCAGTACACCAGGACATGTGGAGGGGGCCATAGGAGGGCAACAACCCAGCAGCAGGACCACTACCTACGCCTTTGTGCAAGGAGGAACAGGAGGAGCACTGCCAGAGCCCTGCAAAATGACCTCCAGCAGGCCACAAATGTACGTGTCGCAGCAGAAAAGCAAACAGATGAACGGAAAACTAGGGCACTCAAATCACCACATTAACAGACGGAGCTATTTATCTGAAGTATTGTGGTATGCAGTTCAGTCAAAAGACGGAGGTGCTTGCGTGAACAAACATGAATCATCCAATGTATAGTCAAAGAAGAAAAAAATGCAGCATTCACCAGTTGAACTGAAAAACTGTGTGTCTGCACAAATGGTTAGAAACTGACTCCATGAGGTAGCAGTCCTGCTGCTGGGTTGTTGCCCTCCTACGGCCCCCTCCACATCTCATGGTGTACTGGCCCATCTCCTGGTAGCGCCTCCAGCCTCTGGACACTACGCCAACAGACACAAGAAACCTTCTTGCTATAGCTCGCATTGATGTGCCATCCTGGATGAGCTGCACTACCTGAGCCACTTGTGTGGGTTGTAGAGTCCACCTCATGCTACCATGAGTGTGAAAGCACAACCAACATTCAAAAGTGACCAAAACATCAGCCAGAAAACATTGGTACTGAGATGTGGTCTGTGGTCCCCACCTGCAAACCTAAAACCGTTTAAAAAATACTCTTTATTTAATACTTAATTAAAAATCTAAGATCTAAGAAACCCTATTCTTACCCCTACTTGTCAGTGGAGGTTGGCGCCCTAATAGAATGTTGACTTGGCGCCCCTCGCACTATGTAGTAGACAGACCCTATTTGGTCTCTATACAGCCCTATATCCTAATTTTGAGCATCAGACGGATTCAATATCTATTGTCTATGATGCCATTTTACCAGACAATAAATGTACAGTTTGAACTTTTTAGGAACCATGCTAACAATTAAATAAAGGTGAAATGGCCAAGCAGGTATGCAGAGAAAGAATGTGTAGGGGGGTTGCTCCACAGGGCTTAAATACATCCCTATTCTTCCCCCTACCTGCCAGTGAAGGTTGACAACCTAATGTATATGGCCAACGCCGACTTACCCTGTTAGTACCTGTACTTCTCTATTTTTAATGTGAATACCAAACTAGATGGGGAGAGGGAAGTTGTCCTTCCCTTAGTACATCTGGGGGATTGGGATAAGAAAATTTTACAGCGAGAGTCTCAGTGAGATAACAAAAAATACTAGCTATGACTTTCATTTTATCCAAAAATTCATTTAAAAATGTAAATAGATCTTCATTAGAAAACATGGCTTACCTATTAATAGTGCTACCCAGATAAGACCCTATTCTGCAATTTGTCTCCTTCCAGTTTTTGTCCTTTTATAGAGACCATGACAGTTCCTCCTGAATGGCTACACTAATCCATGTGATGATAATAATAATAATCCTTATTTATATAGCGCCAACATATTCCGCAGTGCTTTACAGATTAACAGTTTCAAAACACAAGTCATAAGTAACAATGTTAACAATACAATAATTAAAGCAAAATAAGATGACCCTGCTCGTGACAGCTTACAATCTACAATGAGGTGGGGGAGATACAAATTACAGGTGTGTATTTACAATGGTGTATTTACAATGATGGTCCAGCCATCTTGAGGGAGTGAGGGATGGATGGAGATAGTGAATGAGCTACACACACACATAAAATGACTTTGATTAGTGAACGTGATAGGCTGCTCTGAACAAATGTGTTTTGAGGGAGCGCCTGAAACTATGCAAATTGTGGATAGTCCTAATTTCTTGGGGTAGAGCATTCCAGAGGATTGGCGCAGCACGGGAGAAGTCTTGTAGTCGGGAGTGGGAGGTATGGATTAGTGCAGAGGTTAGTCGAAAGTCTTTTGCAGAGCGCAGCAGTCGGTTAGGCCGATAGACAGAAATGAAGAAGGAGATGTAGGGGGGTGCTGCACTGTGGAGAGCTTTGTGGGTAAGAACAAGTACTTTGAATTGGATCCTATAATGAATGGGCAGCCAATGTAAGGACTGGTGAAGAGTGGACGTGTCCGAGTACCGATTAGCCAGATAGATGACCCTGGCTGCTGCATTAAGTATGGACTGGGGAGGGGATAGTCGAGTAATGGGGAGGCCAATTAATAAAGCATTACAGTAATCCACGCAGGAGTGGATCAATGCTACAGTGAGGGTTTTTGATGTTTCCATGGTGAGAAAAGGGCAGATTCTAGAGTTGTTCTTTAGGTGTAAGCGGCAAGAGCGGGCAAGAGATTGTATATGGGATGTGAAGGAGAGATTGGTGTCAAACATAACACTCAGACAGCACGCCTGCTGCCGGGGTGTTATTATGGTGCCACCCACAGAAAGGTAAATGTCAGATTTAGGGAGGTTAGTAGATGGTGGGAGCAGAAGTTGTTCAGTTTTGGAGAGGTTGAGTTTCAGATAGAGAGCGGACATAATGTTGGAGACTGTGGACAGACAGTCACTGGCATTCTGTAGTACAGCGGGGTTAAGGTCGGGGGAAGACGTATATAACTGTGTGTCATCAGCATAAATATGTGACTTTATACAAGATATTATGGGCAAGAGTGGTTGGTCATTCGGGAGGTCATGTCATCCTTCTGGGGTTGATGCAATTTCCTGCAATGTGCAAAAATTTGACGGGCACATTTTTTTATGGAAGATTCACATGAATCAAACTACAAATAGAGTCCTGTGAATGTTGTAAAATTTAGCTCTAATTCGATTTGTATCAAACTGATTCTGTCATCTCTACACACTACCTCTCTCTTTGGCAATGATAAAAAATTCTTTAAAGGGAACTTGTCAACCGATTCTGACTGCCTGATCCAAGCAGCTAAAAAAAAATTTTCTTCTAGCTGCATTAATGCAATGGTGTATGTTTTGTTCTTAATCCTTGCAGCATTTGAGAAAAAAAATAAGGTACTTTAAAAAGCCATCTGGGGCCTGTGTTTATCGGCTGATTGCTCTAAGGCCGGTCCCTGGCATATTCTCACTGCTATGCTCCCGTAGACTGAAAGGTCTCTTCCGATGTGTGTGCAAAGTGAAAAACCTGTCAATAAAAGGGATTGGGTGGGGAGAAGCTGCAGGGAACCTCCATCAGACTAGTTAGCCGAGACACAGTCACAGGTCACCTATTCCAACAATGCTTTCTGACAAAATGCCGCAGCATTTAACCAACAGAGCTGAAATAACGCAGCCAGGCTCCGAATGATGCAGCCCTTAGTTTGGACAGCATCGATCAGATGGCAGGTTACCTGTAAAATTAAATAGACTTAGGATAGAAAAATGATTATTAAATCCCCAAACTAAAAGTTAATAATCAATATAAACACTCATGTTCTACATAAGTAACAAGGGTCTTGAATTTCAGAGCCCCGTGAGCATATTTACACAGGTAGTCATGGTCCAACAAGTCCTGTGGGCTCAGGCATCTGACAAGGTTTGCTTGGTGTTGACACCATGTTTTTATATTAAACTACTGCAACTTTACATTGGCTTGCAAAATGCTGAAATATTTAAAACTAACGTCTATTAACACAGCATATGAAAAGCACATTTACTTGTACTTTGGCCAAGACAACTGTTTAATGTGTATGGCTAACATGTCCAGTAATAGAGAACTCCTGTTAATGTAAGACATTCCTGTAAATTAATGCACCATTGATTGGAAAAGTCAGATGCAATACTTTTATGATGTGGCGTTACTTTGTATAGATTGCTGATGACAGCCTAATTGTGAATAATTTGAGAGTGACTTACTTGCTGCTCAATCATCAGATTTCTGTTTCAACACCAATATACACTATAGGTTTAATGAACTTTAAAGCTAAAGTCTGACCCTTTTAGCCCAGTTTATTACTAGTGATGGGCAACTGATAACGCGATATCTGAGCATGCTTGTGTCCTAACCGAGTGTCTTCTGAGTGCTTGATAAATATGTTTGAGTCCCCGCAGCTGTCTCATAGCTGTTAGACAGCCGCAACGTGTGTAGGGATTGCCAATTTGTTAGGTAATCCCTGCACATATTGCGGTTGTTGAATAGCCACAAGACATGCAGCTGCAGGGACTCGAACATATTTTTCAAGTACGCCAAAGACACTGTTAGCTCACGAGCATTCTCGAATAACACTTTATCCGAGCATGTTCGCTCATCACTATTTATTACCCGCCATAGACTGGGTTGAGACAGTGTATTTGGGGTCCAATGGCTAAACACATCTTTTGGGAGGTGGATCTTCTAAGCTGCAAACAGCTTGGCGCTGGGTAGTTTGGGGTCCAGAGTCAAAAGACCCTACTCTCCAGCCTTAACTCCTATAAGAAGGTGTGGACTTTCCCACTGGGTATCACAGGTTGCAATTCCAGGAGCAATCACCATTTGGCCTAGGATGAACTGTAGCAAAATCAGCCACATAGCTGAGGGATCCTCAGCTAAACAGAAATCACAATGAGGAGGGTGAGACAATCTGGCAGGACATGGTTATGGAAAGACAGAGGAGAAAAGAGTCTCAGTCAAGAGCAAGGTTCTTTGACTATAGAGCAAAAGCGTTCTTCGACTGTAGAGTAATCCTTCAGTTTACAATAAATCATTATTAGGGTTTTCTACAAATTTTCTAACGTTAATGCTTTGTAGTGTACATCAGACTTTAATAATCATCATCTTTATAGTCAAGTACACAACAGAATACTGTACAAGCACTGGACACCATTACACAAAAAAACTAGATGTGTATTTCCTGAAGGAAGTACAGATAGTGGTTTGAAATGGTACCCCACTGCCCCTTTAAGAGAGACTTGCCTGCTGCCCATGCAAGACTTTCAACTCAGGATCTGTTTTAACTGTGAGTGCCTCTCAGGGGCCACTTTGGCCTCAGGGTCTGATTTGGTGGGTGGGGCTCCTCAGGATCTGATTCCTTGGCCTGGGCTCCTCAGGGCTTGAATTGTTGGCCGGGATCCCTCAGGCTCCTATTTTGTGGGTGTGGCCCCTCAGGGTCTGATTTTGTGGGTGGGGCCCCTCAGGGTCTGATTTTGTGGGTGGGGCCCCTCAGGGTCCGATATTGTGAGTGGGGCCCCTCAGGGTCCGATTTTGTGGGTTGGGCCCCTCAGGGTCCGATTTTGTGGCCGGGGCCCCACAGGGTCCGATTTTGTGTCCGGGGCCCCTCAGGGTCCGATTTTGTGGTTGGGACCTCTCAGTGTCTGATTTTGTGGTTGGGGCCCCTCAGGGTCCGATTTTGTGGCCGGGGCGCCTCAGGGTCTGATTTTGTGGTTGGGGCCCATCAGGGTCCGATTTTGTGGGTGGGGCCCCTCAGGGTCCGATTTTGTGGCCGGGGCGCCTCAGGGTCTGATTTTGTGGTTGGGGCCCATCAGGGTCCGATTTTGTGGGTGGGGCCTCTCAGGGTCCAATTTGGTGGGCGGGGCCTCTCAGGGTCCAATTTGGTGGGCGGGGCCTCTCAGGGTCCAATTTGGTGGGCGGAGCCCCTCAGGGTCCGATTTTCTGGCCGGGGCCCCTCAGGGTCTGATTTTGTGGGTTGGGCCCCTCAGGGTCCGATTTTCTGGCCGGGGCCCCTCAGGGTCCGATTTTGTGTCTGGGCCCCTCAGGGTCCGATTTTGTGGTTGGGACCCCTCAGGGTCTGATTTTGTGGTTGGGGCCCCTCAGGGTCCGATTTTGTGGTTGGGACCCCTCAGGGTCTGATTTTGTGGTTGGGGCCCCTCAGGGTCCGATTTTGTGGCAGGGGTCAATCAGCCTCCGATCTGGAGGCCGGGGTGGCTCAGCCTCCGATTTGGAGGCCGGGGTCGATCAGCCTTCGATTTGGAGGCCGGGGTGGCTCAGCCTTCGATTTGGAGCCTGGGGTCACTCAGCTTACGATTTAGCATGTCGGCCCTTTAAGACTCATTTCGGTGCGCCGGCCCTTTAACAATCACTTTTGCGTGTCGGCCCTTTAAGAGCTAGTTTGGCTCACTGGGCTTCTTCTAAATCAACTTTGGCGGACATTCTCTCTCAGCGGCATGCGTCATGTGATGAAGCTAGATTTGCATTTGTGCTGTGGGTTTCGCTTTAAGAGCTGATATTATGTGGCAGAAGCTCTGTCCTTGGGGCGTCATGTGACATTCGTAGGCGTTGGCATAGTAACTGGGTGTGCCTGCGCATATCAATGAGCTTAACTGCCATTTCAATCGCCTCAGGGCACGTTTTGCCATTTCCCATTGAAAAGCATTGGAGACAGTGCATTCCAATGACGGGAAAAAAAATTTCAAACGCAAATTGCGCAAAAACTACAAATCCGATCGACACGAAAAATACTTAGCACACCTCTCGTGGACGCTGGCTTCCAAACGACACCTCAACGGAGTCTGTGCGTGTAGCGGTTCGGGCCGCATTAATTGCGGAAATCAACTTAATAATAATAAGAATAAGTTAGCAGCGTTCCGATTACAAGATAGTGGTTTTTTTCAAACCACTATAATTAGAGATTTTACTGTAATTGTAATTACACACGGTAACTTATTTTTCCCTTATGGTGGGTTTGCTTTTAGGGAACCTCAGAACATAGTAACTGGTTTCCATACAGTCATGGCCGTACAGTCAGTATAACGTACTTACAAGTTTTAATGACGCATAATGAGTGATCATGGTATTAGTAAATTATTATATATACGGTAATTATGTAAGATAGATTAATTGTTAAAGACAGATCTGTCCAATCACTATTTTCATTGTGTCATGTGAAATGTGCTATAAATGTATTTTTACAGAATAAATAATTTCATGACAAAACGTTCTACGATTCTGGTAAATGTTTAATGGAAAACTGTTAGCATAACTCAGTCATTGTACCTCTGAACAAAGCTTCATTACATATTCACACAAACGACATTGTGCTTCATAAGTATTAAATATGAATGAAGACGTACTGTATATGCAAATGAGACTATTACAAACAGGAAAAGCTTATATATTATATATATGTTTCCCTCATATATTTTTTGATTGAACGCTCAAGAAAATGCAAAAAATTTACTGAAAGTATTCATATGAGCCACCAGGACTTGAATTTCAAGCTGGAAGGAATAACGTTTCTCCTTGTGGAGAAGGACAAGTCAAGTCTGG
Source organism: Dendrobates tinctorius (assembly GCF_039654945.1). Lineage (NCBI taxonomy): Eukaryota > Metazoa > Chordata > Amphibia > Anura > Dendrobatidae > Dendrobates > Dendrobates tinctorius. Next base: position 11,192,266 of record NW_027361870.1, read on the forward strand.
CATGTCAGAGTTAAGGTCCTGTCACACTTAGCGATGTACCAGCGATCCCGACCAGCGATATGACGCGGTCAGGATCACTGGTACATCGCTAAGTGGTCGCTAGTGAGCTGCCACACAGGCAGATCTCACCAGGGACATCGCAGGGGACGGGGGTCGCTATTTACCTGTCACACCAGGCGATCCTGCGTCCTCCCGCCCGGCTCCATGCGTCGCTCGTCGTCACCGCAGGAAGCTGACGATGAGAAGCGGTCCAGGACGTTCTCGCGCGATCAGCGATAACCAGCGGGGGAGCCGGTCGGAGGTAAGTATCACACACAGCGATATCGCTAGCAATATCGCTATAACGTCACAAGTTATAGCGATATTGCTAGCGATATCTCTTAGTGTGACATGCCCTTAAGGAGACTTATAAGCCAAGCAATGCTCCTCTGGTAAATTAAATATGCAAATTGTCTCTCTACAGAGGAAGAGGACCAAAATTCTAGCGCCACCTATGGCAAGCAGCGATCCTAAAAGTCAGGCTGGAAGGAAGAATGGGACCTTGGATGTTTGGATTTTTCATATACTTTTCCAGAAGTGATTATTTCCAGATGCTTTGTGAAATAACACTTGTGATGACATGGACAGGAAAGAATTGGGTTTGTAAGAAATTTGGTGTAATTATGTGGATCATGCTCAATAATAATAATACATTTTATTTCTATAGCGCCGACATATTCCAAAGCACTTTACATTTCAGAGGGGACTTGTACAGACAATAGACATTACAGCATAACAATAATCACATAGATTATAACAGATACCAAGAGGAATGAGGGCCCTGCTCGCAAGCCTACAATCTATGAGGAAAGAGGTAGACACGAAAGGTGGGTGGTAACAATTGCCCTGATTGTATGAACCAGTCATAATGTTAAGTGTGTAACAGAACAGACACAGAGGGCTAATGGATGCATAAAGCATGTGGGAACATGATGCGGGGAACCTGGTTATGGTAAAACTTTTGGCTGTATATGGGTGACTCCCAACCCTGCCCGGACAAATAATGTTGGGAGAGTGAATGATATGGCCAGTTGAATTGTAAAGGGAATCTGTCAGCAGGTTATTGCTATGGAATCCAAGATAAGCATAATGTAGAGAAAGAGACCTCAATTCCAGATATCGGTCACATGCTGGACTGCTTGGTGCAGTTTTCATGGAATCCCGGTTTTAGCTGATGTAGATGCAGCAAAACTGAAAGGTATGTGTGCACATTCAGTATTTGAAGCAGAAATGTCTGCACCATTTCAGCATCTTTTGGCAGAAAATATGATAGGTGAAATGTGCAGTTTTTTGCTGTTTGTCTTACATGTGTTTTTTTGTTGCAGATTATTCCCCATTCTCTCCTTGTGACATAAAAATGTAAAATAGAATCAGGGTTAGGGTGCCACAGTGTGAACATGGTTCTAAACAAAAGTACAGAGCAAGGGATAAACATGCACGTGTTTAACCTTTTCCTTCCCTGTCCATTCCTCCCACTTCCTGGTGGTGAAGGATATAAAGTTGGATAAGAGTTTATTTATTATACACCTGATGAAGGCTGTAAGCAGCCAAAACACGCTGTTTAAACTAGTGCTTTAAGAATATTTTATGTTTAAATAAATGCTCATTTAAGTAATCAAAAAGATACTAGCCTTGATTCAATCGGGTAACAAAAGAGATGGCTGTGTGTGATGGGGATCAGCGACCGGGGCCCCCCTGCCGGTTATCGCTGATCGTGCTCGATCGGCCTGGGCCGTTTTTCGATCGCTGGTCTCCCGCTGGTCAGCACGCATCGCGGCGGCTCCTAGATACCCGATGTTTACATTAGTAACCAGCATTGCTGGTCCTGATCCTGGAGGGGCTGTCTTGTGACAGCTCACCAGCGATCAGCCTAACAATGTCCCAGCGATCCCATCATGTCGGATCGTTGGTGGGATTGCTGGGACATCGTTATGTGTAACGGGGGCTTTAGGATATACCATACAAATAACCATTCGTTAGTATGGGTAAAATCTGCAGATAAAATGCTGTAAGAATGGACATATGCTGCACATTTACATCTGTTGCAAATCTGCCAAGAAAAACATGCAACATGTGCATGAAACGTCATTATTCAGATTCACTTTGCTGGTAGCAGGAAATCCTTCAAATTTCATTACAAAACAGGGTAAGAAAAAAAGCAACAAAAACTTAACTAAGGGCCCCGTTACATGCATCAATGTCCCAGCGATCCCACCAACGATCCAACGTGGACGGGATCACTGGGACATAGTTAGCTGATCGCTGGTGAGCTGTCACATAGACAGCCCCACCAGCGATCAGGACCAGCCACACGTCTCTTGGTTACCCGCTGTTTACCTTGGAAACCAGAGTGCAGCATCGCTGATCGTTGCTCTACCACTGCCACACGCAGCGATATGCGCTGGCCAGCGGGAGACCAACGATCACAAAACGGCTCAGGACGATCCTGCATGATCAGCGATACCCGGCAGGCGGGCCGGCCGCTGATCCATGTCACACACAGTGATGTCGCTGGCGAAATCGCTGTGGCATCACAAAATCAGCGATCTCACTGGCGATATCGCTGTGTGTGACGGGGCCTTTATGCACAGACCAACTTGTGTATAACCTGGTCCACAATTAATCAGTTGTGGGGGCAGGGTAAGGCCGGAGTCACACTGGCGAGGAATACGGGAGAGTGAGAGGCGCAAAAAGCACGCATTAGACACGGACCAATGATTCTCTATGGGGTCCCTCGCACCAGCCGTATATTTCTCACCCGTATTCTACGCTCCGTGCCACTCGCAGCATGCTGCGATTGTCAGCGTACTACGCCCGTAGTACGCCAATGCAAGTCTATGGGTGCGCAAAAAATACGGATTGCACACGGACCACACATGTGACTTGCGAGAAATACGCACCCGGTGTCTTTTAGCAAAGCCGGCAATTCAGTGCGCTATACAGTAAACTCACACTGACAGTTTTAATAAAGAAATGAAAGAATAGATATAGACACATAGAATACATATATATATATATATATATATATATATATATATATATATATATATATGCATTCTATGTGTCTATATCTATTCTTTCATTTCTTTATTAAAACTGTCATAGGGCTCCATTATATGTCCATTTTGCAAGCCTGCGAGAAAATCTCGTCATACGGATTACATACGGATGCTTACATGCGCAAAATACGCGACCACACCTTGATTACGGATGACATACGGAGCACTATTTAGGGGTCTGTCATCCGTATTACGCATGTAAAATACTGACCGTATTTTGCGCAGGTTAGTGTGACTCCAGCCTTACACAGATTAGCTCTGCATATGAGACCTAGTCCAGCAGTGACCATCTCCTGCTTGCTGATAAACCACTGATTGTATCGAAGTGACAGCTTAATAAGTGACCCATCTCTGAAATCAGGCTCTGTTACCCTATATTATGGCGTACACGCTCGTTTCCAAGGTAAACATTGGGTATCTAGGAGATGCGCGACTCCTGGATACCCGCTGTTTACCTTGGAAACCAGCGTGTACGCCGATTTTCAAGGTAAACATCGGGTATCTAGGAGATGCGCGACTCCTGGATACCCGCTGTTTACCTTGGAAACCAGCGTGTACGCCAATTATCAAGGTAAACAGCGAGTATCTAGGAGCCGTGGCTCCTGGATACCCAACGTTTACATTAGAAACCAGCATCGCTGATCGCTGGTCTCTCGCTGCCACACGCAGCGATGCGCGCTGGGCAGCGGGAGACCAGCAATCGGAAAACGGCCCAGGCCGCTCGAGCACGATCAACGATACCTGGCAGGGGGGCCGGTCGCTGATCCCTGTCACACACAGGGATCTCGCTGGCGAGATCGCTGATGTGTCACAAAATCAGCGATCTCGCTAGCAAGATCGCTGCTGAGTCACAAGTTTTGTGACACAACAGCGATCTCACCAGCGAGATCGCTGTGTGTGACAGCGATCGGTGACCGGCCCCCCTGCTGGTATCGCTGATCGCTCTGGGAAATCTCTGGACATTTCTTTCGTCGCTGATCTCCCGCTGGCCAGCACACATCGCTGCGTGTGACAGGCTGGAGACCAGCGATCAGCGATAAAATAATAATAAAAAAAAAAAAATATTACTATTCTCACCTTCCGACGTCCCGCGCAGCATTCCCGCCTCTCTCCACACTCCGGTCCCAGTAATCCTTTGCAAGAATGACCACGAGACTTCGCGATCCCGAGAGAATGGACGTCATTGCAGTAATTCTCGCAAAGGATTACTGGGACCGGAGCGTGGAGAGAGGCGGGAATGCTGCGCGGGACGTCGGAAGGTGAGAATAACAATATTTTTTGTTTTAATTCTATTTTTGACATGAATCAGCGCTGAACACAGCGATGCCGCACGCGCGGCGTCGCTGTGCTAATCGCTGGTGAAGCTGTCTGTTTGACAGCTCACCAGCGATCACATAGCGATTCACCAGCGATCCTGACACGTTGATATCGTTGTCGGGATCGCTGGTAAGTCGCTATGTGTGACGAGGCCTTAAGACAATCCTCTGGGTGTGTGCAAAAATAAATCACTGTTCTAAGTGTATGGCATCAGATACAAGATAAAATGAGTATTCCTGTGTATGGGGGAGATGAGATAGCGGTCTAATATGCATGGGGACTTTATAGAGGCCTTTTTACCATTTCCCTGTACAGCGATAATTTTGGCCATGCATAGTAGAGGGTTCAACAACACAGAACTATGGAGGAGTGTTGCTCTATAGAGAAAACCATAGCAGAAGTGCTTAACTAGATTAATTTTCATAATCAGTGGCGTTCCTGGCAGTCAGATATCCAGCAATCATCAAGAGATTGCATATCCTGACAACTGAGGAAAAAAAAACCTTTTTTCACTAAAGGCCCTTTTACATTTAGCGATGCACCAGCGATCCGACCAGCGATCCCACCCGGTCAGGATCGCTGGTGCATCGCTAAATGATCGCTAGTGAGCTTTCATACAGAAAGACCTCACAGCGATGCAGCAGCGACGCAGCGCACGATACTTACCATTCACACGCAGCGATCCTGGCGTCCTCCCGCCCGCGTCCAGCGTCGCTCGTCGTCACAGCAGGAAGTCTCAGCAGGAAGCGCCCGACGAGAAATGGAGCCGGACATTCTCGCGCGATCAGCGATGGACAGCGGGGGAGCCGGTCGCTGGTAAGTATCACACATAGTGATATCGCTAGCAATATCGCTATAACGTCACAAAACCAGTGACGTTTTAGCGATATTGCTAGCGATATCGCTTAGTGTAAAACCCCCTTAAGACTGGCTCAAAGATCAGATGATCGACTTGGGTCTGGCTACAGGGACACTAGGGATCAACTGTGTAAGCTTCAACTTCCCTTTAGTGGCTCACCTATCTCATTCAAAAATGTAGCTGCCCAAATTAAGGGTCCCGTTTCACTTAGCGATGCACCAGCGATCCTGACAACTATAGGACCTGGTAGGGATCGCTGATGCGCCGCTAAATGATCGCTAGTAAGCTGCCAAACAGGCAGATCTCACCAGCGACGCAGCAATGATCCAGCGATCAAACACAGCGATGCATGCTGGCCAGCGGGACGCCGACGACGAAAAAATGGCCCAGGACATTCCTGCACGATCAGCGATATCCAGCGGGGGGGGGGGCGGTCGCTGCTGTGTGTCACATGTAGTGAGATCGCTGTTGCGTCACAAAATCGGTGACCATTAGCGATCTTGCTATGTGAGACGGGGCTTTTAGACCAACCTCCTCCCCGCCAAAAAGGAGTTCTTTTCATAGCTACTCATCTTCAAATTTTCGGCTACCTACAGCATCTAATTTTATAAGCATTAGTGGAAAAAAATCTGCATATTATTCATAAATTGAGTTAAATAATGAATGCTTAACATATGGTAAATCCATTTTCATGATAGAGATTTATTTTGTTTGATTCAATGATTTTCTCAGAGTCGATTTGTTTTACAACCAGAAACCTGTTAATTAAACTAGTTACACTACGGAATGAGAGTTGTAAATTATTATTTTTTCCCTATTATTTCCCCTTTCATTATATACTTAATTCACACTGAATTTACACAGCATCTAATTACTGATCGCTCAGGACTGTATAGAGGAAGAAACCATTCTAACCTTATTTTAGCCCAGCAAAAAAATAAAAAAAAGATGTCACTGGATCACAAAAATGCAAAGACCCTGAACTTAAACAACTGAAAGCCTGTCCATGTTATCAGTGTGGCTCAATAGAAAATGACTGGGTTACTGCTTTCAGTAAAGATAAAGGAAATTCATTATGAGTTACAAGATTACAGGCGTGTAAACAGTGACAAGATAACGGCCAAGGTGAGGTGCTGGAATGCCTTTAAACAACCTCTGACATCCAGTCACACTGGCGGATCTGTATGTACCCAGGCTGGGGGTTTTCAGTCAGTCAATTAGGATAATAAGTAGACTATATTAACACGTATGACATAAACTGACAATGTCACCCATAGAGGAGATTCTCAGAATGCCGTTTCATCCAAAAGCCATGTAGAAAAGTGTAAAAAAAAAAAAAAAAAAAATCTTTGCATTAAAAAAAATTTGGGGAAATTACTTGCAAGTTTTAAAAATAAAATTTAATTAAAGTAAAATCTTGATCATGTCAGGTCCATTTTCTATACTATTCTTCATTACTGTTCTATTCTGCCTTCAATGTTTTACCCCATTTTAAAATGGAACCAGTCAAGTGATTCATGTTGCTCAAGCCATGGACGGCGTCAGGAGTCCGAGGCCGGCAGCGTGATTATAGTCAGGAATATTTTTTTCTAAAGGGATCTGGTGTTTTTGAGAAGGTATACTTCATGGCTATGTTCCCATGATGAGTTTTTGATGCTGGTGATTTTGGCTGTGTCAAAAATGGTGCATCTTACACAGTTCCAACAAAGTGAATGGATTTATAGAAATCTCTCGCACACTGTGCTTTTTTTACCCAGTGTAAATTGACTTCCGATACATGTTTCAAATCTGCAATATGTCAATTTCACTTCCGGTTACGCTCAGTCTTATGTGTGGATTTTCCCCAAAAAATTGCATTAGATGCAGAAAATCCAGTGGTAAAAAGGTGAAAAACACAAATGTGTTCTCAGTGCGTTTGCACAGCAGAAACGCATCAATAACGCGTTATGCACACATGACTGTCAAAGTAAAATACCAGGATGAATCAAAAACAAAGCCTGTCACTGCCCCCAGTCTGCTTCTCCCTGCACTGTTGAAGGAGATTGACAGGTCTCTCACTATGCATGCGATGATTGGACTTCCCGTGAATACGCAGTGCCAAGCTGGGGATCGTACACCTGGCTTCATTGTGCCTTCTTCTGGAGGTAGAGCATCCCACACATGTGTGAGATTTGATTGACAAAAATTTCATATACCACCAATTATATTTCCAGGCTGGGAACAAGCCTGAGAGGCGGAATACTCCTAAACCACTATACAGTATAACGAAGAAAACTACTATTTGAGTAGCCACAAACCACCAAGAAGAGATAAAATTAATTAACTTATTGAAAAAATATTTAAAAGAATATACGTATGTACATATCGTAATAGTCTAATAAGGGAGAAAAAAGAACACTCAGGAGGAAATTAATTAGCCCATAGTACATCAGGGTAAAAGTGAATCACATCCAATTCATAATAGTAAAATTATGGACACAAAGCAAGTGAATTCCCCTTGAGAAATCAACACGCAAAATGAATATTGGGGCAGCGTAGAGGGCTCATTATCCCCGAGATACCATAGGTAAACCATGCACTGGACAATAACTTATGCATTCAAATCTTAACACGTTGTGGGCATTTGCTCCTCATTTCTGAGTCCCAGTGTGCCTAATCCACAATTAGTGTCCAAATGTTTGGTATTTCTGTAAGGATGAGAGCCCGTCTAGTTTACAGGTGCATGTCTACAGAAGCACGAGTTAGGCACAATGTACGAGCACTACACTGGCAGATTTGGAATTTTCACTCAAATACATTCATTGCTACTTGTTACTGGAAAATACCCATGGAGTCAAAATACACCTGTGTCATTTCCAAAATTGGGTCACTTGATGGGGATTCCACTCTTCTGGCACTTAGGGGCTCTGTATATGGAGCTCGCAAACTATTCTATGACAATTTGTTCTCCAAGAGTCAAACAGCGCTCTATCCCTCTGTAGTCTGACCGAGTGGCTAAGCAGTACTGCATAGCCACATATGGGGCATTTTCACATTCAGCAGAAATTCTGCAAAAAATTTGGTGCCATTTTTACCCATTCTCCCATGCGACACTGTAAAATCTAGGGCTAAAACTAAGTTTTTGTGGTAAAAATGTATGGTAATTATTTTTTCTTCACCGCCCAATGGTGTAAGGTTCTGTGACCCATCTGTGGTGTCAATGTGAACACTGCACCCTTAGTTGAATTAATTGAGGGTAGTGATGTGCGTACGTGCTTGGATAACATGTTATCAGAGTATGTTCGAATGTTATCCGAGTATCTTGGGTGCCCTTAAATAATATGTTAGAGTCCCTGTGGCTGTACGTTTTGCGGCCGTTAACCCCTTTCCTACATTGGACGTAATATTCCATCCATGTGACCTGGGACCTAAGTCCCAAGGACGGAATATTACGTCACAGGCCATCAGCGGCGCTCACGGGTGGAGCGCCGCTGATTGCGGCCGGGTGTCAGCTGATTATCACAGCTGACACCCAGCACTATGTGTCAGGGGCGGTCACAGACCGCCCCCGGCACAATAACCCCTGGCACACTGCGATTAAACATGATCGCAGTGTACCGGGGCATGGGAGAGAAGCGCGCTTGGAGGGGGCTCCCTGTGCTTCCCTGCGACCAAGGGAGCGACGCGATGTGCTGCGTTGCTCCGAGAGTCCTCCTTCCTGCAGGCCCCCGGATCCAATGTGGCCGTGGGGGCCTTTGGGGGCCTGCAGGGAGGCGTCTTCCTCACTGCCTGCTGAGAGCAGGCAGGAGGAAGCCTGCAGAGCGCCTGTCAGATCGCCGATCTGACACAGCGCTGTTCTAAGTGTCAGATCGGCGATCTGACAAAGAGACAGTGATGTCCCCCCCGGGACAATATAATAAAGTTAAAAAAAACACGTGTAAAAATAATTTAAAAAAAAATTCACAAAATAAATTAAAAAAAAAAATATTCCCTAATAAATTCTGTTTTTTCTACATAAAAAAACAAAATTACACAAATTTAGTATCGCCGCGTCCGCAACGACCCGCCCTATAAAATTATCCCACTAGCTAACCCGTTTAGCGAACCCCTTAAAAAAAAAACTAAGCAAAAAACAATGCATTATTATAATAATAATATTAGGAAAAATGTATTTATTTCCATTTTCCCATTAGGGTTAGAGTTAGGGCTAGGTTTAGGTCTTGGGCTGAGATTAAGGTTAGGGGTGTGTTGGGGTTAGGGTTGGAGTTAGAATTGGGGGTTTCCACTGTTTGGGCACATCAGGGGCTCTCAATACCAGCCAAAAAAGTCAAATGGCGCTGCTTTCCTTCCGAGCTCTGCCATACGCCCAAATAGTGGTTTACCCCCACATACGGGGTATCAGCGAACTCAGGACAAATTGCACAATAACTATAAAACAATAAAAATTGGGGGTGAAAAGATCATTTTTTTAAAAAAAATATGATTTTTTAATTTTACGGCTGTACTTTATAAACTTCTGTGAAGCCCCTAGGGGTTCAAAGTTCTCAACACACATCTAGATAAGTTCCTTGGGGGGGTCTAGTTTCCAAAATGGGGTCACTTGTGGGGGGTTTCCACTGTTTAGGCACATCAGGGGCTCTCCAAACGTGACATGGCACCCGATCTCAATTCCAGCCAATTTTGTGTTGAAAAAGTCAAACGGCGCTCGTTCCCTTCCGAGCTCTGCCACGCGCAAAAACAGTGGTTCCCCCCTACATATCAGGTATCAGCGCACTCAGGACAAATTGCACAATAACTTTTGCAGTCCAATTTCTCCTGTTACCCTTGGTAAAATAAAAAAAAAAAAAAGTTAAATGTTCATTTTGTTTAAACATTCAAAAAATTACTGTGAAGCGCCTGAAGGGTTAATAAACTTCTTGAATGTGGTTTTGAGCACCTTGAGGGGTGCAGTTTTTAGAATGGTGTCACTTTTGGGTATTTTCTATCATATAGACCCCTCAAATTGACTTCAAATGTGATGTGGTCCCTAAAAATAAAATGGTGTTGTAAAAAGGAGAAATCGCTGGTCAGCTTTTAACCCTTATAACTTCCTAACAAAAAAAAATTTTGGTTCCAAAATTGTGCTGATGTAAAGAAAACATGTGGAAAATGTTACTTATTAAGCTTTTTGTGTGCCATATCTCTATGATTTAAGGGCATAAAAAGTTGGAAAATTGCAAAATTTTCAAAATTTTCGCCAAATTTCCATTTTTTTAAAAAATAAATGCAAGTCATATCAATGAAATTTTACCACTGACATGAAGTACAATATGTCATGAGAAAACAATGTGAGAATCACCGGGATCCATGGAAGCGTTCTAGAGTTATGACCTCATAAAGGCACAGTGGTCAGAATTGTAAAAAATTGGCCTGGGCATTAATGTGCAAACCACTCTTGGGAGTAAAGGGGTTTAACAGCCACAACACATGATGGAATTGCCTAACAGAGAGGCAATTCCCGCATGTGTTCATGCAGCTGCGGGGACTCAAACATACTATTTGAGCATGCCCAAGATACTAGAATAACACGTTATCCGAGAACATTCGCTTATCACTAATTGAGAGGTATAGTTTGCAAAATGGGGTAACTTATGGGGGTTCTGCTGTTCTGGCATCTCAGGGGCTCTGCCAATGTGACAAGGCACCCTCAAATCATTACAGCAAAGTGTGCAATACAATATGGCGCTCTTTCCCTTTGGAGCTTTGCACTGTGCTTCTAAAGTAGTTTTCAACCATATATGAGGTATTCGCGCACACAGGAGAAATTGCATAACATTTTGTGGTCCATTTTCTCCTATTATCCCTTTTAGCAATTGAAAACGTAAGGTCAAAGTAACATTTTAGTGTAAAATGGCTTTTTTCCATTGACTCAGCCCAATGTTATACAATTCTGTGAATCACTTGAGAGTTAAAAATCACTACACTACTAGATGAACTCCTCAAGACGTGTAGTTACCAAAATGAGGTCACTTGTGGGGGTTTCTGCTGTTTTGGCATGTCTGATGCATTCGCAATCTGTTCCAGCCAAGACTGCCTTCCAGAATTCAATTGGTTCTGCTTCGCTTGCAAGCCCTGCCGTGTGCCCAAACAGTAGTTTTTCCACCACATATGGGTTATCTGTGTACTCAGGACAAATTGCACAACAAATTGTATAGTCCATTTTCTCCTGTTACTCATGTGAAAATGAAAATTAGGGGGGCTAAAACAACTTTTCTGTGGGAAAAATAATTTTTTTTTCATTTTCACGGCTTAATGATGTAAAATTCTGTGAAGTACCTGTGGGTTCAAAGTGCTCACTACACATCTAGTTAAGTTCCTTGAGGAGTGTAGTTTTCAAATGAGGTCACTTGTGGTGGGTTTCCACTTTTTAGGCACATCAGTCAGTGGCTCTGTGAACATGACATGGTATCTGCTATATCTGCTATCTATTCCAGCCAATTTTGCATTCCAAAAGTCAAATGGTGCTCCCTCCCTTCTGAGTCCAGGAGTTTCCCCCCATGTATCGATTATTGGCATGCTCAGGAGAATTTACACAACAAATTTTGGAGCTTAAAAAAATTGGGGCTAAAGTAACATTTTTTGTAAAAAGAAAAAAAATAAAATGCTAATTTGTTTCCTTCAATACTGCATTAATCCCTATGACGCACCTGATGGGTTAATAAACTTATAGAATGTGGTTTTGAGGACTTTGAGTGGTGCAGTTTTTAGATTTCTGTCACTATTGGTTAATTGTTGTCACATAAGGGCCCTCAGTAACTCCAAATGTGTTGCTGTTCCTAAAAAACGGGGTTTGTAAATTTTGTTCGAAAAATTTGAAATTGCTGATCAACTTTTAACCCTTCTAACTTCGTATTAAAAAACTATACTAATGTAAAGTAGACATGTGGGAAATGTTATTTTTTAACTATTTTGTGTGACATAATTTCTGGTTTAAGGGCATAAAAATAAAAAGTGTGAAAATTACGAAATTTTCACAAATAAACTCAAGTTGTGTCAAACAAATTTTACCACTATCATGAAATACAATAGGTCACAAGAAAATCTCAGAATCACTAGAATTACAACATAAAGTGACACTAATCACAATGTATAAAATTGGCCTGGTCCGGAAGGTGAAAAGCGGCTTCAGGGTGAAGGGGTTTAATAAATTTAAAAATAACTACACGTTTGGTATCTGCGTACTCATACTGACCTGTGAAACGATATTATCAGGTCAGCTTTACCATATAGTCAGCAAACTAAATTTTAAAAAAAGCAATTGTGGATTTGCACTTTTTTCTTTTGCAATTTCACGGTAGTTGGATTTTTTTTCCCTTTTTATGGTATGGTAAAATCCATGAGGTCATTCAAATAAACAACTTGTCTCACAAAAAACAAGCTCCCATATGGCTACATTGACGGAAAAATATAAAAGTGATGGCTCTTCGAAGACGGGGAGGGAAAAATGGAAAATCGCAAGGTCATGAAGGGGTTAATGATACTGGAATAAAGAAGTCATTTTATACTAAAAAGTGGATGATTGATACATTGTTCAATTTTTGCATATATCTACCCAAGTTAAAGAGTGAATTGATGCTAGCGCTGTTTTTCCACTGATACCATTAGCTCTTTACACATGTCTGTATTATTTCATTTTCAGATTTTTTGTTTTACGCTTTACATATTGCTTTGTTATGGTTTTAAATGGATTTCAATAAAATAGTTTATTTAAAATATATATAATATATAGTGTGGGCGATTTGTCTCACTCTAACTTGGGTAGATCTACTCAGGAATCTGGTTTATATTGAGGAGAAGGAGGATTAGTTTGTGAAATTTATCCCCCCATGCCCCTGCACTTCCAAACTAGTCAAGCATTAATTTGCACAGCGCGAGATTCTCTTTAATGTTAATTTTTAGTGATGAGCCCAAGTGCTCGTTACTCGAGTTTGTCTACTGTGTCTAAGAGCTACGAAATATGCAGCCGTGGGGACTCGAACATGTCACTCGAGCACCCGTGGTACTCAGTGCATACCTGAGCACCCTCGGTAAACTCAAGTAATGAGCACTTGTGCTCATCGCTATTAATTTTCTATTAATTCAGCAATTGTTGAGTCTTATAAGGAAGTTTGCAGGAGTAAAATGAGAAGCTGATATATATATATACTTGAATACTTGATGGCAGTTTAGGGGGGCTAGGATAGTTCACAGGTTTCCTTTAAAAATTAAGGGCGGTCTCGTGAAGTTAGGGGTAAACAGACAAGTGTAATAACCTTGCAGCCGCCATGCACCGGAATGGGGTCTTGAATTCCTAAGCGTGGTCACTGAAAGGCCATTAACATTTTCCGTTTCAGGCTGCTGCCTCTTCTTATGCTTTGCTTATTAAAGTGATGTAATTACACAACCCAGTGTTTTACAAGACTAAGTGATTTGGACTCGAAATGATCTGACTACAGGGAATTCACACAACCTTGATATATTCCAAAACTGTTATCTTTAAAAGTCACATGTGTATGGCAGTGCCCAAGGCAGACTTCCATGGAGGATGGGGGAAGCCACGAAAAATGGCGTGATATTAAGAAGGAGAATTAGAAAACTCTGAAATGAATATGTAGAAGATTAATGATCACTTCACAGAAATAGCCTGCAGAAAACGAGATCATCATTAAAGGGTCATTGAAAGTCTGTGAGGCCCAAGCACATTTTTCAGATTTCATGAAGCTTTCTGATCGTTAATATCAAAATAGAGTCCTTATAAAGGACACAGCTGCACTGTGGTGATCACATTATGTAGAAAAGCGTAAGCTTTACCTCCATCTAGATAGGATGTCGATGCATATGTGAGGGGTGAGCATGCAAATATTTTTCCCAACACTGGGATACTACTATTTTTTTTTTTTTTTTTTAAAGTAGAGACAGTAGAACATCAAGTTTAAAGAAAATCCTGATCTCAGAATAAGAATGTGGAACTTGATTTTATAACAGCTAAAACGTACAAGAAGCACTCAAACTAGACGAGGATGAATGGAGGTCTAACAGCATGGTATGTGCACAAATAAGACTCCAAGGTATAATCCGAAAATTATCACAATATCAACTGGCAGTATCGGAGCCATAGCAAAGGGTAGGTAGGGTGGGCACCCATCTAGAGAGCTACTCCTGCCTCTCTGAGGGGAACGCCCATTGAGGGGAAAAAAAAATGATACCGCATTTGTATTTTGCCATAGTCTGGCTGTCGGGGGTGATGAGGTGGAGGAGGAGCGGGTCACAGGAGGCAGGAGCCTGCTGCTGCGGGTGGCTAACATGTGTGCCTGCTATTAAAGGAAATGAATATTCACTGCTCGCCGAGCCCATAAATCCACCTAACTCTGTTCACTAAAGCCAGCGCTGAGGGAAGGGCGGGACTATGGGAGTGTGGAGCAGTGAATATTCATTTTCTTTAATAGAGGGCACAAATGCTATACGCAGTCGCTGGCTTCTTGTAGCGGCTGGGCGATCACAAGTGCCCACTATTTAAGGAAATGAATATTGACTGCTCCCAACGCCCATAATCCTGGGCATGGGAAGCAGTACATACTCTGGCAGCTGACATTAGGCTGTGGGGGTGCATGCCAGTGACGTCACACACTGCGCTACTTGCTACTGCCATATACTATAAGAGGCTTATTTAGGTCATATTATGGACAGATATTTTTTATTCAGGAGCATTTTAATAACTTATTTTCAAAGGGGACTGTGTCAGGATGTGCTGCAGAAGACCGGAAAAGAGGGAGTATGGAGCGACTAGCTTGGAATGTGAAAAGTTATCATGGCGTGTGACCAAGATGAAGACGAAAAGAAATAAAAAAGACTTAATCAGAGAAGAGACCACCATTAAGGTACGTGGTTGTAAATGTTTACTTGTTGATATGGACTACGTCTCATCAGTACAGTGGTCCCTGTATGGTCTGCAGTCTGATAAAGACTGATAACTCCCAGCATTTCCTTATCATTGTTAAGAACACAGAGTAGGTTCATGAGATACAAATGTGTAAGAGCCTGACTTAAGGCCCCTTTACATTTAGAGATGCACCAGCGATCCCGACCATGTTATGTCCCGGTCAGGATCGCTGGTGCATCGCTAAATGATCGCTAGTGAGCTGCCACACAGGCAGATCTCACAGCGACGTAGCAGCAGTCATTACTTACCTTTCAGACGCGGCGATCCTGACGTCCTCCCGCCCGCATCCACGCATCGCTCGTTGGCACCAGCAGGAAGTGCCCGACGAGAAATGGAGCTGCGCGATCAGCAACAGACAGCGGGGGAGCCGGTCGGAGTTAAGTATCACACATAGCGATATCGCTAGCAATATCGCTGCTGCGTCACAAAATCGGTGACGCTTTAGCGATATTGCTAGCGATATCGCTATGTGTATAGCCCCCTTTAGAAGGATTCAGCTCGTCAGTTATTAATCACATGATGTCACAGATCTAATGGAAAAGAAAAGAATTAGCTAGGTAGAAAGGCAAAATGAGCGATTATAAGTACACAGTGCTGTATAATATCATGATTGCAACATATTAAAGCGTATATCCGGGACTTTCTGAAAAACAAAAAAAATGCCTAAGCACTAACAGGCACGTTCTTTAATGGGATGGGACTTCCGACGTTATCCCGACTGACAATAAGATTCCAGCTGCTTAACTGTCCGGCTCCATTAACAGAGTGAAGCGGAAAAGAATCCATGGCTTTGTGGACGTGACATCAGCAGAGGCAGCTGCTCTGTGCCGGAGAAGAATGGCGCCATACACAACAGGAAGCTAACAAACAATTACCTGCCAGTTAGTGCTTACGCACATTTTTTGTTTTTCAAAAAGTCCTGTATATACCCTTTAGGACATGTTCAGTATTTGGTCAGTATTTAACCTCATTATTTGTAAGCCAAAATCAGGAGAGAAACAATCATAGGAAAAGTATAATAGAAACACGTGCACCACTTCTGCATTTTTACCCAACTACTGGTTTTGGCTTAAAAATGTTGATGTAAAATAATGAATTTGTGAATATGGCTAAAAATTTTCCTGGGAGTGTCTCTTTAAAAGCAATCATAGGTATGTGTATCCTTTTATCTATACTAGGATCTATTTAGTTTCCTTTAGGGTGTCCGCCAAATTCTGGACACTTGCCAATAATAATAATAATGAATAATTTTATTTCTATGGCGCCAACATATTCCACAGCACTTTACATTTTACAGGGGATTTGTACTGACATTAAAAGACATTACAGAATAGCAATCACATAAATCAACAGATATGAAAAGGAGTGAGGGCCCTGCTCGCAAGCTTACAATCTATGGGTAAATAGACACGAAAGGTGGATTTTAACAATTGCATTTGTACGGTCCGGCCATCAATAAAATAAATAGGGTATTCACGTAATGCTACATGAACCGATAATCACTGGTGTTTTGTAACAATGCAGGTGTGATGTCAAGAATAGATGTGTATAATTGGGTGTCATCAGCATAGAGATGGTACTGAAAACAAAGTCTACTGATTGCTTGTCCAATCCCTATTGAACAAGCAGTATAGAAGGAGAACAGGAGGGGGCCTAGGACTCTTGAGGAACCCCTACAGCAGAGATCTCAACTGCATTCCTCAAGGGCCTCAAACAGGTCATGTTTTGAGGATTTCCTTGTATTGCATGGGTGATAATTTAATCACCTGCACAGATAATGATTCCAGCACCTTGTGCAATGCAAAGGAAATCTCAAAAACACGCATGGTTTGCGACCTTCGAGGAATGCAGTTTGAGACCCATGCCCTACAGTAAAGGCCCCATTACATTTAGCGATGCACCAGTGATCCCGACCACAATACGACCCGGTCAGGATCGCTGGTGCATCGCTAAATGGTCGCTAGTGAGCTGCCAAACAGGCAAATCTCACTAGCGATGCAGCAGCGGTCGACGGTCGATACTTACCATATAATAGTTTCATGGAAAATAACCCCATTTACATAAATTAGACAGTTATACAACTATGAAATACCATAGAAAATGGGTACATAAATGGACATAATAGGACTATCGCAAAAATATATCAAATATATAAAAGGAAAAAAGCGAAAAAATCCAATACGAAGGATTTATACAAAAATACAAAGATAACTTTATTGACATAGATCCAAGGTATAGGAAGCAGTGAGATAAGAGTCAATAATGACCATAAAAAGCACATGGGCAAAAGATGGGGCACACACAGGTATATGAACACAGGGATAATAGTGATTACAGCAATAAACAGTACAAAATTTAAGAATCCTACATCATCCCTTAGTAATACAAACAACCAGTCATAATATATATTGAGGCACATAGGTATCATTACCCCCCGTGGTGGAACCTGCCACCACACATACTATACACTGAACATGTAAGCATACAAAAAAAGATTTTTACTACATAGTATTACCTCAGACTGGTCGATGGTGACGGTCCTACCTGAGTGTACCCCCCCAACGCACGTTTCGGCCGAATGGCCTTTATCAAGGGGTGAAAAACATAGGAAGTGGTGAGTATTTAAAATATGGAGCCACCAATTTTTTTGTATTATTGACTCTTATCTCACTGCTTCCTATACCTTGGATCTATGTCAATAAAGTTATCTTTGTATTTTTGTATAAATCCTTCGTATTGGACTTTTTTTTGCTTTTTTCCTTTTATATATTTGGTCGATACTTACCGTCAGATGCAGCGATGTCTTCTTCCGCCCGCGTCCATGGCTCGCTCGTCGGCGCCAGCAGGAAGCCGACGACGAGAAATGGACCAGGCCGATCTTGCGCGATCAGCGATAACCAGCGGGGGAGCCGGTCAGAGGTGAGTATCACATGTAGCGATATCGCTAATGATATCGCTGATACGTCACAAAATCGGTGACGCTTTAGCGATATTGCTAGCGATATCGCTATGTGTAATGGCCCTTAAGGGGAATATGAGAGGAGGAGCCCGCAAAAGCTACAGTGAAGGAGCTGACAGGGAGGTAGGAAAAGAACCAGGAGAGAATGGTGTCCTTGAGGTCGATAGAGTGGAGCATAGTGAGAAGGAGCTGGTGGTCCAAAGTGTTGAATGCTACATAGAGATCCAGGAGGATCAGCATGGTGTTGTGACCATTAGACTTTGCTGTTAGTAGGTCATTAGAGACTTCAGTGAGGCCAGTATCACTAAAGTTTAAAGAGCAGAAACGGGGTTGTAGAGGGTCAAGAAGAGAGTGATCTCAAACAGCGGATTAGTCAGGAGTGGACCAAGCATTCCAGGAGTTTAGAGATGAAGGGAAGATTAGAGACAGGTGTATAGATAGCAGCCCAATTTTGGCAGTTGGATGTTTTTTAAGATGTATGCTGGTGTGTTTAAATGACAAGGGAAAGATGAGAGATTGAATATTTTTGTTAGGTGAATGGTGACAGCTGGGAAATAGACTGGAGGAGATATGAGGGAATAGGGTCACTGGTGCAAGTAATAGGGCGAAAAGATGCAAGGAGCCTGATAATTTCTTCTTCTGTGATGGTTCAGACAAAAGAGCTAGATGTAGTGAGGGAGGGAGTACAGTGAATGGTATGAAGGGATTAGGAGAAAATTTTTTGCTGGATATGGTGTATTTGTTCTTTGAAATACTTGTCCAGATAGTCAGCGCTGAAATCGGTAGTCGGGGCCTGCACTCAAATTGAGGAGGGAATGAAAAGTAACAAAGAGACATTTAGGATTCTTGGATAGTGAGGTAATGAGGGTGTTAAAATAGGTTTGTTTGGAGAGGTGAAGGGCAAAGTTGTATGTTTTTAGCATAAACTCATAGATGAAATCTTCAGCCAGATTGGATTTTCTCCACAGACGTATTTACTTTCATGCAGTCTTCTCTTTATGGTAGATTTGGATATTGATACGCCTACCTCCTGAAGAGTGTTGTTCACTTGGTTGGCTGTTGTGAAGGGGTTTCTCTTCCCCATGGAGATTATTCTGCGATCATCCACCCCTGTTGTCTTCCGTGAGCGCCAAGGTATTTTTGCATTGATGAGTTGAACAGTGCTTTCTTTCTTTCTCAGCATCTATCAAACTGTAGATTTTGCCACTCCTAATGTTGTAGCAATTTCTCTGATGGGTTTTTTCTGTTTTTGCAGCTTAAGGATGGCTTGTTTCACCTGCATGGAGAGCTCCTTTGACCACGTGTTTCCTTCACAGCAAAACCTTCCAAATGCAAGCACCACACCTCAAATCAACTCCAGGCCTTTTACCTGCTTAATTGAGAATGACATAACGAAGGGATTGCCCACATCTGTCCATGAAACAGCCTTGGAGTCAATTGTCCGATTACTTTTGGTCCCTTTAAAAACAGGGTGGCACATGTTAAGGAGCTGAAACTCCTAAACCCTTCATCCAATTTTAATGTGGATACCCTCAAATGAAATCTGAAAGTCTGAACTTCAACTGCATCTGAATTGTTTTGTTTAAAATTCATTGTGGTGATGTCTAGAACCAAAATTAGAAAAATGTGGTCTCTGTCCAAATATATATGGACCTAACTGTATGCAAGAACATTAATATGCAAGCTCAACTGGTCAAGAGTAGAACGGTGATCGTCGGCACTCAAATTACAGAGGTTGTCTGTTGCAAATTAATATCCAATTTTAATTTATAGCCAACAAAATAGGGTACACAGATAAAGGTCCTTCGAAAGTTTCGGCACAATTGCCTTTATCAAGGGTATCTGTGAAGGGTGTCCGTTGGCGTACTGTAACCAAAGAAGTGGTATCTGCTAAATACTGTGCCAGGAACGCATCAACAGATAACCACTGCAGCGCAGATTCTGCACTTATATACCGCAACTGTGACATGTTTTGCATATCAGTTTTTTGCTTAGAATCATCACATCAGTGAATAGACCACAAGTGTTCCCAGCGAGGTGATTAATTTATTACACAGTGGTATGGTGCTAAAGACTGTTTTCATTTCATTTGACTAACAGTGCTCACCCATTTCACGGTCACTAAGTGAAGTGATTGGCTGCAGCGGTAATGTGTACAATAGCTGCAAGCAATATATATAGAGAATGGCACAGCTGCTGGACCATAGGTGGGTAAGCACTTTCTGTTTGACAACTATGCAATCATTTGGGCACCAATTTTGTAAATGTAGAAAACCACTGTTCATGAAAAGAGGTTTTTACCCCAGTTCCATGTGTCACTAATTACGATATTACTGAATACATTTCTCTATATGCTGAAGATTTGGAGGGATACACCAAACGGATGGCACTGCACCTTACTACCAAAGTTCGGTGTCCGGAGAGGATGGACATCTAAAGTTTGAAAAAAGGTGAAGCAGATCTGCGTCTGAGGAGAGTAGCTTACAGTAGTCAAACTATGTGAGGTTACTGTTGTAAAAGTATCTTCCTAATATCAGGAGTCAAGTGAAATGATAGATTGCTCTCACACAGTAGCAACTATTGTTATGGCGCCTTCATGTCTAGATGACACATTCTCTTGGTCGTAAGTGAAGAAAAAGAAAGCAATTCAAAGAATCCCAGCCCAAAGCAATATAAAATTATAGGCAAAATAATCTTTACACGGCACAGATCGGCCTGAGAAATGACTTCTTTATGATCAACAATTCAATTCGCACAATAAAAAAAAATTCCGTTTGCAAAGGCAGTATCATATCCATAAAAGATGGAAAAAAAAAAACAAAAAGAGTCCATCTCTTTGCCGTCTGTCGGTAAAATGTTTTCTTTTCCACAGTGAGAGAAACAGAATATTTCATGGTTTGGAACAGAGTAAATCAAATGCGTTTCATTCACTCTGAGGAGATTACAGAAAACAGCTGCAGAAGTGACAATACTTATGCCAAATGTAAGCCAATAAGGCTCCTCAAGTGTGACACGATCACCTAACTGCTCGTTCATGCTGTAAGAGGGTGCCATGTGTTTCATCTACAGACCTGAGCATAAAAGCAGCAGCAGCCATGACAGGTATCACTAATCATAATTTTGACAAAGACAGTCTAACCCCTTCATGACAGGGCAATTTTTTTTTTGCTTTTGTTTTCCCTCCTCCCCTACTTCTTCATACAACCATCAACATAGCCAGATATGGGCTTGATTTTTACAGGATGAGTTGTATTGTTGAATGAAAATACTCCTGTTACCATGTAATGAACTGAAAAGTTTGAAAAAAAATATCAAGTGTGGTAAAACGGTCACTTTTTTTTTTTTTTTTTTTAAATTCCACCACTGTTTTTTTTATTGTTTTGTTTTTATATCATTCATTACATAGTAAAAATAACCAGACAACACGGTTCCTCAGTCAAAATACTTGGGAACTTTGTATAATAAAAATGTTGTTTTTTCTTGACCCTTTAGGTCCGAGTCAGAGGCCTCTCATACAGCTAAATCAGATCTCATGCTTTGCACTGATGAACGGGCAACACCCCAAAACATGTATCTGCAAATTGAGATTGTTTTGGCTTTTATCCAAAGTCATGTGGCATAGCTCGGTTAAAGGGTCTGTATTGACTTTTAGGATTGCTACTTCCAATAGATGGGCTAGAGTTCAAGTCCTCTTCCTTTCTGAAGAGGCAATTTGCATATTCAATTTTCCAGAGGAACTTTCATGGCCCATAAATCTACTTACCTTGGCATGTCACTTTCCACAAGGCGAAACATTACCTTTTAGGCTTCTTGACAATTTCTGAGATCCATAATGTTTTAAATTTTCTGCCAATCTGGGATTGTTTTTTATATATGGAGCTCACATTTTTACTGAAATGATATTGGTGATCTGAGAGAAGCAATGTACTGCATGGCAGGGCTGTATATACAAAGCCTGACCGGAGCGATGTACTGCAGGATGAGGCTTAGAGGCAGGATGTACTGCAAGAGTGTACAGTATATACGGAGAAGTGATGCACAGCAGAACATAACCGTATAGAGGGGCCATGAGGATTGATGTGCTGCAGAATGATACTGTACAAGGGGGCCGAGAAAAGCAATGTACTGAATGATGGTACCATAAAAAGAAGGGCTGTGAGGAGAGATGAACTGCAAGAGTGTACTTGTATACACAGAGAATAGGCATGATGCACTGCAGAATGTGACCGTATAGAGTGGCTGAGAGGATTGATGTACTTCAAAAAGGGAAAGAGGAGTGATGTGCTGCAGAACGGTACTGTACATAAGAGGGCTAAGAAAATATGTACTGCTGGATGGTACCATAAAAAGAAGGGCTGTGAGGAGTGATGTACTGCATGATAGGCTAGAAGAGCGATTTACTGAAGGATAGAGGTTTTCATTGGTTGAAGAAAAAAGTCCTAAAATGAAAAAAACAATCTTTTCAATTTCCCCAAACTTAAGTGCTGCCAGGACATAAGACACAGTAACACTCAGGGTATGTTCCCATGGTCAGTAAACACTGCGGGTTGGACGCTGCGTGCATCGGCAGCGTCCAACCCGCAGCGACCAGATGTTACAGCATAGTGGATGGGATTTCAAGTAATGCACACACACCCACGGCTCACCTGTGGAGACGCACATGCAGTGCATCTTTCCAGACTGCAGCATGACTATTTATCTTGAGGAGATGCGAGTCTCCACAGGATAAATATCACCAGTGCAATGTATAGGATGCGGTGATTCCGCACGGTTCAATGAACACACGCATTATCACCTGCGTTCAAAAGCCGACAGCGCTTTGGACGGAGCGGACATGTGCTGCTTCCAAAGCGCTGTGGGTTATTGACCGTGTGGATGTAGCCTAAGCAACGCAACAGTCATGTATTGTTTCAGCTAGCCACTGTCCAAACACAGCTGGTGACAACTTTTTCTCCTTTTTCTTTTCATTTAATTTTTTTTTTGGAGGAGTGGGGATAAATTTGGCACAAGTTATATTTGCTATAAAATTTGTGTTTTTTCTTACTTGTCTGGTTTACTGGAAAGGGCCAGCACACAAGGTTTCTAAAAGGTGCACCATTAGTAAAGACAAAAAATGGCACAGGTTAGTGGAAATCTACATACCAACTTATAACATGCATATTTTTCATTTTCTGTCTTCAGGACAGGCTAAGATTAAACAAATTTAGAGCTCCAATACCTGAACTTAATTTTCTGTCCACCCACAGCAACCAGTAATGGGAGCTTAATCATTTAAGGTCTATCGATAGAATTCAATTTATTAATGGTAAACTATTATCTCCATCTTCTGGCTGCATGTAGATTATATCTTGCTACTCAATGCTTAAGTAGAATGGCACAGAATGATAGAACTATTTAGAGAACGGTCACCCTCACTTTCCATTCACATCCACATTGGCCAAGAGTTCAATATTCTGCTCATTTTCACTTTTCTCAGCCTTTCCCAGACATGAAACCTAAATGTGTATTATTTTCGTACTAGTGCTGGGGATAAATGATACAGGTTTTCATTAAGTATTTGTACTTAATGGAGCATCAGTTGCAAATGCCTGGCTGATAATAGATTTTCCCCTCCTGTTCATGGTCTATTCATCTCTTAACAGTTTCGATTAACAGCCTGGTCCACCTCCAGCCAAAATCATTTTAATATTCATTAGTGTTCAACACATCCAACACATTATTTGGTTTATGCCTGACATTAATGTGTTTGGACATCTGCAGGAAATCTGGGTACTTAACAATCAATCCCCCATGTACATAAGGTGGATGCATTCTTATACAAAGCTATTATGCAAATAAAAAGATAATTCCTAATCTTCAAAGATGGGTACAATTGGAAAGTCCTTGTAAAAACAAGCATCACATTCACTCTCAATTAATAATTATTTTTTTTATCTTTGTTTACAGCTTATTGGTTAGGTTACCGGCCACCACTGTAATCTAGCAGGGGTGGTTGCCTATGCACAGTGCTTACAAGCTCTTTTCTATCAAGCTTGTCAGCCCTGCACTGAAGCTTTCAGGGAAAACTGGATCACACTTATAGTTCTCAATGTAACCAGCTTCAGTGCTACAGAGCTCCATGGATGCTGCCACATATAGTAACATCAACAACGATGATCATCCAAAATGACAATCAAGCAGGATCCCATGAGGCAGAGGAGCAGTGCAAGTAAAACATAGGACAAACCTTTTAAGAATTCAGTTCTGATACACAACAAAAGTTTAGGACAAGTATGCTGGGCAATTTTGAGAACTCCCATAGAAGTGAATGGAGAGCAGCTCGTATGATGGGATACTTATTTATTCTTGGCAATACAAGACAGATCCCCATTCATGAGGTAGGTGAGCGTCCCAGAGGTGGGATCCACGTCTATAAGATATTTATGGTATAGCCTGAGGAAATGCCACAAATGTTCTAGATGGGAATACCCAGTTAACGTTTATCCTGTATATGTGCACGCATACATACTACATACTTACATTTTGCAGTTTCACTCATTATAGTAAATTTTTCTCAATTTATGTAGCAAAATGACTGTCATTTTCAAATACAAATTATTTTCCCAAAAGAACAATAAGTAGGAGGGATAATGAGAACTCTTCGGGGATTTTGTGAATGGTAAATGTCCTGCTTAGGAGGATTAAGTTGAGGCTTTGATTACTTTTTAAACATCTGACAACCAATCATATAAATATAACCTACTTTACAAACTCCTACACCATAAAACTACTTCCGCTCTAGAATTTTGCAAAGCAGCCAACTCTACTGAAATGAATCATCTGCTTACCATCTTACCACATATAATGATTTACTGTGGCGGTGATTAGTCACTGGCTGATGGCAGAGGATCAAGACAAATGCTAATCATCAATACATCCTCGCAATTTGGAAAGTAATTATTACAATATTCTTTCTTAACATTTTTTAAATGTAATACAACCATGAGGGTAAAAAATGAGGGGTCAATACACTGATAAAGTACCACTCCAGCTGTTTTTTTTCTTTTTTGTTTTTAGTGCTGGAGTGGTGCTTCTACTCCTAGTCCATGCCCCCAGTCTTATACTCACCCTCCGGTGGCTTCATCTTTATTTGGCGCACCTCCATTGCAGCGGCACCATCTTATGACCATAACTTCTAACTGACCAAAGTCTATGAGAGCCAGAACGAGGCTTGCACAGACTTATTTTAAAGAGTGACTTCTGGCTCGCTCCATGAAAGGAGCGATGAGGCAGGTCCCAAACTGCTGGAGACCGAGGGGAGCAGCAGCAATAGAACGGGAGGACCGCAGCAGTTATGTATAAAAGTAGATTCAGGGACTTTTATGGCCCCCACCCTGGATTTGCCCCATGCCCCTCACTCACTTTCCCTATGCCATGGACTTCTATAGCCCCATCCTGGATCTGCCCCATCCCCCCATCCACCTTCCCTATGCATGCCATGGACTTCTATAGCCCCATCCTGGATCTGCCCCATCCACCTTTCCTACAGCCCCTACTGTTATGAATGGGTCACCGAGGAGGAAAACAAGACCAAGCCAAGTCACAGAAAACCAGAGAGGTTGGTAACTACGCGGATTGCAGACCCCTGATCCTAACCACACAACTAACAGCAGCCGTGGAGCGTACCTACGATGATTCTAGAAGCCTTGTCACAGCTGGAGGACTAAATAAGCCTAAAGCAAGAAAAGGGAAAATCGAAAACTGCCCCAGAGCAGACCCCAAAGGAATAGACAGCCCCCACACATGTATTGATGCTGAGACAAGATGAAAACACGAACACAGGTAGGAAAATAGGCTGAGCAAACGATGGGGCCCACACTAGCTAGAAAGGACAGGAAAGGAAAGATACTGTCTGCAATCCCGCCAAAAAACCCTGCAAAAATGTCCAACACTTCTGATAGCAAAAAATACCCTGAAGTCACTAGATTTCTCCCACTATATCAGCACTCTGGCATATTCTGAGAACAGAGCAAAAAGAGGCCAATCTAATAAGGGACACAAAGCAAACTGGCACATACAGTGACATAAGAGTGGAAATTCAGCACAGCCCCAGACGGGGCTGGCTGACCACACAAAAACTGAATAGACCAAACCAAATCAAATGTGAACATTAGCAAAGACGACTTAGCTTGAGAAGGCAGGAACTGAGCTGAAAACTAAGACCTCAGGAGGCAGGAAAAAATCACCAGCATGGGAATAGGGAGTCGGCTGTCTTAAATCCAGACTGAGACTTCAGATGTCTACTCCTCTTCCTCATTATCAGGTGGCAGGTCTCTTAATTAGATCAGCTTCACTACCTCCTGCCACCACCAGAGGGAGCCTGGAAAGAGAACTCAACTCCTCTGTCAGCACAACCAGCTCCCTCACCAGAAGCCAGAGGCAGACCAGAAAATGAGTTCACAACACCCTACCCAACATCCCTACAGTCCCTATCCCTATTCCCTTTAGTACACTTGCTTTGGCAAAACTAATGTGTATTTAGTCCTGCCAATAAAGCTTCTTTGAATTTGAATTTGACTAGTGATAAGCGAGGTATTATCCGAGCACGGTCGTGTCCGAATCATAAAAAATGCTTAAGTTGCTGTGGCTGCCTGTCTCGTGGCTGTTTGACAGCAGCAACACATGCAGGGATTGCCTAACATATTGCCTAGCATATTTTTCGAGCAAACCAAAATACTCGGTTAGTATACGCGCATGCTTGGATAACACCTTATCCAAGCACGCTTACTCATCACCATTAGGGACCTTAGATTAGAATCACTATTCCAGTGGTACAATTAAAAAAACACATCACTGTTTTTTCCTGGTTTTGGCTTACAAATGCTGATGTAAAATACTGGCCAAATAATGAACATGGTCTAAGCATTACACTCAAAGCTGGCCATGATTCGCAGAATTAACCTGTCCCTCCAATGCTAAAGATGCTTGCAGCATCGGAGAGAAAACAAAAGGCAGTGGAACAATGCCACTGGTCCAAACGGTCAATCATACAGGAGAACATTGCCATCCTTCTTTACAGCTTTAATTTCTCTTGTTTCTTGTCAGTTGTATTTTTATGCATAGAGCAGAGGTAACAGCCACATCGGGATCATGTCACCTAGCATAAAAGACGAAACTAGTATTATAAATGGCACATAGTATGTGTGGGACACTGTTGTAGATTTTGCATTGGGATCTAGGAACCCTAAGCTATGTTGCAGTCTGTGCTTTTCAATCTACGTAAGAGCATCTCTTAACTAAAGAGTTTTGGTACCTTTTTGGTCATGGGAGCTCAGGCAGTCTCACCCCTCTCATAATGCAGTTTTCACAACCATGTAATGTACAGTGCTTCAATTACGAGCTACAAAATCCAGATGGACAAGTGCTTTAAGTACACGGCAGACAATTTACCGTATAAATACACAAACAGAAATCTA
Source organism: Dendrobates tinctorius (assembly GCF_039654945.1). NCBI lineage: Eukaryota > Metazoa > Chordata > Amphibia > Anura > Dendrobatidae > Dendrobates > Dendrobates tinctorius. The sequence goes on from NW_027361870.1 coordinate 11,219,891, forward strand.
GTGCTCTCCCATTTATCCCATAGTAGTTACAATAATCAATAATAATCGTAGATTTCTACTCTACGTCTCTTCTCATTGACTAAGTGTAAGAATGAAGTCATTCATAGTGGGAATATCTGGCATCATGTGTCAGTCAGGAAGCCAAGAGATATGGAAGACAGTACAGCAAAGTGAATGACATTAGGACAAATCTCATTCACACACTACGGAAACTTTCCAAATAAAAATGGATATGGCGTGCGGAATTTTCTACAACAGACAGGACAAGGATTTGATTTTGAATTTTCCAATTGAAAATGGATAAGAAGAAGTAGTCCACTATTAATCATTGTGTTGCAGATTTTGCTGAGTATTTACCTGCAGATTCCACTTAAAACGCGAAGGTGCAGAAAAATTGTTTAAAATAAACACTATTCATTCACCTTTTCGGTCTCCTTTATTTCTACAGTGGGGCTTTGGTCCACTGGTAGGTCTCAGTTTACTGGTCCCTTCCAGTGAGGAGTTAATCAATTACAGTCAATCATAGGCTGTGAGAACCATGTGCTGACATATCATCGTTGGCTACAAGACCGGTCATAGAAGCAGGAAAGTCACAGTTTGAAAGTGGCTGAAAGAATCAGCTGTGTAATATCCAAAATTGGAACAATTTGCAGTGGATTTTTTGACTAATATCCAAGCATGTTCGGAATCAATTCTGGAGATTTGTGATAGGCCAATATGACAGCCTTGCGATAGAAATATCAGTGTGTTGCCTGTTGCACAACATATAGCACAGTTATGAATATACGGTAAGTCAGTGTGCTATTGAACATGATCAAATATTCACATGAAAAAAACAGCTTGTAATAGTGTGGTATGTGCAGGTACGCAGGATGCAGTGACGAGTCGCGAGACAATTTGGTGCTTTCTAGAATAAGGTTTATAAGACTAGAGGGAACTTTCCTCAGTCACGGCCTGATCAACAAAAGGGGTAACACGGGTTGCCCTCGCAGGGGCTCTATACAAGCAAACACAAATGGGTAGAACACGACTACTTCCGGCAATAGCCGGTCACTATAGGGCCGTGGTATGGCCGACTACGGGTCCTTAATTATATAGTCAACTTAGCCATCCAGACGTCCCTCGCCGTTCGGGTTGGTGGTCTTTCGGCGTAGTAGTCGCTGGGCCCAGTTGCTGAGGCGTTGGCTAAGTCTTTGCGTGCTCTGGCGCGCTGATGACACTGGAGCCCTACAGGCCCCGGTGGAGTCCTTGGACAGATGGGCCGCAACCCCCAGACTGGGGCAAGTGGCAGCGATGTGGGGTGGCAGATGACAGGCAACCTGCGCAGCTAACGGCTGCGATGGGGAGTCCGCGGTCAACAGAGGCTCGGCCCCTGCTGCGGACCGGAGCGGGACAGTGGTGGCCGCCGACGGCACTGTATTTGCCATGGCCACTGGTGAGAGCTGGGCAGCTGCGGGTGGTGGGGAGTGGGCCACAGCTGTGAGCTGGAACGAGACGGCAGCGACCGCGGGCAGGCCGCAGCCGCGGGCTGAGGTGAGGCGGCAGTGGGTCGAACTGGGGCCGCAGTAGCCGCGGGCTGGAGCGGGGCAGCAAGTCTCAGAGGATCGCCTTGGCGCCGTCCCTCTGGAGTGCTCAGTGAGCATCTTCCCTGGCACTGGTAAGTCGCTCTAGCTTTTAGTCGCTCCCGCGGTCTCCTGTTGCCTCTGTCCCGGTCTGCTGACTCATCTTCACGGGAATTCCCTGCCTCCTTTATACTGGTCCCTCCCCCCAGCCCATCTGTCTGTCACAACGGTCCGTCCCCGAACTCTGTTTTCCCCGGGAACCCAGATGACGGCTCCCTTGGTTCCGGCTCGGACACTCGACAGGGGTCGTTCCTCCCACAATAGGCTTGTCCAATTTTCTGAAGGGACAGTACTAGTTTTAATGGCACATAGGTCCTGCACCGGTCCATGGAACTGATGAGATATGACTGGCCAGAGATTTCACACATCTGAGTAAATCCAGCTAATTCCAGCTAATTCCACCTACAAATTCTTTTCAATTCATGTCCAAAACAGAAATAAAAATTCTCACTTCTTATGTCGTATTCTCAAATCCGTGCGTCAAGCTCCAAGCACACCCATCCGCGGGTCTCCCTACCAAACTTGACAGTCTCATATACAGTGGCATGTAGAAATTTGGGTACCCTTGGTCAAAGTTACTGTTATTGTGAACAGTTAAGACAGTTAAAGATGAAATGATCTCTGAAAGGCCTATAGTTAAAGTTGACACATTTCCTATATATTTTATGCAAAAAATATATATATTTTCATATTGTACATTTTAGAAGCTACAACAAGGAAAAAGGACAAATGCAAAAGTTTAGGCACCATTGGAGATTTGTGTGCTCAAATAACTTTGACCAAGGAGTCAGACGATAATTATCCTGCTAGGGTTGTGGCTTGTTCACCATCAGTAGGAAGGGCCAGTATCAAGAACCCTGCTGCTGATTTACAGCCGGAGTCTGTGCACGTGTTACAGAAGGACAAAGTGTGTGAAGAGCACTGCGGTGAGCTTACCTGCCGAAGCACAGGACCTGAGACATGTGACCACCAGGGGAGTGGCCAGAGGTGGAGCCAGACGCTGAGTAGCGGCTGTGACCGGCAAAGATGGAGAGTGGTCTGAATGTGCCAAGGTCAAGCCGGGAGGTCAATAAAGTGACAAAGGGTGAGACGCTATGAGTGGTCAGGACATAGCAAAAAGGTCGGGAAGCCAGAGATAGCGATGCAGTACAAAAGGGGCAGACAGGTGGGAAGTTAGAGTACCAAGCCAAAGGTCAGAGCCAGAAATAGACAATAAGCACAGAGTCACAAGGCAATGCACAGAATGAGAAAACAGACGAGGTCATACACAAGAAAGCAATCGGACTAAACAGTATGCAAGCACACTAGGGGGTCAGACACACAGCCAAGACAGATGTATCACTGACAAGGATCTCCATTTGAAGGCAGGTAAATAAAGCCCTCCCCAAACCAAAAGGAGGCAGTAGTGAAATATGTATATGTATGGCTGTATGACCAACAGTAAATTAACATCTGTCTTTAGACTGCAGCTCTCCACATGACCTATGTTATCCTGAGAAGGCAGTCTACTGTCACACCAGGGGGCTTTACTGAGAACCACAAAGTAGAAACATTTCACACCTTCCTGCTCTTTTGAAGAGAGATGCCAAATGCCAACTATCTATGAGAAAGGTTATACAAAGAGTTTCAGAGAAAAATAATGTATTCACTGATAAAATAACCATGGTACAGTCACAAACCAGCAATTGCAGTGCCTTGCGAAAGTATTCGGCCCCCTGGAACTTTTCAACCTTTTCCCACATATCATGCTTCAAACAAAGATACGAAATGTACATTTTTGGTGAAGAATCAACAACAAATGGGACACAATTGTGAAGTTGAACAAAATTTATTGGTTATTTTAAATTTTTGTGGAAATTCAAAAACTGAAAAGTGGGGCGTGCAATATTATTTGGCCCCTTTAATTTCAGTGCAGCAAACTCACTCCAGAAGTTCATTGTGGATCTCTGAATGATCCAATGTTGTCCTAAATGACTAATGATGATAAATATAATCCACCTGTGTGTAATCATGTCTCCGTATAAATGCACCTGCTCTGTGATAGTCTCAGGGTTTTGTTTAAAGCACAGAGAGCATCATGAAGACCAAGGAACACAACAGGCAGGTCTGTGATACTGCTGTGGAGAAGTTTAAAGCCGGATTTGGATACAAAATGATTTCCAAAACGGTAAACATCCCAAGGAGACCTGTGCAAGCAATCATTGAAATGAAAGGAGTATCATACCACTGCAAATCTACCAAGACCCGGCCATCCCTCTAAACTTTTATCTCAAACAAGGAGAAGAGAAGACTGATCAGAGATGCAGCCAAGAGGCCCATGATCACTCTGGATGAACTGCAGAGATCTACAGCTGAGGTGGGACAGTCTGTCCATAGGACAACAATCGTCACATACTACACAAATCTGGCCTTTATGGAAGAGTGGCAAGAAGAAAGACATTTCTCAAAGATATCCATAAAAAGTGTTCTTTAAAGTTTGCAACAAGCCACCTGGGAGACACATCAAACATGTGGAAGAAGGTGCTCTGGTCAGATGAAACTAAAATCGAACTTTTCAGCAACAATGCCAAATGATATGTTTGGGGTACAGGCAACACAGCTCATCACCTGAACACTCCATCCCCACTGTCAAACATAGTGGTGGCAGCATCATGGTTTGGGAGTGCTTTTCTTCAGCAGGGACAGGGAAGATGGATAAAATTGATGGGAAGATAGATGGAGTCAAATACAGGACCATTCTTGAAGAAAACCTGTTCTAGTCTGCAAAAGACCTGAGATTGGGATGGAGATTTGTCTTCCAACAAGACAATGATCCCAAACATAAAGCAAAATCTACAATGGAATGGTTCACAAATAAACGTATCCAGGTGTTAGAATGGCCAAGTCAAAGTCCCGACCTGAATCCAATCAAGAATCTGTGGAAAGAGCTGAGAACTGCTGTTCACAAACGATCTCCATTAAACCTCACTGAGCTTGAGTTGTTTGCCAAGGAAGAATGGGCAAGAAATTCAATCTTTCGATGTACAAAACAGATAGAGACATACCCCAAGCGACTTGCAGCTGTAAATGCAGCAAAAGGTGGCGCAACAAAGTATTAAGTTAAAGGGGCCGAATAATATTGCACGCTCCACTTTTCAGTTTTTGAATTTCCACAAAAATTTAAAATAACCAATAAATTTTGTTCAACTTCGCAATTGTGTCCCACCTGTTGTTGATACTTCACCAAAAATTTACATTTGGTATCTTTATGTTTGAAGCATGGTATGTGGTAAAAGGTTGAAAATTTCCAGGGGGTTGAATACTTTCGCAAGGCACTGTATATTAACATGAGAGGCTGGTCTAGAAACCTGATCCCTGAGTAGATTTATAAATTAGGCCTACACACAAAGAAAAAGGGTTCACATGTGAGGGCATCATGGACAGCTCATGTGCTCCATTTCATATTTCTCCCTCCCTCAGGGACAGAGTACCGGACTGGAAAGTTCGATATTTCTGTAAGTTTTCTCGGTCTTATTTTATCACTGTTTTCGCATATTTATATGTCACTTTTTAATTCCATTTTTATATCCTTTTATTGTAAGCATTGTACCTTTTATATTAAAGTTTAAAACTTTTATAAGTCTGAACCTTGTTGCTGAAAAGAATCCATAGACTTAAAGTGTGTGCTCCTGGTGATTGGCACATAGCCTGTGGACTTATCGCCCGTGTGAGTGGTGGCGGCGTATATGAAATGGGGTGTGTGGTCTGTGTCGGGGAGTGATTTATGCTCCCTTTGCAGCATAGAACAGAGGTTGAATGCTGGACTGAGTGAAAGGAGATAGATTACCCCTTGCAGGCGCAACCTCAAGTCACGTGCTGAGAAGAGGGTACGTGACAAAATGGTGGCAGCGGTGGGATATACGAATATATTCTCCCTGGTAATTCGTGACAATTGGCAGCAGTGGGATATACGAATATATCCTCCCTTGTAGTTCGTGATAGAGGCCATACAAAAATTTACCCTGAGAGGACAGGGAAGGAACCCTGTCCACAACCATGACATCCAGGTAATGCAAATTTCCCAGCTTTATAAAAAACCCAGCCTCCTTAAACCTTATGCCAAAAAACAGCAACCGTGTGTTCTTGTATGTAGCTGCCTAACACTCTGAAAATGAAAATGGTGGAAGTCCACAAAGCAGGAAAAAGCTATAAGAAGATAGCAAAGCATTTTCAAGTTTCCCTTTCCTCATGTAATTAAGAAATGACAAGAACAGCGAAGGTCAAAATAAGGTCTGGAAGTAAAAGCAAGATTTCAGTGAGCTGCTCGCAGGATTGCTAGAGAGACAAAGCAGAACCCCCGCTAGACTTCAAAAGACCTTCAGAAGAGTCATCAGAAGAACACCTCTCCTGCATCCTCAGCATAAAATTCAGCATCAGAAGTATGCAAAACAACATCTAAACAAGCCTATGCATTTTGGAAACAAGTCCTGCGGACCGATGAGGTTAAAATAGAACTCTCTTGCCATAATGATCAAAGGTGTGGATAAAAAAGGGCACAGAATATCAGGAAAAGAACATATCGCCATGCAATAAACATGAGGATGGATCAATCATGGTTTGGGGTTGCGTTGCAGCCAATGGCATGGGAAAAATTTCCTGGGAAGAGGGAAGAATGGATTCAATTAAGTTTCAACACATTCTTGATACAAACATAACACCATCTGTAAAATAAAAAAAAAATAAAAAATCTGAAGTACAAAAAGGATGGCTTCTACAAATGGATAATGATCCTAAACTCAAGCCAAAATCCACAATAGAAACCTCAAAAGGTACAGCCTGAAGATTTTACAATAGCCCTCACAGTCCCCTGATCTGAAAAAAAATCTGTGGCTAGACCTCAAAATAGTAGTGCATGCAAAACGACCCAGGAATCTCACAGAACTGGAAAAATAATCCAAGGAAGAATGGATGACAATTCCTCAAACAAGAATTAAAAGACACTTGGCCGTCTACAAAAAGTGTTTACAAGCTGTGATACTTTCAAAAGAGGATGCTACTAGAAACTAAACATGCAGGGTGCCCAAACTTTTGCATTGGTTTATTTTCCTTTTTGTAATTTTTAAAATGTAAAAGATTAAATATATATCTTTTGCCTAAAATACAAATGTGTCATCTTTAACTTTCGTCCTTTTAGAGATCATTTCATCTTTAACTTGCTTCAGGCTATGTGCACACGTGCGGAATTGCCGCAGAAATTTTCACTGCAATTCTGCAACTCCCTGCCATGGGAAATTCGCTGGAAATCCGCATGCGGAATTCCCGCAAAAAAACTAGCGTTTTGCAAGCATAATTAGCTTGCAGAATGCTAGCGTTTTCCATGCGATCTGTAGCATTGCTTGGAAAACTGACAGGTTGGTCACACTATTCAAACATAGTGTTTGACTAGTGTGACTAACTTTTTACTATTGAGGCTGCCTATGCAGCATCAGTAGTAAAAAGAAATAATGTTAAAAAAAAATCAAAAATCGTGATATTCTCACCTTCCGGGGTCCCCCGCAGCGTTCCCAAGGCTCAGCAATACTCCCGGCAAGTCCCGTTCCCAGCGATGCCTTGCGACATTGACCCCAGATGACATAGCATCTCGCGAGACCACTACGTCATCACAGGTCATTGTCACAAGGCATCACTGGGAACAGGAGTTGCCGGGAGCATCGCTGAGGCCTGGGAACGCTGCGGGGGACGCCGGAAGGTGATATCAAAATTTTTTATTTTAATTCTTTTTTAACAGTGATATGGTACTGTCACGGTCACGTGTCAGGACGCAGCGAGAACCACAAGGCGAACCCATATGACACTTGTGACCATGGATACACCGCCTCCAGTTGGGCAAATTTAAATAATAAGACGTGCAGCTGGATACACCGCCTCCAACTGGCGAATTTAGGTATTACATGTATTTATCCAATAGTCTGGAAACCCCGCCTCCAGTAAGGCAAATTTAAATAATAAAGGGGAACCTGGGTAACATTAACAATGGTGGGCCCTGCGATAGGGAATAGGGACGTGGAGACCTCCTGCACTCCCCTGAGCCAGAGTCCCTGCACTCCTAACGTTCCCTATGCCGGATCCGCACCGGGCGACGCACAGGAACCTTAAAACCCTGACTCGCCCTGACCCTAAACCATCACTAGGGAATTGGTCGGTGCGGAAACTAATCCCACCACTGCACTAAACACACACAAGGGAAAATAACAATACAGGGGGAACACCACTTAGCTTTGCTCTGTTGCGTATGCTCCTAGCAACAGAGCCCACCACCTGCGTGCATCTTCTCCTCCACCCGGATCCATCACCATAACCGGATCCATCACCATAGTGCAGCCTTGGAGCAGAGTCCACCACCATTTGCAGCTGCCCAGTAAACAGAGTCCCAAAGATGAGTCCAGCTTCTGCCAAAAAGTCCAGCATGCTGGAGTCCAGTTTTCAGCAAACAAGTTCAGCATGCTGAGTGCAACTCTCACCATCGTCGCCACTCCACCAAGCCATGCAAGCACCTCCTGCTGACACCATAAACTGCGACTCCACCACGCCATGCCAGCCCTCCATGCAGACTCCATAGCTGACTCAACCCCTCTGGCTGGGCTGCCCAGGACTCTCATTCAGCTCCTTCTTTCACCCAGGCTTCCTTGAGAATGACTAACTCACAATATAACCAACAGTGATTGAACACACCTAACTCTTTTATAGAGCCTCACACCTGATTTATAATTACATGCACATTAAACCAAAGAAACTAAAGTGCACTACCGCTCACCACCACCGGGGCAACTTAGAATGAACAACACCATGTGCAATAATTCTAAAGGCCACCGGGGGCAATCACACCACTTTGGCACCAAGCCAAAGGAAAAAAAGTTGACTTTGTCCATTTACTTGTCAGATCCACCTTGGATCATGACAGGTACCCAGGGCCTGGAGGAGGCTCTCCTCTCCTCCAGACCCTGGGTACCATCCGCACATTTTCCGCTTACTTTGCGCATGGTGGGCATGCCACATGCAGAAAGTAAGCGGAACAATGATTTCCCATGTGTGCGGAATCCCCGCGATTCCACAAAAAGAATGAGCATGCTGCGTATTTTTCTGAGATGCGATTCCGCCATGGCGAAAAAACGCAGCAAAAACCGCATTAAATCCGTAGCAATTCCGCATGTGTGCACATAGCCTAACTGTTCACAATAACAGTAATTTTGACCAGGGGTGCCAAAGCTTTTACATGCCACTGTATGTCTGATACTGTACAGTTGCTCCTGTCATGCACCCTACAGCATAACCTGCAACTATTCATCCCTGACTGGTCGGCTCTATGGAACTAAACACCCAATGCATGATTTCCCGGGTGATAAGTGCGGTGAAGTAATGGTATAGCTCCCGCTTCCTATTAAAATGCAAGTCCAAATCAAATGTATATTCTTGAAGGAAATGCAGTCAATACACTTCAGCAACAATCAATATTTCACAGAGCAGTCAGGGTTCATTGTTAATAACTTAGCCACATAAAAGCATGAGGCAATTCTGCTGAAAAGCTAGAAAATGCAAGACTGCGCCTATGAGATGACAGCAATACTGAGCTGCAGAATTCTTATTGTACGTAGCATAGGCCTAATTCCCATGTTGCTTATCGAGAATGCAACCCTGGTCCAAAGAGCAAGTAACGGGGAGATAATTCCCAGGGCTCCCCACCCTGCATGATTGACAGGGCTTTCCCTATACAAAAAAAAAAAAAGGGTGAGAAATAACCATCTTTCAAGTTGAGCTGGGTGAGAGCCACTGACTGTGCTGCACATTCCCAGCTCATTTTAAATAATACGGAGAAAAGATGAGTTTTCCATATACAATGAAAAATGAGCATTTATTTGTACAAAATTCCTCAATTACATCAATGTTAAAATGTACAGTAAAATATTTTATATATCAATTTATACGTATGGATATACATGATCCACAAGAAAAAATGGTCACAGACTACAAGCAGAATATACTAACAGAGCAGAGCATGAGAGTAACCATTATCAGGCCGATAGTATCAGAAGGAGTTAAATTGTAAGCATCAAACAGCTGATCTATTCAGGGTAAAGCGCCTCACATAGCCTGCTATATCATGAGCTGAATGAACCTCCTTAGATAATAGACACCACCGCAGTACCTACGATAGGCATATATGCAAAGTCTGCTAAATAAATAAGTAAAGATACAAAGGTTAATTACCCATAGTAGCTGCCCGTGCTGTGGCCATGTTCCCCGACGCGCGTTTCGTGAGCTGTGTAGTCGCTTCCCCTGATGATATAGCAGGGGATATAGCAGCTTATTTACACTATTAGTGATGGGAGTGGCGTTATCTGGAGGTCATGAATATGGAAGACTAGTGATGAGCGAACGTGCTCAGTTAAGGTGTTATCCGAGCATGCTCAGGTGCTGTGCGTCTTCGGCATGCTCAAGTAATATGTTTGAGTCCCCATGGACTCGAACATATTATTTGTGTTTGTTATGCAATCCTTGCATGTGTTGCTAATGTAGACCAGCTGCTAGAACTTGAACATATTTTTTGATAATGCCGAAGACACTAGGTTAGCATCCGAGCATACTCAGATACCACCTATCCGAGCACGTTCGCTCATCGCTAATGACAACCTGGCAGCAGGTTTACTAATCCTCCAGTGATAATGTCCTGCTAATAAAATTGCTATTCTATGAAAACTACACTATACAGGCAAGGGCAGAAAGCCAAGGCTGCCAATCCGAACAATTCTTTTGTACAACATTAGCCATAGCTCCCAACCGCCACAGATTCAGAGGCCCCAATTTCGGGGCTCAGTCCCGCCACGTCAGCGCTTTGTCTCGGCTTCTATTACCCACCCTCACTCCAACATTTTCATGGCTCCTCCTTCTGGTGGGGCACATCTCTCACCACCAACATAAATTAAATTATAATATTCACACTATTCCTGTGATCTCGTCTTTCCGGGACTCAAACTCATGTCTATATGTTCTTATGTTCTCATGCAGAAGTTCTAGTTAGGAGCTACAGCACATAATGATAAACATGGGAGAATTTGATAATCTTGAGATGTATTGCAGGCAGGGAATCCAGAAGCAGATTATGCATGTATATTGTATACAGAAGTCTATTTCTTTGAACTCGTATACCGAGTTGAAGAAAAATAGTCAGATTTTTTGTTCCTATGAAACGAATAAAAAAATATAAAAAGCAATTACAAAATTACATTTTTTTCATTTTTTGCAAGTCTCCCAAGGTCACAACCTTCAACATTACAGGCAGGAGCCAAAGGCTCTTAGTGCTATCACAGGGAGAATTTCGTATACTTCATCTGTGTGACAGGCTATGACTACTTTTAGTATCTGTTGAGTTGTGTTATTCTGTGATATATGTTGATGCTATAGAAATTAAAAATATTTTTCTTCTGCAATTATTTCACTGCGTTTTATTAATCACTTTTAAATTACAAATACACTGTGTTCAGAATTATTAGGCAAATGAGTATTTTGATCACATCCTTTTTATACATGTTGTCCTACTTCAAGCTGTATAGGCTTGAAAGCCAACTGCCAATTATGTAAATCAGGTGATTTGCATCTCTAATGAGGGGTGTTGTCTATGACATCAAAACCCTATATAAGGTGTGCTTAATTATTAGGCAACTTGCTTTCCTTTGGCAAAATGGGTCAGAAGGTCAGAAGAGAGATTTGACGGACTCTGAAAAGTCAAAAATTGTGAGATGTCTTGCAGAGGGATGCAGCAGTCGTGAAATTGCCAAACTTTTGAAGCTTGATCACCGAACAATCAAGCTTTTCATGGCAAATATCCAACAGGGTCGCAAGAAGCATGTTTCTTAAAAAAAGGCGCAAAATAACTGCCCATGAATTGAGGAAAATCAAGCGTGAAGCTGCCAAGACGCCAATTGCCACCAGCTTTGCCATATTTCAGAGCTGCAACGTTACTAGAGTATCGAAAAGCTCAAGGTGTGCCATACTCAGGGACATGGCCAAGGTAAGGAAGGCTGAAAAATGACCACCTTTCAACAAGAAACATAAGATAAAACGTCAAGACTGGGTCATGAAATATTTTAAGACTGATTTTTCTAAGATTTTATGGACTGATGAAATGAGAGCAACTCTTTATTGGCCAGATGGATGGGCGCAAGGTTGGATCAGTAAAGGGCAAAGAGCTCCACTCCGACTCAGATGCCAGCAAGGTGGAGGTGGGGTACTGGTATGGGCTGGTATCATCAAAGATGAACTTGTGGGACTTTTTCGGGTTGAGGATGGAGTGAAGCTCACTCCCAGACCTACTGGCAGTTTCTGGAAGACACCTTCTTCAAGCAGTGGTAGAGGAAGAAGTCGGTATCGTTCAAGAAAAACATGATTTTCATGCAGGACAATGCTCCATCACACGCATCCAAATAATCCACAGCGTGGCTGCCCAGTAAATGTCTAAAAGAAGAAAAATAATGACATGGCTCCCTTGTTCACCTGATCTGAACCCCATAGAGAACCTGTGGTCCCTCATAAAATGTGAGATCTACAGGGAGGGAAAACATTACACCTCTCCGAACAGTGTCTGGGAGGCTGTGGTGGCTGCGGCACGCAATGTTGAGCGTAAACAGATCAGCTTTTGAGTGTCATCGTAAAGAAAGGTGGCTATATTGGTCGCTGATTATTTTTGTTTTGTTTTTGAATGTCAGAAATGTTTATTTCTAAATTTTGTGTTGTTCTATTGGTTTACCTGGTGAAAATAAGCAAGTGAGATGGGTATATATTTGGTTTTTATTAAGTTGCCTAATAAATCTGCACAATAATCGTTACCTGCACAAACAGATATCCTCCTAAGATAGCCAAATCTATTAAAAAAAACCCACTCCAACTTCCAAAAATATTAAGCTTTGATATCTGAGTCTTTTGGGTTGATTGAGAACATAGTTGTTATTCAATAATAAAAGGAATCCTCTTAAATACAACTTGCCTAATAATTCCGCACATGGTGTAGGTAACTAGAACCACTAGCACCAAATCTTACAGAGGTGCAAAACAAACAGGGGGACAGCACCTCACGCTATTCAATCACCATCGTATCCCTACCTTACCAGAGGTTGGCACTCTACAACTGCGCAAAATGGTATCCCCACTCACCGACGGCTGATTTTCCTGCCGGAGTTTTTATGAGAGACAACAAAATTCCCAGCATATCAAATGTTTGCTGAATTAATCGTGTCACACCACTATTCCAACAAATAAAATGCCAAGTGCATCTTATTATAGCAATTTATATACTGATCGCATGTACTTTGGGAATGCTGGGACAGAAATCCGATAAATAAAACAATAACGCTCACATTCAGCCAGTAACCGTCTGTCCAAACAAAAGGAGATTTTATAGTGAGAAATTACTTATAACACAGTTACTTAAAGTTTATTATTACCAAATTCACTCAATTAGGCTAGTTTCACATTAGCGCTTTTGAGCGCAGCGACGGCCTGCGCACGGCCGCCGCTAAGCCCCGCCCCTGCCGCGCCCCCGCCGGTAGCTCCGCCTACCGTCGCATGACGCTGCATGCGTCCCCTATCTTTATCACTGGGGGCGCAGGCCCTGCGCAGTATGCGTTTGGTGGCGCATGCGCCTTTTTGACGGTGCGCCGAGTGCAACCTATCTGCAGAAGGTTGCATTTGGCGCAGGTCGGCGCACCGTCAAAAGGACGCATGCACCGCCAAACGCATACTGCGCACGGCCTGTGCCCCCCAGTGATAAAGATAGGGGACGCAGGACGCATGCAGCGTCATGCGCCGGTAGGCGGAGCTCCCGGCGGAGGTGCGGCAGGGGGCGGGGCTTAGCGGCGGCCGTGCGCAGGCCGTCGCTGCGCTCAAAAGCGCTAATGTTAAACTAGCCTTAGTTGTAATCAACGTATATCAGTTAAGTTAAGACCAAATTTGATCCTTTGTTCAAGGACATTTAGCTTTTTTTTTCCCTGAATTTCTCTCACTACCACCACCACTTTGACATCTCCTCCTGCCAGGGAAGAAAAATAGTAAATGGGCATGTATTGGGGTGTGGCCAAAATTTGCTCTGATTTGCATTCATTTTCTTTTTTTTCTGTTCTTTAAAAGTTGGGAAACAGGCATTAGCATCTCTTGAATTTGCATGAAAAATGCTATGAATTACACAATGCAAGAGGTTTCAAACTCAAATAAAATATATATTTCTTTACTACCATGTCAGATTTGATAGAAAATAGAGTATGGGAATGGGCAGCGTTATTTAAAGCTGTGAAACTTTTTTTTAAAAACAAATTGGATAATCTGGAAAAATACATCTAAATATATCTCATCTAGATCTATTTCATTCCATAAACCAAAAAAATACAATATAAAAAATGTAATAAAAATGCAGTCAGATTTCATTGACGTTAGCGAAGTTTGAGTCAAACAACCCTCAAAGATAAAAACAAAACCTTCATTCACAACAGGGCAATTGGTCGTTAAACTCATGCCCTTTCTGTACCCAGCGTCCTTCATAATGATGATTAAGCCTTATCCTAGTGAAGATCCCGGTCCTACACTGGACATTGTAATCAATCACAAAGCCGGTTAATGTTTTCTGGCACTTATTAATCCTCTGTGTCCAAACAAAAAGATTTTCTTTTAAGCAAATGCTTTCATAGAAAGGTGAACTTCGCACTTTGTTCTGTCGACTCATTAAGACAAATTAGAAAACTGTTTAGTTTGCTCTTTGCTCCCCAAATCTCTTTCTACAGCCCATCAGTGACCCAAAGACTGGACAATAAAAGCCATGTTAAAGGCTACTGTCCGGTCCACTCAAGAAATGCATTCAGGTATTGTCTTCTGCCTTACAGCTTAAAGGAGCAAATTGCCTTTTCATGACACCAGAGCTTTTCCATTGGCAAGAGACAAGTCATGGAAGCAGTCTGGTCATTGCTTAGTGCTGAGTAAACATAAAACCTGTTTAAAACCTTACACATTTAGTTAATGTTTAGCACAACATTAAAAAAGTCCTGTAAACTCAAAGGAAAAAAAAAGTATAACTTGAGAAACATTCAGTCTTTATAAATATGCCAATACATTTGGTGATTCATAGAGTGGCTCATCAACAGTCCAGAGTTTCCAGGACAGTCTGTAAAATGTCGGCACTTTTCCACTAACCTTGGAAAAAATTGATGCGTCCTTGATCATTATCAGGACTGTGAATATCATCATTTTACTGGTCACAGGTGTTGTGTATTTGTACAAAATTAGCATTTTGACTTGTATTATTTCACATTAGAATGTGTGAATATTGCTGCAAAGCCATTGAAAGGTTCATATGTGGCGGTTTTTGTTGCATAGTTTACAAAGCATATTTGGTGTGTAAAATACACTGAGCTAGAGTTGAGCGACTTTGGTCGGATTGGGTTTCGTGAATCCCGACAAACAAAATTTGAGTCGGATGAAACTAAACCAAAGTCGCTCAACTCTACACTGAACTTTACAGTATAGTCGGTAAGATTTCAGAAATATCATGCACACTACATTTTTTCTTGCACGTATTTTTGCGTATTTTACCAAGAGCCAGCAGAGGACAACCTTTTTTGGATTAAATCACTTGCCAATAACAGTTCTCATGGGTTGATGGACATAAACCTATTGGACCTTACTTGTGGTTACGCTGTGCATTTTCATCTTAGTGCAAAGCAATCTGAGCTACCCACCTTGTTGCATTGTAGGGGCATAGATAACTTTTTGTTCACATCAACACTAGTTATTTACACATTTATATTCTGTTATGAAAAGAGAAATACAAAAATGATGGTAGTGCCAGAACACAGGCATGATGTAAACCAAAAGGCACACAACAGAGATGGGTGGAACGATGATTTGCCGGACTCTGGCCCGTTGGCCAGGTTTGTAGTCTTTGGCCTTGCAAATCTCTAACCAACTGGGATTCCTGATGCATGTTTTTGATTAGCCGAGTGAGCTAAACATTTCGTCACAATTACAATACTTTCCAGCAGAAGTGTGACTACAACTCTGGAATACAACACATTAGATACCATATCAAGTCCCTAATGACAATTGCAGTAGTCATGCATGGACCTAAGTGCAATTCACTATATTTCCCTTGAATGCAGCTGTGATTGTTCCATTTACTTGAATAGGGTTGTTTGGCAACAAGCAAGATTTCTGCAAGTTTTCATCAGTTGAGTGACAGTTGTAGTAATTTCTGCAACAAATAACCCACATACAGGTTTACTTATGACTTGCTCAAGCCCCAAGAACCAAAATGAAGCAGATGGAGGAGGAGATGGAAGAGGAGGAGGAGTAACTAGTAGTGGTAGTAACAGTAACTGGTAAATATTTTAAATTAAAATTAGAATTTAGACGAACTTTATAGAAATGCTTATTTCAAGTACTTTTTACCAGGGTGCAGTAATAAGGGGTGCAGCAGTAGCAGGCACATCCAGGCCCAGATTCATTTAGCTTCTCAAAGCCCCAGTTCCACATAACACAACAGATTTATGAATTATGTATGGTCGGTGGTGATCATTTGCATTGGGGCACAGGAGTTTCAAGTTATGTCTCTGTCTTTAACTATACACTAGTAATAATAATGAGACCAGTTTATATACTTAGATTACAGCCAGTTTATATTTTGTCTGGGCTCTGCACGCAGGTGATAGGTATGCTTCAAACTGTGTGCAGAATGACTTATACTTACGTAAACTATTTTACACTGTTATACATTCTGTCACTAAAATTCTAGATTTTCATGGAAAAACACGTTCTGTCAGCCCAATGAATGCCCTTGGGCTGACCCAGCTACAAGGTATTTCGCACATCAGAAAAAGTTGGCTATGTGACTGCAACTAAAGGAAGTGGTTACGTCACACTGAGTCTGGGGAAGCTGTGCTGAAATATTGATGTAGCACTGTAGTCACAGCACAGGTGGAAAATAATCTCCTTTCATACTCAAGTCTGGGAAAAGGGGCTGAAAAGTGGAAAAGTTCTAAGGTAAAAACGCTGAAACTGCAGGTAACCCACCAGGATCACTACAGACTTGGAGAATAAACTTTCCTTGAAGACCTGCATGTCTTTTAAAAGGAAAAATATAAAGAAATTCACCTTCAGGGATATAATAAAAAAAATTATAAGCTGTAGTATACAAGTTTTTTTTCTTTTCTGGGGCATGGGAGATGGATGTAACTGAACGTGTTCCCAAGTTCTAGGATCCGATGGGCCAGGGAATCACAGGGGTATAGGAAAGGCTGGAGCAGAGTTGTCCCCCTCCCCCCCACGGTGTAAGGGGAGGCAGACATGACAGTGGGGTGGAGGGTATGCTAATCAGAGGGGGTTTGTCCTTATGGGGTGGTATATAGGGTGGGGTTAGGGGTGGGTCCCATTAGTCCCGCTCTCTGGGGAGGCGAAGTGTCCCACCCTCCCACCCTATTTTTTGTTTGTTTTATTTTGCTGTTCTTAGGGGGGTTTCTTTTGGGCCATTGTGGCCTAGGCGGTTGGGAGGGGGGAGGGGAGTCCGTGAAGTTAATGGAAATTGGTCTGGGGGATCCATTGGCATATGGGTCCTCCATTTTGGGAGTTCAACATGGTGGATCTGGTGAATTTATGGAGTAGAGTTCTGGCAGGGATGATCGGATCCTCTGATATTTTGTTGTGATTGTGAACAATGGTACTCCTTTTGGGGTTTTGGTGCTCCCGAGCCAGTAGAACAATGGTTGGGAGTAAAATTGGTGTTTTGTTTTTTGTTCACTTTTGCTTGGTTAATCACCAGATTCTTCGGAGCTTCAAGGACTCCTCCTAGAGTTTATGTAATTTATTTTAATGTTTGTTGTTTGTTAAAAAAAAAAGGCTGCTGTGGTCATATCATTCCAAAGAAATTTGGTGTCCTGGTTTTATTTGAGGGATTTTTGAGGATTAGATTGCTAATTGGGTAAGAAGAGGGGTGATGGTGGCTGTACATACACCTTTGCAATACCTCGACAGTACCAATGTCAGGTAGAGAAAGGAATCATTGCTCTAAGTGAAGAATAGCCAAAATTTGTGATGCCTGTAAGATAGTCACACCACTGGACACCATTTTCTTTTATTTTTCTTTTATATAGTGCTAACATATTCCGCAGCGCTTTACAGTTGCACACATTATCCCCGAAGGGGCTCACAATCTAAATTCCCTATAAGTATGTCTTTGGAATGTGGGAGGAAACCGGAGTACCCGGAGGAAACCCACGCATACACAGGGAGAACATACAAACTCCTTGCAGATGTTGTCCTTGGTGGGATTCGAACCACCTCGAACCAGGACTCCAGCGCTGCAAGGCTGCAGTGCTAACCACTGAGCCACCGTGCTGCCCTACCATTTGATCAGTTCAGCACTGGGGTAAAGGGGTTAAGCCTAATTTTGAAAAAAATCTTCTTAATATTATTTTTGAAAGTCTTATGTAGGAAAAAGTCTAAACAAAATTCAATTATGTATGCACCCCACTTGACATAGGTACTGTTCTGAATTAATGTATTGTCTTTTATTAGAGCATGAGAACGGTACTCTTGTAAGGCTATTAATTTACTTAGCATTATAGTTTTAAAAAGAAAGCTGCTGTCATGAACACCGCACTGTACTTGCTCACTGAGCCAGTGCGCGTGTCCTGAGTGTCAGGATCCTGTCGGCGCCGGCATGCAGCCTCCGCTGAGCAGGGACTCACCCGCACTGTAGGGGTACCGGGGTCAGATACAGCCAGAAAGTACCAATGCACAGGACCTGCGGATGCTGAAGTTTAGAAAGCAGACACGGGACCTACGGTCATGTGACTGCAAGGGGGTGGGGCTTAGTGTCCTGCTTAGTGAGATGGAAAGACACTATACAGAATTACTCAGAGTCAGGCAAAACGGGGTTCATACACAGAGATAGCAGTAAAGTACCAAGGATGAGACAGAGCGGATAGTCAGGGCCAAGCAGCAGTCAAAACCAAACAGACATAGAAGGTACCAAGCAGAATCCAAAGCAATATCCAGAGAACAGACCGAGTCATACACAGATTATCAAGCAACCAGAACACAGCAAAAACACACTCAGGGGTCACCACACTATGCCAAGGGCAAGAGTATAACTGACAGGGATGGGAGCATCCTGAGGCTATAAGAAGCCTCTCCCAGAACCAGGGAGAGGCCACAATCATGTAAGCCTGCACCGGGATCACAACCTTTAACCCCAGAAATGCCAGTCATCAGCACTGGTTCCAGACATTAACTCCACGGGTGCGAGTCAAACCCGCACTGAGGTTATCCTGCCTCAGTGTAGTAAAGTGCTAACAGCGATAGCGGTAAGCAGTGCCTGCTGAAGTAGTCCCTAAGCCCATGATGAATGCATTGGGATGAAGGTGGGTTGCTTACCAAAAGGTGCACAGGTGGGGGTCTCCGTCCGGACCTGCCCACCTGTGCACCTTTTGGTAAGCAACCCACCTTCATCCCATTGCATTCATCATGGGCTTATGGACTACTTCAGCAGGCACTGCTTACCGCTATCGCTGTTAGCACTTTACTACACTGAGGCAGGATAACCCTCTTTTTTTGGTTATGGGCATACTATTGGCCGTAATATTCACTAGTTTTGGCTAATCCTGCGTGATATCTTCCAGATTTATTGCATTATCTGTGCTGCTGTGATTTTTTTGGGCGCAGGTTGTCATTCTGTTTCCCCCGTCCGGGTCTGTCTGTTTGTCACACGATTTTTGTAATTTTGGTGTCTGACTTATCACTTGTCTGTGAATGAGTCAATTAATAATTTTAGACTTTTATACTTACTTCTGAATCCATTACTCCTCATTTCTCCTTTGTTGGTAAAATCAAATAGCTGTACAATTCTCATTCTGAAAACTTCAGACACCCGGCTGCTGCAGTTAACCTTGATGCAATCACCATGTCTGTCCCTACCCTTAAGCCCCCTTCACACAGAGCGAGATTGCTAGCGATATCGCTAAAGCGTCACTGATTTTGTGACGCAACAGCGATCTGACTAGCGATCTCGCTAGATTTATCACCTACGACCCGGTTCCCTGCTGGATATTGCTGATCGTGCGGTGCGAGATCGCCCTGGTCCATTTCTCGTCGTCGGCTTCTTGCTGGCGCCGACGAGCGACACCATGGACGCGGGAGGAAGATGCCACCCTCGCTGCGTGTGACAGGTAAGTGACGACCGCCGACCACTGCTGCATCACTGGTGAGATCTGCCTGTTTGGCAGCTCACTAGCGACCATTTAACGATGCACCAGCGATCCTGACCGGGTCGTATCGTTGTCGGGATCGCTGGTGCATCGCTAAATGTAACGGGACCTTTAGGCACCTGATGGCAATGGTATTCTAGCTGTCAGAGACACCGCACTACACTTGCTCATAGAGCCAGTGCACGTGTCCTGAGTACAGAAGCAGTGCTAAGAGTTACCTGGGGAGCAGGGCAGCAGAGGTGACAAAGCGTGCTTCAACTAATAGTGTCAGAGAAGCCAGAGAACTCAGATTATGGCAAAGCAGAAGTCATGCACAGTACAGACCAGCGAGGTACAGGAGGGATAAACAGACGGGAGGTCAGACAAAGCCAAAGGTCATACACAAGATATCAGTACAGTACCAGGGAGGAGACAGAGCGGATAATCAGGGCCAAGCAGAGCTCAAAACCAAACAGACATAGGAGGTACCAGGCAGAATCCAAAGCGATATCCAGGGAACAGACCGAGTCATACACAGAGAATCAAGCAACCAGAACACAGCACTAACACACTCAGGGGTCACCACACAATGCCAAGGGCAAGAGTATAACTGACAGGGATGGGAGCGTCCTGAGGCTATAAGAAGCCTCCCCCAGAACCAGGGAGAGGCAACAATCATAGCCCCAGGTGTGCAGGTAAGCCTGCATCGGGATCACAACCTTTAACCCCAGAAATGCCAGTCATCAGCACTGGTTCCAAACATTAACCCCACGTGTGCGAGTCAAACCCGCACTGAGATCATGACACTAGCACTGCATGATTACATTATTTGCACCAATCTTGCTGGTAATCAGTACCACTGACTCATGATCCCCATTATTTTTCTCCTAAAAATACTACATTTCACTATTTTGTTGACGGACCCTTTTCTAACTTGCAGATTTAGTTTTTTTTTGTGTGTAATCAGGGTAGACATCTCTTTTCACAGAACTCCCATGTCACTGTCGTAATAAATTAGAGTACACACTAAGTGATTTGGTATGTTTTACCAACTATTGTGGCATGTATGGAGTTTTAAAGCAATTAGGCATGACAGAAAAATAGGTTAAACAAGGACACTTGTCATGGGAATCCTGGCTTGATATAAAACCCTCTACACACGTTATATTAATTATAATTGTCCACTTGCTGGTTTTACGGTCTAATGACGGATTCGGAGAGTGCAGAAATCATAAGCCAAGTAATTATAAAAGAATACATCAATCTGAGAAGATTATTGTTATAGACACATCCTAATTCATGATTCATCTACTAGAGTTTGTCGGATACCATCTATGGTCCCATATGACATGTACCTTATATACTGTTTGGGAGATATTTTTAAAAAAAATAAAAAATAAAAAAAAGTATATGAAATTGTAAGCAACACCAAAATCAATTTTTATCATCCCAATTACCCTATGTCTCACACTCAACTGAGTCTAGGAAGCTGAAATCTCAAGGGTGCCTAGGATTATTACAGCACTGGAAAATTTTTCTTTACCATTGACATGGCAGCCTATCAAGTCCAATGTCATCACAGACCACATGTTTGCGTCTACTTTGCTTCTCTAGGCTCTTTAAACACCGTCTCAATGTCTAGATATTTTGATTATAGGAACTCTGAACCAAGGGGGTGTTTTCCTGAAACTCCAGAGAGTCTCATTCGTGATACCTCCAGCTGTCAGTCCAAGTTTTAAAGCTTGAACAGATGCTCTCGTGTCCAGGCTGGACATTTTCCATTTCCTATAGGGAGTAATGCAAGTTGTTCGCCCCATAAAAATTAGCTCATGGTCTGGTTACAGACCTTTATTATTATTATTTATTTACATATATAGCACCATTGATTCCATGGTGCTGTACAGGAGAAGGGGTCACATATAAATTACAGATATCACTTACAGTAAACAAACTAACAATGAGAGACTAATACAGAGGGGAGAGGACCCTGCTCTTTCGGGCTTACATGCTACATTTAATTTATATATTAAAATCTAGAGTCCTGGAAACTTCAGCTTGGGACAAGGCACATAAAAGATGGGTTGTATTTTAAGAAGGTGTTTTCATGTGGGGTCAGCTTGAGACTAAGGGTACCGTCACACTTGGTGACGCACCAGCGACCCCGACAACGATATGACCTAGTTGGGATCGCTGGTGCGTCGCTACGTGGTCGCTGGTGAGATGTCAAACAGTCAGATCTCACAAGCGACGCAGCAACAATACGGAAAGATACGACGGTCATTAGGACCCTGTCTCTCAGACCTGTAGTATTGAGGTCGTTCGTCGTTGTCCCTGTCAAACACAGCAATGCATGCTGGCCAGCGGGACACCAGCGATCAAAAAATTGCCCAGGACATTCGAGCACGATCAGCGACATCACAGCAGGGACCCAATTGCTGCTATGTGTCACACGTAGCGAGATCGCTGTTGTGTCACAAAATCGGTGACGCAACAGCGATCTCGCTAGCGATCTTGCTATGTGAGACAGGGGCTTAATGTGATCCATAATACCTTTTTCTCCTACCCTCAAGGAAACAGAAGAACATAAGACAGAAAAGTTTAGTTATGTGTTATTTGTCCCATTTTAGTTTATGACTGTTTTGCCTATTTTGTGTGTCATTTTCGTTTTATACCTTTTATAACTGTATTTTATATTAACCCCTTCCTGACATGAGACGTACTATCCCGTCCACGGTACCCGGGCCCGTATGACCGGGGACGGGATAGTACGTCTACCGCGATCAGCGGCGCCCACGTGGTGAGCGCCGCTGATCGCGGCCGGGTGTCAGCTGATTATCACAGCTGACACCCGGCACTACGTGTCAGGGGCGGTCACGGACCGCCCCCGACACGTTAACCCCTTGCACACCGCGATCAAACATGATCGCGGTGTACCGGGGGTTAAAGGGAAGCATCGGCAGGGAGGGGGCTCCCTCCGTGCTTCCCTGAGCCCCCCACGGCAGCGCAATGTGCAGCGCTGCTGCGGGGGACTCCTTTCCTCCAGGCCCCCGAATCCAAGATGGCGACGGGGGCCTTCGGGGGCCTGGGGAAGCTGGCTTCCTCAGTGCCTGCAAAGCGCAGGCATGAGGAAGCCTTGTGCACTGCCTGTGACAGATTGCTGATCTGTCACAGTGATCTGTGATGTGACAGATCAGCGATCTGTCACAGGACAGTGATGTCCCACCTGGGACTATGTAATAAAGTAAAAAAAAAATTAAAAAAAAGTGTAAAAATACATTTAAAAAAATCGCCAAATAAATTAGTAAAAAAAAAAAAAAATATTCCCCAATAAATTCATTTTTTGAAAATAAAAAAAAAAAACAATAAAAGTACACATATTAGGTATCGCCGCGTCCGTAACGACCTGCCCTATAAAACTGTCCCATTAGTTAACCCCTTTAGCGAACCCCTTAAAAAATAAAAATAAAAAACGAAGCAAAAAATAATGATTTATTATCATACCGCCAAACAAAAAGTGCAATAACGCGCGATCAAAAAGACGCATATAAATATCCATGGTACCGCTGAAAACGTCATCTTGTCCCGCAAAAAACAACCTGCCACACAGCATCATCAGCGAAAAAATAAAAAAGTTATAACTCGCAGAATAAAGCGATGCAAAAATAATTATTTTTTATATAAAATAGTTTTCATTGCATAAAACCGACAAAAACATAAAAAAACGACCTAATTGAGGTATCGCTGTAACCGTACTGACCCGAAGAATAAAACCGCTTTATCAATTTTACCGCACGCGGAACGGTGTAAACGCACCCCCCCAAAAGAAATTCATGAAATGCTGGTTTTTGTTCATTCTGCGTCCCAAAAATCGGAATAAAAAGCAATCAAAAAATTTCACGTGCCCGAAAATGGTACCAATAAAAACGTCAAATCGTCCCGCAAAAAATAAGACCTCACATGACTCGGTGGGTCAAAATAAGGAAAAATTATAGCTCTCAATATGTGGTGATGCAAAAACTATTTTTACAATAAAAAGCGTCTTTTAGCGTGCGACAGCCGCCAAACATAAAAACCGCCATAAATAGTAAATCAAACCCCCCCGTTATCACCCCCTTAGTTAGGGAAAAATAATAAAATAAAAAAAATGTATTTATTTCCATTTTTCCATTAGGGTTAGGGCTAGGGTTAGGGCTAGGGGTGTGTTGGGGTAGGGTTGGGGTAGGGTTAGGGCTAGGGTTAGGGCTAGGGTTAGGGTTAGGGCTAGGGCTAGGGTTAGGGGCGTGTTGGGGTTCGGGTTGGAGTTAGAATTGGGGGTTTCCACTGTTTGGGCACATCAGGTGCTCTCCAAATGCAACATGGCGTCTGATCTCAATTCCAGCCAATTCTGAGTTGAAAAAGTCAAATGGTGCTCCTTCCCTTCCAAGCTCTGCTATGCGCCCAAACAGTGTTTTACCCCCACATGTAGGGTAGCAGCCTACTCAGGACAAATTGCAAAACAATTTTTGGGGTCCAATTTCTCCTGTTACCCTTAGGAAAATAAAAAATTGGGGGCAAAAATATCATTTTTGTGGAAAAAAATGATTTTTTTATTTTCACATCCGAGTGTTATAAACTTCTGTGAAGCACTTGGGGGTTCAAAGTGCTCACCACACATCTAGATAAGTTCCGTGGGGGGTCTAGTGTCCAAAATGGGGTCACTTGTGGGGAGTTTCAATAGTTTAGGTACATCAGGGGCTCTCCAAACGCACATGACACCCGCAGACCATTCCATCAAAGTCTGCATTCCAAAACGTCACTGCTTCCCTTCCGAGCCCCGACGTGTGTCCATACAGTAGTTTTCTCCCACATATGGGGTGTCAGCGTACTCAGGACAAATTGGACAACAACTTTTGGGGTCCAATTTCTCCTGGTACCCTTGGGAAAATAAAAAAATGGTGACTAAAAGATCATGTTTGTGGAAAAAATACGAATTTTTTATTTTCACGCCCGGGCGTTGTAAACTTCTGTGAAGCACTGGGGGGTCAAAGTGCTCACCTCACATATAGATAAGTTCCTTAGGGGGTCTAGTTTACAAAATGGTGTCATTTGTGGGGGGTTTCCACTGTTTAGGTACATTAGGGGCTCTCCAAAGGCAACATGACACCCGCAGACCATTCCATCAAAGTCTGCATTCCAAAACGTCACTACTTCCCTTCCGAGCCCCGACGTGTGCCCATACAGTAGTTTTCTCCCACATATGGGGTAGCAGCGTACTCAGGACAAATTGGACAACAACTTTTGGGGTCCAATTTCTCCTGGTACCCTTGGGAAAATAAAAAAATGGTGACTAAAAGATCATGTTTGTGGAAAAAATACGAATTTTTTATTTTCACGCCCGGGCGTTGTAAACTTCTGTGAAGCACTGGGGGGGTCAAAGTGCTCACCACACATCTAGATAAGTTCCTTGGGGGGTCTAGTTTACAAAATGGTGTCATTTGTGGGGGGTTTCCACTGTTTAGGTACATTAGGGGCTGTCCAAAGGCAACATGACACCCGCAGACCATTCCATCAAAGTCTGCATTCCAAAACGTCACTACTTCCCTTCCGAGCCCTGACGTGTGCCCATACAGTAGTTTTCTCCCACATATGGGGTATCAGCATACTCAGGACAAATTGGACAACAACTTTTGGGGTCCAATTTCTCCTGGTACCCTTGGGAAAATAAAAAAATGGTGACTAAAAGATCATGTTTGTGGAAAAAATACGAATTTTTTATTTTCACGCCCGGGCGTTGTAAACTTCTGTGAAGCACTGGGGGGGTCAAAGTGCTCACCACACATCTAGATAAGTTCCTTAGGGGGTCTAGTTTCCAAAATGGTGTCATTTGTGGGGGGGTTCCACTGTTTTGGTACATCAGGAGTTTTCCAAACGCGACATGGTGTCCGATCTCAATTCCAGCCAAAAACGTCAAATGGCGCTGCTTCCCTTCCGAGCTCTGCCATGCGCCCAAATAGTGGTTTACCCCCACATGTGGGGTATCAGCGTACTCAGGACAAATTGCACAATAACTTTTAGGGTCCTGTTACCCTTGGAAAAATAAGAATTGAGGGTGAAAAGATCATTTTTGTGGAAAAAATATGATTTTTTAATTGTATGGCTTTATGTTATAAACTTCTGTGAAGCCCATGGGGGTTCAAAGTTCTCACCACACATCTAGATAAGTTCCTTAGGGGGTCTAGTTTCCAAAATGGTGTCATTTGTGGGGGGTTTCCACTGTTTTGGTACATCAGGGGTTTTCCAAACGCGACATGGTGTCCGATCTCAATTCCAGCCAAAAACGTCAAATGGCGCTGCTTCCCTTCCGAGCTCTGCCATGCGCCCAAATAGTGGTTTACCCCCACATGTGGGGTATCAGCGTACTCAGGACAAATTGCACAATAACTTTTAGGGTCCTGTTACCCTTGGAAAAATAAGAATTGAGGGTGAAAAGATCATTTTTGTGGAAAAAATATGATTTTTTAATTGTATGGCTTTATGTTATAAACTTCTGTGAAGCCCATGGGGGTTCAAAGTTCTCACCACACATCTAGATAAGTTCCTTAGGGGGTCTATTTTCCAAAATGGTGTCATTTGTGGGGGGTTTCCACTGTTTTGGTACATCAGGGGTTTTCCAAACGCGACATGGTGTCCGATCTCAATTCCAGCCAAAAACGTCAAATGGCGCTGCTTCCCTTCCGAGCTCTGCCATGCGCCCAAATAGTGGTTTACCCCCACATGTGGGGTATCAGCGTACTCAGGACAAATTGCACAATAACTTTTAGGGTCCTGCTACCCTTGGGAAAATAAAAATTGGGGTGAAAAGATCATTTTTGTGGAAAAAATATGATTTTTTAATTGTACCGCTGTACGTTATAAACTTCTGTAAAGCCCTTGTGGGTTCAAAGTTCTCACCACATATCTAGATAAGTTCCTTGGGGGGTCTAGTTTCCAAAATGGGGTCACTTGTAGGGGGTTTCCACTGTTTAGGTACATCAGGGACTCTCCAAACGTGACATGGCGTCCAATCTGAATTCCAGCCAATTTTGCATTGAAAAAGTCAAACGGCGCTCCTTCCATTCTGAGCTCTGCCATGCGCCGAAACAGTCGTTCCCCCCACATATCAGGTATCTGCGTACTCAGGACAAATTGCACAATAACTTTTGCAGTTCAATTTCTCCTGTTACCCTTGGTAAAATAAAAAAAATTGAACCTGAAGTATTTTTTTTATGAAAAAAAGTTAGATGTTCATTTTTTTTTAAATATTCAAAAAAATTCCTGTGACGCACCTAAAGGGTTAATAAACTTCTTGAATGTGGTTTTGAGCACCTTAAGGGGTGCAGTTTTTAGAATGGTGTCACTTTTGGGTATTTTCTATCATATAGACCCCTCAAAGTGGCTTCAAATGTGATGTGGTCCTAAAAATAAAATGGTGTTGTAAAAATGAGAAATCGCTGGTCAACTTTTAACCCTTATAACTTCCTAACAAAAAAAAATTTTGGTTCCAAAATTGTGCTGATGTAAAGTAAACATGTGGGAAATGTTAGTTATCAAGTTTTTTGTGTGCTGTATCTCTGTGATTTAAGGGCATAAAAATTCAAAGTTGGAAAATTGTGAAATTTTCAAAATTTTCGCCAAATTTCCGTTTTTCTCACAAATAAACGCAAGTTATTTGAACGAAGTGTTACCACAAACATGAAGTACAATATGTCACGAGAAAACAATGTCAGAATCACCGGTATCCATGGAAGCGTTCGAGAGTTATGACCTCATAAAGGTACAGTGGTCAGAATTGTAAAAATTGGCCCGGTCATGAACGTGCAAACCACCCTTGGGGGTGAAGGGGTTAAAGGTTAAAACTTTAATAAGTTTAGTCCTATTATGTTCTAAAGAATCCATGGCCTTTCAGAGTGTGGCCTTCTGACTGTTGGTCAGTAGTATATATTTTGGAGACTCATCATCACCCCGTGTCTTTGATAAGTGGTGGCAATGTGTTGTGTATCCAGGGTGTGTGGACTATGTCGAGGTGAGATTTATGCTCACTTTGCAACCTATAACAGAGGTTGAGTGCAATATTGAGAGAAAGATGATCAATTAACCCTTGTAGTCGCACCCCATGTCATGTTCTGAGAAGTGTGTACGTGACAATTTCTTTTACCTATTTCGCTCTGTGCACAATATAGGGATGGTCAAGTTGAAGGTTCATATCAGAAAATCAGTAATCGCTTTCGTGGTTTGAAAATTAATCTTAATCATCAATATAATGCTTCCCTTATTACGATTTACACTTCTTACCTTCTGTGCCTTAGAGCCAAAATTAATATGTTAATTAATATTTGACTTTTGGTTTCACTCTATTGGTATTGAATTTTGACTTAACTCTGATCTACAAATCTGTATTCGTATATTTCCATGTCCTCTCATAACATCTCAGCCAGTAGAACTGCCTCTAATTGGTGACTACATTATGTACCACAACTTCGAGATCTTACTGGAAAAGTCCATAGGAAGAGTAAAATGGGTTAATATGGGTATTTTGGTTGCAAAATTAGTTATAACCAAGTTTCACCTACCAAGTACATAAATAACTGCTTGACTGCCACAATGGGGGTCATGGACACATTGTGGAAATTGTGCACTGGTCGAGCATGCTTAATAACACGTTATTCACCGTCTATAGGACTGTCAGAGTCCCACACATCATAAATAGAGCAGTGTAGCACAATCAGACTACTTTAAGGTCTAATTACGGTAATGATTTTTCTTAAAGGTAAAAAATGGACTAATTTTCACCAGTGTGCAGGAAATTCTTTTTTTTCTTTTTGAGTTTTTGGTCAGCATATCAGTCTTTACCATCAGTGATTCATCAGCTTTTCTGCATATGCAAAAAAACAAAAATAAAGGAAAAAAAGTAATGGCGGTTTCTCATACTTCTCCTAGGAGAGCGACAGTACAAAACCAACAGAACTAGGATGCCATTAGTGTGCCAAGTTTTTCATGGACCCATACATTTGCATTGGTGACTTGGATCAAAAACAGACATGGCAACTTATTTTTTTGGTGGAGGAAGGGGGGCTTTGCTGGACAACACGGACATGTACAGCCACAAAATCCAAGTAAGGCTTTCTGCAATTTTTATTCCCAAGTGCAAATATTTTGTATCCATCAAGGTGTATAATTTACAAAGATCATATTAGTAATGTCACTATTAAATGTTCTGTGGTAATGTGTGCAGGGATAATATTGGGCTGACCATGTTCTTTCACCTTGAGGGCTCGTTCGCTCAACTGTGTTTTCAGGCTGAATGCAGTCTGTGAAAAAAATGGACAGCAGTCAGACCAGTGTTATCCAATGGGGAAGTACAGGCGAGTCGTTAATTTTACTGACCGAATCTGTGTGTGAAAAAAAAATGCAGCATGCACTTAGTTTCTTCTATAAATCTGATGAGTCACCCTTTCAAGTTTATGGATGTGTATAAAAATCAGATGTAATACGGAGGCATAGTACAGGATAACATTTCTATGGACACATTTTAATTCTATAAAATAAGAAAATATAAATGGTCTTGTAAATGGTTAATAGCTGCCGTGATAAAGCAGATCGTATACGGATGACAAGTGAGAAAAAAATTGTCCAACTTTTCTGGATGAAACTATTTTTTATAAGGTGGTGTGAACCTTCCCATCATAGACAGGTTGGCATTTTTTAGATATCATACATTGCCATCTTACTGCACTATTGACAAGATACTGTCAGCTAACAAAGAGTTAACCAGATAGTTAAAGGGCTTATTTCACCTTCAGCACATGTAGGAGATACATGGAATGACTCGTGTTTTATTTAATCATAGTTCTGCTCCCAGTATCCAATTTATCCTGCCCTCCTAGCGCAGCTGTAGAACAGTACACTAGTGGCGTATGCCAGCATCTTCAGGAAGCCGCACGCTTCTTTTTCAAGCGCTTTGCCATCCTATAATTTTTCTATACTCGGGAAAGAAACATGCCCCGGTGATCCCACACGAGCAAGATGGATGAGGAGATCTGGCAAACATGAAGAGCAATAAAACATACATATATTATGGGAGAGAAAGTCACAACATGTCAGAGCAACCTTATTCCTTCAAATTTCCTGAGCAGCGTAGATCATCATCAGGTGAGGAGATGTAAGGAGGTGGCTGGGAACCTCAAGTGGCTCTTCTCTCTTGAACTCTGTTCGCACGACTACATTCGGCACCTCTTTGTTCATTAATGTGAAATGTTATGTTTATATACTGTGATGTCATGTATATGCCATGTACTGTGTATACTGCATAGAATTAGGATTAAGATAGAATCTTAAATAGCATACAGCCATAGGGGTTAGAGTAGAGGGGAACATTATAGAGTTAAGGGATAGAATAGCATAGAGTTATTATACAGTACAGGCAGCACAGGGGTTAACTAGATGGGAGGAACAGCACAGAGCAGGGAAGTATAGACAGGATACTTCCTGATTAGCCAGAAGCCCAGACATCCTGCCCAAGGGCAGGGTGCATGCACTATAGGAGACAGTTGCAAGTCGTGGGGATAAGTCTGTGGACAGCAGTAAAGGACCCGAGAATGGAGAATAGTGCAGATGGGCATCACCTCAGCAGGACTATTCCCAGGAAAGATCCGGGGTCTATGACCGGAGGGGGAGTAGTTAGGATGGCACTCCCGTAACCTTTCCCGATTGGAATCGGACAAGGGGCTGACAGGGAGCTTGTGACACATGAAGTACAGATGGGCCATGGATTGTTCAGGGAGATGGTCAGAATTGCCGGGAGAACAGAAGGAGAGAATATAGAAGGAATGTAGTCTGCCGGAAGGCAGGGAAAGTGCAGAATACGTGGCTCTGTGTGAATTGTGCTGCTCGTGTGATGAATATACTGCTGTCTAGTAAAGTTAAACTGTTGGAAAAAGACTTAGTCTCTGAAACAATATGCAGAGCTCATGGACGTGGAGCCAACATGACAATGAGTCCTTTGCGGCACACATTGCGCACACACAACAGAAGGGACTGTGTATTTCCTTTGTGAGGCGCCAGGGTGTGGGAACACTACAACTCATTGCCACGACAACCACCCTGGCCACCTTACAGAGTCATGGCCTGAATATGTTTTATGTTTTTTTCCACCAACATGATCCATTCCCTGGACCCAAATATCAAATACAGTGTGCTCTATGAAAGAAACTGACTGAATCTGTCAACATACCAGCGCACCGCCAAGTTTTCCCAGGTGAAGCCACTTCAGGTTGACGCCAGTGGTCTTTTTCCTTCAGTAGCTTCACTGGTGATTTTGCCATCATTCTTGAGGCAAATTCACCACCAGTATTTTTTTCACAGAACTTTCAAGTATAGTGAGCAGGTGAGTTCCGCTAGAAAGCTGCCTGAACAGAGAGCGAGTCATTTTTAAGTGTTTTAGAACTTCTGAACCCTAGGCAGATTCTGGGCAGAATATTATGAAAAAGATGATGTGTATGCAAATGCTTAGGTCACGTGCACAAGTTGAGTATTTGGTAAGTTTTCTATCAATATTTGTAACCCAAAACCAGGAGTGGGTAAAAAGGGCAGAAGTGGTGACATGTTTCTAATATACTTTTTCTCTGATTGTTCCACTCTTAGTTTTGAATTACAAATACTTATGTGAAATACTGACTAAATACTGAGCGTGTGCTCGTGACCTTAGACTGCCAAAAATAAGGTACTAGAATTTAAGTTTACCCCAAAACACCATAATTTTTTTCTGCCAAATTAAGTTGAAAATGTTGTGCTGTTAAATACTTCTTTGCAGCAGTCAGATATTTGTTTTTCTGTTACAGAACTTCACGTATGCTATATGGATAGTCATTTTCTTTTTTCTTATACGAGTCCCCATTTTATTAATGGACTGACTTCAGTTAAACTATGGGAGGCCATTATCAGACAACTAGAAACATAGGAGCAACATATGGAGATCCATATATGGTAGTACTTGAATCATTATGATCAGTGGTGTAACACCAGTGAGTGCAGGGATTGCAATGGCACCCAAGCCCTAGTGCCTAGAAGAGGGCCAAAAGGTACCTTTATCATATATAAGAAGACCGATTATTTTCAATCAAGATGTAACAGTTGGGGTCCCTGTTGGAGATTTTACATTGGGGTCCACATGCTTCATACTACACCATTGATTATATTTTAAGGTATTCAAATGTAATATTGCTCAATTTCAAGTCTGTGACGGCTTTAATCCAAAATAATAGAATAATTTATGCCTTGAACCAAAGTATGTTAATTTTAGTGTTCATTCTTCAAACAAAAGCCCATAGCTTATAGGGTTTCTGAATTAATTTGTACTAATTTATCTCCCTAACTAGTCTACTACGTAAAATGCTCAGTTACTTACTAACTTATGATGAGAGGAGAGCTTTCTGTTAACCAGATATCTAGAGGTCTAAAAAGATCCGTCTATAGGAAATCATTTATAATTATCTGGCATCATGGTAAAGGCCAGATAATTCTCACAAATGTCATTAATCTTCACAAGAGAGATGATGGCTGGAGAGAAAAAAAGGAGCTGAATTTACAAATTTCCAAGATGATATACTTCATCAAGAAAAGTGGAGACAGCTGACACTGGTCCAGAGAGAAAACATGAGAATATTGTCACCACGTTCCATGATTTGTGTTATAAGTTACCGCAATGTAGCGCTGACCACAGATACACTGATAATTAGGGCTGATAATTGGATAGGAGTGAAAATGCATCTTTATTTGTGAGGTTTCAAATGAAAAATAAACAAAAATTTGCATGAATTTTAACTGTAAAAAGCTTTGGAATATGTTGGCCCTAGATAAATAAAAACTATTATTAAATGATAATATTGACTCCTACTGACTTATTTTTATTATTCCTATAACCTATTTTATACAATGTGTGCTTTTTACTGTCATGTCCCGTTTAATCTAATATATAAATATCAAGTGTGTATGTATGTATGTATGTATGTATGTACAGTATGTATGTGTGTGTTTGTATGTATGTCTGGGATTGGCATCCACACCGTCGCAGCTACAGCCACAAAATTTGGCACAGTCAGATGTCTGGACCCCGAGAGTGTCCTAGGCTATGTTGTGAGGCGAAATTTTAACCCCGCGCGTTCCAATTCAACAAACAATTTTGCCCCTATCTACATAATGGGGAAAAAGTGTGTGTGTATCAAGCTCCGCCCCTCATTATGATGTCATAATGGTTGCCATGGCGACGCTGATGTCATCATAGGTTGCAAGCCCCGCCGCTCATTATGATATCATAACGGTTGACTATGGGATGGAGGATATGTATGACGGGTATATGGGCACGGGACTATGGGATGGCGGATGTGTGATGGGTATATGGGCACAGGACTATGGGATGGAGGATGTGTATGATGGGTATATGGGCACGGGACTATGGGATGGAGGATGTGTGATGGGTATATGGGCATGGGACTATGGGATCGTGGATATGTATGATGGGTACATGGGCACGGGACTGTGGGATGGAGGATAATTATACTTTGCTATAACTAACCACTGTTAGTTACTATGCCCGGGCAGCGCCGGACTCTTCAGCTAGTTTCATTATATATCTTTATATAAGCATTAACAGAGACTTAAACGGATTGTCTGGCCTTAAGATCCCATTACATTTAGCGATGCACTAGTGATCCCAACAATGATTCGACCTGGTCAGGATCGCTGGTGCATCGCTAAATGGTCGCTAGTGAGCTGCCAAACAGGCAGATCTCTGCAGCGATGCAGCAGCGATACAGCGATCTGTCGGGGGTCGCTATTACCTGTCACACCGCAGCGATTCTGACGACTTCCGCCTGTGCCCATGTGTTCTGCGTCGCCAACGACGATGCTAGTCGGGGCCAAACACAGGGATGCATGCCGGCCAGTGGAACACCAAAGACGAACAAATGGCCCAGGCCATTAGAGCATGATCAGCGATATCCAGCGGTGGGGCCGGTCGAAGGTACGTGTCACACAAAGCGAGATCGCTGGCGAGATCGCTGTTGCGTCACAAGATTGGTGATGCTTTAGCGATATCGCTAGCAATCTCGCTAAGTGAGAAAGGCCCTTTAGGGTACAAGACTGAAGTCACTATGTGAGGATTCTCCAGTTCTGGCACTGGGAGCAGTGGGCGCTTGAACGTAAGTATATGATTTGCATACATGCGGTCACATGACAACTAGACTTACATGGCCTCACTCAAAGCAAGTGTATTGAGTAAGCCTAGACACATGTAGTTGGAATGTGGTCAGAAGTATGCATGACCGCCCACTCTCAACACCAAAAAATACTCACAACATGCAGTGTGGATTAACAAGTCTGCTGTAAGATAGAGTGACTACAGACTTGTACTCTAGGCTAGGCAACTCCTTTATAGGGCACTTCTTATTTTAACCAACTTCTGATACATCATAGTGAGAAATTTTTATCTATGGAAATTCAGGTGACAAGACCTTCATGTATCATTAAAATGTAAGAGACTCTTCTGCTTAGCTCTACTTTGCGGAGCAAGCAGTGATACAGATTCTTGGAAAGTTTGGAGAGCCAAGCAAAAATGAAGGGGCACATCAACCATCCCCCCTCCCCTTCATTTTAGTAAGAAGTTATACCAATCAAAACTTCTGACATATAACTAATTAGTTTGTAAAAAGGAGAGAATTGCATATATAATGACTACCTAACTGCCATCATTCACCACCAAGGGTGGATATATGGTTATCGACCGCTGATCGGCTATGTATCAGGCAGAGTTCACATGACTATGTTTGAAAAGGATCCCAAAAAACAAAAAAACGGATTCATTTAAGACTGAAGAAAGTGGCCAAAAAACTAAAACTTTTAGTATCCTTATTTTATCCCTTCTACACAGATCCATTTTTTTGTATATGAAAAATGTATTAAGAGTCAAAAAGCACACCAAATGGAATATATACTAAACAGTACCAGTCAAAAGTTTGGAAACAACTGTTTATCCCGTGATTTTCCTTGTTCTTATTGGAATGTGCACATTGTAGATTCAAACTGCAGGCAGCACAACCACGATGGAACACAAATGAAAACTATCAGTAAAGAAATATGTGAAAAAACAGAACAGGTTTTAAACCTTCAATTTCTTAAAGTACCCCTTCCCTTTTATGCTTTAAAGGTGTTTCCAATATTGTCCTGTTGGATCAATATAGGCATCTAGTTAGCAGGCTCAACTTTGCTGGATTGGTCCAAAAAAAGTATACCATGTCATAAAAGCAGTACACGTGCTCGTGCCCATCTTCTGCCCCATTTCAATTCTCTCTCTAAGTGACTAATAACAGTTAGGTAATTGAAAGCCCTTAGTCCCTTTTTTCATACTAAAGATAGTGATCAAGATTAATGGCTTTTTACACTGTGAGAAATAGAGGGTGTGAAATCCCACACTGGTGGTACTTAAGTATTTACTTTGTTTAAAGAGGAAATCACCTCCTTAGGGCAATAAAGACACATCCTTGTGTTTTGTGTAAGCAGTAACACTTAGATATGATATACAGCCCCAAAACCACCATCAGCCCTAAGGATCATGGGAAATACGTATTGCTCAATAAGGCAGATAAATAATAGTTTAATGCAACCTCTGGTGGCTATCGATACAAGGTGGAGGCAGATCAGTCAATATCTGCCACAAGCTTTACCTGTAAAGAAATTATGGAACAGGTTGACAAGTCATTGATAAGGTGGAAGTTTGATTTATGTCATTACCAATATTTAATCTATCTCCCAAGTCTTAATCTATTGCAGTTTCTCATACTAGATAGCTAGATAGAAGTCTATCTTCTAAAAACTGACTTCAGACAGGAAGAGACTTTACGCATTCGGGAATTTATTACTTTACTATTGACTTGGCAATCCTTAAAAAGGGGAAAAATTCAGAAATATCTTAAATTATGGTGTTATCAGAGCACGGTCGTGTGCTAATAAGAGTATCTTCGGTGTGCTCGAATACTATGTTCGAGTCACCGTGGCAGCATGACTCGCTGCTGTTTAACAACCGCAACACATTCCCTGCCAGCTACTCAGGTATGTTGCTGGCCCAAACTCTCAAATCTTCAGGAGTACATTGCCCCTGGGAGGCAGAGCAGGGGTGTAATCCTCTATAATTTCAGTGAAAGTAAATGCAACTCAAAACAAGTACATAAAATCCAAACACACTGTAAAGGGCCTTGTACATATGAGATTAAAGGGGTTGTTCGGCCTTAGGGTACTAGTCCGCAGTCAGTATGTGACTGCAGATTTGTGAATCCTCAGATTATTCGCAATGGGCGCTGTGAGGATTCTCCACCGTTGGCTCCAGGAGTGGGAAGTTATGTGATTGCATATATGAGACTTTCATTCTGAAAGTCATGCCCAGCCTTGCTCAATTCCTTGACTGAGGCAGCGCAAATCTAGTCAGCACATTACAGCATGTATGGAAATCGCATATTTGCAGTTACAATCATGACACAAGCACCAATAAATGAGCGCGCTGTGAGGATTACAAGTCTGATGTCAAATAGAGTGATTGTAGTCTAAGGCTGAACAACCCCTTTAACTCATTCTCAGTCTGGTGATTTCATCAGGATCCACTCACCATATAATGTTTATGAGGATCTCCCCAATCTAAGCCAAATGATGGTTTAGCCAACAGGGTATGAAGACAATACATAGTTTTGTAAATAATGTGCCTTAATTCATCAAAACTTGTCTTTTGTAAGCCATTCTTAAAGGGAATCTGTCACCCCATTTTCGGCCTATAAGCTGCGGCCAACGCCATCAGGGGCTTATACACAGCATTCTGGAATGCTGTAGATAAGCCCCCAATGTAACCTGAAAGATAAGAAAAACACGTTAGATTATACTCACGGGGGGCGGGGGCGGTGGGTGTCGCGGTCCGGTCTGGCGCCTCCTATCTTCATACGATGATGTCCTCCTCCTTGCTTCTCCCTCGGCTCCTGTGCAGGCGTACTTTATCTGCCCTGTTGAGGGCAGAGTAAAGTACTGCAGGGCGCAGGGAAAGGTCAGAGGTCCTGCGCCTGTGTACTGAAAACTTTATTCTGCCCTCAACAGGGCAGATAAAGTACACCTATGCAGGAGCCGAGGGAGAAGCAAGGAGGAGGACATCGTATGAAGATGGGAGGTGCTGGACCGGACGGCGACACCCATCGGACCGGACGCCAGGATGAGTATAATCTAACTCTTTTTTATCTTTCAGGTTACATCGGAGGCCTAACGACACTCTACAGCATTACAGAATGCTACAGATAAGCCCCTGATGGCTTTGGCCGCAGCTTAAGGGGGTTTTACACTAAGCAATATCGCTAGCAATATCGCTAAAACGTCACTGGTTTTGTGACGTTATAGCGATATTGCTAGCGAAATAGCTATGTGTGATACTTACCTCCGACCGGCTCCCCCCGCTGTCCATCGCTGATCGCGCGAGAATGTCCGGCTCCATTTCTCGTCGGGCGCTTCCTGCTGAGACTTCCTGCTGTGACGACAAGCGACGCGTGGAGGCGGGCGGGAGGACGTCTGGATCGCTGTGTGTGAAAGGTGAGTATCGTGCGCTGCGTCGCTGCTGCATCCCTGTGAGATCTTTCTGTATGAAAGCTCACTAGCGATAATTTAGCGATGCACCAGCCATCCTGACCGGGTCGGATCACTGGTCGGATCGCTGGTGCATCGCTAAATGTAAAAGGGCCTTTATAGGCCAAAAATGGGGTGACAGATTCCCTTTAATGAGGGCCTACATTAGGTAAGACTAGTCAAATTCAATAATATATTACAAAATGGAATAAGGAGAAATAGTGCAAGAATTGAGATCAAATTATATTTGTCAGCAGGATTTCACCTCCCCAACCTATTTATATGTTCATGTAGCTCTTTCAAAGGTAAGTGCAGCAATACTCTTAGGGCCCCGTCACACATAGCGACGCACCAGCGATCCCGACAACGATATCAACTTGTCAGGATCACTGGTGTGTCACTACATGATCGCTGGTGAGCTGCCACCTCGTCGCTGTGTACGTTAATTACCAGCGCAGTGATGCAGGGAGCTGGTAACTAAGGTACACATCGGGTTTCTAAGCACCGTGGGCTGCTTAGAAACCCTGCGTTTACCTTAGTTACCAGCGCGCTGATAGCTGATCGCTGGTCTCCCGTCTGTCACACGCAGCGATGCGTGCTGGCCAGCGGGAGACCAGCGATCAAAAAAATGTCCTGGCCATTTCAGGACGATCAGCGATAACCGGCAGGGGGGCGGTCGCTGGTCAGTGTCACACACAGCGATCTCGCTGGTGAGATTGCTGTTGCGTCACAAAACTTGTGACTCAGCAGTGATCTTGGTAGCAAGATCGCTATGTGTGATGGGGGCTTTACATGGCTTTCCTCCATTATTGAGAAGAAAGCTTTTGAATTGACATGCAAATGAGGCTGAAGGACTACTGTAGATCTGAAACCTCCATCACTCCAGCTCTATTCACTGCCCCCAGTTCCACCTCCTCCTGCATTACTGATGGCTCCTTTGCCAAAATTCACACAGTATAGAGGCTGTGTGAACCCAAGTAGCAGGAGGCGTCGCCGGGTGTGAAATAAAGCTGGAGTGACAGAGGCTTCAGATCTACACAATCATGTGCATGTCAAACTAAATGCTGATATCTCAGTAATGGAGGAACGGACCGGCCATGTAAAGTTATTGCTGGACTTGTCTTTGAAAGAGCTACATGCATACACAGTTTGTGGCGGAGTGTTGTGAAATCCTGCTGACAGATTCCCTTTAAAGAAAGCTGCTCCAGTATTTGTATTTATATTTAAGAAAATTGCATGTAGTCATTATGCTTTAAATTTACCATATATGTTCCAACATAGAAGCAAAACAAATATAATTCACACTGGTGGATCTGTCACATAAGAAACACCAATGGTTACCAATGGAGTCCATTGATAATGGTTCTGTGATCATGTCCATTTTAGAGGCGAGAAATACAAACAACCAAACCATATTTCTGAGCCATTTGTCAGTCATGCTGAGACTTGTTTCTGGCTCCAACACAGATGTGAACACAGCCTTAAAAGTAGATATATGAGTAAAAATATTGATAGTATAATTTAATCAATTAAGAAATACATACTGTAAAAGTAAGCCTAAGATCATTTGTATTACATGTCAAGAAACTGCAAATAGAGTACAAAAATTGAAATATTCATTTGACTCCTCTAATTCTGTATTTTGAGCTAAATCCTGAAATATGTTTTTCTACTAAAAATTATATATCAGTTTACTACAATATATGGCATTCTTACTCAGCATCTGATACATTTCATCACATTTCTACTGCATTTCGAGAGCAAAAAATGCATTTCCATCCCAAATTTGGCTGGGATTCTTTTTTTGCATCCTTTGATGTAACAGTATCACACAGTGAGTGAGAACAACTGCTTGCATAGACAGACACCTTGCAGGCAGATTGCTAGAGAAGAAAAAAGTTGATTGCTAATCATTTCTAGACCTCAGGGTACTTTCTAGCCTGAAAAAAAAAATAAATAATAGGAGTACATTTTCTTGCTTACTAACAATTTACTCAGCTTGAAAGGTTTGGAAACCAACATAAGAAACAAGTTTTATTTAATAAAAAGTGTACCAACATAATGTTATAGGATTACGATGGCCAAAAAGCAGTCATTCATGACTTGCATCAAACTGATGATATGTTTTAGACACTTTGTGCGCATTGTTTGATAAAACGTATGCATTTGCTTAAAGGGATGTGTGGCTCAGTATAAAGAAGGCATTATTTAAAGTGTGACTTTATGCATCAAGATGTGCATCACATTTTTGGCCTTCAGAACTTAGCCTTCTTGATACCATCACAAAGTCTGCTAAGTAGCTGTAACGCTCATGTGATGTAATGCAGGTGCTAGGGAACGGCGTTGACATCAGAAGAATGGTGTCCGTTCAGGAGGAACATCTAGTAAAGATGAGCAGTTCTTTTGAAATATGTATTGGCTGGATTGGTCAAACTTTCTCCAAAAAGTCAATTCAAATTTGCACAAATCTCAATACAGGACAGCTTGTAATTACAGGAGAGACTCTTAGGCCGGGGTCACTCTTGCGAGAAACTCGCACGAGTTTTGTATCTCAATACCCGCCACTCGGGACCGGAGCGCTCAACTGCATAGAAATACATACAGCCGCACACTCCGGTCCCGAGTGCCGGGTATTGAGATGCGAGACTCGTGCAAGTTTCTCGCAAGTGTGACCACAGCCTCACACAATAAGGCTGCTTTTACACATGCCGGATTGTTTGTGGCCCGTTTTTATGAGCCGATTTTGCGGGTTGTATTGCCGTGATTTTTGCGGTCTCCTGCAAAAACGGGCTGCAAAAAGCTTCTCGGATCGACGCTGGAAACCTCTGATGTGTGATGTCCCAGATACTGACCACCACTTTACAAGATATGGTAATCTGTAAGATGCCGTAGCTGCAGGACATTAT
Source organism: Dendrobates tinctorius (assembly GCF_039654945.1). Classification (NCBI taxonomy): domain Eukaryota; kingdom Metazoa; phylum Chordata; class Amphibia; order Anura; family Dendrobatidae; genus Dendrobates; species Dendrobates tinctorius. The sequence goes on from NW_027361870.1 coordinate 11,260,334, forward strand.
GGTGAGTCCACGTGGCAATGCAAAATGACATTTGCCTGCTTTCTGATGCTTCAGCAATGTGGGAAATGGTGCCGTGCAAGGGTTTTTTTTCGCAAATCAAATCTTAAAGTGTTTGAATTCGAATTTCAGGAAATTGGACTTGGATTTGATCCTCCATGGATTGATTCACTGATCTAACATATAGCATTTTTTCATAAGGCAATTCAGAAAGAGCTATCCAGTAGTGGGCAACATCTTTAATATTAATTCCAGCCATATTAAACAGATATTGCAAGAGCAATTTTTACTGAAAAACAAAATTAACATTTACCCCCAAGGGTGGTTTGTTAATGACCGGGCCAATTTTTAAAACTTTGACCAACTCTGGAACACTTCCATGGATCCCGGTGATGCTGACATTGTCTTCTCATGAGATATTGTACTTCATGTTAGTGGTAAAATGTCTTTGATATGACTTGCGTTTGTGAAAACAACGGAAATTTGGCGAAAATTTTTAAAATTTCGCAATTTTCCAACTTTGAATTTTCATGCCCTTAAACACAGGAATATGTCACACAAAATAGTTAATAAATAACATTTTGCACATGTCTACTTTACCATCAGGACAATTTTGGAACCAACTTTTTTTTCTTAGGAAGTTATAAGGGTTAAAAATTGACCAGCGATTTCTCATTTTTACACCATCATTTTTTTTTTAGGGACCACATAATATGTTAAGTCACTTTGAGGGGTCTCTGAAAGAAAATACCCAAAAGTGACACCATTCTAAAAACTGCATCCCTGAAGGTACTCAAAACAAAATTCAAGAAGTTTATTTACCCTTCAGGTGCTTCACAGGAATTTTTGGAATGTTTAACAAAAAATGTGCAAATTTCCTCTTCAGAAAGAAAGAGGACTTTTACTCTACAGCGCCACCTATTGGTAGTAGCGATCCTACAAGTCACAATCAACCCTTTAACGAGACTTGTAATATGACTTAGGATACAAGCCAAATCAGAATCTCAATTTGTAGGATCGCTACTACCAATAGGTGGCGCTGTAGAGTAAAAGTCCTCTTTCTTTCTGAAGAGGCAATTTGCATATTATTTTCCCAGAGGAGCATTGCATGGCGAATAAGCCTCCTTACCTTGACAAGCCACAGCTGGCATGTCACTCTCCGCAAGGAGAAACCTTACCACTATAACAAAAAATGAACATTTAACTTTTTTCACAAAAGATTTACTTCAGATCCAATTTGTTTTATTTTACCAAGGGTAACAGGAGAAAATGGACCCCAAAAGTTGTTGTCCAATTTGTCCCGAGTACGTCGATACCCCATATATGCAGGTAAACCACTGTTTTGGTGTACAGCAGAGCTCGGAAGGGAAGGAGCGCTTTTTGACTTTAAAATGCTAAATTGACTGGAATTGAGATCGGACGTCATGTCCGATCTCAATTTGGAGAGCCCCTGATGTGCCTAAACAGTGGAAACCCCCCAATTCTAACTCCAACCCTAACCCCAACACACCCCTAACCATAACCCTAATCCCAACCCTAACCCCAACCCCAACCCTAATGGGAAAATTATTTTTCCCTAACTAAGCGGGTAATAAAGGGGGGTTGATTTATTATTTATAGCGGGTTTTTATAGTGGTTTTTATGTTTGGCAGCTGTCACACACTAAGATGCCTTTTATTGAAAAAAATAGTTTTTGCATCACCACATTTTGACAGCTATAATTTTTCCATATTTTGGCCCACAGTGTCATGTGAGGTCTTGTTTTTTGTGAGACGAGTTGACATTTTTATTGGTACCATTTTTAGGCACACGACATTTTTTGATCGCTTTTTATTCCGATTTTTGGGAGGCATAATGAAAAAAAAAACAGCAATTCATTAATTTCTTTTGGGGGGCTTTTATACCGTACCACGTGTGGTAAAATTGATAAAGCAGTTTTATTCTTTGGGTCAGTGTGATGACAGTGATACCTCATATTTTTTATGTTTTGATGTTTTTATACAATAAAAACTTTTATAGAAAAAAATTATTTTTGCATCGCTTTATTCTGAGAGCTATAACTTTTTTATTTTTCCAGTGATGGAGCTATATGGCGGCTTGTTTTTTGCGGGGCAAGATGACGTTTACAAATAGAGAGCCCACTAGACAGCCACACCCATTGGACAACCACATCACCAGACAGGGTGCGACCATACTCAATACAAGTGTATGAAATGAGGCTGTGCCCACTAGATAGGCTCATGCCAGGATTAAGCATAGCACGTACATCACCGCCATTCCCGGCTCAAAAACTGGCAAATCCTCGTAGCACACAATAAGGGGGGGTCATAGGTCAGCAGTCACTTTGTGTGACTGAAAAATTATCAATGTAGACCGGACAACCCTTTTAAGTGTTATTTTAAACTGGTATGACAGTAATATTGGGGCAAGAAAAAAAAAATGAAGAACTATAAGAATAATTATCAAAAGACTACAAGATACAAGTCCATTACTGAATGGGCGTTCTGGATCTGGTCAGATTTATTCAATAAAAAACAAATGTAGTTTTGGTTTTATGCATCCATGTTTGCAGAAATATAAGTAAATTGGTGCAATCTCCCTTTTTCCATCTTACTAGTGCTTATTAGGCCTCTTTCACACATCAGGTTTTCGGCGTCAGGCGCGATCCGGCGCTTTTGACTAAAACCGGATCCGTCGAAATGCAATGCCGGATCCGGTTTCCCCCCCATTGACTTGCATTAGAGCCGGATCGAGCCGGATGGCCATGCGTTTCATCCGATTTTCGCCGGATCCGGCAATGTGACGCAATCCGGCGTCTGGAAAAAACGGAGACTGTAACGTTTTTTGTCTCCGTCGAAAAAGCCGGACACGCCGGATCCGGCGTGTCCGGCTTTTTCATACAATGAAAGCCTATGAGCGCCGCAATGCGCCGGATCCGGCGACAGCCGGATCCAGTTTCTTTGGTCTGAGCATGCTCAGTAGCTCTGCCCACAGGACATATATAAAAGCAAGACAATGGGACCCTTAGCCACACCCAACATGCCACCCAAGCCAAGAACCAGGAGCAGGAGAAGGCAGCAGACATCTGCAGCAGCAGCACCATCAGCACCACCCCAAATGGAGCAGCATGCTGAACAACGGGAGGGGAGTCCAGCAGCAGATGAGAGACGGTAATTATCAAATCCCCCATTCCTCCAAACTAGGGCTATGGAATATCAAGATATTCATTGGCCCTTTGTTTCTCTTTATTCAACAGCCGCCCAATAGATGCAGCAGCAGCAGCAATGGCAGCAGCAGAAACACCACCCACAGCCATGGAGTCTGGCCATGAGGAAGACAGCACATCTTCTGGGAGCCCTCCCTCGCATCGTCAGCGTTTGACGGTAAGTTTTTATTTCCAAAATCCATCATCTCTGTAATATATGTGTATTCATTGCCTTTTATTTCAAAACAGGAATCACAAGATGAAGAGGAGCTCCCAGAAGAAGAAGGAAGGGGTGGACAGACACTTGGAGTGGGCTCACAATTGGTAAGTTTTTTGCATCAAACGCAGAAACACAACATCACACTACACACAACACATAGAAAACAATGTTCTGCAGACCACACACAGCAAACAAATGCCTACATCCAAAGACATAACATTTTTTGTTTTCTTCTCTAGTCTTCCCAATCTGGTGCTCGGCAAAGAGGTCCTCGCAGTGCCTCCCAGGGTCGTCGGCGACAGCAACGCGGCGGTCACCAGCGTGTAAGTATAAATATTTTTGCTTTGTTTTTTTGCACTTTTTATTTCATTTCTTTTGTGGAGGCTAAATTATGTTATTTTTGTCTTTTTCTTTAACAGCCTTCACAGCGTGCTCCCGACTCTGACGGTGAGGATGGAGGGATTGATGTGGACCGCCTCATCGATCTCGTCAGAGAAAGGGAGCCGCTCTGGAATATGGCTGACCGCCGCCACGCTGACCTGATCATTACCCGACGACTCTGGGAGGAAATCTGTTCGCTCCTTGTGGACCGCTGGGAGGACCTCGAAGCTCGGGCCCAGATTAAAGAGCGTAAGTATATACAGTACCGGTTGCTTGATTTAAACCAGTGTTTCCCGAACTCCAGTCCTCGTGGTCCCCATGGATCATGTGTTCAGGATTTCTATTTACTTTGGAAATCCTGAAAACATGACCCCTGGGGAGCATGAGGACTGGAGTTTGGGAAACACTGATGTTGTATACTAACCACTTTGTCCTTTCTCGTTTCAGGGGACAGAATTGTGAAGCGGTGGCGGTCTGTGAGGGATCATTTCAAGAAGGAGTTCAATAAAGAGATGCGGGCCCCGAGTGGATCTGGAGGACGCAGGAGCAAGTACAAGTACGCACGAGCCCTGTCGTTCCTCCGGGAGACAATGCTCACCAGAAGGTAAATTTTACACACCACATGTGACAAAAAAATGTTTAGATGTAACTTTTTTTTTTCAGCCAGGGCCATACCATGTCACTATTTTAATTGTTTTTTTTTATCTTTATTCCACAGCACGGTGAGCAGCACTCGGGAGCCTGCACGATTGGACCCTTCTGAGGCGATCCCTGAGGAGACCGGCACCGAGGGACACTTCGACCGCCCCGGTACATCTGCACCTTCCCAGCCTTCCCACACATTCGACCCATCTGTCCCATCCACCAGCACAGGAGCATCGTGGCCGCCTACATTACATGAAGCTGCTGGTGAGGAGATCGCTTTCCCTTTACCCCACCCTTCTGCCCCTGCCACCTCTAGTACACCTGCGGGTACTGGGCGGCAGCGGCAGAGGGGTCAGGAAAAGACTTATGCGCCAGAGTTCTTGCATCTGAATGCATCTTTCCAGAACTGTCTAAAAGTCTTGTCAGAGCAAATCTCCGCAGGCTATCAGCAGATCAACTCCAGCATTCTGGAGGTGAAGACACTTCTGCAAACCATGCATTCAGAAGCAAGATCTTCGTCAAACCACACCTTTTTCAGGTCTGTTGTGGAGCGCATGGAAACGCTCTCTCCTGCCCAGCAGATGCATGTAATGCATTCATGCCACGCTGCTCTCCAGCAAGTTACCTCCCAACCTCCTCCTCCCACCACAGTAGTTCCTCCACCTGCACCCCCTCCAGCCACTTTCCATCCTCCCCCTCCTATTACATCTACACCCCCTCCAGCCACTTTCCATCCTCCCCCTCCTATTACATACCATCCACCTCCCCAGCACCATCCACCTCCCCAGCACCATCCACCTCCCCAGCACCATCCACCTCCCCAGTACCAGCAACCTCCCCAGTACCAGCAACCTCCCCAGTACCAGCAACCTCCCCAGTACCAGCAACCTCCCCAGTACCAGCAACCTCCCCAGTACCAGCAACCTCCCCAGTACCTGCAAACTCCCCAGTACCAGCAACCTCCCCAGTACCAGACATCTCCCCACTTCCAGCAACCTGCCCCGTACCAGACATCTCCCCACTTCCAGCAACCTGCCCCGTACCAGACATCTCCCCACTTTCAGCAACCTGCCCCGTACCAAACTCCTTCCCCATACAACTTGCCATCAACATCATCTGCTCCTACAGTCCCTGCCCAACCCTCCACTCCACCACCCACCACCTCTTCTGCTTCCCACATGTCCACCCATTCTGTAGTTTTTTCCACACCTTCACCTCTAACTGTTCCTTCCCCACCACGATCCCAGTCCTCTCTCCACACTCCCAGTGTCGAAGTGTCCCGCAGCCCCTCCAGCAGTATTTCCACCACACACTACACAGATTTATAATGTGTGTATTTAAATAAAAATGACCAGTTTTATGGTTTCAAAGCTTTATTAAACAAGTTTATTAAAATGTTAAAAAAGTTTACTAAAAAAAACATTTTTCAATAAAAGTTAAATTATTTTACACTGGTTGTCTGTCATTTCTTTCTGCGGCGAAAAAGGTTAAATACAGGGTATTTAAAAGGTGAAATGGTATTCAAAACTAGGTATATAACTGTGGGTAAATTTTAGCTTTTTGCCACAGTTGTGTTCCTGGTTGTGTTTGAAGCAAAGTATTTCACCTAAAAAGTTGTGTTTATTGTTGGTGATTTCCTAACAATGTACACAACTTTTGTTAAAAGGTGAAATACTTTGCATAAAACACAACCAGGTACATACCTGTGGCCTAAAGCTAAAAATAGAGACCATGACAAGATAGCCAACTTTGGTTGGCAAAGGTATATACTGTTGGTACAGAAGGTACACAAGTTTGGTTAGGGCACAAATCTTTCACACTCTGTCATCCTGCCAGTGTACTCTGCCTTGAGGTGACATAAAGTATAGTGCAAAATTGTCCCTCATTACTGAAACCGTCACAGAACTTCTAGTGGTAATGTCATGGTAATCTTGCAAGGTGGTTTCTTCAGAGGTGTCCTCAATGGAAATGGGTTCCTTGCAGATAACAAAATTGTGGAGTACCACGCACGCTTTGATCACCTCGTCCACAGTTTCTGTCTTGAGGTTGATCGCAGTCAATAGGACCCGCCATTTGGCTGTCAGAATACCAAAGGTACATTCAACCATTCTTCTTGCTCTTGTGAGGCGGTAATTAAAAATGCGTTTTGGTCTTGTCAATCCTCTGCTAGAGTACGGTTTCAAAAGGTGTTCTGACAGCTGGAAGGCTTCATCCCCTACACAGACAAATGGCATAGGTGGACCAGATGTTTGCGGCAGCGGTCTAGGTGGTGGGAACTGGAAGGTGTTTCCATACAGTTTACGCCCCATGGCAGACAGTTTGAAAACTTGAGAGTCATTGGAGCTGCCATAGGCCCCAATATCAACCGCAATAAATTTGTATTCCGCGTCAGCGATGGCCATGAGGACAATTGAAAAATATTTCTTGTAATTGAAATATTCCGATCCCGATCCAGCTGGCTTTACAATGCGGATATGTTTCCCATCCACAGCGCCCAAGCAGTTGGGAAACTGACATATCTGTTGAAACTTGTCAGCAATTTCAATCCACCTCTCTGTTGTGGGCTCTGGTAAAAACTCTTCAGCTAAGGAGTCCCACAGTGCACGGCATGTGTACTTCACAATTCCAGATATGGTGGAAATCCCGAGTCTGTACTGGAAATGCAGTGATGAAAGGGATTCTCCAGTTGCAAGAAATCTGTGGGGAATTAAAAAACAATCAATTAGTTTTAAATCACAGCATTACATACCAAAACTGAGCTATAACACTTGGAGATACAAACTACCACCAACAAGATTGCAGTGAAAGTGTGCTCTGATGCGATCACATCCAATAAATGTGGCTTACCTTAAAGTCACCATCAGACGCTCTGCGGGTGAAACAGAGAAGCGGCAATAGGTGTCCGCTTTTCTTATGAGGTGTGCAATGCGCTCCACCAAGTAATCAAAATTCTCCATTTTCATCCTAACATATCCAAAAAATTTATCCGGGTTTCGTCGAAGGTCCATGCAGAGTGTAGAATAGACCCCACGCGTCATTCTCTTGGCTGTGATGGGGTGGATCCACAAACGTCGTCTACGATGCCTGATGCGCTGCTGTCTCGCTCTCTCCTTCTCCAGAACAATCACCCTCAAACGATTCGCCTCCGCTATAAAATCCGCCAAATTCTTCAAAATATTTCCAATGACAACATCCATCTTCGCCAGTAACTTGCTCTTCTCTCCAACCTGCACTTTCTCCTCTACAACCTGTCAAAGAAAGGCTGTAGGAACATGCTATATATAGTTTTCCAGTAGCCAATCCCGTTCGGAAGGCCACAAGGGTCAATTTTAAAAACCGGATCCGGCGTAATCCGTCGAAAAACGGATAGAAAAACGGATGAACCGGATGAGACGGATCCGGTTTTGTCTGTCAAGAAAAAGATGGATCCGGCAGAAAACCGGATCCGTCACATCCGGTTTTACAAAACATTTGCCGGATCCGGCGTTCCGGCACGACGCCGGATCGCGCCTGACGCCGAAAACCTGATGTGTGAAAGTAGCCTTAATGATATTTCTGAAGTTTTCTTAAAAGAGCAAAGACAAAAGTTGGCATACTGGTACACCACACACAACAAGCAGGAGGACAAAAAACTAAAAAACTAAAACTCCTTGTTGAAAATGATAAAGACTCCACTTGGTTTTATCCCTCAGTCTTCTTAACAAAGCAGAAGGTACCAAGCAACCTCTGTTAAAAAGGCAATTATGTTATTTTTAATTTGAGAATCACTTTGATCACTATTTATCTCCAAGTATTTCGCAAAATGACATTTGAAAAAGCGTGCTGTCACCAGATGGTCCCTGCTCATCATGAAAAGATTCAGCCAGTAACTATCGGCGCGCTAATTTCCCCAAGGGCCACAAACTTCCAAATACAATAAGGTAATGGCTGTGTAGCCGGAATATTGCCTGTCTCATATGTCCAATCCACTAACCCCCAAACTCTTCGGCTCTGATGAAAATGCATTTACCAGTGAGGATTTATGCAATTTAATGTGCCTGATGGTGACACTGAAGTAGAATACCACGAGACTCAACTATACTTTTAGGAGTTTTTAGGAGAGAATTTTGAAAGTTTTAGATTTGGGTATTTGCTAAATAAGACAAAAGATTTTGTTGATGCTAAATAGAGTATGTATGATAACGGATGTGAGACATTTTAACATGATTGATCATTTATGGATAAGAAACACATCGTGGCAAAAATGTATCAAAACAAATTTTTCAAAGATATAAAGCATCCTGTTTAAAGACAATCTATCCCCAAGCCAGAAGCGGACCCTTTTGGTTCTTCCATGATTGCATTTAATTTTTAAAATGTTTTACAGTCTTTACGAAGAGAAGGGAGCTGTTTTTGCAAGCAGCCTAAAGACACGTCCAACAGAAGTTCTCTGAGCCCTTTGGTAAAGGCCATAAAAATGTACACTAAATAGAGATTATAGAGGGAATTTTTAAAATTAAAAAATTATTACTCTGGGTAGCAGCAGTCCTGAAAAAAAAAAATAGTAATGACTGCCCATTTTTGACTTGGTGATATGTCCTATTTAGAGGATATACAGTGGGGCAAAAAAGTATTTAGTCAGTCAGCAATAGTGCAAGTTCCACCACTTAAAAAGATGAGAGGCGTCTGTAATTTACATCATAGGTAGACCTCAACTATGGGAGACAAACTGAGAAAAAAAAATCCAGAAAATCACATTGTCTGTTTTCTTTTCATTTTATTTGCATATTATGGTGGAAAATAAGAATTTGGTCAGAAACAAGCAAACAAGATTTCTGGCTCTCACAGACCTGTAACTTCTTCTTTAAGAGTCTCCTCTTTCCTCCACTCATTACCTGTAGTAATGGCACCTGTTTAAACTTGTTATCAGTATAATGTGTTTATTTTGTTACATCATTATTGGGGCGGACTACCTGCCTTTCTGTGTATTATGTACTTTTGGGTTCACCCATATGTATTATTATATTAATGGTGGCAGATTTTGCGGAGCCAAGGTGGTTGTGCGCGTTCGTGGTAGTGGGCGCTTGTGTCCTTTGGCTGCAGGGCGTCTCTATGCCTCCATGCACAGCGGGACAATCTTTGTCCTGTTTGTGCATAGGATGGCATGACGCCCGGGCTGTGTGGAGGACCTGGCGCGCACACCGCGCATGCGCCGTCACAAACCACCGCTATTGGCTCCTCTGCATCACGTGACCCATCACATGAGTTATTTTAAGGTCCTATTCCGCACTATTCACTATCCCCTTGAGGAAGCAGGCTTCAGAGCCCGCGAAACGCGCGTCGGGGGTGGACATTGGGCACCTGGGGCTCCCTCTCTGGCTTCTCAGACCCCGGTAAGCGGTACTATTTAGTTATTTAACTTGGCTATTCAGGATATATCGCGGTCATGTTGCGGTCTATGATGGGAACTTCCTGACCTGCCCCTTATACACTTTTTCTTTTGATCACTTGACCTGTGGATTTGCTTGCAACGGGACTGTTTTGCCAGAGGGGTGGCCCTTGTGTTTTGCTTGTATGCTCCTTGGTGCACTGTTTTACTATGTACAATCATTTATATATTTTGTATACATAAATAAACATTTATATTTTTATACCAAAAGTATTTTTCTTGCTGTCACCGTGTACTCCAGTTTCTCTTGTTATGGCATAATTTATTGGAGTTGGTGAATTTGTTTGCTGGGAGGCTCACCAGGTGGTGATGTCATCCTGTGCATTTTTCTGTACACTGATTTTGTTTTTAATACTCTGTAAGGACATGTAGTCACAATGGAATGGGGACCGTGATCTGGCCCACGGTGCACTGGATATACATTGATAGTCTTGTGGCCCAATTGGCTTTAGGCACTAAACTTATTTCTTTGATGTAGCTTAAGGCTACACTATATTGTTGGTTGTATGTGTCCTTCCAACAAGAGTTTGAGGCAATTCCTTATATACAGTCTTGTCCAGTTATAGTGACTATTACTAGCAACATTGCATTTGGTTAGCTGACCAGTAGATATGGGACCCACAAAAATGGGCAGAACATTGTCACTCATGAGAAAAAAAAAATCCAATGCTATACTGTCCCATATTGCTGATGATCAGATGGAGACCACCTCTTTACTTACCTTTTCACAATTTTGAATAACTATTCACGTACCCACTGTATATTATACCCCTCCACTCCAACTTATGAAAAGAGACATGTAAATTCCATAATTGTAGAGAAATCAAATTCTGGAATATAGTAATTGTAACATTTCACCAAGAGGTAAAGCAGCAAAATATTAGACACCCCTGAGAGTTTACAAAGCAGCTGGTGATTACCTTGTCAAATGGTCTCCCTGCCATCCTAACCTAATGTGCTGGGTTTGGACAAGGGGGGATCACCATAATAACAATGTCACCATCTTAATCACTGAGCACATATGCCACCAGTCACATCAACTTAGGAGTGAAGATTCTATCTTAAGGAGTTATTTTCTTCATGTGACTCACTGAGGTCAAATTGAATAATATTTGGAGAACCAGTTTAGGTTCATTGAACATGCATTTTGGGACAACTTTGTTGTTTCAAGTAAATAAAAAGAAAAATAAGATACAGATTTCAAAATATACCCAATATTGTCAGTCTATTATTTGGCTTAAGAAAACAAAAAAACCACCAAGCAGTCAGAGTCCAAGAAAGCAGAGAGAAATTACAAAATCTTTATTCAGTATACCAAGACAATGATAAAAGCGGGAAACCAGAAATGGCAGCAACAACAGCAACCATACACAAAGGCTGGGAGACACGTATCAATAGAAATATAGCTGTACATATACAAATAAAGCCTGCAAAGATGATGAAAAGCAGGACAAGACCCCTTACACCATAACACAAGTAGTATTGCACATATCCCATATATACCACAAGCACATATCATAAGGACAGAATATACAGATAATACATATAAGGCATATACCTTGCGGGGTCTCTCGTGGTCCACCAACCACCCTGACGTGCAGGGGAAGGAGTAAGCTCTCTGAAACGCGCGTCGGGTTGGCTGGTGGACCATGTGTGACCCCGCTGCTGCACTCTGCAAGGTATATACCTTATATGTATTATCTGTATATTCTGTCCTTATGATATGTGCTTGCGGTATATGTGCAATACTACTTGTGTTATGGTGTAAGGGGTCTTGTTCTGCTTTTCATCATCTGTGCAGGCTTAATTTGTATATGTACAGCTATATTTCTATTGATACGAGTCTCCCAGCCGTTGTGTATTGGTGCTGTTGTTGCTGTAGTTTTATCATTGTCCGGGTATATTGAATAAAGATTTTGTCATTTTTCTCTTTCTTGACTGCTTGGTGGGGTTTTTTTGTTTTCTTGTATTGAATTGGCAGGTGGTCCTATTAGTCCATATGTATACCATGAGTGATATATATTATTTGTTGATTTTATGAACTTTTATCACTCAATGAGTATACCATGCTTGTCTTCATTTGTATTATTTGGCTTAGCAGCTACAGTTAAAACCCAAAGATTTCAGGATTATTTTAAAGCAACTAAAAAAAAAAACAAAAAACCGCAATATATATATATAATCATAATTGGATGTTTACAAAACTTCCTGATGACGTTTCCTTTAATGAACACTGAATTCAAGCTCAGCCTACAGTTACGTTCATGTCTTTCATATGAAATAATTGAAGTAATGCACCTACCATCCATTAACCGTATATAGTAGATAGTTACTAAATGGTCTTTCGAATATCCCCAATATGTACTGTTGTATATCATACAAGATATTTTAAATCTATGGGGCGGCTGAGTAGCTTCTCTAAAAATTGGTATTGGTATTTATTTTGACTGTACATCTATTCAAGTGAGCAGGCAGGAGGGAGAGCTGGCACAGCATGTGCCCAATAGTACCATATATTGATAAAGTGATAAAGTAGCTCAGTCTCAGTGAAGGAAAGCCAAGCTAGAGATTGAAAACAAAGTCCTTACATAATTTGTAACGTAACACCGATATCCAAGAAGTATCATTTCTCCTTGCGGAGAATGACATGCTAAGCATGTCGAGATGAGGAGACTTAAAGCTGCAATGCTCCTCTGGGAAATATGCTAATTATGCAAAGTGTCTCTTCAGAGAGGAAGAAGACTAGAACTTTAGTGCCACCTATTGGAAGTAGCAATCCTAAAAGTCAATGTCGACCCTTTAACGAGCCTTGTTACATGACTTATAATAAAAGCCAAGCCAGAATCTCAATTTGCAGACACTGTTTCGGAGTGCTGCCCCTCATCAGTGCAAAGTGTGAAATCTGGTTTGGCTGTGAGAGAGGCGTCTGACCGATATCCAAGAAGTATCATTTCTCCTTGCGGAGAATGACATGCTAAGCATATCGAGGTGAGGAGTCTTAAAGCTGCAATGCTCCTCTGGGAAATATGCTAATTATGCAAATTGTCTCTTCAGAGAGGAATTGGACTAGAACTCTAGTGCCACCTATTGGAAGTAGCAATCCTAAAGGCTCGTTAAAGGGTCGACATTGACTTTTAGAAGAAAAGTCAATGTCGACAAGAAGAAAAAAGCAAGAAGAAAAACAATTAATGCAAGTTTTCTGAGCCACACAGATACTCATCATACATACACATCATTCCTTCTAATGTTAACAAAATCATTACACTATCTGTCTCTTCTGATAACCTGAGCTGCCAAAATTCTGATCTGTAAAGCGAAGCTGGAGCTGAGCTAATGGAACGAAAGACTCAATAGCTTGGCCAGCACATCACACCTAAGGACCAGGGGCAGACATCCCGCCGATGCAGCTGCAGCAGAACAAGGATGTGGAAGGGGGCCTTGTAGACAGGCATGGCCGGCATTCCCACCCGATGCATACCGGCAACAGGCATCCCCCCCGTGCATTAAACTGTTTGAAATACTTACCTGTACCTCCGCAGGTCTTCTGTCTTCCACGTCTTGTGACTGACGTCTCAGGGCAGAAGGTGTGATGACGTCACTACAGCACGTGCTCTGTCCTGAGCACTGCAGAGAGACAGAAGTCGCTGAGGAGAACGGCCCTGCGGTTTAATGTATGGAGCATTATATGGAGCCCATTCTGTATGAAGCATTATATGGGGCCCATTCTGTATGGAGCACTATATTGGTCCCATTATGTATAGAGTATTATATATGGGTATCATACTGTATGGAAAATAAAATGGGGCCATTATTCTGTATGGAGCATTATTTGGGGCCCATTCTGTATGATACATTACACAGTATGGAGGACTATATAGAGGAAATTGACTTTTGTAAAGGGTAAACTGCTGACAGTTACAACTGTTAGGGTACACTTATTAATATCCTTTTTACCTCTAATACTACAGGTACTGAAACCTGTGGACCCTTGATTACCAGAATTACCTCTGTTGTATGGTATTGTAAGATGAAAGTGAAATCTTTGACATTGTACTATACCTGTATTTCTCTGCCTTAATTGTGCCTTATGAATTGTGGAATTTGTTAGAGGCCCACAAAAACCTGGAGCCAGCCCTGTGTGTCTGTACATGTGTGTGTTTATTCATGTGTGTATGTAAATGTGTGTGTATGTAAGCATGTGTATGCATGTGTGCATGGGTTTGTGTGTGTATGTGTATATGTATGCATGTCTATATGTATATGTGAACATATTTGTTTTTGGCTCATGTATGATACTGTAATTGTAAAGGACAGGAAAATTAACCAAATTAAAGGGTTATTCAGAAAATAATTAAGTTATCTCTGATCCATAGAATCCAACCACTGATTTTGTCTTTTGCTTTTGTCCTTGGGTTGATATGCTCGACGGACCAAAGCATGTTCATCTCTACAGGGGTGGACCCAGACTGAAGTGGGCCCCTGTGTAAGAAATTTTTCGCCCCCCCCCGCCCTTCATAGGGCAACAAAGTTATTTGTTGCTATCTAATATTGAGGCTATGCAGGGCTGTATATAATATCTGTAGGGTGCTGCTGGGCTGTATTTATTATTTGCCAGTTGCAGCCTCCAAATTATATATGCAGGCCAGCACAGCCTCCAAATAACATATATAGCCCAATAGCCCTGCATTGCCTCTAGTTGTTAATATATACAGCCCAGCACAGCCTCCAAATAAAATATGGTATACAGCCCAGCATAGCCTTCAGTTAATATATACAGCCCAGCACTGCATCCAAATAACATATACAGCCCAGCATAGCCTCCAGTTAATAAATACAGTCCAGCAACAGCCTTCAGGTAATATATACAGCCCCCAGCACAGACTTCAAGTAATATATGCAGCACAGCACAGCCTCCTGTTAATATATATAGCCAAGCAAAGCCTTCAGGTAATATATACAGCCCACAACAGCCTCCAGGTAATATATACAGCCCACCACAGCCTCCAGGTGATATATACAGCCCAGCATAGCCTCTAAATCTACTATATAAAGCTCATTTGTGTGTGTATGTATGTATGTATGTATGTATGTATGTATGTATGTATGTATGTGTGTGATTGGCATCCGCACCGTCGCAGCTACAGCCACATAATTTAGCACAGTCACACGTCTGGACCCCGAGAGTGTCCTAGGCTATGTTGTGAGGCGAAATTTTAACCCCGCGCATTCCAATTCACCAAATAGTTTTGCCCCTATCTACATAATGGGGAAAATTGTGTGTGTATCAAGCCCCGCCCCTCATTATGATCATAGAATCGTAGAGTTGGAAGGGACCTCCTGGGCCATCTGGTCCAATCACCTGCTCAAAGCAGGATTCGCTAAATCATCCCAGTCAGATGTCTGTCCAGCCTCTGTTTGAAGACTTCCACTGAAGGAGAACTCAACACTTCTCGTGGCAGCCTGTTCCACTCATTGATCACTCTGTCAAAAAGTTTTTTTCTAATATCTATTCTGTGTCTCCTCCCATTCAGTTTCATCCCATTGCTTTTAGTCTTTCCTTGTGCAAATGAGAATAAAGATGATCCCTCTGCACTGTGACAGCCCTTTAGATATTTGTAGACAGCTATTAAGTCTCCTCTCAGTCTTCTCTTTTGCAAACAAAACATTCCCAAATCCTGCAACCTTTCCTCATAAGACAGGGTTTGCAGACCAATCAACATTCTGGTCGCTCTTTTCTGAACTTGCTCCAGTTTGTTGATGTCTTTTTTAAAATGTGGTGCCCAAAACTGAACACAATATTCCAGATGTGGTCTGACCAAAGACGAGTAGAGGGAAATAATGACTTCACGTGATCTAGACTGTATGCTTCTGTTAATACATCCTAGAATTGCATTTGCCTTTTTTGCTGCTGCATCACACTGTTTACTCATATTCAGTCTGTGATCTATTAGTATACCCAAGTCTTTTTCACATGTGCTGTTGCTTAGCCCTATTCCTCCCATTCTGTATATGCTTTTTTCATTTTTATTGCCCAGATGTAGTACTTTGCATTTTTCCCTGTTAAAATCCATTCTGTTAGTTGCTGCCCACTGCTCCATTTTATTTATATCTTTTTGAATCCCCTCTCTCTCTTCTCTAGTATTAGCTATCCCTCCTAGCTTTGTGTCATCAGCAAATTTAATCAGTTTACACTCAATTCCTTCATCTAAATCGTTGATAAAGATGTTGAACAATACAGGGCCCAGGACAGAGCCCCGTGGTACCCCACTTGAGACATTCTTCCAACTGGATGTGTAGCCATTTACGACCACTCTTTGGGTCCGATCACTAAGCCAGTTATGAATCCACCTAACAGTTGCCCTGTCCATTCCATACTTAGTCATTTTTTCAATAAGGATTGTATGAGATACTTTGTCAAATGCTTTGCTGAAGTCAGGATATACTATATCTACAGCATTTCCTTGATACACCCAATCAGTGATTCCGTCATAGAAGGAAATTAAGTTAGTCTGACATGACTTATTAGTTACAAACCCATGCTGACTCTGTTTAATCACTTCATTCTTATCCAGGTACTAACATACATGTTGTTTAATAATTTGTTCAAAGATCTTTCCTGGTATAGAACTCAGACTCACCAGCCTATAGTTGCCTGGGTCCACCTTCTTCCCCTTTTTGAAGATAGGAACAACATTTGCTCTTCTCCAGTCTTCTGGGACTTCTCCTATTCTCCAAGAATTTTCAAAGATTATGGAGAGGGGTTCAAAAATTTCTTCTGCTATCTCCTTCAGTACTCTGGGGTGTAATTCATCTGGACCTGGAGACTTGAATTCATTTAGGTTAGCTAAGTGTTTCCTCACTGTCTTTCTGTTTATAGATATCCTGGATTCTTCTATTCCCTTAATAGGACAGTGAAGAACAGTTGCTGTTACATTTCCTTTCTGAGAGAAAACAGATGCAAAATAGGAATTTAAAAGTTCGGCCTTCTCAACATCCTGTCTTACCATTTCATCATTTTCATCCTGTAAAAATCCTATAGCATCTTTGACTTTTTTTTTACTTTTGACATATCCCCAAAATCCTTAATTATTGCTTTTGACATCTCTTGCAAGCCTCAATTCATTGTCAGCTTTACATAATCTGATTTGTGCCCTGCAGGTTCTGCAGACAGCATTATATTCTTCTTTAGCTATGCCTCCGTCTTTCCATTTTATAAACAGTTTTTTCTTCCTTTTTAGCATGTGCTTAAGTTTTGTGTTCATCCATCCTGGTTTCCTTAAATGTTTTCCTATTCTTCCCTCTTTTTGGAATTGCTAACAATTGTGCTTTGAGAATTTCATTTTTCAAGATTTCCCATCCTTCCTGGACATTTTTGTCTTTAAGGATATCCAGCCATTGGATCCCTCCAATTCTCTTTCTGAATCCCTTAAAATCTGCCTTTCTGAAATCTAACCTTGACGTCTGAGTCTTCACAGGTCTTCCTCCTCTAGTTATCCAAAATTCTAAAATGGCATGGTCGCTACCTCCTAGGGTCCCAGCCACTTTTACCTCCTCAACCATTTCCTCCCTTTTTATAAGGATTAGATCCATGGTAGCAGTTCCCCTTGTTTTCTCCCTTACCTTTTGGAAGATAAAGTTGTCAGCAAGAGAGGATAAGAATTTCCTTGACCTGTTAGTTTTGCCTGAGAGAGATTCCCAACAAATGTCTGGATAGTTGAAATCTACCATGACAACTATGTCATTTTTTTTGAGAACTTGGCCATTTGATGCATAAAGAGTTCATCCATATCTTCAGCTTGCACAGGCGGCCTGTAGTAAATGCCATAATGGTTGCCATGGTGACGCTGATGTCATCATAGGTTGCAAGCCCCGCCGCTCATTATGATGTCATAATGGTTGACTATGGGATGGAGGATGTGTGATGGGTATATGGGCACGGGACTGTGAGATGGAGGATATGTATGATGGATATATGGGCATGGGACTATGAGACGAAGGATGTGTGATGGGTATATGGGCACTCGACTATGGGATGGCGAATATGTATGATGGGTATATGGGCATGGGACTATGGGATGGAGGATGTGTGATGGGTATATGGGAACTTGACTATGGGATGGAGGATAGGTATGTTGGGTATATGGGCACGGGACTATGGGATGGAGGATAATTATAATTTGTTATAACTATCCACAGTTAGTTACTATGCCCGGGCAGCGCCAGGCTCTTCAGCTAGTACCATATATAGCCCAAGACAGCCTCCAGGTAATATATATAGGCACCCCCGTTTCCCTTTGTTTCATAATGTTCTCTCCCATATTCGGTCTACTTTTGGCATACTGATTCTCGCCCTATGTGGCCCCCCCAGTTTATCCTTCTCCCCATGTGGCCCCCCAGTTTATGCTGCTTCTCCCCCTATGTGGGTCACCCGATTCATGTTTCTTCTCCCCTCATGAGCCGCCCCATTCATGAGCAGCCAAGCATCTCCCCCAGGGGCCCCCCATTCATGAGCAGCCATGCTTCTCCCCAGGGCATGCCATGCTTCTCCGCAGGCCAAGGGCCCCCCATTCATGAGCAGCCAGGCCATGCTTCAAGTTCTCCCCAGGCCAGGGGCCCCCCATTCATGAGCAGCCAGGCCATGCTTCTCTGCAGGCCAGGGGCCCCATTCATGAGCAGCCAGGCCATGCTACAAGTTCTCCCCAGGCCAGGGGCCCCCACATTCATGAGCAGCCAGGCCATGCTTCCCTTCTCCCCAGGCCAGGGGCCACCCATTCATGAGCAGCCAGGTCATGCTTCAGTTCTCCCCCAGGACAAAGACCCCCAAAAATCATGCCTGCCATGCTTCAGTTCTCCCCCAGGAGTCCCCCAAAATCATGCCTGCCTTGGTCCCAGTCCCTCAGTCCTGCTCAGCTCTGGTACTCTTACCTGGAGCAGGCAGGGCAGGCCAGACCAAGAGGATCCATCCACTGTCCGCACATTCCTGAGCTGCAGCATTTAGTTATGGGGCACGACACACAGTGACTTCACAGACACACACTGCAGCCACCAACTGGCCAGCGCCACACGCACAGTGAGTGACAGTAAGTCTGTCTCCTCCTCTCCTTCCCCACAGTGGCAGCGCAGCACAGCACTGACGCTGATCTCACCTCAGGGCTGGCTCCTCTGCACCAGCGCTCGCACTCTCAGGACCTGCTACCGCACGCCTACTGCAGTGCTGCTCTCCTCCTTGCGCCTCGGCTCTGTGGCGCTCCACATGGTAAATTTGAATAGGTAAATAATTAGCATACCTCCCAACTTTTGAAGACGGGAAAGAGGAACAAAGGCTGTGGTGCAAGTTTTAGGCCACGCCCTGACCACACCCATTCTGCGACTAGTCACACCCATTTCCATGCACAGCCGCACCCATTTAGCACTGCTGATCACACTGATTGCTATTAGGGGCATAGTGGCTGGCATTATGGGCATAGTGGCTGGTACTGTGGGCACTCTGACTGGTACTAAGTAAAAGAAAGAAAGAAAAGAGAGAAAAAAGAAAATAGAAAGAAAGAGAAAGAAAGAAAAGAAAAGAAAAAGAAAGGAGAGTGAGAGAAAGAAAAAACAGAGAAAGAACACAGAACAGAGAGAAAGAACAGAGAAAAAGAGGGGAAAGAAAGAACAGAGAGAGAAAGAAAGGAGAAAAATAAAGAGGGGAAATAAAGAAAGAACAGAGAGAAAAAGAAAGAACGAACACAGAGAAAGAAAGTGGGGACAGAAAAAAAGAACAGAGAAAAAACAAACAGAGAAAGAAAGAGGGGAAAGAAAGAACAGAGAGAGAAAGAAAGAGGGGACAGAAAAAAAGAACAGAGGGAGAGCGAAAGAAAGAGGGGAAAGAAAGATAGAATAGAGAGAGAAAGAAAAAGAAAGAAAAAAAAGAAAGCAAGAAAAAAAAAAAAAGAAAACAGAAAAAGAAAGAGGGGAAAGAAAGAACAGTGAGAAAGAAAGGAAGAAAGAAAGAAAGAACAGAGATATAGAGAAAAAAAGAGGGGAAAGAATGAACAGAGAGAGACAGAGAAAGAACAGAGAAAGAAGTAAAGAAACAAAGAAAGAACAGAGAAAAAGAAAGAAAGAGGAAAGAAAGGAAAAAAAGAAAGAGGGGAAAGAAAGAACAGAGAGAAAGAAAGAACAGAGAGAGAAAGAAAAAAAAGGAAGATGAGAGAAAGAAAGAACAGAGAGAGAAAGAAAAAGAGAGGGAAAGACAGAACAGAGAATGAGAAAGAAACAGAGAAAGAAAGAAACAGAGAGAGAAAGAAAGAAAGAAAGAAAGATTCTATAAAGATACTATAGCAGCTCGGCTCCCATTGTAATGTCCACCTGAGCCTCCCATTGCAGGACATATCATGATCCGCTCACATGGCCAGCATCCCTGATTCCAAGGCGATCCTGCTGTCGGAGGAGGAAATGGTTGTGATCTGAAGCATTCCTGGTTCCGTCACAATCTCCTCATGAAATTACCTAATTTCCGGTCAGCTTCCAGCACATCACTTCCGGTGGAACGTCATGTGCGAGCTTTAAAGTGCTCCTCGGGGTTCTGCCATGTACTCCTGTGTCCGTGGGAAAAGCCCACTTTGTATGCCTCGTACACACTTGGCTCCGCTCCGTACACCTCGTACACACGCGACTTCGCTCTGTACACCTCATACACACGCGGCTCCGCTCCGTACACCTCGTACACATGCAGCTCCGCTCCGCACACACGCGGCTCCGCTCCATGTGCCCCGTACATGCGCTACTCCGCTCTGTACACCTCATATACACGCGGCTCCGCACACACGCGGCTCCGTACACCTCGTACACACAGAGCTCCGTACACCTCGTACACGCGCAGCTCCGCTCTGTACACCTCATACACACGCAGCTCCGTTTTGTACACCTCGTACACGCGCAGCTCCGTTTTGTACACCTCGTACACACACGGCTTCGCTCTGTACACCTCATACACACGCAACTCTGCTCCGTACACCTCGTACACACACTGCTCCGCTCTGTACACCTAGAACACACACGGCTCTGCTACATCCACACTGTAAAACCCTCCTGACCCCACACAGAAACTTTACCTCATCCAGCCAGCATCATGACAACCAGCACAGCAGGGTCCTGCAGAGTGCAGACAGACACAGAGGCAGACACAGCCCCTGATCATGTGACCCCTGACTCCTCCCCTCTCACAGATCCTGTGCACACAGAACACACAGCCAAGCCACATAGACATGGAGGCCCCTGATCATGTGACCCCTGACTCCTCCCCTCTCACAGGTCCTCTGCGCACAGAACACTCACAGCCCAGCCACATCACAGTATATCTGGGATGGGGAGCATGCGGTCGGTGGATGGGGGGCGTGGCGGCTCAGTGCAATGCGGGAATCGGGACGGTTGGAACTTGGGAGCCATGAATTAGCCATGCGGTGCTGGAGGCTGGAGGGGCCCCCTCTCCCCCGCTGCACGGGCGGTAGGTCCACCCCTGCATCTCTAGGACACAGAACCTGTCTCCTTCCTGAGCGGTATGATGGCTGGACATTCCCATCTTGTTTGCACTTGCGTATAATTGTGAAAAGTCATTATCTCAGTAAATTAGATTAAAAAAAACACCTGCAAAGGCTTCATAACTAAGCATTTAAAAAGGTCATTTAGTCTGTTTCAGTAGGCTCCACAATCATGGGGAAGACTAATGACTTGACACAAACTAGATCACTCTGTAATGACTATATAACATATGAGTTTCACTTTTAGTATTGAAGAACTGAAATTTACTTTTTGATGATATTCTAATTTAGTAAGAAGCACTTGTATATCTCCATCTCCGTAAAAAAAAAAAATATATATATTTTTAGAGGTGTGTAGAGGCCCAAATAAAACTTGTTATGGTGTCCTGTGAACTCTATGTACGCCCCTGCTTGCAGGGTGGTGATAATGAGGCCAATCTGGCCTGTTGCTCAAGGCCCAAGGTTCCAGGGGTTCCATGGCAAGATTGTTATTATCATAAGCAGCATGCGGGGCAGAGAGGGGGGCGTTGACATATTTCTTGCACAGGGTCCGCATGCTGTCAGTGTCAAGCCCTGCCGAGGACCTTGTATTAACAGACAGTTGGGCACCCATATTGGATAACAGGAAGTGTCCGCTCAGAAGTTAAATGCACTTCTTCGTTATACAGTGGCTTTCAAAATTATTCACGCACTTAGCATTTTTCTTGTTTTGCTACCTTACAACCTGGAATTTCACTGTTTTTTTGAGGGTTTGCAAGAGTTCATGTAAAGAACATGCCTACAATTGTGAGCATTTGGTTTTCGTTTTATTGTGAAGCAAAAAAAAATAAGACAAAATAACTCAAAACGTCAGTGTGGATAACTATTCACCCCCTAAAGTCAGTACTTGTAGCGCCTCCTTTTGCAGCAATTACAACTGCAAGTCAATTTGCATAAGTCTCTATGAGCTTTCCACTGGGATTTTTGCCCATTCCTCAAAGCAAAACTGCTCCAGCTCCTTCAAGTTAGGCGACTTCCTCTGGTTTACAGTAATTTTCAAGTCTGACCAAAGATTCTTAATAAGATTAAGGTCTGGGCTGTGACTAGGTCACACCAAAATATTTAAATGTTTCTGTTTAAAACACTTAATTGCTGCTTTAGTAGTATGCTTTGGGTCATTGTCTCGGAAGGTAAACCGTACCAGCCTCAAGTCACAGAAACATGTTTTGCTCAAGATTATCCCTGTATGTTGCACCACCCATCTTCCCCTCAACTCAGACCCTTTTCCCTTTGCCTCCTGCCGAAAGACATCCCCATATCATTATGCTGCCACCAACATGTTTCACTGAGGGGATGGTGTTCTTGGGGTGATAAGCGGTGATGGTCTGGTGCCAGATATAGTGTATACCTTGGTGGCCATAAAGTTCAATTCTTACCTCATCTGACCACAAAACCTTCCTCCATACATTTTAGGAGTCCCCCACATGTCTTTTGGTAAACTCAAAATGAGCCTTACAATGTTTGTGTGGAAGTAAAGGCTTTTTTCTTGCCCACTCTTCCATAAAGGCAACCTCTATGGAATATACAGATTATTTTAGTTGTATGAACAGACACTCCAGCCTCTGATTGGGAACTCTCGAGCTCTTTCAGCATTATCTTTGGTCTCTGTCCTGCCTCTCTGACTAAATCCCTCCTTGCTCGGGCTGAGAATTTTGGTTGGTGGCCCTCTCTTGGCAGGTTTGTTGTGATAGCATGTTCTTTCTATTTGATAACGGATTTGATGGTGCTCCGGGGGATCCTCAAAGTTTGGGATATTTTTTTGTTTGTTGGTTATAACCCAACCCTGACTTGAGCTTCTCAACAACATTGTCCATGACTTATTTGTAGATCTCCTTGGTCTTCATGATGTTGCTTGGGAAGTGGTGCCTCTTGCTTAATGCTGTTGCAGCCTCCGTGGCATTTCAGAAAAGGTAAAGTGTACTTAGTGACAAACATGTGACACTTAGGTTTCACACAGGTGGACTTCCTTTCACCAAGTATGTGACTTATGAAGGTAATTTCTTGCACCAAAAAAAGATAGGGACTCCATTGCAAAAGGGGGTGAATATGGTGGATAATATATATATATATATATATGTACTTTAAAAGGCCCAGTAGTATACTGCTGCAGGGGATACCTGCAACTTTCTGCAATTTTCCTATTATTTTCATTGCTCAGATTATCAAATAACTCCTATCCTCACTTCAACTACAGTGGCAAAGCCATTGCCTTCTTCAAGTTGAACACACTACTCAAATCTATTTTGAGCAACCAGTGACCATAATAGCTGGATTGCCCACCATTACCTTATCTCCTCAGCTTCCTGATAAACACTGCAACTGGGACATACCTCTAACACTATGAACATAAGGATGAGTGACCTCATGGAGATCAACATCCAACACTGCGGAGACACCATCACATGTTTCTCAACGCAGTGATCTAGAGCAATGCCCCCATCCCTTATGGGAAATATGCAAAAGCATGTAAATCAACAGCCGCGGAGACACCATCACATGTTTCTCAACGCAAGCAATGACTAGCCAGGTCTTTCCCCGGGAAGGAACAACCACGGGAAGGGCAGTCTCCAATGAAGGAAACCACCTATGCCAAAACATGGTATCCATCCACAGACAGCTGTTTCGGGGTATTGCCCCTCATCAGTGTGGAGTAGGAAACTGGCTAGTAGGAGCAATGCCTAGTGAAAGGCTATGAACATAAGGATGAGTGACCTCATGGAGATCAACATCCAACACTGCGGAGACACCATCACATGTTTCTCAACGCAGTGATCTAGAGCAATGCCCCCATCCCTTATGGGAAATATGCAAAAGCATGTAAATCAACAGCCGCGGAGACACCATCACATGTTTCTCAACGCAAGCAATGACTAGCCAGGTCTTTCCCCGGGAAGGAACAACCACGGGAAGGGCAGTCTCCAATGAAGGAAACCACCTATGCCAAAACATGGTATCCATCCACAGACAGCTGTTTCGGGGTATACCTCTAACACTAGGCTAAGATAGCCATATTTCAGAGTTCTTCCATGGCCTGGAATGCCCAAACTGACTGCGGATCTCAAACCCCACCTTACAGTATCATAGTCATATATGCGGTTGCTATATGTTGATATGTTGAGATCATGGAATAAATGGCGCTATAATAAATAATCTGAGCACGGCCTGACAGTTCTTATCATCTGGAGGATTAACATATTAGATATGTAAACTGAACATTTCCTCCTGCAGAGCACTATTAATCTAGCCATATACAGTAGATATTGGTTGACCAGCCTAAAACCTAATGTGCATGAATGATCCTAACTTTCGCTGATCCTTTTGGTCTAAAGGCCCCTTTACATTTAGCGATGCACCAGCGATCCGACCCGGTCAGGATCGCTGGTGCATCGCTAAATGATCGCTAGTGAGCTGCCGCACAGGCAGACCTCACAGCAATGCAGCAGCGACGCAGCGCACGATACTCACCTTTCACACACAGCGATCCTGACGTCCTCCCGCCTCCACGCGTCGCTCGTCGTCACAGCAGGAAGCTGACAACTAGAAATGGAGCCGGACATTCTCGCGCGATCAGTGATGGACAGCGGGTGAGCCGGTCGGAGGCAAGTATCACACATAGCGATATCGCTATGTCACAAAATCGGTGACGTTATAGCGATATCGCTATGTGTAAAACCCCCTTAAGTGACGAAAAGCCACTGCCTGTAGTGTTTGGCAGC
The DNA here is from genome assembly GCF_039654945.1 of Dendrobates tinctorius. Taxonomy (NCBI): domain Eukaryota; kingdom Metazoa; phylum Chordata; class Amphibia; order Anura; family Dendrobatidae; genus Dendrobates; species Dendrobates tinctorius. Next base: position 11,285,487 of record NW_027361870.1, read on the forward strand.
TAAATATGCCCATAATATGATATTATAATTCTGTGAGTAACGATTATCCTATGCACATAGAATTCCCGTCAGCCTGCCTAAAAAACCTTTAAACAATCGCTCATTGACTCATATGTAGCAGATTGATGGTCACATAATGGCTAGGATTGGGCAGTGTAAATAGGTTTGTACCCCTAGTCCCTGTTCTTAATACATGCATGGTCCCAGCTAAAGCCCATCGTGAATGTGTGAGGGGGATAGGCAGGAAAGCAGATTATCTGATTGCCAAATTTCGGCTATACATTTAGTGAATCATATTCAAGCTCATCAACAATATTTTAAAGTCGTATAGTAGTGGAAGGAAATATAGCTTTAAGGATTAAAAAAAAAAAAAGGGTCACCTTTATTAGTAAGTTTTTAATAGCATTTTTACATCCAAATGATAGTCATCTATGGAAACATCAATACGTTTTTGGTGCAGGTGCACCTTTACTCATAGTAAAAATTACTATAGGTTATTTCAGTTCTCCGGCAGTGGTTTTCCACCATGCTCTGGGCCAAACCAGGCTATTGTAAGGAATTAACTTCCCTTTTCTTAAAAGTCTCATGCACATAGCAAACAAAAGGGTATGGACACTGTACGGAAGTGCAAGAAAGGTGTATGCCTCTACAGAATGAAGCTCCATCGAGTCTCTCACATGTAATGATTATAGAAAATAAAAAAAAAAAACAGCTCAGTGCCTTGATGGTAAAATTTTTCCTGGATGCACAGAAACTCATTAAAGTCCAGGTATAAAAATAAGAAGAATGCCCAGCATCATCAGATATGCTTGCATTCAAGTTGCGACTTTATTTCCTGTGCAAGACGACCATAGATAATATTAACAAATTATTTTTTTTTTTTATACAAGTGAATGTTATCTTTTATCTTGTGGCACATATGAAAGAAGTCCAGCATCACTGGATATGCTTGTGAAAAAAGTGCTGAGTTTATTTCATTTCTCTATTTACAGAAATATTAAATCAATTCTAAAAGGGAAATACTGTACATCTGTGTCTTTCGATGCCGAATGTCTTACATTTCCCACAGGAAATTTGACTGGAAATGCATTTTTTTGGCTAAAGATGGGCCACTGGCACACAAAGGCACTGTGCACCTAAATGACAGCCCTATTACTAACCAATATGGCCGTATGTATGAGGTTTAATTTTTCAGGCAAATTCGAGAAGACACAAAAATGCCTAAATTCTTGGCTTCATATCCTTTAGATCACCTAGGATAAAACATGCCACTGCTTGCAGGGAAGAATCACAATGAGCAGATGTTCTCAACATTTAGAAAGAACTGAAAATCATTTAGCAAAATAATTATTTTCCCCCCAGAGAACATGAGTTAAATACAGATGGAATTGAATCTAAACGTAGATTTATCAATGGAACTAATGCACATATGAAGTACTGCCATTACCTTCTTCATTAATCAACACCTTATATTATTTAGGGACCACCAGTCGAGTACACAGAGAAATTCAGAGAGCGAAAACCAAAAACATCTCCTTTCTGTCTCAGACTACAGGAAGCTCAGAGCGCTAAACACAAAGCTTTTGGAATGTAATGCGATGTGAATTGGGATGAGAAAGAAGTAATCAGGTTGACGTGCTCAGACAACCAGCGCGTACAGTGTCGCCTCTTACTTTTGCATACATTGCTTACATGAAACAAAGCTTTGTTAGATATTTAGATTTAGTGCTGGGTGGTAATATTATATCCCATCATTGATGTCATTGATGGTCGTATCCCCAGATGATGAAAACTCTTGTTTTACAATGTGCTAGGTAATTGAGGTGAATACTAAGGGATCATGTTTGCATTATTCTGCAGATTACGCTCAGGGGCTTATACACTTGGATATGATGAGATCATGAGGAATTACAACAGATACAAGAATAAAGAAATACAGCAGCATTTTCCTGCAATTTCGAGTTGTCACACGCTCCCTTATTGTGGAGAGAACCAAAAAAAAACAAGTTAAGTTTACATTTGGAGCCTCGTTAAAAGATTATACTAAAGAATACTTAGCAATTGACTATCTGTATGAGCTAATGCCCCCTATTGTATAAGGGATTTAAAGGGGTTGTCTCAAATTCTTTAAATAGGTAAAACTGCAAAGTACTTGTAAGGACAAGCAACTTTGCAATTTACTTCTTACTAAAAATCCACTCTGTTCTCAAGAAAGGAGGAATTTTTAATTTTAGAATGCACAATAGATTATTCTTCACCAGGCAGTCTCAGAGTGGCGAGATACCTAGGTAAGGAATGAATGCTGCTTATGGGTGATAAGCCTGCTCATGCTGTCTGCAGCTGGCCGGGTCGCTGTATCCTACCAGCCACAGTTCTCCTGCACTTCTTTAATATCACAGTGGCAAAGATGACTGTTAGCAGCCTTGGAGACCACACAGTTTTGGCCAGCCGCGCAACAATGCCGCCAGGCTGAACGGTCAATCTTCAATAGCCCAAGATAACAGAAAAAAAACCTGGCGTCACAGGTAAAATGTTGGCAGCTTTATTACTAGAGTTGAGCGAAACGGGTCGGTCATATTCAAAAGTCACCAACTTTCGCTGAAGTCGGGTTTCATGAAACGTAACCAGACCATAGCGTGAGGTCGGCCATGAGGTCGGCGACCAGAGCGCCAAAGTCGCATTTCAAAAGATGCTTCCAGCGCCCTTTTTCAGCCAATGATGGAGGACGCACACTGTGGGCAACGCGAGGACATAGGCATCGGTCACCACCATCTTTGAGAAGGGCATGCAAGTGATTGGCTGGCTTTGTGTGGAGTCACAGGGGCTATAAAAGGGCGTGAACGCCGACCGCCATCTTACTTTTGCCGATCTTAGCATAGGGAGAGTTGCTGCTGCTGATTCTGTAGGGAGAGCGTTAGGCAGGGAAGAACCACCAAAAAAACTGCTTCTGCTGTTAGCGATTTCCACTTGCAACACACAACACTTTGCGTGCAGTGACAGGGGAGGCTCTATTTTTGTGCATCAGCTCTGTTGGTTATTATGCTGCCTTATAAGGCTCCCTGATAGCTGCATTGCTGTTTGCACACTGCTGTGCAAACTGCTTTTTTTAAAAGCAAAAATACTTTTCTTCCTCTTTTCTGCACAGTTACCAAGCGTTCATTTTTCCACCCTTTTGTGTGTGCAGCAGTCCTGCTTATTAGGCTGCCTGCGTCCATACTTGGACTGAGAGCATCATTGTCAGCGTCCTCTAGTGAGATCCAAATTCTCACCAATCCTATAGACACCCTCCACCTTGTCATACACCATCCAATTTCAGCCTGTTACATTGAGGTGTAATCTCTCCTGGGCCAGAGACAATAGTTCTGCGTCCTCAAATCTATAGTAAGATTCAAATTCTCACCAATCCTATAGACACCCTACACCTTGTCATACACCATCCAATTTCAGTCTGTTACATTGAGGTGTAATCTCTATTGGGCCTGAGACAATAGTTCAGTGTCCTCAAATCTCTAGTGAGAGTCAAATTCTCACCAATAGTAGATACACCTTCTACCTTGTTTTACAGTACCATATAGCTGGTGGTATTTTGGGTACATTTTCGCAAATATGGTGGAAGACGCCATGGAAGTGGGCGGGGGTTGCCAGCTGGTCCCGGTGGTAGTGGTGGTGGTGTTGCATCTGTTGGTAGTGGCAAAAGCACAATAGCGCCTAAGGCAGGAGGTGTTGAGCCTCCGTCATCGTCTGGCTCCACAAGGCCTCATAGGCCCTCTTTTCTGGGAGTAGGTAAACCACTTATAAAGCCGGAGCTTCAGGAACAAGCTTTGGCTTACACAGCCTCCAGCTCTCTCGCCTCCTCTTCTGAAGTTTCAAAAAATAAAAGCACTGAGTCATCATTGGAGGCTCCTGGTCAGGAACAACACCTTTCCTTGTGTCCTTCACCCCTACCAAAAGTGAAGGATGTGGCAGGCCACACTACCGATTACTCCATGGAGCTCTTTTCACATACCATGCCTGGGTTAGCAAGTCAAATCATGAATTCCCCAGTCCAAGATGAATCTGACATGGAGTGCACTGATGCACAGCCACTGCTAGATTTTTCTGCTGGTACATTCACTCAGAGCACTACATTGTCCTCGCAGTGTACTGAGGCAGAATCAGACCCTGATGAAACTCAGGTGCCCCTTCCCGCATACTATACCACCTTACACGGTGACACAGAGGAAGGTGCACATGAGATTGAAGAGGAGGTGATGGATGACCCAGATTGGCATCCATTGGGGGAAGAGGGTGCCGCTGCCAATAGCTCAGAAGAGGAGGAGGAGGATCCGCAGCAGGCAACGACATCGCAACAGTTGTTATCTGGCATGACCGTAGCAGTTCAAAAACGTGTTACAAAAACCAAAAGAGTTGCAGGACAGCTTGGCCAGAAGGTCAAATTAGCACAGTGTGCAAGGTCTCAAAATGTCTTCCATAGTAGGAAGAGTGTAGTGTGGCACTTTTTTGAACAAAATCCTAATGATCAGGCAAAAGTTATCTGTAAGAAGTGAGCAAAGACCTTTAGCCGAGGGAAAAATCTGAGAAATTTGAATACCAGTTGCATGCTTAGTCATTTAACCACCATGCACTTGCAAGAGTGGACGGACTACTAAACCTCAGATACCACATGTGCACCTGCTCCGAAGGAAGGTAGTCAGCAATGCTACATCGCTTCCCCCACTGTAAGCCTACCGGTTAGCACACCACCAGCAGCAAACGTTGAGGTGTCGTCGCAAGCGCAAAGCAGTCATGGAATCACAATGTTATTGCTATGAAAGACTGAATCTAGGCCATCAGCAACACCACCAACACCATCACCAACCCTCTCTCAATCCGCATGTCCACCGCTAGTTCCACCATATGCAGCTCTCAAGTCCAGCTCACCCTACCAGAGACTCTGAGTAGGACAAGAAAGTACTCATCCTCTCATCCGCGTACACTGGCTTTGAACGCCCAACATTGCCAAACTAATCTCGTTAGAGATGATGCCCTACCGGTTGGTTGAAAGCAAAGCTTTCCGCGAGCTCATGGCCTACGCAGTACCACGCTATGACCTACCCAGTCGGCACTTCTTTTCGCGAAAAGCCATCCCAGCCCTCCTCGTGCATGTTAAAGATTGCATTGTCCATGCACTCAAGCAATCAGTGAGTGGAAAGGTGCACCTCACAACAGATGCAAGGTCCAGTAGGCATGACCAGGGCCGTTACGTGTCCATCACTGCGCACTTGGTTAATGTGGTGGATGCAGGGTCCACAGGGGACAGCGGTGGTGGGGCAGGGCTGCCTAGCCCACAGTATGGGAAACAGTTGGCTGTAGGCGTTCAACCCTCCTCCTCCTCCAGAAGTGAAAGCTCGTCCACAGAGCGCAGTCGCACGAGCTCTCCATCCGCAGCTGCCAGTGTTGCACACGAGGTGTCCCACTATCGAACAGCTAGTGGTAAGCGTCAGAAGGCTGTGTTGAAGATGATGTGTTTGGGAGACAACAGACACCGCAGAGGTACTGGCCAACTACTTGCAGCGACAAACTGAGTCATGGCTGGGCAGTCTACATCTTGAGGCAGGCAAGGTAGTTAAGATAACGGCCGGAATTTTGTGGCAGCCAAAGCCCTTTCAAAACTCAGACACATACCTTGCCTGGCTCACACCTTGAACCTGGTGGTGCAGTACTTCCTCAATAATTATCCGGAGTTAACACCCCTGCTCCATAAGGTGCGAAGATTGTGCTCGCACATCCGCCGGTCGCCCGTACACTCCAGTCATATGCAGAAGCTTCAGTGATTGCTCCACCTTCCCAAGCACCGCCTAAATTATCGACATTGTAACAAGGTGGAACTCCACCCTGCACATGGTTCAGAGGCTGTGCGAACAGGGGCAGGCTGTAATTCATTTGTGGGAGGATACACAGGCAGGCAGTTTGCAGCCAGACATGGAGTTGTCTGGTTGGCAGTGGTCGAAGCTGAAAGACCTCTGTAAAGTCCTTCAGTGTTTTGAGGAATGCACACAGCTGGTAGGCGCAGATGACGCCATCATAAGCATGAGCATCCCACTTATGCGTCTGCTCATGCAAACTTTGACGCGCATTAATGAGCAGGCGTCTGCATCCAAGGAGGAAGAGGAGGAGGAGGGAAGCCTTGATGACAGTCAGCCATTGTCTGGTCAGGAAAGTCTCGCGGACGAGGTGAAGGAAGAAGAGGAAGAGGAGAAGGAGGAGGATGATGGGGATGAAGATTTTGGGGAGGAGGATGCTTCTCAGGGGGCAAGAAAAAATGTTGGCTTGGCAAGGTCAGGTACAGGGTTTGTGCGTGACTGGAGGGATGTGGATTTGCCAGAAAGTGCTACTCCACCCAGCACTCGCAGTGCATCATTGACACCTGGAACATTGGTCCACATGTCAGATTATGCCTTGCAGATCCTAAAAAGGGACCCCTGCATTGCCAAAATGATGATGACGACTACTGGTTGGCCAGCATCCTGGATCCACGCTATAAAGGCAAAATTCCAAAACATCATGCCACAGGAGAACCTAGAGCTAATATTGGCTAACAAACAAGCAACTCTGGTAAACCGTTTGTTTGAGGCATTCCCAGCACACAGAGGCGGTGATGTTTTTCCAACAAGCCGTAGGGGGCAAATGGAAGAGATGTTCGTGGTGCACACAGCCGAAGTGGCGTTGGACACAGAGGTTCATGACCATGTTGTGGACTGATTTTTCAAGTACCGCTCACATGACTGGCAATACTGTATCGATCGAAAGTGACAGGAGACAGCAGTTGTCAACTATGGTAACAAACCGCTTCTCCCATATTGATGTTCTCCCTCACCGGTCATGTCCAACATCAACATATGCCAATTTTTCCACCTCCCTAACTGGGCTGCCTCCCCCCACAGGGCTGGGATCACCACCTGGCGCACACACCCGTGCGAGTGCCGTTGCCCTGGACAGGTGGGTGGGCACACTGTTTGGCAACGGCTCTGGCACAAGGTCCCTCATACTAGAATCAAGTGTCTCTGACGGTGGGGGTGCACACCTGCAAAATGACCTCCAGCAGGCCACAAATGTGCTTGTGTCTGCACAAATGGTTAGAAACCGACTCCATGAGGATGGTCTGCATGCCCGACATCCACAGATGGGGGTTGTGCTCACAGCCCAACACGGTGCAGGACGCTTGGCATTTGCCACAGAACACCAGGATTGGCAAATTCGCCACTGGCGCCCTATGCTCTTCACAGATGAAAGCAGATTCACACTAAGCACGTGACAGAGTCTGGAGATGCCATGGAGAGCGATCTGCTGCCTGCAACATCCTTCAGCATTACTGGTTTGGCAGTGGGTCAGTAATGGTGTGGAGTGGCATTTATATGAAGGGCCGCACAGCCTTCCATGTGCTAGCCAGAGGTAGCCTGACTGCCATTAGGTACCGAGATGAGATCCTCAGACCCCTTTGTGAGATTATATGCTGGTGCAGTTGACCCTGGGTTCCTCCTAATGCAGGACAATGCCAGACTTCATGTGGTTGGAGTGTGTCAGCAGTTCCTGCAAGATGAAAGCATTGAAGCTATGGACTGGCCCGCCCATTCCCCAGACCAGAATCAGATTGAGCACATCTGGGACATCATGTCTCACTCCATCCACCAACATCACATTGCACCACAGACTGTCCAGGAGTTGGCAGATGATTTTGTTCAGGTCTGGGAGGAGATCCCTCAGGAGACCATCCGCTGCCTCATCAGGAGCATGCCCAGGCATTGTAGGGAAATCATACAGGCACGTGGAGGTCACACACACTACTGAGCATCTTTTCCTTGTCTCTTCCTTGTCATGAGGCATTTCCACTGAAGTTGGATCAGCCTGTAATTTGATTTTCAACTTTGATTTTCAGTATCATTCCAAATCCAGACCTACATGGGATATTCATTTTGATTTACATTGATAATTGTTATGCTTTATTGTTCTGAATACATTCCACATTCTGAGAGATCTAGGATGTGGTATTTTAGTTTTCCCTTTATTTTTTTGAGCAGTGTATAAAAAAAAAATAAAAATCTAAAAGTTTACATCACCCCTTTTCACCCCATTCAAAATAGAACAATAATAAAAAAAAATCAAACATACACATATTTGGTATCAACGCGTTCAGAATCGCCATATCTATCAATAAAAAAAGGATTAACCTGATCGCTAAATGACGTAGTGAGAAAAAAAATGCCAAAATTACTTTTTTTGATCGCCATGACATTGCATTAAAATGCAATAACGGGTGATCAAAAGAACATAAGTGGTATATTTAATAACGTCAAAAATAAGTGTGGGAATGCACTTTTTTGCAATTTCACTGCACTTGGAATTGTTTTCCCGTTTTGCTAAAGCCAATGATATCATTCAAAACTAGAACTCATCTCACCAAAAATAAGCCCTCATATGGCCATATGGTCAAAAAAATAAAGTTATGGCTCTGGAAAGAAGGGGAGAGTAAAAAGAAAATGCAAAACCGAAAAAAGCTCCGGTCATGAAGGGGTTAAATGCATAAAGCATGAGAACATGATGGGAGAAACCTGGTTATGGCTATGGTTTGTGTGTTTTAATTTTTTTTCTGTTTATGGTGTGTAAAGATTATGTTATGTTAATTAATTTTATATTGTGATAGATAGGACATCTATGAACCAGGTGATAACGTGCATTTTTGTTTGTGCGGGGGTAACTTCATCTTTAATTAGGGAAAAGGAGGGTGATTCAAACATATGTTTCCATTTTACTTGTTTCAATATTTTTTAAAACTTTTTTCATTTTTTACTGTCCTTATTAGTAACCTTAGGGGACTTTAACTTATAGTCATGAAATCGCTATGTACTATGTAAATATTAGTATAAGTTATGGTCTAGGTTTAAAAGTAGCTTCATAATGACCGGCATGAAGATTTTTATCAGACCCCTGACTGACAAAGCAACGCATTGATTGTATCCCGGGGGGCGATGATGAGCGTAAAGAATATCTCGTCCCATGTCAGTATGCTTTTCATACTGCTGTCAGAGTTTTATAGCGGCATTTAACAGTTGCGGGAGGTGCTCAGCTCCACCTATGGTTGTTTAAGGCAGGTCCTGGCACAACAATTATCGGCAGGGCATGAGACGAGCTTGTCCCAGGGCGCCTGTTCCAAACACCAGATGCAGACTTGCGCCTTGCAGATGTACAGCGGATGTCGATAGGGGGCTAATTTCTGGTCAAAGATCTATATAAGCTGGCATTTTCAATGCTACTATTGATGAAGTGGGCACTGGAGTAAGTTGAGCCAAATTCAAATGTGCACCTCTGAAAGAATGAATGAATTTGGTGCACCTTTTACCTGCCATGCTCCACTGCATGAAATCTACAGGCAGAAAACTATGTGCATTTTTATCATTTTACAAATGTTTGTGGCATAAATTATGACAAGTTTGTCAGCCGCACACTACCATGTCTCTGAGCTAGGCTTCGACAACTTTTCAAAAAAGGTGCCATAGCGGACTGGCAAAAACGGCAAAAGTCAACATTTTTGTGCAACTAAGAATTGTACAAAAGCGATATTTCATGCACATTTATGCCAGAAAGCCGAGTCTAAGTTGCTTAAATGAATCTGTCCCTTAGCAAATAAATCGGAGTGAAAAACACGTAGACAAGTCTGTCAGTAGGATAATACTGAAAAGGATTCACATTTACTTAAAATACTTTCAGGATCTGAAAGATATAAGTAAAGAAATGATGCAGCACAACAAGACACTGCTTTTCTGCAGATGTCAAAATAAAGCCGAGTAAGCCTTCCAGTCTGTCCTGACATTCTCGCTGGGAGATTCCTAGAATGCAAGTTCTCACTCTCTACAGGGGGTCTGATAGGGATGACTAGGGGAAACACAAAGGCGTGCAGAAGGCATTAATGGCAGGAGCTGAGACTTTTAGCAGCTGTGGTGACAGTGTAAAAAAATTTTAAAAAAATAAAGCTACAAGCAACAAGAACACATAAAAGTGACGGACTCGTAAAAACGTTACTATGCGGACCAAAAAATGGACGGTATGTGTTGATTTTCAAGATGACACAGGAAAATGATAAGCAATCACTGATGTAGTAATACTGCTATATTACATCCGTATGCACATACTTTGGCAATGTAATGAACCACTGCAATTTCTTATACACCAAGACTCCTACGCCTGGAGAATTACAGTTTGCCTGAGTACTCACAAGTCAGAAGACGGCCCATTACATAACACAATTACACAATAACCATCACTTACTGATCATTTTATGCATGCACAACATGAGCATTACCCTAACCAAAATCAACATTTTATCTGCCATGAATGATCACTTTGTATGCTCATACAAGTCGACTATCATCAAGAAGGCTTCTTCATCGCAGTACTGGATGCAAAACTGTTCAGAGTAAATGAAGCTTTACATAAAAGCAGGTAGAACAATCAGAGGAAACATTAAGGCAATGAAAAATAAAATCTAAAACTCACATTTTAACTGTTGCCGCCTTCTTTAGAAACCATCATTAGGTTTATGGAAGAACTAAACCATTCTGATGACAATACGAATCACATTCCTTTCATACTATATGATGTATCACAATATCATCTCATGGTGCACACCCAAAAGTAATATACATGTAGCAACTGCGAAGGGACAAAAAGCCAGATACTGCAAAACCACTGTATACAATAACAGAAAGAAACCGGAGGGGAAGGAGTTTATGAATGTATATAAAAGTTTTATTAGATTTACACAACTGTCATCATAACAGCATAATGACAAAAGGTATCAAAGATAGACAAGTGAAGTGCCAGCCAAAGGTTATTCCATCAGACTCAAAAGAAGCCAATATGTGAGGCAAGATAAGGGTATGCATTGCGTACGATGTATTACAGCTTAATCAAATTGATAAAGTGGCAATACATCGTACATGAAATGCGTGTTGGGGTTCTTATCTCTGCTTTTGTGCCAGCCCAGTTCCTCCCTCATCTCTTAGTTAGTGATGCACTGCTTTTCCACTTATAGCTTTATTGGTCCAGTTGGCCTTTATATACCCTTGTCACATTTAGTGATTCAGTTGGTGCATACCCTTATCTTGACTCGCATATTGGCTTCCTTTGGGTCTGATGGAATAACACCTGTGGCTGGCACTTCACTCGTCTATCTTTGATACCTTTTATCATTATACGCTTATGATTACAGTTGTTGTGTAAAGCTAATAAAACTTTTATATGCATTCATAACCTAATTCCCCTCTCATTTCTTTCTTTTTATTTTACATGGAGAACATTTTTTTTCTCTTAATGTGTGGGGTCCTTACACCCCTGGATGGTGTTCCACCCACACACCCCATTCCTTTGGGTTCATGTTCATTGATGTTTATAATAACACACTAGATCTTATAAGGCCATGTTCATATTGCAATTAGGACACAAGTCAGTCGCTCAGTCAGGGCTTCCGTCCAAAGCCCTGAAAACACAATTTGCGTCTAAAACTAAGACAGGACAATTGAAGTTAATGAGGCAGACAGAGTCCCTATGTGTCTACCATATTTAAGAGTCTGCCTCAAGAAAGCAGACATTGCTGAAACTGATCAGAGAGCACAAAGTAACTCCATCTCCCAATCATTGGGGATGATCTGGATGGAACAAAGGCACAGATAGGGCAGTACCATAATTAACAAAATGGGGGGTGAGGGGATGGTAGTGCTCACCTGTAGGGGGGTGTAAGGACACAACTGTAAAAAACTGATGTGTTGCAATGGCAGCCACGTGGCTGGAGGAGAGTACTACTCTCCTTATTAAAATCAATTGCTTTGGGGAGTCCAACAAAAGCAAGTTTTTCAGGGCATCAGATCCGACACCCCAACAAGCCACTGACGTGATCTAAACTCAATATGAACATAGCCCAACGGTTATAATCATATTACCAACTAGAATTTTCCCTAAAGGCTAAATTTGAAAGCCACTGGAAAGAGCAGCTCAGGTCAAAAATCTATCAGATCGTTGCCAGTCCTGAAGAAGAAATCAGAAGCAGCCATTAACTTCTTTTAATTATATCAGCTATTAACCATGATTTGTGTTGGAAGAGGGTGCTTGGAAGTATTACAGATCGTTCAGTGCTTTTCTGAAGCTGGAACGCCCGTGAAAACGAATATTCACAATGTGATAGACCATTCTCTAGATCTACAAGCAAGCAAGGTATATATATATTTTTTGTTTGTAAACAGTAAGCAAAAAATGTGATTTTGGACTATTCGGCAGCTAAGGAGTTTTTAGGTTGAATTGTAATTTAATTTATTTCCTGTCTTTCAACTGGTGGCAGGTCTTTCTTTCAGCAAAACAACGCCTTATGTGCCATGTGGAAATCAGCAGTGTGACATTAAAAAAAAACAACATTCTCTAGACCTAAGCAAATTTCCCTGGAGATCCAGAACATGATTATTTAAGCTGTGTTGGAGAGGAAACCATCACACAAAAAGTGAGCCTTAATTTGCATTTTTGCTGTCTCCTACGTATTCTTTCACATGCACGGCCTGCCATGTACAGGACATAAAAAGACAAAGAAACATATGTTTAATTCATTTAAAAACACAAAGAAATTCTGTGTTAATAAACAGCTCGGGACCATGGGCCCTTGTTCTGTAACATACTCATTAACCAGTAGTCGACAGCAAGCTCACTGAAAAGATTCGGTCTTCCCAAATACAATACAAAGGGAAACGTGTGCCCCTAAAGACCTTCTTTTAAAGATATGGTGCGTTAGCATATTTCGCTTTGAGCGTTTGATCTATATTTTATTTGTAGGTTTTAAAGTTACTTCAATAGGGGTCATTCTCTTTGATGCTTTACAAGCCGCCTGCCAGGGAACACTGAGCGATTCACTGTTGTGTGCAAGAGTTTCAATGTAACGATTATGTGAAAAGTTGCAGCCAGGAGGAGACTGAAATCAAAATGTATTGGCTTTGGAAGAAGTAGTAGGCGTGAAAATGGCATTAAACATTGGCAGATAAGCCAGTTCTAACAACGGAGGCCAGTTAGCCTCCTGTCTCAATATTACTTTCCTTTAAATGGTGCTGATATCTTGATATACTGTACAGCAGCTCACTGTATAGCAAGAACACAGCTTACTAAAGGCCCCCATAAATATTAGAATAACGTTATCCGAATCCACTGTTCTTTGCATGGTTGGCTGACAGATGAACGTATATGGGGGTCTCCCGACAGATGATGCCAAGAGAGAAGGGTCTGGCATGTCCAATTTTGACTGCTGATTATTGTGTTCTCGGTGAGATAAGCCACCACCAAAGGAAGCATGGCAGCACATCTCTCAGGGTTAACTGGAGAATTTTGCAGAGATGAGCACTTTTGTGTATGGAGGAGTAGGGGGAGACAGAGCTAGTGTCCGAAAGATCGGCTGATCCATAGTTCAAGCTAACAGTTATTCTTACGCCTCCCCATACAAAATAGATATTTGCCGATGTGACTTATAGAACATTCCTTGTGGGAGATGTAATTCTTGCCATGAACTGCCAGCTAATGGCTTAGGGAAAAATGTTAACCATGTGGCTAGTTAAGGTGAATTTACACTGGCCGATAATCTGGTACGAGTGGTCCCGTATACGGCCCTGTCTAAAAAGGATGACAAATTACCCAACACGTGTTCATCAAGTGAAATGATTTTCAAGATTGCTCAAAATTAATCACTCTCAATAGCACATTGTCTTTTGTAAACATTACGTAATGACACAAACTAGTTACACAGCAGATGTGCTGCCTGAAAAAAATGATATTATTTTTGCAAAGAATTATTTTATTAATAATCGCTCAGTGCCCAAGGAAGTATGTTAGCTTGTCTTAACAGGCTATTAAATGTCGGCTGATAGTCTTCTATAGTGCTGATCAGCAGTCATATAATGGACCCAATCGACCAGTAAATACATTCTTTGCCTAAAGTTTACGCCCTGAATATATAGCACCTTTTCACACCCTGAATATACAGCACTTTTTCAGAGAAGGTATCCACTCCCAACAATACACCTACTTAGTGCCCTCTTTTCTGGAAATCCATCAAAGTCTTCACATCACTGGTAACCTCGCTGTGGCTGCATGCTGAACTCAAAAGCGACCACCCCATATAGATCTGTAAAATGGCAGGGACATGTTAAAGCACCACTCCAGCATTTTTTTTTTCGTTTTTTTCTTAGTGCAACTCAGGAGTGGTGCTACTAATCCAAGTTCCCTTTCCCTAGTCCTATACTTATCAGCCGCTGTTTATCTGTTCTTGGCGCTGCCCTGGTTGGTCTCCAACAGTTTGTGTCTTTCCAGATCACTCTAGTGTTTGCTGGGCAATTTCGAAGTCACAACTCAATTTAAGCCTATGAGACAAAAAGTGAGGCTCTCAGATTTACATTAAGAGCTTGTGACTACTACCTCTGACTTGCGGTCAGCTAGAAATTGCGGTCATGAGATGGCGGCACATAAACGGAGCGGCGTCAGGAACAGCGGAAGATGGTAGCTGTTAAATATAATACTATGGTCAGGGAACTTGCATTTGTGGCACCACTCCAGCTCTAAAATAGAAAAAAAGTTGAAGCGGTGCTTTAAGAATAACAAAGAAGCAAACCCAATAAATTTATTTACTATCTAAACCTATGTAAATGTGTAAGTAGTTGAAATGTGTTAATTTGCATACCAACCGCTATATTCCACAGTTTCCTTTGCCGCGTCAGTCCTCTTCTGAGTCAGGTGACTGCAATTCCGACTGTTTAGCTCACGCTGACATTTGGGTGTGAGCCGTAAGTGGCTTTTACAGTATAAGCTTATGGAACCTCATTCTGATGCTCAATGGCCTTACATTGTAAAGGCCCCGTTACACGCAACGATATTGTGAACGATATCGTTGCAACGTCACCAGTTTGGTGACGTTGCAGCGATGTCGAAACGACATCGTTGCGCGTGACACGTAGCAACGATCAGTTGGCTGATCGTTAACCGTTGCCTAATGGTCTGAGTCATAAATCTATCATTGGTCTCCCGCTGGGCAGCACACATTGCTGCGATGTGACAGCGAGAGACCAACGATCAGCGAGCTCCCAGCGCCATACAGCAGACGCTGGGAGCTGGTATCCAGGGTAAACCGTGGGTAACTAAAAGCCGCGCGGTGCTTAGATACCCGCTGTTTACCCTGGATACCAGCGTGCTCTCTGGTCCTGATCGCTACTGAGTCTGCCTATGTGACAGCTCACCAGCGATCAGCTAACTATGTCCCAGCGATGCCATCCACGTCGGATCATTGGTGGGATCGCTGGGACATTGAAGCATGTAATGGGGCCCTAAAAGCTACTTCTGGTTCACACAGATATAATAGCGTGAGCAGGCAAGCCCAAAAAAAGAGTCACACGAGTGAGCAGAGGACCAGAACAGCACTGGAAACTGGGAAAGACGGTGATCGGGAATAACGCAAACACACTTATACTATATACACATTTACACAGGTTTAGCTAATAAAAAATAATTGAAAGTTCTTTAAGATATTGAGTAGATACCTCCCATATGGTGAAATGGCCACATTGTCAGATTTTTCTTGTTGGATCACTTTAATATATTTAGGTGGCTCCAGAGTTACCAGCTGCTGATCCCCTACCTTCTTTTGAGATCTAGTCAACTATAAAAGATGCACAAAATATATCCTAATTTTAATGTGTCAATTCTTTTTCAATTTTAAGCTGTATATATTTTGGTACTACGGATATATCCCCATGAATTGTCCTTTCGTGAACTGAACCTTCACTAGGTGGTCCCCCCATGCTGACTTTACTATAAGAGTTCTTTGTCCTCAAAGAACTATCTTCATCCAGCTTTACAGATCTGAAGTTCATTCAGGTACTATAAAGATCATCTATAATTAAAGCTAGACATTTGTGGGGAAGGTGACTTGACGTACAGACTTGACTGGAAGTAGGAGGGGACGATTTGTGGACTATAGACGGAGATTGGCAATGACAGAAAGGTAGCAGCAGGGAAAGACAGAAAAGGGAGTGCAGTACCGAAATTTGACCACAAGATGGCAGGGGGGAATGTAGTTCAGGACTTGACATCAGCTTACGGCATCAGCTTAGTCATGGGGGCGGGGAGATAGGAACCCAGAAGGGAAATTCCCAGTGAGGGAGAGGATAAATAGGACAGAACAAGGTTCCAGGTGAGGTTAGTCCCGGGAGGAGCTCAGGAGGAGAAGACTCAGGACAGAAGACTGAGACCGGTGTAAGAGTTCGACCAGGGGACTGACAGGAAAAGACAGTCAGGGAGGTGGCCCTGACACGACGGACCGCAGGACAGACGAGGCCCCGGGGGTACCGATTGGACGACAGCCTCGGGCAGGTGAAGCGCTGGCAGTAGATTGGCCTAAGACAGCCCCAGCGAAAGATCCGCGAGGAACGTCACTTCGACAGAAGGAAAGATGAAGGTACCAGGGCCTGGAAACGGAGAACTGTAAAGGAACTGCAGTGCATGGCTATGGTCGTGAGGAGGACGGCCAATAAACTCCCATCTGTTACAACTGAAATCTGCCTCCGTCTCGTCTTTGCATCGCCTGGTGTCTGTGTCGTCTGGACGTGGTAAGCAGTGGACCACCCCCCAATCCGGCCCCCAACCACACATTTAACAAGGGTCAGGTACTCTTTTTATGACCATTGATGAAAATCTTAAGGATTTACATTTAGGTTACAGCAAACAATAGAGAAGAAGGGCAGTATATTACATTTTGTTACAGTCATTCACCATATAAACACAATTATCTTACACTGCAAATAGGGACTGACTTATGATATGAAGAACACACACTAATAAAACAGATAGGCTATCTACACATGAAACTATATTGGACTGTTAACACAGTCAGTGAGGCAAATTATTATCCGATGCTGAAGATCATTTTGCAGATATCTTATGAATCATCTCCCTAGCCTTAAGGAGGTGCTGTCCTTTATTTACAGTACTTAGACAGGCAAGGCAATGATAGAATACATTTATTAAAAGGTTTATGTGTCTAAATAAATTTGTTGCATTTTACTCCAGTGCATATTTAAAGGTAACCTGTCAGGACACTTTTACCCCTGCAAGCACATGTGTGGAGGCTGTATATTACTTCTTCCATAATACAAAATTATAGCATCAGTGCAGCAAACCAATGTGCCAGTCATGAGACATCTAGCATAAAAGTCATAGGTGCATAGACACATCCCCAATGCACTTGCAGCCTGATTTGAATATGGCCTCGAGGCCATATTTCTCATGACTGGCACATGGGAGCGCTACACAAAAGCGTCATTAGATGTACAGATTTGACTAATTAGGTGCTTGTCTGCTGTATGTAAAAATGCAATAACAGGTTCCCTTTATTATGGCCTTCATATGAAAGGCTGTTTTTAAAGGAAGAGTCACTCAAAAGCTTTAAAGGAAAAAACAATGACTGACAGCTTGAGTATTCTACTTTTTCAATTATTTTACCAAATATGAACATAACTGACCAAGGTAAGGTGGTCTTAGTTACAAGTCAGGCCTTCTTTCTTTAATCTTGGCATAATGATTTTCCAGTACAGAAAAAGAGACCAAGGTTTACTATAAGCATCCATTTTTACACAGGAATTCACCAAGAATTAATAGCTGTGAGCAGGGCAGTATTTAGTGTCCATGTCACCCTAGGCCCCCAAGTCATGACCCCACCTACTGATAAGTCAAAGTGCCCATACCCTTTAGATAGTATTTAAAGTCTCCCATGTATACCAGACTAATGTTGGCCAAAATAGTCGGTATTACCGGGATCAGCTGACCAACTAAGGGCTCCTGCAGACAAGGGTATGAGACATCACCTGAGTTTCATCAAAAAAACTGCAATGATTTTTGTCTAATTTTCATCAGATTTTAATCCATGTGCCATCTGTGTATCCATTTTTTATGTCCGTGTGCAATCCATTATTAAACAACTACTTTAAAACATGAACATAATCACATACAGTTTACTAGGTTTATAAAATAGAAATCTATCTGTAAAAATTGGATGCCACTTTGGATATTCCGAGTGGGATCAGATTTTTTTTCTTGCACCCAAAGACTTCAAGGTGTGAGTCTCAGCAGACTCGGTAGAAAGTAGCGCATGCTGCAATTTTTGTTCTCATGGACAGCACACGGCCGAATTAAACACCAGTCCGCATGAGCCCCAAGGCTACTTTCACACACCCGTGTGAGTGTTAAAATCCAAGAGAAACAGACCTATTTTTTCTCAGGTGTCTTTGTAGTTGTACCCATTTGCTTGTGTATGTAGAGTTGTCCTTGCTTCCAAGCCAATAAAAACAAACCTTTGGAAGATCACGTTTATATTCAAGACGATCATTAAGCAACAAAATGTATAATGCAAAATTGAAGCAAATATGAAGCCTCCGATCTGTGTCTGTGTCTCACGGATCCCTATAGGCTTTAACTGTCAGATCCGCCTCTAGGATCAGAATAAGATCTGTGCTGAGTCACAGCGATCTCACTATCAGATTCATCGTTTTAACGATGTGTGAAAACATCCATTCTACTCTATGGGACAAAGTGCTGTTCGAGGAAAAAATAAAAATTGGACAGCACTCGGACATGAATTAGCCTAAGGGTGCAGTCAGACAGCCGTTTAACATGGAAGACAAACTAGTCGCAGTGCAGAGACCAGCGGCTCTCCTGACCCGAGTGTGACAGCTGCATAGAAATACATACTTTGTTTTGGAAACTTCATGTTACTTAACTTTCCTAAAACTTCATTGATAAAGACATGTATGGGTTACATGTGTTTTTATTGCATTTCTACTGTGGAAAAGCACAAAATATTTATCTGTCAATTTTAAAATGCATATTTACTGCAAGAGATATTGTCCCCCAGGTGTATTGCATTCCGTGTATGGTGCATGTGTGTGATTGTCCGCGCCGAAACTTACATCACTTCCTGCAACCTTACAGCCACTGTGGGTCACAGGGGAAGCCCCGATGACGTCAAAGAACTGCACACATCACCAGGTGCCGACAGTAATGTTCCGTAACACATCACGTTCAAGGTATGAGCACGCACAGAGGGCTCAGTGGCAAAGTGCTCTGCACCCCCATGTACCCCTGATTCCTTCATGGAAAGTGAGAAGTTTAGCTTTTTGAGCCTCATTTTCCTGGGCATCTGGCTGTGGGGAACATTATATTGAGGGACCTGTTGGGGACATTATACCTGGGATGTGAGGACATCATACTGTGAAAGGGGTCTGTGGGGACATTTTACTATAGAGGCGGCTGTGGGGGACATAATAATAGCACTGCAGAGACATCACTCTGTAAAGGTAACTGTGATGACCATATTGTATAGGGGGCTGTAGGGGACACACTGAGATCTGTGGTGACCATACTGTATTGCGGACTCTTGGAGACCTTATATTGTAGCTGTGTTGACCTATTTGTATAGGTCGCTGTGGGGGATATTATACTATATAGGGGCTGCTATGACCATATTGTGAATGGGCTGTAGCGGACATCATACTGTGTCAGGTGCTGTGTGGAACATTACACTCTAAATAAGGGGCTCTGGGGGAACCATAATACTGTGTGGGGGCTGTGGAGGTAACCATACTATATACACTGTGTTCCAAATTATTATGCAAATGATTTTTTTCTATGATTTTCCTAAATAGTCGGTACAAATGACAGTCAGTCTAATAAAAGTCATCACCCGTTAGAGTATACATCAAATTTTATTGAAGAAACCTCCCAATGATAATAGTATAATCTCCAAAATGAATAAAAACTCAAAATGCACTGTTCCAAATTATTAGGCACAGTAGAATTTCTAAACATTTGATATGTTTTAAAGAACTGAAAATGTTCATTTGTGGAATTTGCAGCATTAGGAGGTCACATTCACTGAACAAAAAAGCTATTTAACTCCAAAACATCCTAACAGGCCAAGTTATATGTTAACATAGGAACCCTTCTTTGATATCACCTTCACAATTCTTGCATCCATTGAACTTGTGAGTTTTGGGAGAGTTTCTGCTTGTATTTCTTTGCATGAAGCCAGAATAGCCTCCCAGAGCTGCTGTTTTGATGTGAACGGCCTCCCACCCTCATAGATCTTTTGCTTGATGATACTCCAAAGGTTCTCTATAGGGTTGAGGTCAGGGGAAGATGGTGGCCACTAGAGTTGAGCGACTTTTGGTTTTTTTAGGGTCGCGTTTCGTTTCGTGAAACCCGACTTTTCCAAAAGTCGGGTCGAGCAAGATCGTCCGATTATAGGGAAAAGTCGGGGTCGTCCCGAAACACGAAACCCAATGTAAGTCAATGGGGAATAAAAGTCGGCAGTGAGAGGAGGACAGGAAACACACCTACAGTGCCCATTTGAATGCCAAAAGCATCAATTCTTCTTACTTAAGCTTGTCAACCTTAATTAACTTCATAATACAAGTTACGCACTGAAAAATGGGGGTTATTTGGCTAAAGTTGTGGGGGGGAGGGCTGGCTGCAGGTTTTCATGTGCCCTGGGCGAAAGAGCGCCCCTTTAACACATACCACAACTCATCATGCTCCGATACGGCAGAGAAATAGCGGTATAGTACAATGAAAAATACCTCACTTTTTACATCTCATGACGAGGCCCATCTATTTCTCCATACAGAATCATTGGTCCCATATAATGTTTGAAACAGTATATGATGAGCTTCACATAATGCTACAGTATATGTTGGTCCCCATGGATGAAGCTCCACTGTCTTATGGGCCCAAATAATGCTCCAAACATAATGGGCCCCATTTCTAATGCTCTAGTGTATAATGGGCCCTGTAAATGCTGCTCCAGTGTCTGATGTCCACCTTTGGAATGTTCCAGTGTATGGTGGGCACCATCTATCATTCTCCAGAGTATAGTGCTCCCCAAAAATTGCTGTCCCAACATTGAAAACAATCAAATAAGTCTCCTCGCTAGGGAATCCCTGTACTTGTCTGGACTCCTTGTCGTCCCCATCTTCCATCTCACTGCACAGTATTTCAACTTTGCAAGTGCTGTGATCCTGAGCAAGCAGGGGGGGCCCACTCGTTGGCGATGGCACTGGCACAGGGCCCCTGATAGTACGGTGGTGTGTCTGATGGCGGGTGGGCCGAACCTGCACTTTCATCTGCAGCTTCCTCTTTGTCACCGTGTAAGATGGAACTGTATATGGGAAGGGTAACCTGAGTTTCATCAGGGTCAGATTCAGGTCGTGTAGCGTGCGAGGGGAATGTAGTGGTCTGGGTCAATGTACCAGCAGATTCATCGAGCAGTGGCTGGGCATCAGTGCACTTGTGTCGCCCCCAGGAGTACGGTCGCCACAGTGGCATTACCTTCTTCCTAGGGAGTGTGATGTCATGCTTGGGAGCAACGAAGGATCTCTCTAGCAGGTTAACTGATTGGGCGGCGTTATTCCCACGAGTCATGACCCTCCAAACAGCGTTCATGAAGGCAAAGTGTTTGTTTTACGTGGGCAGTATGGTTGCAAAGCTGAACTTTAAAGGAATGTCCAGAAGGGCACCACCAGGAGTGGAGCCTACGGTTAAATTCGACTCCACCTGGGAAACCTCAACCATGCCAGCTACAGAACAGATGCACACATTGCAAGCTTAATTCCGTTAACGAACGAGACTCCGTCATGCCCCGCGGTCCGAGTCCGGCTTACTAGAGGGACACGTGAGGCTCTGGCACATGAGATTGGCCAATAACTGGTGTGTCATGCCCTTACATGTCCGTGGCTGCATGTGCGCTACACTGAAAAGGCCAGCGTTTGTCTCTTACAGGTGCAGATAACCCGCTGAACAACGTTAGTGATGGGGATCACTGATTACAATTATTACCCGCGAACAATGATTTCCCAGTAAGTGCAGGTCAACCGCAGTTCCGGAATTAGGCCTAACCGTCATTCCTGAAAAAATGAAAAACTTACGTGTGCAAACCACAGGTGCTGTAGCTTGCTTAACAGCTCGCCAGCCGTTCTCACGCCCAGTATGGATTACACGTGATTGCACAAAGGTGAGAAAGGGTACCCTATCCCCAGATAACATGTATGGATAGCGTACACATTCAAAATATATGTCTCAGGAGGCAGGCTCAGACGGTGTTAGGCCCAGTATGGATTGCACGTGATTGCACAAAGGTTAGAAAGGGTACCGTATCCCCAGATAACATGTATGGATAGCGTACACATTCAAAATATATGTCTCAGGAGGCAGGCTCAGACGGTGTCAGGCCCAGTATGGATTGCACGTGATTGCACAAAGGTTAGAAAGGGTACCGTTTCCCCAGATAACATGTATGGATGGCATACACATTCAAAATATATGTCTCAGGAGGCAGGCTCAGACGGTGTTAGGCCCAGTATGGATTGCACGTGATTGCACAAAGGTTAGAAAGGGTACCGTATCCCCAGATAACATGTATGGATAGCGTACACATTCAAAATATATGTCTCAGGAGGCAGGCTCAGACGGTGTCAGGCCCAGTATGGACTGCACGTGATTGCACAAAGGTTAGAAAGGGTACCGTTTCCCCAGATAACATGTATGGATAGCGTACACATTCAAAATATATGTCTCAGGAGGCAGGCTCAGACGGTGTTAGGCCCAGTACGGATTGCACGTGATTGCACAAAGGTTAGAAAGGGTACCGTATCCCAGATAACATGTATGGATAGCGTACACATTCAAAATATATGTCTCAGGAGGCAGGCTCAGACGGTGTTAGGCCCAGTATGGATTGCACGTGATTGCACAAAGGTTAGAAAGGGTACCGTATCCCCAGATAACATGTATGGATAGCGTACACATTCAAAATATATGTCTCAGGAGGCAGGCTCAGACAGTGTCAGGCCCAGTATGGATTGCACGTGATTGCACAAAGGTTAGAAAGGGTACCGTTTCCCCAGATAACATGTATGGATAGCGTACACATTCAAAATATATGTCTCAGGAGGCAGGCTCAGACGGTGTCAGGCCCAGTATGGATTGCACGTGATTGCACAAAGGTTAGAAAGGGTACCGTTTCCCCAGATAACATGTATGGATAGCGTACACATTCAAAATATATGTCTCAGGAGGCAGGCTCAGACGGTGTTAGGCCCAGTATGGATTGCACGTGATTGCACAAAGGTTAGAAAGGGTACCGTATCCCCAGATAACATGTATGGATAGCGTACACATTCAAAATATATGTCTCAGGAGGCAGGCTCAGACGGTGTCAGGCCCAGTATGGATTGCACGTGATTGCACAAAGGTTAGAAAGGGTACCGTATCCCCAGATAACATGTATGGATAGCGTACACATTCAAAATATATGTCTCAGGAGGCAGGCTCAGACGGTGTCAGGCCCAGTATGGATTGCACGTGATTGCACAAAGGTTAGAAAGGGTACCGTTTCCCCGGATAACATGTATGGATAGCGTACACATTCAAAATATATGTCTCAGGAGGCAGGCTCAGACGGTGTCAGGCCCAGTATGGATTGCACGTGATTGCACAAAGGTTAGAAAGGGTACCGTATCCCCAGATAACATGTATGGATAGCGTACACATTCAAAATATATGTCTATACATCAGGAGGCAGGCTCAGACGGTGTCAGGCACAGTATGGATTTGACGGCCCAGATTACACAGCGGAGGAGCAGGGAGAGGTAAAGATTGCAAATGCTGGGGCCCTGCCCAAGCAAGGGGGGCCCACTCGTGGGCGTCGGTACTGGCACTGGGCCCCTCATAGTACAGCGGTGTGTCTGACGGCGGGTGTGCACCACCACCGTCAGAGACACTTGATTGCACTATGAGGGACCCTGTGCCAGTGCCCGCGCCCAAGAGTCGGCCTACCCACCTGTCCAGGGCAACGGCACTCGCACGGTGTCGTGCGCTAGGTGGTGACCCCGGCCATGGGGGGGGAGGCAGCACAGTTAGGGAGTTTTAGAAAGTGGCATATGTTGATGTTGGACATTCAGCTGATGCAAAAGGTGAAATAGGTCAAGTCCCAGGAAGAGGTGGACCAAAGCAAGCCATTTTTCTGTCACCCTATGTGTCATCAGGGGAAGGTGGGACAAAATCCTTGGAAACCCATGCGTGGTTCATTTTAATGAAGGTTAGATCATCCACATTTTGGGTTGACAGACGGGTCCTTTTTTCTGTCAGGATTGATCCAGCTGCACTGAAGACTCTTTCCGATAGCACACTTGCAGCTGGGCAAGCGAGCTCCTGTAAGGCATATTGGGCCAATTCAGGCCAGGTGTCCAGTTTAGCGGCCCAATAGTCAAAGGGGAATGACCTGTGTGGGAGAACATCGATATGGGAGGAAAAGTAGTTTGTAACCATAGTTGACAACTGCTGTCTCCTGTCACTTTCCATCGATGCAGTATTACCAGTTGTGTGAGCGGTACTTGAAAAATCAGTCCACAACATTGTCATGAAACCCCTGTCTCCAACGCCACTTCTGCTGTGTGCACCACGAACACCTCTGCCAAGCTGCCCCCGGCCCGTACGGCTCGTGTGAGAACCATCACCGCTGCTGTGTGCTGGGAATGCCTCAAGCAACCGATTTACCAGAGTTGCTTGTTTATTAGCCAATATTAGGTCAAGGTTCTCCTGTGGCATGATGTTTTGTAATTTGCCTTTATAGCGTGGATCCAGGATGCTGGCCAACCAGTAGTCGTCATTGTTCATCATTTTGGCAATGCGGGGGTCCCTTTTTAGGATCCGCAAGGCATAATCTGACATGTGGGCCAATGTTCCCGGTGTCAATGATGCACTGCGAGTGCTGGGTGGAGGAGCACTTTCTGGCAAATCCACATCCCTCCAGTCACGCACAAACCCTGTACCAGACCTTGCCACGCCAACATTTTCACTTGCCCCACGAGATGCATCCTCCTCCCCTAAGTAATCATCCCCATCATCATCCTCCTCCTCCTCTTCTTCCTCCACCTCATCCAGGAGAGGTCCCTGAGCAGACAATGGCTGAATGTCATCAAGGATTCCCTCCTCCTCTTCCTCCTCATCAACATTGGCTGCAGACGCCTGCTCCTTAAGGTGCGTCAAAGTTTGCATGAGCAGACGCATAAGTGGGATGCTCATGCTTAGGATGGCGTCATCTGCACTTACCAGCCGTGTGCATTCCTCAAAACACTGAAGGACATTACAGAGGTCTTTCAGCTTCGACCACTGCACACCTGTCAACTCCATGTCTGCTCTCAAAGTGCCTGGCCGTGTATCCTCCCACAAATGCATTATGGCCTGCCTCTGCTCGCACAGCCGATCCACCATGTGCAGGGTGGAGTTCCACCTTGTTGCAATGTCGATAATGAGGCGGTGGTTGGGAAGGTGGAGCAATCGCTGCAGCTTCTGCATACGAACGGAGTGTACAGGCGACCGGCGGATGTGCGCGCACAGTCTTCGCACCTTCTGGAGCAGGGCTGTTAACTCCGGATAATTTTTGAGGAAGCACTGCACCACCAGGTTCAAGGTGTGAGCCAAGCAAGGTATGTGGCTGAGTTTTGAAAGGGCTATGGCTGCCACAAAATTACGGCCGTTATCACTAACTGCCTTGCCTGCCTCAAGATGTACACTGCCCAGCCATGACTCAGTTTGTCGCTTCAAGTACTCGGCCAGCACCTCGGCGGTGTGTCTGTCGCCCAAACACATCATCTGCAACACAGCCTGCTGACGCTTTCCACTAGCTGCTCGATAGGGGGACACATCGTGTGCAACAGTGGCAGCTGCAGATGGAGTGCTCGTACGACTGCGCTCTGTGGACGAGCTTTCGCTTCTGGAGGAGGAGGAGGAGGGTCGAACGCCTACAGCCAACTGTTTCCTATACCGTGGGCTAGGCAGCACTGTCCCACCACCGCTGTCCCCTGTGGACCCTGCATCCACCACTTTAACCCAGTGCGCAGTGATGGACACGTAACGGCCCTGGCCATGCCGACTGGACCATGCATCAGTTGTGAGGTGCACCTTTCCGCTCACTGACTGCTTGAGTGCATGGACAATGCGGTCTTTCACATGATGGTGGAGGGCTGGGATGGCTTTGCGAGAGAAGAAGTGGCGACTGGGTAGGTCATAGCGTGGTACTGCATAGGCCATGAGTTCGCGGAAAGCTGTGTTTTCCACCAACCGAAAGGGCATCATCTCAAACGAGATTAGTTTGGCAATGTGGGCGTTCAAACCCAGTGTACGCGGATGAGAGACTGAGTACTTTCTTGACCTACTCATAGTGTCTGGGAGGGTGAGCTGGACTTGAGAGCTGCATATGGTGGAAGTAGCGGTGGACAGGGCGGACTGAGAGAGGGTTGATGATGGTGATGGAGTTGGTGTTCTTTCTGATGGCCTAGAATCAGTCTTTCGTTGATATAACAGTGGGATTCCCTGACTGCTGTGGCCTTGCAACGACACCTCAACATTTGCTGCTGTGCTAACCGGTGGGCTTACAGTGGGGGAAACAATGTAGCGTTGCTGACTACCTTCGTTGTGATCAGTTGCACATGTGGTACTTGAGGTTTGGTGTTGTGTCCACGCTTGCAAGTGCATGCTGGTTAAATGTCTAAGCATGCAACTGGTATTCAAATTTTTCAGATTTTTCCCTCGGCTAAAGGTCTTTGCGCACTTCTTACAGATAACCTTGGCCTGATCATGAGGATTTTGGTCAAAAAAGTGCCACACTGCACTCTTCCTACTTTGGCAGACATTTTGCGGCCTAGCACGCTGTGATCTTTTGACCCTCTGGACAAGCTGTCCAGCAACTCTTTTGATGTTTGGAACCTGTCTTTGGAGTGCTCCGGGCCTGCCGGATAACAGCTGTTGCGATGTCGATGTCTGCTGTGGATGCTCCTCATCTGAGCTATTGGAAGCAGCACCCTCTTCCCCCAATGGATGCCAATCTGGGTCAACAACTGGGTCATCCATCACCTCCTCTTCTATGTCATGTGCACCTTCCTCTGTGTCACCGTGTATGGTGGTATAGTGTGCGGGAAGGGGCACCTGAGTCTCATCAGGGTCAGAATCTGGCTCTGTACACTGCGAGGACAATGTAGTGCTCTGAGTGAATGTACCAGCAGAATCATCCATCAGCGGCTGTGCATCAGTGCACTCCATGTCAGATTCATCTTGGCCTGGGTAATTCACCATTTCACTTGATAATCCAGGCATGGTATGTGAAAACAGCTCCATGGAGTAATCAGTAGTATGGCCTGCGTCATCCTTCAATCTTGGTTGGGGTGAAGGACACAAGGAAAGGTGTGGTTCATGAACATGAGCCTCCAATGACGACTCAGTGCTTTTACTTTTTACAACTGAAGAAGAGGAGGCGATAGAGCTGGAGGCTGAGTCAGCAATGTAAGACAAAACTTTTTCCTGATGCTCTGGCTTTTAAAGCGGTTTGCCAACTCCTAGAAAACTAAGCGTTCGAGGCCTTATGTAGCCAGACGATGACGCAGGGTCAGCACCTCCTGCATTCGGTCCTATTTTGCTCTTGCCACTACCATCAGATCCACCACCAACACCATCATTACCAGCTGCCAACCCCCGCCCAATTCCACGGCCTCTTCCACCAGCCTTCCTCATTTTTGGTAGAAATGTAGACAAAATCCAACAAACTATATAGTAATGTAAAACAAGGTACAAGGTGTCTATAGGACAGGGGAGATTTTGAATTTCTGCAGACACTTGTGGACACTGGACACTTTTGGATTGTGTGAGGCCCACTGATATCTGAGCGCTATGTGACAGGCTCGATGGCACAGCTGTGACCAAAGTGACTAGAGGATAAGGGAGATTTTGAATCTCTGCACACACTTTTGGACACTGGACACTTTTGGATTGTGTGAGGCCCAATGAATATCTGAGCGCTATGTGACAGGCTCGATGGCACAGCTGTGACCAAAGTGACTAGAGGATAAGGGAGATTTTGAATCTCTGCACACACTTTTGGACACTGGACACTTTTGGATTGTGTGAGGCCCAATGAATATCTGAGCGCTATGTGACAGGCTCGATGGCACAGCTGTGACCAAAGTGACTAGAGGATAAGGGAGATTTTGAATCTCTGCACACACTTTTGGACACTGGACACTTTTGGATTGTGTGAGGCCCACTGATATCTGAGCGCTATGTGACAGGCTCGATGGCACAGCTGTGACCAAAGTGACTAGAGGATAAGGGAGATTTTGAATCTCTGCACACACTTTTGGACACTGGACACTTTTGGATTGTGTGAGGCCCAATGAATATCTGAGCGCTATGTGACAGGCTCGATGGCACAGCTGTGACCAAAGTGACTAGAGGATAAGGGAGATTTTGAATCTCTGCACACACTTTTGGACACTGGACACTTTTGGATTGTGTGAGGCCCACTGATATCTGAGCGCTATGTGACAGGATCGATGGCACAGCTGTGACCAAAGTGACTAGAGGATAAGGGAGATTTTGAATCTCTGCACACACTTTTGGACACTGGACACTTTTGGATTGTGTGAGGCCCAATGAATATCTGAGCGCTATGTGACAGGCTCGATGGCACAGCTGTGACCAAAGTGACTAGAGGATAAGGGAGATTTTGAATCTCTGCACACACTTTTGGACACTGGACACTTTTGGATTGTGTGAGGCCCACTGATATTTGAGCGCTATGTGACAGGCTCGATGGCACAGCTGTGACCAAAGTGACTAGAGGATAAGGGAGATTTTGAATCTCTGCACACACTTTTGGACACTGGACACTTTTGGATTGTGTGAGGCCCACTGATATCTGAGCGCTATGTCACAGACTCGATGGCACAGCTGTGACAAAAGGGACTAGAGGATAAGGGAGATTGGATTGCTTTTAAAAAAGCAGTTTGCAGAGCAGTGGGTAAACAGCAATGCCAGCCTGTCAGGAAGCCTTAAAAGGCAGCCCAACAACCAACACCACTGATACACCACAATATAGCCTCCCCTTGCACTGCACACACAGTGACTGGTGTGTTGTGCAGGCCAAATTGCTAGCAGCAGAAGCAGTTTTTTTTTCTTCTCAGCAGGACAAAAAAAAAAAAAAATTGGGATTGCTTTTAAAAAAGCAGTTTGCGGAGCAGTGGGTAAACAGCAATGCAGGAATGTCAGGAAGCCTTAGAAGGCAGCCCAATAACCAACACCACTGATACACCACTATATAGCCTCCCCTTGCACTGCACACACAGTGACTGGTGTGTTGTGCAGGCCAAATCGCTAGCAACAGAAGCAGTTTTTTTGTCTTCTTCCCTGCCTAACGCTCTCCCTACAGAATCAGCAGCAACCTCTCCCTATACTGAGATCGGCAGAAGTAAGATGGCGGTCGGCGTGCACGCCCTTTTATACCCCCTGTGACGCCCACCAAAGCAAGCCAATCACTTGCATGCCCTTCTGAAAGATGGTGGTGACCCCTGCCTATGTCATCACGTTGCCCACAGTGTCCGTGGATCCTGATTGGCTGAAAAAGAGCGCAAAACAAACTTTTGAAACGCGACTTTGGCGCGTAAGTCGCCGACCTCGTGGCCGACCTCATCCTAGGGTCGGGTTTCGTTTCATGAAACCCGACTTTGCCAAAAGTCGGCGAGTTTTGAAATTTTTCGACCCGTTTCGCTCAACTCTAGTGGCCACACCATGAGTTTATCTCCTTTTATGCCTATAGCAGTCAATTACTCAGAGGTATTCTTTGCAGCATGAGATGGTTCATTATCATGCATGAAGATGATTTTGCTCCTGAAGGCACGTTTCTGCCTTTTATACCATGGAAGACAGCTGTCAGTCAGAAACTCGATATACTTTGCAGAGGTCATTTTCACACCTTCAGGAACCTTAAAGAGCTCTACCAGCTGTTTCCCCATGATTCCGGCCCAAAACATGACTCCCCACCTCCTTGATGATGTCGCAGCCTTGTTGGGACATGGTGGCCATCCACCAACCATCTGGACCATCCAGGGTTGCTCGACACTCATCAGTAAACAAGACTGTATGAAAATTAGTCTTCATGTATGTCTGGGCCCACTGCTACCATTTCTGCTTGTGAACACTGTTTAGGGGTGGCTGAATAGTAGGTTTTTGCACCACAGCAAGCCATTGAAGAATCCTACACTTTGAGGTTCGAGGGACTCCAGAGGCACCAGCAGCTTTAAATATCTGTTTGCTGGTTTGTAATGGCTTTTTAGAAGTCGCTCTTTTAATCCGATGAATTTGCCTGGCAGAAACCTTCCTCATTCTGCCTTTATCAGCACAAACATGTCTGTGCTCAGAATCAACCACAAATCTCTTAACAGTATGATGATCACGTTTAAATTTTTGGGAAATATCTATTGTTTTCATCTCTTGACCAAGCCATTGCACTATTTGATGCTTTTCAGCAGCCGGGAGATCCTTTTTCTTTCCTAAATTCCTTGAAACCTGTGCCCTGCTTAATAATGTGGAACATCATTCTTAAGTAGTTTTATTTAATTGGGCTCACCTGGTAAACTAATTATCACAGGCATTTGAGATTGATTTAAGTGATCCAAAGAGCCCTGATACACAATACCATCTATGAGTTTATTTGAAAAACAAAAAATTACATCTTTATGACACTTAAATCCAATTTGCATAATAATTTGGAACACAGTGTAATGGGGGCTGTGGTGGACATCATACTGTGTAGGGGGATGGTGTGAGGAATAGGTACAGTTTGGAGAGGGCAGCGTGGTGGACAGTATGAAGGGACACAGAAATGATATGGAGAGAGGGCAGCTTTAAGTGGGGGCACAGTATGGAGAGAGGTTAGCATGGTAGGGGACAGTGTTGAGATCTAGTGTAAGGAAAAACAGTGGGAGCGGATAACATGGTATAGGCCATGGTTCATAAGGGTAGCTAGTGTGGCAGTTATAGCTGATAATGGAACAGAGTGTTGTGGTTATATCTCATAAAGGTGGACAGTGTAGAGGCCATATACTATAAAAGGTTTTTAACCATCATAGTTTGGACAGCTATTTTCATGCAGTGAGCATTTTAGTTGCTTGTATTTTTAAGGGCACTTTGTGGGGAACGTGCTGCAGAAGACCAGAGAAGAGGTAAGTCTGCAGAGATGAGATGTGGATGTGAAGTCATCAAGGAGTCTAGACAAAATGGAGACAGAAAGAAGGAAGATGTCCAATCAAAGGAGATTGGACCTATAAGGTACCTGGATGTAAATGTTTTCTTCTTGATACCGATTTTATATATTCATTACTATGGTTCCTGTATGATATGCATTTCCTTACAATTGTTAAGGACGTAATGGGAGCTGTAAATTCATGTGATACAAATGTAAATGTAGCTGACTTGACATTACAATTGATTGCTATACTAAGCTTGGTGATGTAGTCATTTGGCAAATGCTGGACACTTTAATTGAAACCAAATGGCTTCCACTATAGTTAACCCCTTCACGACCAATGACGCCACATCTGACCAGTGACGCCTATATGGCGTCATGACTTTAAAGCCCCCCTACGGGTCGGTTGACTGGGGTCACTAAAAGGTCACCCGATCCACAGGTACAGGGGGCTTTGTTCTTCACCACGGGGGGCGTGGCTTCGCCCCCACGTGGCTACGATCGCTCTGATTGGCTGTTAAAAGTGAAACAGCCAATCAAAGCAATAGTAATATTTCATCAATGAAAATTGATGAATTATTACAATCCAGCCATGGCCGATGCTGCAGTAGCATCGGCCATGGCTTGAGACAGTAATGTGACCCCCCACACACCGGCTGGCGGGGGCAATCGGCCCCCACCACTGAATGACAGCGGTGATGTGCCGCCACTGTCATCATCAGCTCCCCCCGCCTCCCTCCGCAGTCCGATCACCCCCCTCCCACCTCCTGGTGCCTACCGAGTGCTGCTGTCGCTCCCGGTGTCCCGTGGTCCCGGATTATGGGCGCCGCCAACTTGGAAAATAGCAGGCGCATGCGCAGTGCGCCCGCCCAAATTTGCCGGCTGCAAATTCGATTCATTAATTTTGATCACTCTCACAGTGATCAAAATGAAGTGAAAAGTAAATAACCCCCCCCTCTATCACCCCCATAGGTAGGCACATGTAATAAAATAAAGAAAATATTTTTATTTTTCCATTAGGGTTAGGGTTAGGGCTAGGGTTGGAATTAGGGTTAGGGTTGGAGTAAGGGTTAGGGGTTGGAATTAGGGTTAGGGTTGGAATTAGGGTTAAGATTAGGGTTAGGCTTGTGGTTAGGGTTATAGTTAGGGTTGGGATTAGGGTTAGGGGTGTGTTGGAGTTAGGGTTGTGGTTAGGGGTGTGTTGGGGTTAGAATTGAGGGGTTTCCACTGTTTAGGCACATCAGGGGGTCTCCAAACGTGACATGGTGCCACCACTGATTCCAGCCAATTTTGCGTTCAAAAAGCCAAACGGTGCTCCCTCCCTTCCAAGCCCCAATGTGTGCCCAAACAGTGGTTTACCCCAACATATGGGGTATCAGCGTATTCAGAACAAATTGCACAACAACTTTGGGGGTCTAATTTCTCCTGTTACCCTTGGGAAAATAAAAAATTGGAGGCTGAAAAATTATTTTTGCGGAAAAATTTTTTTTTTATTTTCACGTCTCTGTGTTTGAAACCCCAAGTGCTTCACAGAAGTTTATAAGTGCTCACCAGACATCTAGGTAAGTTCCTTGGAAGGTCTAGTTTCCAAAATGGGGTCACTTGTGGGAGGTTTCTACTGGTTAGGCACATCAGGGGCTCTGCAAATGTGACGACAACTGCAGACCATTCCATCAAAGTCTGCATTTCAAAATGTCACTACTTTCATTCCGAGCCCTGACATGTGCCCAAACAATGGTTCCCCCCCACATATGGGGTATCAGCGTACTCAGGACAAATTGGACAACAACTTTTGGGGTCCAATTTCTCCTGTTACCCTTGTGAAAATAAAATATTGCGAGCTAAAACATAATTTTTTGAATAAAAAAAATCATTTTTTATTTTCACAGCTTTGCGTTATAAACTTCTGTGAAGCACTTAGGGGTTCAAAGTGCTCACCATACATCTAGATAAGTTCCTTTGGGGGTCTAGTTTCCAAAATGGGGTCACTTGTGGGGGGTTTCCACAGTTTAGTCACATCAGGGGCTCTGCAAAGGCAACATGATGCCCGCAGACCATTCCATCAAAGTCAGCATTTCAAAATGTCACTACTTCCCTTCCGAGCCCCGACGTGTGCCCAAACAGTGGTCCCCCCACATATGGGGTACCAGCATACTCAGAACAAACTGGACAACAACTTTTGGGGTCCAATTTATCCTGTTACCCTTGTGGAAAAAAAATTGCGGGCTAAAAATCATTTTTTGGAGGAAAAAATAATTTTTTATTTTCACGGCTCTGCATTATAAACTTCTGTGAAGCACTTGGGGTTCAAGGTGCTCACCACACATCTAGATAAGTTCCTTGGGGGATCTAGTTTCCAAAATGGGGTCACTTGTGGGTGGTTTCCACAGTTTAGGCACACAGGGGCTCTCCAAAGGCGACATGGTGTCCGATAACGATTGGAGCTAATTTTCCATTCAAAAAGTCAAAAGGCGCTCCTTCCCTTCCAGACCCTGCCGTGCACCCAAACAGTGGTTTATGATGACATACGAGGTATCGGTGTACTGAGGAGAAATTGCCCCACAAATTTTAGGATCCATTTTATCCTGTTGCCCATGAGAAAATGAAAAAACTGAGGCGAAAAGAAAATATTTGTGAAAAAAAGTACTTTTTTTTTTACGAATCAATTTGTGAAACACCTGGGGGTTCAAAGTGATCACTATGCATCTAGATAAGTTCCTTGGGGGTCAAGTTTCCAAAATGGGGTCACTTGTGGGGGGTTTCCACAGTTTAGGTACATCAGGGGCTCTGCAAATGTAACATGACGCCCGCAGACTATTCCATTAAAGTCAGCATTTCAAAATGTCACTACTTCCCTTCCGAGCCCCGACGTGTGCCCAAACAGTGGTCCCCCCCACATATTGGGTACCAGCGTACTCAGGACAAACTGAACAACAACTTTAGGGGTCCAATTTATCCTTTTACCCTTGTGAAAATAAAAAAATGCGGACTAAAAAATTTTTTGAGGAAAAAAAATATTTTTTATTTTCACGGCTCTGCTTTATAAACTTCTGTGAAGCAACTGGGGGTTCAAAGTGCTCACTATGCATCTAGATAAGTTCCTTAGGGGGTCTAGTTTCCAAAATGGTGTCATTTGTGGGGGAGATACAAAGTTTAGGTACATAGGGGCTCTCCAAACACGACATGGTGTCCGCTAACGATGGGAGCTAATTTTCCTTTCAAAAAGTCAAATGGCGCTCCTTCCCTTCTGAGCCCTGCCGTGCGCCCAAACAGTGGTTCCTCACCACATATGGGGTACTAGCGTACTCAGGACAAACTGGACAACAACTTTTGTGGTCCAATTTCTCATGTTAGCCATGTGAAAATAAAAAATAGCGTGCTAAAAAATCATTTTTGAGGAAAAAAAATGATTTTTTCTATTTTCACTGCTCTGCGTTATAAACTTTTGTGAAGCACTTGGAGCTTCAAAGTGCTCACTGCACATCTAGATAAGTTCCTTAAGGGGTCTAGTTTCCAAAATGGTGACACTTGTGGGGGGGTTTTCACTGTTTAGGCACACAGGGGCTCTCCAAACACGACATGGTGTCCGATAACGATTGGAGCTAATTTTCCATTCAAAAAGTCAAAAGGCGCTCCTTCCCTTCCAGACCCTGCCGTGCACCCAAACAGTGGTTTATGATAACATACGAGGTATCGGTGTACTCAGGAGAAATTGCCCCACAAATTTTAGGATCCATTTTATCCTGTTGCCCATGAGAAAATGAAAAAACTGAGGCGAAAAGAAAATATTTGTGAAAAAAAGTACTTTTTTTTACGAATCAATTTGTGAAGCACCTGGGGGTTCAAAGTGATCACTATGCATCTAGATAAGTTCCTTGGGGGTCAAGTTTCCAAAATGGGGTCACTTGTGGAGGAGCTCCAATGTTTAGGCACACAGGGACTCTCCAAAGGCGACATGGCAACTGCTAAATATTTCAGCATATTTTCCATTCAAAAAGTCAAATGGTGCTCCATCCCTTCCCTGCCGTTCGCCCAAACAGTGGTTTATGACCACATATGAGGTATCGGTGTACTCAGGAGAAATTGCCCAACAAATTTCAGGATCCATTTTATCCTGTTGCCCATGTGAAAATGAAAAAAAATAATGATAAAAGAAAATTTTTGTTGGAAAAATTAAAATGTCCATTTTTTCCTTCCATGTTGCTTTAGTCCCTGTGAAGCACCTGAAGGGCTAATAATCTTCTTGAATGTAGTTATGAGCACCTTGAGGGGTGCAGTTTTTAGAATGGTGTCACTTTTGGGTATTTTCTGCCATATAGACCACTCAAAGTGACTTCAAATGTGATGTGGTCCCTAAAAAAATGGTTTTGTAAATTTTGTTGTAAAAATGAGAAATCACTGGGTAACTTTTATCCCTTATAACTTCCTAACAAAAAAATTTTCATTCCAAAATTGTGCTGATGTAAAGTAGACATGTGGGAAATGTTATTTAGTAACTATTTTGTGTCACATAACTCTCTGGTTTAACAGAATAAAAATTCAAAATTTGAAAATTTTTTGGGCTGAAAGTCCCCCTCTCGGCTTATATTCGAGTCATATACACCGGGGGGTTGGAGGGGGAGGGGGGCGGGGGTGTCAGGTCATACTTACCCGTCCTGTCGCTGTCTGTTGAGCCCCCAGCTTCTCCACGCTCTCTCTTCCTGCCTTCAGAGGTCACGTGGTACCGCTCATTAAAACAATGAATATGCGCATATTCATGAGTTTTAATGAGCGGTATCACATGACCGCTGAACGCAGGAAGAGAGAGCGCAGAGAAGCTGGGGGCTCAAGCGACAGCGTCAGGACGGGTAAGTATAGTGATACTCACCTGTCCTGCGTCCATGGCTGCTTGCTGCTGTCTGTCATCGGTCAGTGACTTCAGACAGCAGAGGGCGCGGTGATGTGATTAGTGCGCGCCGCGCCCCCTGCAGTCTGAACGTCACTGACCGATGACGTGGCAGATAGCGGTGAACAGCCATGGATGCAGGACAGGCGAGTATCTGACACCCAGCGACGGAGAGGTGAGTATGTCTTTTTTTTATTTTTACATGCAGCAGCACATGGGGGAACAATCTAAGGAGCTTCTTACGGGGGCAGTATATGGGGGAACAATCTATGGATCTTCTTATGGGGGCAGCATATGGGGGAACAATATGGAGCTTCTTATGGGGGCAGCATAAGGGGGGATAATCTATGGAGCTTCTTATGGGGGCAGTATATGGGGGAACAATATGGAGCTTCTTATGGGGGCAGCATATGGGGGAACAATCTATGGAGCTTCTTATGGGGGCAGCAGATGGGGGAAGAATCTATGGAGCTTCTTATGGGGCAGTATATGGGGGAACAATCTATGGAGCTTCTTATGGGGCAGCATATGGGGGAATAATCTATGGAGCTTCTTCTGGGGACACCATATGGGGGAATTATCTATGGAGCATTTCCCAGCCTAGGCTTATACTCAAGTCAATAAGTTTTCCCAGTTTTTTGTGGCAAAATTAGGGGGGGGTCGGCTTATACTCGAGTATATACGGTATTCTATTTCTAACTTGGAAATTGCACCACTTGCTGTTGAGCCTCACCACTAAAATACACTTTTTTAAAAAAAAATTTTTTAACACTTTTGCTGGTATTTTTTGGGTAAAATTTAACAATTCTAATGGAAGTGGTCCTCCGAGCTTGTTACCTGACGCATCGGAGGGGTAGGGGGGGTTGTATTAAGGGAAATGTTATGCTTGTCTCTGAAATATTCCTTTGTTTAAGGGCTGAGGGTTTATCAGGGTGAGGGGTGTGCCATTTGCTTCATCTACCAAGGACACTAAAATACCTGGTCAAGGCCCTGGGTGCAAGTAGGAAACCTCAGCTTTCACATATTAAGGCTATGATCACATGACAAGTAATCACTCATTTGAACGGATCCAGCAGCAATCAGTTACCAAAAACTTGTGCAGACAACTTTTTTCTCCAGCTAAAAAAAGTTATTTGAACTTGATACATTTTATTTAATATTGAAGTTTATGGAAAGCTGATTCACTAGTCATCAGGGTTTTTTTTTTTTTTCATTTTTAAAGGATCAGTTCTTTGCTTACTGGATCAGTTTCAAATGGAATAAAATGGGTGGCTTTTTAACTAAGCAGTTTTCCATACAAAAATGGATCCAGTTGTAAACAATTTTGTCTGCCTGAAAAAAATGTTTGCATAACTTTTTGTCAATGGATTGCTTCTAGAGCCGTTCTAAGGGTATGTGCACACGCTGCGGATTCCGCTGCGGTTCCGCAGCGGTTTTGGCCGCTGCGGACCCGCAGCAGTTTTAGCTGCGGTGTACAGTATCATTCAAATGAATGGTAAACAAAAACCGCTGTGTAGTCGGTGCGGATAAATCCATGCGGATTTCCTGCGGTTTTGAAACCGCAGAAAGAATTGACATGTCAATTCTTTCTGCGGAATCCGCAGCGGTTTCCTATCGGAGATGGTGAAACCGCAGGACCAAACCGCAGGCTAAACCACAGATAATCCGCAGGTCTTTTGACCTGCGGTTTTATCTGCGGTTTTTGCAAAATCCGTGCGGATTAATCCGCAGCGGATTCCGCAGCGTCTGCACACACCCTTAAGGTACTGTCACACTTAGCGATGCAACAGCGATATGACGCGGTCAGGATTGCTGGTGCATCGCTAAGTCGTCGCTAGTGAGCTGCCACACAGGCAGGTCTCACCAGCGACATCGCAGGGGTCGGGGGTCGCTACTTACCTGTCAGATGAGGCGATCCTGATGTCCTCCCACCCGCGTCCATGCGTCGCTCGTCTCCACAGCAGGAAGCCCAGCAGGAAGCTGACGACGATAAACGGTCCAGGACATTCTCACGCGATCAGGGATAACCAGCGGGGGAGCGGTCGGAGTTAAGTATCAGACTTAGCGATATCACTAGCATTATCGCTACAACGTCACAAAAACCAGTGACGTTATAGCGATATTGCTAGCGATATCGCTTAGTGTGACAGGCCCTTAACTGATGAGTACTGGACATGTGAACATAGCCTAAATAAGATTAAGTACAGACTATGGTTACTGGGGCTTACTGCTGTAAAGCCCCCATCACACACAGAGATCTCGCTAGCGAGATCGCTGCTGAGTCACAAGTTTTGTGACACAACAGCGATCTCACCAGCGAGATCGCTGTGACACCTATCAGCGACCGGCCCCCCTGCCGGGTATCGCTGATTGTGCTGGAATGGCTAGGACATTTTTTGGGCCGCTGGTCTCCCGCTGGCCAGCACCCATCGCTGCGTGTGGAAGGCGGGAGAGCAGCGATCAGCGAGCAGGAGCTTGTAAACAAGGTAAACAGCAGGTTTCTAAGCGCCCCGCGGCGCTTAGAAACCCTCTGCATACCTTAGTTACAAGCGCGCTGATGCAGGGAGCTGTAACCAAGGTAAACAGCGGGTTTCTAAGCGCCGCACGGCACTTAGAAACCCACTGTTTACCTTGGTTACAGCTCCCTGCATCAGCGCGTTGGTAACTAAGGTACACAGCGACGCCAGCGCTCGTCGTCGTTGGTGCTGATCGCTAGTGAAGCTGCCTGTTTGGCAGCTCACCAACGATCATGTAGCGACACACCAGCGATCCTGACAAGTTGATATCGTTGTCGGAATCGCTGGTGAGTCGCTATGTGTGACGGGGCCCTTAGGAATCTGTTGGATGCTGGAGGAAGATGGCAGCACAATCAGGCAGTTCAGGGGCTGTCTCTCTCAATGGGAGTTTTCTGGATGCACCACTGGCCATTAATTTAAAGCATCATCACATAGACCTATAAAGGCAAAGATTTTGCAAAGCCCAACACCTGCCTTGGAATTATGTGTAGACTTATGAAGTTTCCGTGAGTTGTTAAAATCTCATTCACAGAGACAAACGCTTATTTAATTGGATAAAAACAGACTCAGTTGGAGCACCTAATCTGTCCAGAAGAAAATGAATATGTGAAATAGGCAAAACAGTGAAAAGCTCATTTAATTCTTGAAATATATGAGGAAATTATTTGCATATTTCAGGTCTTAAAATCATGTAACAAGTTTGTCTTACACAATTTGGAAGCTTAATCCAAAGTAATGAAAAAAATATTATGCTGAAAGATCAACATCTCCAGTTGATAAGACGACATTTGCAAGCATGCATGAATAAAGTGGGGTTTTAAATACTTAACTACATCAGAATTATAATTTTTAGAATTAGTTTTCAGAGTATTGACTGAAAATTAAATAAAAAAGAAACAGAACAAACAAAAAAAAATAAAGGAAACTGCAGAATTTGTATTCTAATCATTATAGAAATATTTAATGTAAATATATTAATCTACTGTGATAAAACACTCCGGGATCGTCTTTGCTGGGGTCAAAGGTCACGTGCGTTCAGCATGAAACTCAGGCACACAGCCGGGGTCTGGGTATAACTGACACTGGATCAGGTTTATTAAAAGGTGAAAGCAATGCATAAAGGAAAAAAAACATAAAACAAATCCTTGCCTGTCCGGCACTAACTAAACAAGGTACAACCTAACTACCAACTGGCGGGCTTCTCCCGTCCAGCCAAACCACAGTTACAGTGGGCACTGCTTTCATTCACGTGTGTCTCTCACAGACAGGCTCTCAGTGTCCCCAGGCTGAGACCCTCACACAACCACCTGGCATCCTTTTATATCCGCCTCCCATTATTCATTAGTAACCAGGTGATATACTGACCAGACTAGGCCACATAGGAAAGGTATCTGGGCGAGATATACCTGCCCTCATCCACTATTCCCACATGATTCTCACACTACTTTATTACAAAACGCCACACAATGTACAACAAAATTTTCAGTAAAGCATTCTCTGTAAAAACTAATGTGTTCTGTTTGTGTAGACTTTCCATGTGGAACTTAACTGAAGCAAATCCACAATGCGAGAACTTATCCTTATTCTTCAGTTTGCATTAACTTTTTTTTCTAATTATACCTTGTGCTAATTGACTGGCTAGTTTTTCTAATTAGCAGATATAATATTTAAGAGGATCTTTCACCGATTTGATCATGTTAAATTAACAGCATCATAGAATTTTTTTTTATTGTTCTTCTCCATTGTGTAGATTTTAGCTTGTAAAATTTAGGTTATAATTTTTGTAAAATTCAATTAGGTATTAGCAATATTTGCATGTGGTTTTTCCCCTGCATGATGTTGACCAATTACAAGCAGACAGCATCAAGCAAGGGAGAAAAGAGCATGCTTTCCTTGTACGGATACAGCAGAGCTGAGTTATGTATCATTACAAACACTTCCAAATCTCATTTTAGGGCAGTCAGTGTGTGGGGAGGGTGAGAACTAACAGCACAGTGAGGCGAAATGAGATCTGGAACGGTTTGTAATGATACATTCTCCTCGCAGAGGAGCGGAGTTGTGTTCTTTTCTGTACTGCATGACACTGCCCGCTTACGATTAGACAACCTAATGGAGAGGACGTACACACCCCCATTTGAAAAATTTCTGTTAATGCCCAGTTGTACTTTAAATAAAATATTACCTATACTTTATATAAAAAAAGGTTATACTCAGCTCTGCAGCCAATATTCCATGATGTGGACAGTTTAACATGCTCAAAATGGTTAAAGGTCCTCCTTAAGTAGAGCTGAGCAAAAATGATTTGCAGATCCCTGGTCTAGCAGCTGTGTCAGTAGTCCATGACTTCTAGACCAGAGCCCTAAGAACCTCCTCTGATCGACAGGCATCCCCAGTGCCCTATCTGATGGGCATGGAGAGCCTGTGCATTGTGACTGTCACACAGCCACCACACATGCAGCTGCGGCGCCGAACAGCCGGTCAGGAGTGCTCCAGGTATCTGGGTTCCCGAAGCAGCTTCTTTGGTAAGCGCTATAGCTTGCTAAATAAGGAGGGAGCTCACGATGTTCACTCATCTCTTTTTAGCAAGTCATTCAGACCCACAGCTGTCTAATAACTGAACACAAAATACTAAATGGAGACACATTATAAAGATGATTTCACACTTTCAGCATTCCCTGTCCGAGAATAAATCACGATGTCCGGACTCAAACTCAACAGCCTCATGTCTATACCCATGAATGACATAGAATAACAGATCCACCAAAATCAGATGGTTTTCAGGCACCAGGTAGCCACAGACTTTTTGTACACTAAACAGAAGAAAATATAAAACTCCAAAAACTAAAAATACTGTACCTATTAAAGGGATATTACATATATACATAAAAATGTCAACGTTCTACTTTATTTGCCTTCAGCCCCATAGCCATTTAAACTTTGCTGAAATGGGACTTCACATTTCTTCTCTAGTGATCAAGACAGGTGTCTGTTATGATGAGTCACCGAAGGAGGAAAAAACAAAATACCAGCTAAGTCCAGAAAAACCAGAGAGGTTGGCAGCTATCGGATTGCAGACCCCAGAACCTATCCACAACAACTAGCAGTAGCCGTGGGGGGTTCATACGGTGCCCTAGACCCCTCAATCACAGCCGGAGAGCTACATAGCCTAAAGACAGAAAGGGGAAAAACTAAACT
Organism: Dendrobates tinctorius; assembly: GCF_039654945.1. Lineage (NCBI taxonomy): Eukaryota > Metazoa > Chordata > Amphibia > Anura > Dendrobatidae > Dendrobates > Dendrobates tinctorius. The sequence goes on from NW_027361870.1 coordinate 11,327,257, forward strand.
GCCCCAGAGCAGACTCCAAAGCAAAAGGCAGCCTCCAAAATATAATGACGGTGAAGCAAGATGAAAACACTAACACAGATAGAAAGATAGGTTGAGCAAATGATGGGGCCCAAGCTAACTACATAGGACAGGATAGGAAAGCTGCTGTCTGCCATCCGCAAAAACCCTATCAAAATGAGCTAACTGACTGATAGGAAAAACAGGCCCTGAAGTCGCTAGGTTTCAAAAGACTATATCACCACTCAGGTATATTCTGAAGACAGAGCAAAAGATCAACAGATCAGAGACAAAAATGGAATTCAGCTCACCCCCGGCCGGGGATGGCAGAACTCCCAAAAAACAAGGCAAAACAAAAACAAAACTGAAGAGTACAAAGCAGAGCAGAAAAACTTAGCTTTGAGAAGTAGGAATCAGACTGGTCTCCAAGAATCCAGCAGGAAAATCACCAGCCAGGAAGAAGGGCGTCGGCAGCCTTATATCCAGTCCTCAATTCCAGCCACCCAGTTATCATCTAGCTGCCCAGGTGTTTGGTAATCAGTCTCACTACCTTCCTTCACCAGAGGAGGGAGTTCATCAGACCTCAATGGTGAAGGGAAAAATGAACTCACAACTGGTGTCCAATGGTGGGACCTCTGGTGATCATATCGCCTTAAGACCCAATACACATCAGACTAATAGTCTAACGTGTATGTGGCATGACTCTGTTGTCAGGTATCCCAGGATCAGGGGCTCCTTACCTGTCCCTAACACTGAAGGTGCCCTAGCTGGCCCTGCTGTTCCCTGGATTACTTCTGATGGGGAAGACACCGAAGCAACGTACCTTGCCTTAGCTCCTGATTCCACCCTCAGTCTGTTCCCTTCTCCTACCCAGGAAAGAGAGGAGTAGTAGTGTTCCGTTAAAGACCTACCAAACTAGCAAGATAATAAAACAGTGATAAAGGAAAATACCAATCATACAAATACACTCAAACAACAGAAGTAAACACCAGGCAATCTCAGGTAAATCCACCAAACACATTCTCAAATGACTACAACAAACCACCATTTTCTAACAATGCAGCATGAATCTAGCTATGGCAATGAGTGATTACCAGGGCCCAGATTATATAAGATGGGATTGGCCAACAGTGAACAGCTAAGGGTGGTTTCACATTAGCGCTTTTTAAGCGCACGCACGGCCAGGGGTAGCTCCACCCCCGAGCCGGCTCTCTGCCCGGCGTGCCCGCCCCTTGCTTGTAGCGCCGCCTCCTAGCGCACAGCGGCGCCTGCGATCGGCGCACCCTATCTTTAGCATAAAAAGTGCGCAGCGCAGGTCAAAGCGCAACTAGCGCACGGCCTGCGCACCCTATGCTAAAGATAGGGTGCGCCGATCGCAGGCGCCGCTGTGCGCTAGGAGGCGGCGCTACAAGCAAGGGGCGGGCACGCTGGGCAGAGAGCCGGCTCGGGGGCGGAGCTACCCCCGGCCGCGCGTGCGCTTAAAAAGCGCTAATGTGAAACCACCCTAAGAGCCTTAATGCTGGAAAACCTCCAAGAACTTTCAACTGAGCAGATTAACCCCTGTATTGCTAAAAGAAACCTACATTGTTTAATATGAAGGTGAAGTGCTTCTAATCAGTGCAGGAGTAGAGGAAATCAGGAAATCAGACACTGTAGCCTTCTGGTTCCTCTTTGTCATAGTAAACCAATGACAGTAAGGGAGCACCAGCCAAATGATGGTGGGGAGATATGTGGATAGCACATGTCCAATTTGGGACTGCCGATTTTTTTTTTTTTTTTAAAGCCACTGGCTTTTTATAGTGAACACAGGATAGCTTAGCCGAGCGAGTGCTCCTGTACATAGTTGAGTCATTTTTATGATTGACCGGAGCATCATTCAGCTGACAGTTATCTAATGTGCATAGCGAGGTTTACTCTGGAGAAAAGTAATAACATTAATTTTTAAAGGGAGTTGACCCACAAAAAAACACCTCCAGTGCAAAGGCAACCGTAGACTTCTCATGCCCACATTTCACAATTCGTGGCAGATAGCGAAGCACACATGTATGGGCCAACACAGCACTTCTAGACCTGAATTAAATCTCATAAATGCATGGGAGGCTGTAGATTTGGGGAAAAAAAGTATTTAGTCAGTCAGCAATAGTGCAAGTTCCACCACTTAAAAAGATGAGAGGCGTCTGTAATTTACATCATAGGTAGACCTCAACTATGGGAGACAAACTGAGAAAAAAAAAATCCAGAAAATCACATTGTCTGTTTTTTTTTCATTTTATTTGCATATTATGGTGGAAAATAAGTATTTGGTCAGAAACAAGCAATCAAGATTTCTGGCTCTCACAGACCTGTAACTTCTTCTTTAAGAGTCTCCTCTTTCCTCCACTCATTACCTGTAGTAATGGCACCTGTTTAAACTTGTTATCAGTATAAAAAGACACCTGTGCACACCCTCAAACAGTCTGACTCCAAACTCCACTATGGTGAAGACCAAAGAGCTGTCAAAGGACACCAGAAACAAAATTGTAGCCCTGCACCAGGCTGGGAAGACTGAATCTGCAATAGCCAACCAGCTTGGAGTGAAGAAATCAACTGTGGGAGCAATAATTAGAAAATGTAAGACATACAAGACCACTGCTAATCTCCCTCGATCTGGTGCTGCACGCAAAATCCCACCCCGTGGGGTCAGAATGATCACAAGAACGGTGAGCAAAAATCCTAGAACCACGCGGGGGGACCTAGTGAATGAACTGCAGAGAGCTGGGACCAATGTAACAAGGCCTACCATAAGTAACACACTACGCCACCATGGACTCAGATCCTGCAGTGCCAGACGTGTCCCACTGCTTAAGCCTGTACATGTCCGGGCCCATCTGAAGTTTGCTAGAGAGCATTTGGATGATCCAGAGGAGTTTTGGGAGAATGTCCTATGGTCTGATGAAACCAAACTGGAACTGTTTGGTAGAAACACAACTTGTCGTGTTTGGAGGAAAAAGAATACTGAGTTGCATCCATCAAACACCATACCTACGGTAAAACATGGTGGTGGAAACATCATGCTTTGGGGCTGTTTCTCTGCAAAGGGGCCAGGACGACTGATCCGGGTACATGAAAGAATGAATGGGGCCATGTATCGTGAGATTTTGAGTGCAAACCTCCTTCCATCAGCAAGGGCATTGAAGATGAAACATGGCTGGGTCTTTCAACATGACAATGATCCAAAGCACACCGCCAGGGCAACGAAGGAGTGGCTTCGTAAGAAGCATTTCAAGGTCCTGGAGTGGCCTAGCCAGTCTCCAGATCTCAACCCTATAGAAAACCTTTGGAGGGAGTTGAAAGTCCGTGTTGCCAAGCGAAAAGCCAAAAACATCACTGCTCTAGAGGAGATCTGCATGGAGGAATGGGCCAACATACCAACAACAGTGTGTGGCAACCTTGTGAAGACTTACAGAAAAAGTTTGACCTCTGTCATTGCCAACAAAGGATATATCATAAAGTATTGAGATGAAATTTTTGTTTCTGACCAAATACTTATTTTCCACCATAATATGCAAATAAAATGAAAAAAAAAACAGACAATGTGATTTTCTGGATTTTTTTTTCTCAGTTTGTCTCCCATAGTTGAGGTCTACCTATGATGTAAATTACAGACGCCTCTCATCTTTTTAAGTGGTGGAACTTGCACTATTGCTGACTAAATACTTTTTTTCCCCACTGTATATGACCTGGTAGGGATCGCTGATGCGTTGTCACACAGCAGCTATTCTGAACAATTCCAGCCTGCATCCCTGAGTTCTGCATCGCCAACAAAGTCGCTCATCGGCGTCGAACACAGCGATGCATGCTGGCCAGCGGGACGCAGACGATGAAAAAATGGCCCAGGACATTCAAGCACAATCAGCGATATCCAGCAGGGGGCCGGTCGCCGCTATGTGTCACATGTAGTGAGATCACTGTTGCGCCACAAAATCGGTGACGCATTAGTCATCTCGCTATGTGAGACGGGGCCTTTAGATCATTGGCCTCGTTAGTGTTTGCTTTGTCACTTTAAGTGTTACTATTGTTACAGAAAAGACAATTACTTCAGATAGCAAACAAGATATGATTGTGCAGGCTCCATCACACAGACACTGGATGCAACAACAATTTGTGTAGAAAGACTTATAGGAAAACAGAGTAGAATATCTCAAGATGTCTATTTTAAAATTAACACAGAATACAGCGACTTGTAAATTCTTGGGAGCAGATTTTTTAAGGAGGCTCCATATGCCAGTTTTAATTTAGAGAATCTTGGAGACTCCAAGTCAAAATAAAATGTGTGCAGCACAATTGTAGAACATGTGATAATTTGCTTTTTTGTAAACTCCACGAAAATGGCGCAATGCGAAATCCAATGCATAAATTACTACCATAGTATTCACAACTGTCAAGACAATGGAAAAAAGTAGAAGTGTTTAAAGTGGGTTTCCATTCATTTTCTATTAAGCCCAACTTGCATATAGACGCAGCAACTGCCCACCCTCCCTTAGGTGCAGCAATACCTCTATGCCGTAGCTACATTTTTTTGTTGATTGGGGCTCTTGACCGCTGCAGCCAATCACTCGGCTCAGTAGATTGTGCAGTCTGTATTGGTGTCACTGTTGAGTCCAGTGATTGGATGCAGTGATCAGATGTACTGTAGCTGTGATGTCTCCGATGCAGCCCCCAACAAAAAAACAAGAGGTGTAAATAAGAGGCATTGCTGCACCTTGGGAGTTAAAGTAATTTCAGAGTTTTTTTTTTATTCTCAAGAGTCCGTCGATGGGCCTAAAAAAATAATATTTCCAAAAACTTCCTTTAAAGAATAGATAAACCTTTGACAAAACAATACAAAGGTCTATATGTCTATTGAAACAGTACTCTAGTCTGCATATGATTGAATGTAGCCTGAGCTGCGCACTTCCCAGAAGTTTTTTTGAGCGATCAATAGCGATCTTAGGACTCCGACCACCAGTGATCTGTTTATGATTAAAAAGAGGAAAGAAAAATTAAATAAGTTTTGAATCTCTATAGCCTTAAAGGGGTTGTCCACTTCTCAAACAACCACGTATCAATCAGCACGTTTGCCCCCCGTAACCTTGTTAGATCACGTGATCCAGGAGCCCAATCAGCACTGGCTTCATTCTCCCCGCCATCGAATGAATCAGACATCATAATGCTATGGCAGACTGTGCAAAGATCATGGCTGTTTCATTTTTTGCAATTTTTCTACTAGCCCTAAACTTCCTATTGACTGACTGCAAGTTCAAAGCTTGAAAATGATAAAAAAAACAAACAAAAAAAAAACAACAAAGCTATTGTTCCAGTTTTGCACACTGTATATTTCTGTATAATGATCCGATGCTATTTAATGATTTTCTATGCCATTTAGGTACCCAAGAAACAATTAGAATAATGCATATATACTGTCCATACCGAATAGGAACTTGTCTGATTCATAAGTGAAGTTCAGACTATAAACATTCTGCACATAAGTGACAAGTGGTTGTGTGCATCTTTCATTCACACCCCAGGATTAAGATAAATTCAAAGCAGAGAAACTGCTGACATGCCATAATGGAGGATCAATTGCATTTTTATACATTATTTAGTAGGAAAGGTATCTTGCTTCTAAACGGAAAGACAATGAATTGCAGGTTACTTTATGTTGAGCAAAGACATAAAAAGGAATCAACAAAAATTCTTTAATACTTAAAAACTAATATTTTCCGTGCCTCGGCTTACTAGGAACAAACGTATGGAATTACTTTAGATAACGTAATATAAACAGCATTTTTAGAATTTGTTTTCAAATGTTCCATATATGTCAGTCACAGTGAAATTACAGTTTTATATACTCACTTTAAGTCTGTGACTGCAAGCTACCGGAGTGCCCCACTAACCAAAGATAAACAGGATTTACACTGATAATCCTGCAGTAGTGGTCGCTGTGTGGGAAAATACATCGGAGCAACATAACAAAGGTGATTGGTTTAGTTACAAATCAGACTATTTGATGCAATGAAAACAATATAAATGCCACTATTGTGCAACAGTTATTCCAGAATAAACAGTCCAGCAGTAAGGCAATGAAGGGAACTCGTCAGGAACCGGAGGATCATCAAACTAATTACATTCCTGGGTGGGGTAGTAGAAAACAAATTCAAGCTTACCTTCCAATCCACAAATTGATTTTTTTCACTGAGAAAATTAACTTTGAATCTTTACATAAATGAGGCTGCAACTGCACCCAGGGCTGAGCGACAGGTGCAACGATGCCCCACATTATTCTCCAACTAGCGACATGTGCTTGAGAAAAGTCCTCTTCTGCGATGCAAACGATGCCTTACTCAAGTATGTCAGCCTGACACTAGGCAGGAGATTTCCAGACTTTTTTTTTTTTTCTTTAAGTACATTAAAGTATTTGTTCATTACTAGGACAACCCCTTCTTTAGCAAAATGTTTGGTCCCGATAAAATAAAAAAAAAACCTATACTCCCCCCCCGGTGCTGGCGCCGTTCCAGCGGTGTCTGCACTCGCGTCTTGGAGCTCTGGTGCGGTGGAATGACATGTGGTGCCCCGTATCCAATCAGCGCTGGCATCACTGTCCTCACCTTTGTACGGATTGAACATGAAGAGGAAGTCCGGGCTGCGGCTTATCTCTGACTTCCTCTTCATGTTCAATCCGTACGAAGACAGAGACAGTGACCCCAGCGCTGATTGTGTGACACCCCAGAGTCCGGTTGTCACAGTGACATTGCCTCCCTCTAAGAGGTGAAGTCGTGCTTGGAGGCAGAAGGGGACCACCATGCCAGTTAACATAGATTAAATCACAATTCCTGCTGCAGGTCAGAAAAGGGAGTTGCCTTATAAATTCTGGCCAGCAGAGGGGGTTGGTGAGTCAGCTAGAGGTGAGCTGAGGGGGTTGTCATGGAAACGAGCGCAGATGTGAGGAGAAATTGACAAGACAGTTGAACGTGAGGTAAAAAGATCTTTCTGGAAGGTCCAGTCAGTTCAAGACAGGGAGCTGATCTGAGAGGAGCTCAATAGGCAGAGCTGATCTGTGAAGAGGGAAAGGACATGATCAGAGATGGAGAGGCTCTGGGGAAGCTAAAAAACTGCATATAGCAGACCCCAAAGTGAAGCGCTAATAGAGAGAAAAGGGACGTCAGAGTCCTTGGTGTCAGGAGCTGTATGTCCTGATCGCCGAATCTGAAAGTACAGAGGACTGTAAATTCCTGTGCAACATTGAACACCTGAGGGCACGGCAGCGGATAAGGAGCCCGGGGCTGACTGTGAAGAGGACGGTACCCGTGGAATAGGCTCATGCTGACAGCCATACAGGTTAGTGAAACCATCACGAATAGAGGGTCGCAGCTTAGTTATATAAAGTGGAGACCCACACACAAAGTGCAGAAAGGAAGGTCCTAACCCCCACCTGGCAAGGTAGATCCCCTGAATGTCTCCAGGCGAGCCAGACTCATACCATTACCTGTATGTATTACTCCAGATTACAACCAGTTACCAGTAAAAGGTAAAGAAACTGCACCTCTCTGTGTCCTCCTCTCATTTCTCTGCACCCCATCGTTCACAGTCATCTTAACTATTAATCAAACATCTTTGCCCTGGGACTATTGCTCTACCTGTGGAGAGCTATTTTCATCTCAGCTGCGACACACCAACAGTCTCAGGGGAACAACACCGCAGCGCTGGTCACCTCTGACCAGAATACCACAGGTTGCGTCACGTATTTAATCATCTATAAACTTTATCTTCATTTTTACCACATCTAGCAACATTACCAACAACTTTTCCCCTTCCCCTTTCATCATTTTATTTAATGGACGCCCCAGAGCCACGGACCGGGTCGCCACCGCTGTGACACGGTCCCCCGTTGAAGTCGACGGGCCCGGTACAGAGTACCCCACGGTCATGCGCCACGTGCCAGGGCGCTCCAACTGGGTGCCTGGAATCATGTGTCATACCACAGGACCAGAGCTCCAGGACCGCGAGTGCGGACACCGCTGGTACGGCACTGGCATGGGAGGAGATTATAGGCTTTTTCTTTTTTTTTTAGCGGGGCCAAACATTTAGTTCAAGGAAGGGTTGTTCTAGTAGTGGACAAACCCTTTAAAGAATTTAAAAAAAAAAAAAAACTAACATTTTCTTAAGTAAAAACACTGACGAAATGCAAGAAAAAATAGCATGGGTTTTTTCCTTTCATCCATGTCGTTTTTTCTTCTCCATAGTACAATGGAACGGTCATGATTTATACTTATTAAACAGGTCAAAATTTACAAAGTCATTTTATGGAGTCTTTGTGCTGTATCTGTATTTCTAGCTTATTTTCTTTCTTGAATTTCACCCAAAAAATAACGGTGACATTTTGGCAAACTTTAAAGAACCTGGAGGCTCTACCACTCTCACTCTTCTTCATCCCATCTGGGTTTGTGAGCCATTTGGTTTAATCATTGACATAAAAAGTTGTCATTCCTTTTATAACATGCATCTCCGGATAGTGAAACGCTTCATGTGTTTGGTGTCTGTCACTGCACATCTTTGGCACATTCTTAATTAATGACTGCTTATTTTGATCTAGTCCTTCAGAATCCTGATAAAATGTGAACTGAATGGCTGACACACCAAAGGACAAATACAAAGTAAACATTCCCAAACACCATCTGATCAGCATATGCTGTAAAAGCGATTGATGTTAATTAAAACAAGTGAGATATAACATCACATATATGGTAGTACAATTTAATTCATTTGACCGTCATAATGATTAATTGCTGTAACGAGTCGTGCAATTAAGCATTCCCGTAAACAATTAGTCTTAGTTTTTGCAGTTTGTAAAAGAGAAAAAAACTGGTCATTACCACCCATCTTCTCAGCTTTGCACTGACACACTGTACAAATTTATAGGTTCTTCATTAAAGGCGAAAATTTTTCTAGGCATAATGACTGTACAGACCGTCCCGACCAGCCCTGCAATATTTGCAGTGCTATATACAGCTGGTAGAGAGCCTTCTTTTAACTCTTTAAAGTGACCCTCCACGTTGGGACTGAAAAGAGACTATACTTTTTTTTTTTTTTTTTTATAAATTATGACCCAGCCTGGTTCCTCAGTTTTCCTTTCCTGCTCATACTGGCGTCCCTATCCTCCTGCTTCCAATCAGTCTGCCACAATGGCATGAGGCGTGTAATGGTAAGTCTAAACCAAGCCACCATTCCTTTTCTGTGCTGTGTGAAAGCAAAAAGAGGGAAATGTGGTTTAGACTTAGCCAACGCAGGGGTATCTGAGCAGAGAAGGCAATAGGAGAAAAATGGAGGGCATCTGTTAGTGACTATACGTGAGAAATATATAGTCATTTTATTATATGCGCAACTGAGGGTTCCTCGGTTTAACACAACTGACAGTCCTCCCTTACCCAGATTAAGCGCTGCCTTAACAGACTACCCCACCCTGAACATTTTCTCAAACACTCCAAAAGCCCAGCAAGTGCGCGCACACAGTGGCAGTGCAGGTGCACGCTCAACGTTCTTTCCTGTCTGCAGCAGTCACTCGCTGATCACATAGAAGAGGTTGACCTTCTTGGGTAAAGAGCAGAGACCCACCAGAGCTACCGGACTACTACTCCTAATATCCCACATCATCCCATTAGCCAGAGCCACCGGACAACTACCACTCACATCCCACATCATCCCGTAAGCCTGGAGTCAGAACCAGAGCGCTGAGTGGAACGGTCCTAACAGGTCCTAAGGCAATTGCCCTGACTTCCATACCGGAGATCCCTTTAAGAGAGGCCTGGGGTCAGAATTAAAGCGCTGGATGGATTTGACCTGACTTCCATACAGGAGAAATCTTTAAGAAAGGCCTGGGGTCAGTACCAAAGCGCAGAGGGGATTTGCCCCCAAATTCCATACCAATGATCCCTTTAAGAGGGAAGATGTGCCTATAGGACGGAGGATGTATGATGGGGATATAGGCCCGGGAGGGGGGATTCATTTTAGTCATGTGCTCTCTGCTCCTTTCTGGGGGACAGACGATGGCTGGGAGCTTATGTTCCCAGGGATGCTATATATCTCCCACCAAGTCAGTGTCTACTGAGGTGTTGTCAAGTGGGAAAACTGTTGGTCATAGCAACCAATCACAGCTCAGCTACTTTTAACCAGCTCTGGTGAAATGAGAGATGCTAAGTGATTGTTTGCAAGGAAAACTGTTGCTCATAGCAACCAGTCACAACTCAGCTTCTTTTGAACAGCTCTGGTGAAATGAAAGATGCTTTGTGATTGGTTGGTGATACACACACCCATTCATTTTTACATATAGAGATGACTGCAATATATTAAGAGGATACAAATTTTGATGGGAGTGCTTCTTTAACTCCGATCACTGGGGTCAAGCCTGTATAATTTCGCTATGCTTTTGTAGTTTAATTTCCTCCAGAACTATAAAACCAAATTGTTATTTTAAATGATTTCACATTAGACTGACTTTAATATGTGTCTGCCTGAGATAGGAAAATTAGTTTATGAGTCCCACTGGGCACCGGGACTGATATAAATCGTGATAATTTCTGCACTTGGCTACTGATAGTGCTATATAAGTAAAGCCCCCGTTACACACTGCGATATCGCTAGCAATATCGCTGTAAAGTCACCGATTTTGTTACGTTGCAGCGATATTGCTAGCGATATCGCTATGTGTGATACTTACCTCTGACCGCTCCCCCCGCTGGTTATCGCTGATCGCGCGAGAAGCTCCTGGACCATTCCTCGTCGGTCACTTCCTGCTGGGCTTCCTGTGGCGCCGACGAGTGACGCGTGGAGCCGGGCGGGAGGACGCAGGATCACCGCATCTGACAGGTAAGTAGCGATCCCCGTCCCCAGCGATGTCGCTGGTGAGATCTGCCTGTGTGGCAGCTCACTAGCGACCACCTAGCGATGCACCAGCGATCCTGACAGCGTCATATCGCTAGTCGGGATCGGTGGTGCATCGCTAGGTGTAACGGTACCCTAACAGGAAGTAAATAATTAAGTGTACAGTTACCTACGTTTACATTCCAACGTTTACATTAGCAACCAGTGTCGCTGATCGCTGGTCTCTCGCTGCCACACACAGTGATGCTCGCTGGGCAGCGGGAGACCAGTGTTCGAAAAATGGCCCAGGCCGCTCGAGCACGATCAGCGATAACCAGCAGGGGGGGCCGGTCGCTGATCCCTGTCACACACAGCGATCTCGCTGGCGAGATCGCTGATGTGTCACAAAATCAGCCTTAATTGTGACGGGGCCTTAATTGGCCAAAATGCAGCTTTTACTATCTTCGGAGTATATGTTCTGACCTTGTATAGATCCTGTTGCTTAACTATCAGAATGTTTTGGGGTTGTTCTAGATTTTTTTTTTAAACATTTAATTTCATCTTTTTCAAGCACACATACATACATTTATAATGTTTACTCCTCATTAAAAAGCTAATGTCACTTTCCTTTGGGATTGAGCTAGCAGTCCCGTGGGCACCACATTGGTACTTTCAAATGAAACTTGTGGAGCTAGTTGCGCACAGGAAAAGTTAAATAGGTCAGGACTGTTTCCTGTACACGCTCACTTCATGGAGGAGAATATTTCGCAAATATGTTGCAGCAGTTTTGATCTCCTAAACATACTAATTAGTTGAATTAGAACAAGCCAGCATAAACCCACATAGCCCAGCAGCGTCAACACAGTAATTATGAACAGTTGGACAACAAACAGTCTCTATTATTTAAAACGCACCATCAGCGAGCAACCTCCTCTCAGTTCCACAATAACACTTTGGACGGCAGACGCCAAACCAACAAACAGATGTGCAGTCTCAATAATTGGCATCGGAAACTGTTATAAAATGCCTGGTTCTATTCAGGTCAAAGCGAACAAATATAATTGTGGTTTTAGTGGAAACAGGAGCTCAGAGTGCTTCCATTCATGGCTCCTATATCTCAGCAGTTGTTCTTCCATTTGACTAACTTTATATTAAAACACAACTGCAAAAAAACACATTATTTTGTAAATATATATGTACAATGTCTTGATTTTTTTTTTATCATAGGTATTAAGTCGGACTTAACTACATTTGCACTTTAAATCTGAAGGCTTTTCACACACACTGAGAAGCCTTGGAGCACATGCAGTAGCCATAGGAAAGAGAGTACTGATGGGGAATAAGTCTGGCCAGGTCTCCCAGTGGTCTATGATTAACTACATTTTTCCAGTGCAGATAGACAAAGTTCTCCATCATAGAGAACTTATTTCTGACTAAGGCCGGGGTCACACTAGAGAGGAATACGGACGAGTGAGAGGCATTAAAAGCACGCATTACACACGGACAGATGATTCTCTATGGGGCAGCTCCCATCAGCTGTATATTTCTCGTCTGTATTCTACAGTCCGTGCCAATCGCAGCATGCTGCGATTGTCAGCGTACTACGCCCGTAGTACGTCAATGCAAGTCTATGGGTGCGCTAAAAATACGCAATACACACGGACCAGATGTGTAACTTGCGAGAAATACGCACCCGGTGTCCTTTACAAAAGCCGGCAATTCAGTGTGCGATACAGTAAACTCACACTGACAGGTTTTATAACACAAAGAATAGATATAGACACATAGAATACATATATATATATATACACTCACTGGCCACTTTATTAGGTACACCTGTCCAACTGTGTGTTAAGACTTAATTTCTAATCAGCCAATCACATGGCGGCAACTCAGTGCATTTAGGCATGTAGACATGGTCAAGACAATCTCCTGCAGTTCAAACCGAGCATCAGTATGGGGAAGAAAGGTGATTTGAGTGCCTTTGAACGTGGCATGATTGTTGGTGCCAGAAGGGCTGGTCTGAGAATTTCAGAAACTGCTGATCTACTGGGATTTTCACGCACAACCATCTCTAGGGTTTACAGAGAATGGTCCGAAAAAGAAAAAAAAAACAGTGAGCGGCAGTTCTGTGGCCGGAAATGCCTTGTTGATGCCAGAGGTCAGAGGAGAATGGGCAGACTGGTTCGAGCTGATAGAAAGGCAACAGTGACTCAAATTGCCACCCGTTACAACCAAGGTAGGCAGAAGAGCATCTCTGAACGCACAGTGCGTCGAACTTTGAGGCAGATGGGCTACAGCAGCAGAAGACCACACTGGGTACCACTCCTCTCAGCTAAGAACAGGAAACTGAGGCTACAATTTGCACAAGCTCATCGAAATTGGACAGTAGAAGATTGGAAAAACGTTGCCTGGTCTGATGAGTCTCGATTTCTGCTGCGACATTCGGATGGTAGGGTCAGAATTTGGCGTAAACAACATGAAAGCATGGATCCATCCTGCCTTGTATCAACGGTTCAGGCTGGTGGTGGTGGTGGTGTCATGGTGTGGGGAATTTTTTCTTGGCACTCTTTGGGCCCCTTGGTACCAATTGAGCATCGTTGCAACGCCACAGCCTACCTGAGTATTGTTGCTGACCATGTCCATCCCTTTATGACCACAATGTACCCAACATCTGATGGCTACTTTCAGCAGGATAATGCGCCATGTCATAAAGCTCGAATCATCTCAGATTGGTTTCTTGAACATGACAATGAGTTCACTGTACTCAAATGGCCTCCTCAGTCACCAGATCTCAATCCAATAGAGCATCTTTGGGATGAGGTGGAACGGGAGATTCGCATCAGGGATGTGCAGCCGACAAATCTGCGCCAACTGTGTGATGCCATCATGTCAATATGGTCCAAAATCTCTGAGGAATGCTTCCAGCACCTTGTTGAATCTCTGCCACGAAGAATTGAGGCAGTTCTGAAGGCAAAAGGGGGTCCAACCCCTTACTAGCATGGTGTACCTAATAAAGTGGCCAGTGAGTGTATATATATATACACACACACACACACACACACATACATGTCATTGAGACACATATATATATATATATATATATATATATATATATATATATATATATATATATATATATATATTTCACCTAATTCGCTGTAAAAAAATGTGTGGGCTCCCGCATTGACAAATTACCGCGGGAGCCCACACATTTTTTTACAACGAATTAACCCCTTAAATTAACACCTACACCTCACAAATTTTACACATCAACCATCATCTCTTTACTAATGAAAGACATACAAAACAAAACATGAAATGAAATGGTTTACTGTATGTAAACCATGTGTCATTTCATGTCGGGTTGGGGAATGATTTGACAAAAGCCGGCAATTGAATTTGCGGCTATTCTGCTATGAAGAACTCTGTTAAATATATATATATATATATATATATATATATATATATATATGGTCTCAATGACATGTATATATATATATATATATGTATTCTATGTGTCTATATCTAGTCTTCGTTTGTGTTATAAAACCTGTCATAGGGCTCCATTATATGTCCATTTTGCAAGCCTGCGAGAAAATCTCAGCATACGGATGGCATTCGGATTACATACGGACGCTTACATGCGCAAAATACGCGACCACACCTTGCTTACGGATGACATACGGATCACTATTTAGGGGTCATTCATCCGTATTACGCCTGTAAACTACGGACCGTATTTTGCGTCGGTAAGTGTGACCCCGGCCTAAGGAGAGTTTCACATTTGCGTCTTTGTGCACAGCGCATTGTGCACAAGTAGAAACGCATGCAAAAACGCACATGCATTTTTGCATGCGTTTGCATTTTTTATGCGCATGGGTTTTCTAGGTGTCACATTTCACAGGAGGAAAATCCTTGAAAAATCCTTTAAACAGACTCCACCAATGGGACACCAGTGGGCATGTGTCATGGGAAGGGTGTGGTTTAAACCAGTGTCTAGACATGTTTACTCTTAAAACGCAGGCATACACATGTCCATGTGCACGCCTGCATTCCCATAGACTGTAATGCGTTGTTTTGAAGCATTCCGTGCGCAAGCGTACGCATGCGTCTTTTTGATGCTTTTGGGTGGACCCAAAAATGCAACATGTTGCGTCTAGACGCACACCTGGAAAAAAACACATGCGCATGAAAATGCAGACGAACGCATGCAAACGCAAGACCATGCGTATGCCATGTTAAACATAGGTACGCATGCACATGGATGCGCACGATGCGCTGCGCACAAAAACGCTAATGTGAAACCAGCCTAAGCCTGTTTTCCATGATCTATTCATTTCATGAAAATAATGCTGAAGCTATATGGTGAAAAAAAAAACCTTCTTTTGAATACCTAAAGCCCCCGACACGCACAGGGATTTCGCTAGCGAGATCGCTGCTGAGTCACAAGTTTTGTGATGCAACAGCGATCTCACCAGTGAGATCGGTGTGTGTGACACTTATCAGCAACCGGCCCCCCTGCCTGGTATCGCTGATCATTCTCGAATGGCCTGGACATTTTTTTGATTGTTGGTCTCCCGCTGGCCAGCACGCATTGCTGCATATGGCAGGCGGGGGACCAGCGATCAGCAAGCTGGAGCTGGTAACCAAGGTAAACATCGGGTTGCTAAGAGCCGCGCGGTGCTTAGAAACCCAATGTGTACGTTAGATACCAGTGCGCTGGTGCAGGGAGCTGGTAACCAAGGTAAACATCGGGTTTCTAAGCGCCACGCGCTGGTAACTTAACATACACTGTGGGTAACTAAGCGACGTGCGTCGCTTGTTACCCGCGTGTCGCTGGTGCTGACCGCTGGTGAAGCTGCCTGTTTGGCAGCTCACCAGCGATCATGTAGCGACACACCAGCAATCCTGACAAGTTCATATCGTTGTCGGGAACACTGATGAGTCGCTATGTGTCATGGGGCCCTAAGACTAGGCTGCATTGGACTGTAATGCTAGAGTCACACAATCATAAATTATCTTATCAGGTTAAACAAATGACACTGATCAAATTCAGCATAGTGTGATCTCATCTAAGAGAATCGGAGCACACTGTGAGAAGATGGAGAGCAAAATTTCTCCATCTTCTCCATTGTGTCAGTGAGCGGAAATCGGGCTGGACTCGCATTTCATTTCCACACACTCTTGGCCTTTCATAGCCAGTCGCAATCCAAATATCAGACATGTGCGGCCCCATAGACCAACATTGCTCTGAGTGCGTGGCGAGAACGAGCCCTAATACTGAATATTTTGTAGGTTGAATTAAAGGGGCTGTCCAGTCTTAAACTACAAGTTTTCAGTCACTATGTGACTGCAAACTTCCATCTCCTCACATCGCACGCACAGCGATAATTGTCCAGTGCCAACACCGGTAACGAAGGTCAAGTGACCGCAAGTACGTGATATGCCTAATCCTGGCCACGTTCCGACTAGACACTTTCTGGCATTGCTCAATACACTTGCATTGTGCGAGGTCGTGCTCATCTAGTTGGAATGTGGCCGCGAGTATGCAGAGTGCATATTTGCAGTCGCATGACCGCCGTTCCTGGCGCAGTATGCATGATGTGAGGATTGACAAGTCTTCAGTCACAAAAAGTGACTGCAAACTTGTAGTTTGAGACCAGACAACTCTTTTAATGAGGAAATGAAATACCATAATTACTGTAATAATAAGTTTGAAGACAAATGACTTGCCAAGATTTCATTTGCTTTGTGTTTTTGTTCAAGACAAGTGTCTAGGAACATTTTAATTTCCTTATAGCCCTCATACACATTAAGGTCTCACAGCAGGAGACCAACGATCAGCGAGCTCCCAGCGCTGTAAGCAGACACTGGGAGCTGGTATCCAAGGTAAATATCGGGTAACTAAGTGTGCGCGCGTTGCTTAGTTACCCGCTGTGTACCCTGGATACCAGCGTGCTCGCGCTGACAGCTGGGATCCAAGGTAAATATCGGTTAACTTAGCGTGCGCGGCACTTAGTTACCCGCTGTTGACCTTGGATACCAGCTCCCCGTGTCTGCTTACAGCGCTGGGAGCTCGCTGATCATTGGTCTCCTGCTGCGGATTTGAAACTGCAGCAAAATCCGCACGGAAAATTCCGCAGCATCTGCACAGCGGTTTTTAATTCCCATAGTGAATAATGGAATTCTGCACCGGTTTACCACCTCCCTCCATTGTGGAGATGATAAACCGCAGGTCAAAACCACAGGCCAATCCGCAGATAAACCACAGGTCTTTTGACCTGCGGATTTATCTGCGGATTTTGCAAAATCCGCGCGGATGAATCCGCAGCAGAATCTGCAGCGTGTGCACACAGCCTTAGGCTGGTTTCTCAATTCATGCGTACTTTAAATCTTGCACTTTATACCTTCTGCCCATATATTATTGTTTGGTTTAACTTTATTAAAATACTTCGAATGTACTAACTGTGGTGCATTTAATATGTTGGTGTATTTTTTATCAGAAATTAGGTACTGTATTGTAAAGCAGAGCAGGAGGGAGTATTCCCTTATTCCAGGCACTAATCAATTGTGACTTTTTATATCTTTTTATTTTTCTCTTGGGATGCTTAATAAATATTACCCTTTTATTGGTGATCATTGCAGTTAGTGTATCAATGTTTCTTGATTTTTGAATATTTTCCTCTAGTATGCAGTGAGCAATCCCAGTTTTTCATTTACTACTATTAGTCCTCTGGTGGTGCCAATCCCTTAGCATTTTGCACATATTTTATTTGCCGCTCAAAGTAAAGCAGATCACAAGTTGATGGAGCCAACAGTAATCAGCTGCAATGTCCTTGATAGTAAGCATTTATTCCCCCCTGTAGCACCATCAACAGAAGAACTAAGCATTAGGGCAGTTTCACACGTCAGTGTCTCCGGTACGTGTAGTGACAGTTTTCTCACGTACCGGAGACACTGACACACGTAGACACATTCGAATGAATGTGTCTATGCAGATGTCAGCGTGTTTTCACGGACCGTGTATCCGTGTGCAAAACACGCTGACATGTCCGTTTTTGTGCAACAGCACGGATCACACGGACCCATACAAGTCAATGGGTCCGTGTAAACGCGTACCGCACACGGATGCTGTCCGTGTGCCATCTGTGTGCGATCCGTGTGCGTTTTTAAAAGTCAAAGGGCTAACATTGAAATAATGTTTCGAAAACACAGACAGCACACGGATGGTACACACGGACATACGGATGTCACACGGATGGCATACGTATGCACACGGACAGCTCCGGTACAGGTTTTTCCGGTACCGGAATTATCTGGACGTGTGAAACTGCCCTTACAGGGACTGCATCTCCCTGGAGGATCAAGCTTGTCTATGGATTGTATAGACGCTGTTCTGTCTACACATTTGATAATTATATCAAAACTAGAGTGCCTTAGGGTATTGTTCACATGTTCAGTAATCAGTGAGAACGGATCCAGCAGCAATCCGAGGTCAAAAAATGTTGCACAGTCACAGTTTTTCAGGTGGACAAAAAGTTAATTTCAGCTGGATCTGGGGGGATTTTTGTTTTGTTTTGGTTTTTTTAACATCAAAGTCTGTGGAAAACAGATCCATCAAATAGCCATCGGGTTTTCGCCCACTTGAAAAGGATAATTTTCTTGCAAAAAACGGATCCTTTTCCAATTAAAAGAAAAAAAAAAAAGGATGGCCTATTAACGTATCCGTTTTTCATAGACTTCAATGTGAACTAAAAAAACAAAACAGATAAAGTTGAATTCATTTTTTTTCAGAGGACAAAATAGTTGTGTCTGCACAAAATTTTTTGCAGTGGATTGCTGGATCCTTACTAAAGGATGAATACTTGGAATTGTTTCACTATAAAACAAAAAGTTAGATTAAAAAAATACCTATACACTCGAGTATAAGCAGAGTTTTTCAGCACTTTTTTTGTGCTGAAAACGCCCCCCACAGCTTTTACTTGAGTAAGGTGTCCAGAACATGGAGGGGGAGGGGCAGCGGCGGAGCAGCGGGTCACAGGAGGCTGGAGCCGCCTTCTGCAGCTAACACGTGCCACTACTTGACAAGTGACTATTAATTTCTCCTAAGTAGCGGCACACATGACCGCCCGGCGGCTGACACTGTGCACGCTACTTAATACTCACTGCCCTCCATGCATATAGTTCCGGCGTGGGGGCGGTGAGTATTCCGGCAGCTGTGCTCTGCTTATGAGCAGTGCATGATGTCCCTGCCATGCGCTGCTTACAAGCATAATTCAAAGCAGCTGCTGGCACCGGAATAAGACGCTGCGAGGGAGCGCAGGAAGGTAAGTGTAATGGATTAATTTTTTTATGTTTTTTCATGGGGCCAATCATACCATGATAAAAATGGGGCAATGCAAACAAGGAAAGGGATGCAGCCATGCATACAATAATAGGGATGGAGCCATGCATACAAGTATAGGGATGGGGCCATGCATACAAGTATAGTGATGGGGGCCAATAATACAAGAATAGGGATGAGAGCCAATCATAACAGGATAGGGATGAAGAGTCTTGCATACCAGGATAGGGATAAGGAGCCACGCATACAAGGATAGGGATGAGGAGCCCGTGCATACTAGGATGGGGATGAGGAGGTCGTGCATACCAGGTTGGGGATGAGGAGGTCGTGCATACCAGGATTGAGATTTGGGGACAATGCATACCTGGCTTATATTAGAGTTTTTTTTGTAAAATTATGTACCTCGGCTTATACTCTGGTCAGCTTATACTCGTATACACGGTAGTACATCAATATAGGAGCAGAATTACAAGATATAAAATAAATAACAGACTTACCTCCCCCACCGCCAAGAAGACTCGAGTTTGCTGAAAAAGAAGAAAAAAAACATTAAATGACAAATTCCATTAGAACTTTCAGGTCTATTACAATGAGAGCTGATCATGGCAGGATGTCTTTCACGTCCCCACCAGAAGATTTTTCTTTTATTTTTTACTGAATCCAAATTATTTTCACAGACTATGCATCAACAGTTTCATACCACACTTCAGATGATGAATCCTAAAGTATTTAATTAAAATGCTGTCAGGATATAACATTTTCTCAGCACAATGTCTACCGAAAAAAGTCTCACATTATCTAAATACCATCACGATGTCTTCTTTGAAGACATTTTGTTTGGAATGAGATTGGAAGGCCGGGAAGTAGAAGGCAGAAAACAGGATTAATTAACTATGACAAGGAATAGAGAAAGTTTCAATTTAAGATCTGTGCGAAAAACCAAAGCACCGACGCAAAACTGACTTACTCAACCTCGAGAGGTACTTTCCTGCTCAACCGCAGTTATTGGAAAGGGATACATAGAAGTCACATTGCAAGGTTGTCCTTCATTTTAACTCCACAAAAAAAAAAAAGTTTTCAACTCAAACTGGACATTTCTAAACATTGGGACCCCGAGAAGCTGTACACATGGCACACTGTAAAACAGCATCTATCAACACTAGCATGACAATTTCTTGAACATTGGCTTCCAGGCAAAATTTATGCAAACAAAATGATCGGTACCTTTCCTGAACTTACATTCATAATTAATAATAAATAGTTTTATTAAGAACAAGTTTCTATTTTTGTAACAAATCAGATCGACTTCTTTACATTGCTATCTGCAGATGGCTTCTCTCTTCAGGAGAACAAACTGATCGGCTCTCCGAAACCAGACATGTTTGACTGACATTTTCCCCTAATAGTCTGTTTGTCCACGCCCCATATACATTAGGGTGTTGGATGAACCCATTAACTTGACTAGCATTAGTCTAATGTATGGGAGGCTTTAATCTTTCATGTTGGGAAAAACTCTGCCCAACCTGACCAATATGTTAGATAGATACCTCGGAAAGGATGCACTTTATCTTAGCACCCCTTCTGTGATTGTTCTATATTCCTGAAGAGATGCAAAGACATCAGTTCGAAAGAAGTGAATAAAGCAGTGGTGTGCATTGTGCACTACTACTCCAATCATACAAGAGGCTTTGTGAGCACCATTCATGTGAATGGTGGGGTCCCAGTTGCTGCTTCTCCAGTGATTATACATTTAGCACCTATACTAAAGATTTCCGTACGACAGACACCTGAGGCGGCGCTTGCACAGCTTGGTCTTCTGGCGGTCTTCAATAAAATGGTGCCAGCTCAATCTTTGCTCAATTAAGTCTCTAAAGGATGTAATTGAGCAAAGATCTCAATCTGCCCATGCAACTCCACTGGCACCAATTTATTGAAAACCACCGGGAGATCAATCTGATGAAGCACAACCCGTGGTAGCGAAAAATCCAGTACAAACTTTCTAACAGGAGGCAGGTCACTCAAAGCAGTGACCTATGATAGACACTAGATGCAGGTGGAAGGGCCGGGGCAGGAGCCAAAAACCCTAAACACAGTTGCGCCCCTATGCATCCAAAGAAAATTACACCAAAACTTCATATGCAGATTAAATAATAACTATTACAAGAATTTCCTCACTAGAAGGTATCTATTTAATCTGTATGAAAGCGCCATTATGGACATGCCTTTATTTTAATACGTAAAATTGTGCTGTTTGGTTGTGAAGGAGGAAACCTATGACGTGTCCTGGCATTTGATGCGGGCTCCAGTGCTGAGCCTGCGTATTTTCTGGCATTTGATCAGCTGTCACGTGCCTTTAACAGCGAATGCTGGAATTGCAATCCACCAAACGCTGTTAACATATGTTAAATGCTGCTGTCAATCTCTAACCGCGGCTTTTAACTCACACAAACTAGTTATCATAAGACACGCCCAATGGCGCCCATGTCATGTGACTGCAGGGGAGACGATGGGTTGTCGTTAGCGATGAGCTAACATGCTGGGATAAGGTGTTATCCGAGCATGCTCATGTGCTAACCAAGCATCTTCGGCATGCTCGAATAATATGTTCGATTCACCACGGCTGCATGTCTCATGGTTGTTCGACATCCGCAATGCCTGCATGTCTTGCGGCTGTCGAACAGCATGGAGGCATGCAGCCGTGGGTACTCAAACATATTATTCATGCACGCCAAAGTCACTTTACTTTATCCAAGCACGTTCGCTCACCACTAGTTGTCATGACAACTGGGGGTATGCAGAAGACCCATGTGCCTGTTATAGTGCACCTCCTATGAATGCCGAAGAGTGGCAGGTGTTCATAGGAGATTATTATTTCTGCTACACATTATTTAATGAAACATATTCGAGCACACCAAAGTCACCTTACCTGACCACGTGTGCTCATCATTAATGCATACTATTTTTTGCCTAAACCAATAATATCATCTCAAATTTTAGCCAAAAAAACATGGTGTGTTATCAGTGATGTGGTCAGTCCCTTGGTTACTCTTGAAAATACAGGATGAGACATTAGAATCAAAACAATGAAAACATGGATTCCGTATTAGGCTGGGATCACACATGCAAGGAATACGGCCGAGTCTCGCATGTTAATACCTGGCACTGGTGCTGGAACTCCGGAGCGGAGAGTGCGGCTCCATGTATTGCTATGCGGCCGCATGCTCTGCTCCTGAGTGCCGGCGGCAGTGCTGGTTATTAACATGCAAGACTCGGCCGTATTCCCCGCATGTGTGATCCCGGCCTTAAAAAATAATCTGCCTTCCCTGTGTGGCCTCCAGCCGAAGATTTCATTAAGGTTTTCACTGACTAAATATTTTTTAAAAAGTCATAAGGCCAAAATCTACAGTAATTCAATTACTGTACTGCTCCAAAATCTGTATTTGGGTGTGACAATACATGGAAAGTGGACTTTAATATGTATTTGAAAGCCTTTCTTCCTTCTGTATTATTACATTCCATAGGGGGATCTCTCTAAACATACAGTATGTGGATTATGTGTGACACCGTCCAGCTTCCTGCACATGGTCATTATGTCTAAATAATGTTTTGTAATATAACGCTGTGAACAAGATGTTTTTGTGTCTCTGATTTCAGACTCTTCTGATCTTTTTGAACCAAGATGAGAAAAGCAGAAACTAAATAACCGATGCCCGATGTCCAGATGGATGATGTTGATAAGTGCTATAGTGTCACAAAATTGAGTTCACACATCACGGTCTTTGATGTAGTTTTCAAAGTTTTCATTTTTCTTAAAGTCAATTAAAAAAAAACTAAGATTTCGTCTTTATTCTTCTCTGTATTTTAGGGATGCATCAAAAACAGCATCAATGTTTAATAACATTAAAGCTATGTTGAAATGGTTCAGGTATTTTAATGCAAATTATAAACTTCTATTTAGTGTTCCAATAAAAGCTATGAGATTTCACAAAATTTCTTGCACACAATTGCTTTTTCTTTTTTTTGACCAAATTTGAACTGCAGCATTGTTTTTTTGTTTTTTTTTTAAATCTGCAGCAAGTCAATGTTTTCAGTGTTTTTCTAGTGTTTTTCTAGCAATAGAAAGCAATGGGAAAATGCAAAAACGCTGCAAAAATGCAACAAATATTTCTGGGAGGTTTTTGAAACTAACTTTATTAAATATGTACTATAGACTAAGCACATATCAAATCTGTACCCTAAAAACTGTTGCAACAAAACCACAGCAAAATGGGCATTTTGAGAGTAACATTTTAACTGCCGAGAGCAGGTTTTGAGCGCAGGAAAAAAAGAAAAAAAAAAAATAGCTGAATGTGAACAATGCCTAAAGCGTATAAAGGGTTGGGAAGTGACTGCTAGTCTACTAAATTGCTTGGCCCTAACTCAGTGTTCTCAACATATCAATTTGTTGAAAAACTATAGCTCTTGGCATGGTTGGAGAGCTGTACTGCAAGTCAGGAGACCAACTTCAGTCTATTTGATGGTGTGCAAGCACTTAGATTAGAGCTCACTAAAATAGTCTATTGGATATATACTAAATTATGACTTATCGACTGAAACCGTCAATATCAACAGTTTCAACAGACACGCTAATGCGTTTGGGGGCACCAGCCAACTGATCGCCAGGGGGAGGTGTCGATCACGCATGTCTAATTTGAGACTATGAATTGTATTGTTCTCCCGATTTAAGCAGGTAACAGATGTCTGGTGGTAGCTTTCTCAGAAAATCACAAGAGTGCTCAGATGATCAAGCTCTCTTGTGCAAGGAAGAGATGGCAAAGATGGCTGTCAGCCGATCGATTGGTCAAAGCATTGTTCAACCAAAAGCCATCTAATATGTATGGCTGACTTAATTCTCTCAGTGGAGTGGCTATGGCAAAGGCAAAGTAACCTTCTTACAAACCATTATATGAATCACCTGGAAACGTTCTTTTGTTAAGTTTATTCGCAGACGCTAAAAACTAGGAGAGTTAGGATTAAATCCAGAAGAGGAGTGTCACATGTGTCAGGAAAGCAAAATGATTGACAGCATTGAATGTCAACAAGAGGTGAGCAATCATAACAAGTAGTTTAACGTCAGCAACAATCTACAAAAGTAGTCACAAATCGTGACTTGACTTCACATTCAGTACATCCAGTGTCTGCACATCGCTAAAATGCAAGTAGTGCACAGTAATTTAATGAAAGGTTCTTCTTAGACCATTAAAGGCATGAGAAGTACTTAGTCCTACACCTGTCCAAAGGTGTCTGCAAATTCATGTTCTACAATGATATAATACAGGCAAGAATGAGCCAATGTTGTAAGCACATGCGTCAAAAATCCAATGCATTATATTCGGGATTTTTGGTGTCATAGTAGCTCATGGCATACTGACAGACTTCTGAGGGGTGAGGGTCAGAGAATTGGAACCATTACAGAGTTATGTATAAATATGATGACTGTGAAAAAAGTAAACCACAGCGCTTTACTGACATTATCACTGTACCCATTGGAGCTCACAATCTAGATTCCCTATCAGTATGTCTTTGCGTGGGTTTCCTCCCCCAATTTCTCCGGTTTCCGCCCACAATCCAAACACAGGGAGAACATGCAAAACACTTTACAGATGTTGTCCTTGGTGGGATTTGAACCCAGGACCACAGTGCTGCAAAACAACAGTTTGGCACACAGACAATGCCCCTTTTTCATAGTGGCACTCACGTAATTGTATCTAGTAGATCTCAGAATCGAGTCCACACAAAAAAATCTCATACTAAAAAAGCTTTGCCTCTTTTAATATTAAAGTAATTGTGGTAGGTTCTTTAACCAGTGTATCCTGAATTGTACAAAACGAAAACAAAAAAAAAACCTTTTCCCCCCAAAAACAGCATCATTTTTGTGAATGTAGGTAAGCTGCAATATCATCCAGACTATGAAGTACAAAGTATAGTACCATTTCTAGAAAAAAATATTTTCAACAATCCTGACAACCCTTTAAAAAAAAAGTCACTAAAAAGTAGAAAAAAAATAAAAACCAAGTAAATTACACACATACATAAGGAAGTGGATGTTCTCCTGACAGATCTCCTCCCAGACCTGGATTAAATATCAGTCTATTCCTGGACAGTCTGTGGAGCAATGTGGCGTTGGTAGATGCAATGAGACATGATGTCCCAGAGGTACTCGATTGGATTCAAATCTGGAGAATGGCCAAGCCAGTCCATAGCATCAATGCCTTCATCATGCAGGAACTGCTGACACTTCAGCCACATGAGGCCTAACATTGTCATGCATCATAAGGAATCCAGGATCCCCAAACTCCTGCATATTGTCTCACAATGGGTCTGAGGATTTCATCCTCGTACCTAATGGAAATCAGTGTACCTCTGGTTAGCACATGGAGGGCTACGTGGCAACCTAAAGAAATGCCTTACCACACAATTACTGACCCACTGCCAAATCGGTCATGCTGGAGGATGATACAGACAGAACCTTCTCCACAGCGTCTCCAGACTCTGTCACGTCTGTTACATGTGCTCAGTGTCAATCTGCTTTCATCCATCAAGAGCAAAGGATGCCAATGTCGAATCAGCCGATCTTGGTGATCTCTGGCAAATGCCAATGGCCCTGCATGGTGTTGAGCTGTAAGCCCAACACCCACTTTTGGACGTCTGGCCATCACACCACCCTCATGGACTCTGTTTCTGACTGTTTGAGCAGACACATGTATGTGTCCTGGAAGGCATCCTTTCGGTACTGATGAGTGTCAGTGACGTCATGGGAAACATTCCCTTGACACGCATTGGGTTCCGGGACAGCCGTAAATGACGCGACGGGGTTTGTGCTTCCACAGCGCAATGCGCCAATCAAGATGGCGCTGCGCATCCAAAAATACCCTAGTTATGGCCTCTATATAAAGACCAAGAGCCACAGTATGAGCCACACAACCCCCCAAGTAAGCCCGCAAAGCGAAACGCGTCGGGGCGTAGGTAGGATCAACTGAGTCCCCACATGGGTAAAGATTTCTGATTGGGAAGCACTATTCACAGCACTTCATATGACACCAATTGGGCCTGTTTTTTTAGTAGTTACTTAGCTGTATGCATATATGTGTTTCTTTCTGGGATAATCCCATTTACTTTCTGGGCCTTTTTGTAGAGTATAGGGACAATGTGTTATCTCCATTGTCTAGTGTATCCTGTGACATATTTATGGCTGATTATTGTACTCAGGAGTCCTGCCTTATTGTCCATCACCATATTCACTCATCGAGATTAACATTTTTATAAAATTTTATATGTCGTTTTTCAGAAATGAAGATTTTTTGATATACTTATATGACTAGTTACTGTCTAATTTGTTGAACTGATTTTCTAGCTATTGCGTTGGGGCATTTAACTCAGATTGTTCGTTGTAGGCTTCTAGCTAATAATAGTTGCCCCTCCTGTTGGTATTACTAATTTACTGGTGATCAGTTAGCAATTTCTGTGGGTTGTAGATACCATTTCATGCTACTGTACAGACCTCTAGGGGTGAGACAAATGACAAAATGCAAGAGGGACCAAAACAACTGCCAAAAAGGATGAGAACAGGGAAATGGTCTGTGGGAACTCCCTGCAGAGCCACTCATTTATATGGGTTGGGTTGTCTTGTTAATTGCCCATCATTTGTACCTGTTGTGTGTTCCATTTGCTTAACGGCAGGAGAAATTGTTTCACAATTTGTGTTGCTTCATAACTGGGTTGAATTCAGAGAAATGTGATAGACTTGGGGTTACATTGTGTTGTTTAAGTGTTCCCTTTAGTTTTTTGAGCAGTGTAGATACACACATGTATGCATAGATATAGTTTTTGGGGATTTTGATCTCTAAGGCCGGGGTCACACTGGCGAGGAATACGGCCGAGTGAGAGGCGCTAAAAGCACGCAATAGACATGGACAAATGATTCTCTATGGGGTCCCTCACATCAGCCGTATATTTCTCATCCGTATTCTACGCTCCATGCCAATCGCAGCGTGCTGCGATTGTCAGCGTACTACGGCCGTAGTACGCCAATGCAAGTCTATGGGTGCGCAAAAAATACGGATTACACACGGACCACACATGTGACTTGCGAGAAATACGCACCCGGCGTCTTTTAGGAAAGCCGGCAATTCAGTGCGCTATACAGTAAACTCACACTGACAGGTTTCATAAAGAAACGAAAGAATAGATATAGACACATAGAATGCATATATATATGGCATCTGTTAGAAACCCTGTCATAGGGCTCCATTATATGTCCACTTTGCAAGGCGGCGAGAAAATCTCGCCATACGGATGCCATACAGATTGCATACGGATGCTTAGATGCGCAAAATACGCGACCACACCTTGATTACGGATGACATACGGAGCACTGTTTAGGGGCCATTCATCCGTATTACGCATGTAAAATACTGACCGTATTTTGCGTCGGTTAGTGTGACCCCGGCCTAAAGGTCCTGTTACATTTAGCAATGCACCAGCGAACCCGACAACGATACGACCCGGTGAGGATCGCTGGTGCATCGCTAAATGGTCGCTAGTGAGCTGCCAAACAGGCAGATCTCACCAGCGACGTAGCAGTGGTCAGTGGTTGTTACTTACCTGTCAGACGGCAGCTCTGGTGACGACTTCCGCGTCCATGGAGTCGCTCGTCGGCACCAGCAGGAAGCCGACGACGAGAAATGGGCCAGGACGATCTCGCGCGATAAGCAATATCCAGCGGGGGGGCCAGTCGGAGGCAAGTATCACATGTAGCGATATCGCTGTTGCGTCACAAACTCTGTGACGCTTTAGCTATATCGCTAGCGATCTCGCTATGTGTGAAACGGCCTTTAGGCTACTTACCAATAATGACATCAGATTCAGGTTTTAATTTAAAATGGATGCCCTACTTAATGCACTGTATATGTGGTCCTTAAGTATTGTGCCTTCCAATAATAATTTTACATTGTTGCACTCATCAGCTTCTTTTATAAAACAAACCTTGTAAAAGGCTTTAGTAAATTAAAAAAAAAACAAAACAAAAAAAAAAAAAAAACACATTTTACTGAATAGCATAAGCCAATACACAATGAGTTGGGCTAAAAGAAAGGTTCACATTTCAGAAAGTTCAACAATAACCTGTGCTTGGTTGCACCTGTTTTTCTTCATCTGGTTTATTTTTGGGG
Source organism: Dendrobates tinctorius (assembly GCF_039654945.1). NCBI lineage: Eukaryota > Metazoa > Chordata > Amphibia > Anura > Dendrobatidae > Dendrobates > Dendrobates tinctorius. The sequence continues at coordinate 11,355,685 of NW_027361870.1, forward strand.
GTCATGACAGTATTCACCAGTGGCCCATTAATGAGGATCTTTCTTCTGACATTGAAATTTAAAGATTTATTAAAATATGAAGCAACTTCGCTTAAAATTCTGTATTGTGTCATTTGTTCCTTTATTTATACATTTCTGGTAAGAAAAACAGACAACTGAGTGTTTCCAGTTTGGGGCGAGTCCCAACAAATCCTGACATTGTTAATGTTAAGAATTTAAGAATAGAGACATGCCACTTTGACAATTTCCGCGGGAATTCCCCAACTCTCTGCTGCAGGAAATACGCTAGAATTCCGCATGCGTAATTCCTGCGTATTTCCCACGAAAAACTAGCGTTTTGCAAGCATAATTAGCTTGCAGAATGCTAGCGTTTTCCAAGCAATCTTAGATGTAGCATCGCTTGGAAAACTGATTGACAGGTTGGTCACATTCATCAAACATAGTGGTTTGACAAGTGTGACCAACTTTTTACTATTGAGGCTGCTTATGCGGCATCAGTAGTAAAAGATATGTTAAAAATAATAAAAATACTACAAAATTGTGTTTTTCTCACCTTCCGGGGTCCCCCGCAGAGTTGTTAGGCCTCAGCGATGCTCCCGGGATCTTCCAGTCCCAGCGATGCCTTGCGACAATGACCTTTGATGACGTAGCAGTGTTGCGAGACCGCTACGTCATCTCAGGTCATTGTCACAAGGCTTCGCTGGAACCGGAAGATGTCGGGAGCATCGCTGAGGCCTGGGGACGCTGTGCGGGATGCCGGAAGGTGAGAATAACACTTTTATTTTAATTCTTTCTTTTACAGGGATATGATACCCAGAGCCTGGAGGAGAATCTCCTCTCCTCCAGACCCTGGATACCATCCGCACATTCTCCGCTTACTTTGCGCATGGTGGCCATCAATTAGCTTCTTTTCACTGGTATTTTCTCCCAGTCTTCATTTGCAGTTTGTTCTAGCACTTGAATGTTTGCAGGTTTTTTTTTTTCTCAAAATGGCAGATTTCAGCTCACCCCAAAGATTTTCAATGTGATTGAGGTCAGGACACATTGCTGGACATTTCAAAAAACAGTCCATTTTTAACTTTTTCAACAGTTTCTGTGTACTTTTGGATGTGTGCTTAAGGTCATTGTCTTGCTGCAGAACTCATGATCTTCGACTCTAACCAAGTTTTCTTACACTGGTTAGGACATTTCGCTCTAAAATCTCTTGATAATTCCCTAATTTCATTATTCCTGTGTTACGGTCCAGGCCTCCAGTAGCAGACGCAGCAAAGCAACCCCACAGCATTTTGGGTTCTCCACCATGATTAACTGTTGGGTGCTCTTTTCCTTTTAAGATTCATTGCACCGTCAGTAAACAAACTGTTGCTTTGCATTGCCAAAAAGCATTATTGTTGTTTCATCTGTCGACATAAACCACAATCCTTCTGGGAAAATGTTATCAAGGTATTCTTTGGCAAAGATCAGCTGTTCCTTTCTATGTCTTTTCTTCAGCAATGGGGTCTTCCTTTGCCTTTGCCCATAAAGCTCTGCTTGGTTTAGTGTGTGGCGTATGGTACTTGTAGGAACCATGTCCCCCAAACTGTTCCAGGTTGATCCTCATGTCTTTGGATGTTTGACATGGGTGTTTTTTCCACCATTCACACCAACCTTTGAAGACATCTCTGGTCAATTTTCCTCTTTCCCACCACATCCAGGGAGGTTCTTGATGATTCCATGTTTGGCAAAACTCTGCATCACATTGCGCAGTGTTGAAACTGATTCCAAGGTCTTTGGAGGTGGCCTTTTACCATTCTGACAAAGGAACAGGGCCTACCATGTGGCTTTTTAAAACACTTAAATTATCATTCATTGGCTAATTCATGTCACATGGGCACGAACAATTAATCTTAGGTGATTCTCATTTGTGATTTACCACAGGCGAGTCAAAATGTGTTTCCATTCTAATTTAATGTAAAGGGTGCCAATACCAGTGTCACAGCAAGCTATAGGTTTTCCTATTTTTCCCTCCGATTGTTTTGCTTTAAATTGTTTATCATTTGCTCTTTTGTATTTAATATGAATGCCCAATACAAAAAAATGGTTTCTGTACTTAAACTTCATGGGTGCCAATAACGATGAGCAGGACTGTACATTTGCCATTTAGTGACTTTTATTTAGCAATTGTCAAAAACATATTAAAATTTGAAAGATTAAACTGGAAAATCTAACAAAAATGTATCGCTAACAGAAAAGTTGGGATAGTTATAGTCCACTCAAAAGTAGATTATGGCTCAGCGATCACTCATCCAATGCCTTTGCCTATTACTGGATGGACAGACACCTGTAATGTGATGTTTATAGATGGATGTAAAAAGGACTCAAGAGTGAGGACAGACGAAGAAGAAAATAATCTATTTCTTTTCATGTCCCTGGCTCAACTGTTTGCATGAAGCATTTCACTGACATCTCTCCCATGAGATCATTGCTCTCTATGTGGAACATCCATCTTGCCTCCATTCAAGTGTCAAAAGTAAAAGAGAAAAGGGACAAATTAAACGATCCTCCTCAGTACAAGATCTTACCTTGATAATATTGACCATGATGGAACATGAATTCTCTGGAACCATATTATAGAGCAGGTTTATGACAGCTATCAGTACATTTAACAGCTTTAAAGAAGTTAGCAAAATATAAAATAATGCAAGGGGAAAATAGTAGTAGAAAAAGAGATTAAGCATCTATTTTTATAGGATAAAAATTCTCCTATTTTAACATTAATTGCAGTCTGACATTGGGAGGCCGACATGGTTCACACAGGGCTGTTTGGTAAACCGTAGGCAAAACTAGGATTGTGGAATTTAAGGGTTTGTTCACAAGGTGCATTTTTCCTGCAGGAAACAAAAATTGTGTTTTATACTACCAGCAACGCGAATGCGGATTCTGAAATTTTGTAAACATACTGCTTAGTTTTTTAAACTTACAGATTTGACCCGAAGCATTTTTTTTTTCAATTTTGCAGCCTGTCAATTCTTTCAGTACTCTTGCAGGTTTTGCACACATTCAAATGGATGAGAAAAAAGGCAAGTAAAAATGCATGCAAAAAATATAAAAAAAAATATGCATGTATTTTAAGCAATGTTCTTCCTACCAAAAAGGCCCCACCGCAGGGATATACAGTCAAATGAAATGACCATCAAGCAACATCCTGGTATCAGTCATGGACATCAATATTATCGGTTATACCTCCTGATGAACTGCTACAGGCGGAGAAACGCGTCGGGGTTCCTCCATACATGATAAGTGACCACTTTCATCCTTTTTCATTTGACTGTATACCCCTAAGGTGGGGCTTTTTTGGTACTCATTACATGCCATGTGGCATATCTTTGGGTCATATGATATCATGATGTGGATATATTTTGTTTTTAATGTTTAAATATTGTTTGCCTGAGATCCTGCATTAGCTCTAGGGCACTCTGTTTCATCTCTGCACTATCTGGATATTGTTTTCCCTCCTGTCACATTAGGGACTGGTAGGGGAGCGAGGGACAGCCCTCGCTGAGTGTGGGCGCCAAAATCGTACTTTAGGGTGCCAACCTCCACAGTCAGGAAGGTATCAGATAGCTGTATTATAGGGCTAGGCAGCATTTCAGATTAGGTCTCTTATTTCATTTGTGGAATTTGCCAAAAATTCACTGGGAAGGTGTTTTTTTAATGCATATCTAATAAATTTGTTTTTAAGGGGATTTGTACGTTCACCCTATTTTTATAATATAATAATAATAAATTTTATTTTTATAGCGCCGACATATTCCGCAGCACTTTACATTTCAGAGGGGATTTGTACAGACAATAGACATTACAGCATAACAATAATCACATACAGTAGATTATAACAAATACCAAGAGGAATGAGGGCCCTGCTCGCAAGCTTACAGTCTATGAGGAAAGAGGTAGACACGAAAGGTGGTTGGTAACAGTTGCCCTGATTGTATGGACCAGCCATAATGTTAAGTGTGTAACAGTACAGACACAAAGGGCTAATGGATGCATAAAGCATGTGGGAACATGATGCTGAGAACCTGGTTATGGTAAAACTTTTGGCTCTGCCACACAGGGATAGGTTAGGTTAATGTGTTGAGGCGATAGGCCAGTCTGAATAAATGCGTTTTCAGGACACGTTTTTCACATTTCACATTTTTCTGTGATTCCCATGATATTTTCTGTTCAAAATATGTATGGCCACCTTTTGCACTATTTCTACCAAAACAAGGCCAGACTAATAACACACATTGTTGGGCCTTTCCCGAGAAGAAAATGTGTGATGATCTACATTAAAAAAAAACCTTTTACACACAAATATTAGAGGTGTCAAGGTCACGAAAAGTCTAACACCACCCTAAGCAAACATGTTATGACCAATAGTACAATGTAGACTGATAACCTTCTGACAATAGAATATCTTTGTATATTTGCGCCCATTATCTTTGTAATATACAAATAATATGCACTAACCTGCAAAGCAATCGTCTACATATTAGACTTATGACGGCTGAGCCGGCCAGTATCAACAGATTTGGACGATGGTCTAATGTGTTCGATGGTGCCAGCCAACTTACAGTTGGGAGAGATGTTGATCGCCCATGTCCAATTTCACGCCAGCCAGCTTGACAGTTGGTGGCTTTCTCAAATAACACAGTAGAAGTCAGATGAACGAGCACTTTTGCATATGCGAGAGTCACCTGAGAAGGTTGTAAGCCGAAAAATGAACCGAAGCATTGTTCAGCCGACAGCCTTCTAATATGTATGTCCGGCTTCATCTGGAGTTTAACTGATAATTAATGAGACTGTGCTCATCATAAAAATATCTGATTATCAGATGTAACAGAGCTAATGATTTTCTTCATAAAAATGTTTAGCAACAAGATCAAAAATCAGTTTGACAAAATGAATTATAGTAAATAATTATCAATCCAAACCAGTAATCATTTAAAAGGTGTAAATTCTTCTCTCTCAGATAATGCATGGGGAGATATGTTTATGAGGCCCATATGACTTATATGTCGGTGGGTTCAGATGAGGTTGAGTATTAAGGTCCCCATACATATTTGACTTGGGGTTAGATATAAGATACAACTGCGGACTGATTTAGTTAATTGACCATAAACACAATAACTGGGTAAACAACTGATGCCATACAATGTATTAGGTTAAGAAGTAATATCCTCTATGAGGTCAGTGCAAGCGACATTTACATTTATGGGAAAAGATCATTTTTATATCGTCAGAATCAACCAAAATAAATGAACAGCTTTATTTCTTTACTTAATTTATAATGGTCAATCATGATAATTTGGCTTAAATAGCGTTAGGATATCCAAAAATGTTTCCGATCCAAAATTATATAACTTAATTCCTTGTGTCCTATGTGAAGGCTAAAACACATAAAACGATTAAAAAAGTTTGCCAACACAGAATGACTGTGTAAACCTAGTATAGGCACTCTGTGCGCTCGTGGCATGGCCAAACATTTAAGTGGACCCTTCTAACTACTTGTTTTCCATCTCCATCAATCTATGGCTTTATGGGTATGTTTCCATGGACCGTTACAGCAGCGCTGTGGATGCAGCTCTATGCAAGATAAATAGACACGCTGCTGTCTATAAAAACGAGCCGCATGGGCGTATGCGCAGGTCTGCCACCTGCGTCTTTGAACAAAGAGTGGAGATGGGATTTCATAAAATCCCATCCACTATGCTGTAACATCTGGCCGCTGCGGATTTGACGCTGCGGCTGTACACAGCGTCCATTCCGCAGCAAATACTGAACATGGAAACATACCCTATAAAGCCAGAGCTGTCAATCAAAGATAAGAGTGGGTGGAGATAGAGGGAAAATTAGTAGGTGGGAAGGTATATTTAAAACTCTGGCAATGCCACGAGCGCATCGAGCACATGTACTTCGTTTGAACAGTCATTTTGTGCGGACAAACTCCCGTCAATACATGGCATTTTCTTTAAAACAATAGAAGTAACATTTCCAATTCTGGATCATGAGTGTTTGAGAATCCATCATGTAACTCACTAAGCACGATATGTTTCTGGTTAACGTCTTTATGATATAGACTTGTCAGCAAACACAGCCAAAAACATTTTATTGGGATAAATGATTCATAAGCAGCACAAATCAATGTCACAAGACTAAAATAAAAGAAGAGACATTTTCCAATACTATGGACAGATTTTAGTTAATCAATAAAACATCAGAGCTGCGAAGCTGCGAGTTGGGTAATTTAGGAGTGCGGTGGCTACAGAGCTTCATACATGCTTGCAGAGACTTTCTTACGTGTCACTACATTTTGTTTGATCTGGCTGCTGAAGAAAAATGGGAACAGCAAGACACTTGGCTAAGCAGAATCATGAGCGGCTCTCTTTAGAAGCAGGGGGGACGATCTTCCTCCGGTGTTCATTCATTTTAACATAATTATATTTTATGTATAATAGAGCAATCATCCAACGCCACAATAACCACATTCCACTTGAAATACATTATCGATACGTAGTTTCCTTGTAAATGTAGAGCAATATCAAGTTGCATAGCCACAGTGATGGCTTTTACCGCTGGCAGTGCGGAATCAATATGAATCACTGTACCCGGAGGCATGAGGGGATCATAACACAGAAATGCAATCATATATTATTACTTTAAAAATGTAATACATTAGCTGAAGTGTATTGAGAACTGACTGGCATGGTTATGTTTTGTAGAAAGGATATGCCACCTGTTACCAAGCTACCAACAAATATACAGAGCCGCATTTGCTTGGTCTTGTAGTCCACATCCAAAACCACCATGGTTACTTACCGGTAGCCGGTTTTTCCAGAACCCATGACAGCACCACATGAGAGAGGGATCCGCCCCGCCAGGACAGGAACCTACTGAAACATAAGGGGCGGCACCTCTCCCCCGCTTCAGTTGGATTACAGAGCACTTGAGAGGACTTCCCGGTTAGTTACATATTTATCCAACACCACATCACACAAATACACCCGACTATTGTGCACACCCAAACGGTGAAAAAGGGGGGGAAATATACGGGTGCTGTCATGGGTTCCGGAAAAACCGGCTACCGGTAAGTAACCATGGTGGTTTTCCCTTCACCCATGACAGCACCACATGAGAGACTCTGGAGACTTCTATGGCTCTGTTTATCGCTCTCAACTCTCTTAAGTTGGAGGAAGCCTTCTGCTCTATGTGACCCCAGGACCCTTGGGCCATATGTTCTCTCAGGTGTGCCCCCCATCCCGAGGAGCTTGCGTCCGTCAATATTACATCGGACACGGGCCTGTGCCACAAAGTTCCCCCTGCTAAATTTGTGTTGTCTAGCCACCAAGTGATAGAGTTTTTCCCCCTTTCGGAAAGTTCCAGCTTCCCTTCTAAACGCCCTTTCAATCGTCTCTGGGCTGACAAGATTTCCGCCTGCAGTTGTCGGGTATGAAACTGTGCCCAGTTGACCGCTGGGATACAGGCTGTTAGCGTGCCCAACAGGGACATTGCCCTTCTTAGGGTCATGTGAGGATGCTGTATTGCCGTAAGGGTCATTTCTCTCACCTTCTCTAGTTTTTTCTCTGGCAAGAGACAAACTTGACGGTCGGAGTCCAAGACGAAACCTAGAAACGTTTGTTTCCTTAGGGGTTGAAGTTTTGATTTTTTTAAGTTTACCATCCAACCCAGTCTTTGCAGGGTCTCTGTTATCTTTTCTACCTGATGTGCGCAGTGATGTTCTGAATTGCCAATGACCAGAAAATCGTCCAAGTAAGGCACCATAATCACATTGTGGATTCGAAGGAAAGCTGTCATTTCCGCTATTACTTTTGTAAAAATCCTTGGCGCTATGGAGATGCCAAACGGAAGAGCCGTAAATTGAAAATGCCTGAGGTCGCCCTGGATGTATAGGGCTACCCTCAGGTATTTTTGGTACTCTTGGTGTATCGGGATATGGTAATAGGCATCCTTCAAATCTATTACGGCCATGAAGCAGTTGTGGTGTAACAGCTTTATGGCCGAAGTCACTGATTCCATTTTGAATGTTTGGTTCATGATCCATTGATTGAGGCGCCTGAGATTTATTATCGTTCTGAAGGAAAGGTCGGGTTTTTTTATTAGGAAGAGGGGAGAATAGAACCCCCTTCTTTCTTGATCTTTCGGGACCTCTACCAGAACTTGTTTCTCCAATAGTCCTAAGATTTCTGTTTCTATGGCTGATTGCTCTCCTGGATCCTTCCTGACGGGGGTCACCACAAATGAAGCTCTTGGATACTGGAAGAAGGGGATTTTTAGGCCATTCTTTATAATTTTCAGGATCCAATTGTTGGCCGATATTTTGTCCCATTCTTGAGAAAAGAGCCTCAATCTTCCCCCCACAGGAGGGCTGGTGTCATTGCGGGGATTTTTTGGCGGTTGAGGTATTTCCCCCAAACATAAACCCTGGTTCTTTTTTCCTCTTGTCGTCCCACCTTTTCCGTTCTCCCGGGGGACAGCCTCGATTGAACCTTCCCCTCCGAAAGGGCGGTCTCCTTTGATCACCCATGAATCTGGGGAAGCCCTTCTTCTTATCACCGGCTTTTTCCAGGATGTCATCCAGGTCTTTTCCAAACAAGAAGTGCCCATCACATGGTAACGAGCATAATTTTGCCTTAGATTGAATGTCCCCAGGGCAGCCTTTGAGCCATAACGCCCGTCTTGCGGCGTTCGACAGCCCCGCTGCTCTTGCCGTTAACCTCATCGAGTCGGCGGAGGTATCTGCCAAGAAGGCGGCAGCTCCGTGTAGTAGGTACATTTCACCTAAAATTTTCTCTCTTGGTATTTTGGAGACCAATTTTTCTTCCAGTTGTTGCAACCAGACCATTAATGACCGGGCTGTGCAGGTGCCGGCTATTGCTGGTTTTAGACCGCCTGCCGCTGCCTCCCAAGTATGCCTTAGGTATGAGTCCGCTTTTTTATCCAAGGGATCTCTCAAAACCCCTGAATCCTCCAGGGGCAGGGCCGATTTCTTGGAAGACCTAGACACTGCGGCGTCAATCTTTGGGACCTTGTCCCAGATGTCCGTGTCCTTAGCCTCAAAGGGGTATCTTCGCTTTGAAGAGGAGGGAAGGCTACCTGACTTCTCCGGTTTCTTCCACTCTCTTTCGATTAGGGCCTGAATCTTGTCATTGACCGGAAAGGTACGCTTTTTCCTTTCTTGTAGGCCGCCAAACATCACATCCTCCAGTGATCTCTCTACTTTCTCCTCCTGTAGGCCCATAGTGGACCTGATGGCTTTAAGGAGGGCGTCCGTATCTACTACGGGAAAGCAAGGTCTGCCCCCCGTATCACTGTCTGAGGATGAAGATGACCCGTGCTCAACTTGATACTCCGAAGAGGAGGAGCCTGACGAGGAACTCAGGGAGGCTTTCCTACTCTTACTTTTCTTTTTTAATAATTTTTTAAGTGAGCCCTGTACCTACAACTTAATTATTGATCTGAGGTTTGTTGCCAGGCTCGGTGCCTCTTCAGCCATAGTCCGCTGGATACAGCTGACACATAAGTCATTTTGGTAGTCTTTTGCTAAAGGGCTGTGGCATATGGCACATACTTTATTTTTCTTTTTGCATATAGCTTTTTTGCCTCCCTAAAAAAGAAAAGACATAGGAAGCCCTATTACAACATTGTCAACTTTCACGGAGATCACTCACCACCCAGGAAAGACCGATACCGGGCTCTGGGGCTGCGAAGGAGCGTGCGTTCTGCGTTCATTTGACCTCGAGGAATCCCTCGATCGGTGACTTGGACGGCTGCTGCTTTTGCCGCTCGAGCGGCTCTTGCGACCAGAAGCTTGTGATGGGGGCAGAGACAATGGGGACGGTGAGCGATCCTCCTGAGACGCCATTGTCACCCCTGCAGCCGCTTCTGCTCCTTCTTTATCGGTGAGTGCCCCTCATTACCCCTCCCCCCGCGACCGCCAGCCGCTTCTCCTGGCCGGCGTCGCGCCCGGCGCCATGATCGTCGCGTCCTGATGACGTCAGCGGTCGCGCTCCCAGAATCCTCTGCGCCGCTGACGTCGGACGCCGGTCTCCGCCCCCGGCTTCCCCTGCATGCAGGCGAAGGACGGGCGCGCGCGCAGGGGGAGGGCGGCACGTGGAGGAACCTCCGAAGGGAGGACATCGGGACGTGCCCGCACGAACCCGGGGCCCGGATCAGGCAACACCCCGGGGACTGCGCTACCAGCTGCCGACGGCCGGCGTCGCAGGTAAGTCAGCCCTGCAATTTAAACGCCGGGACGGCCCTTGGTCTTTCATCCTGACAGGCGCCGCCGCTGTCAGAGGGATTCCTTTCCAGGACAGGAACCCAACTGAAGCGGGGGAGAGGTGCCGCCCCTTATGTTTCAGTAGGTTACTGTTCTGGCGGAGCGGATCCCTCTCTCATGTGGTGCTGTCATGGGTGAAGGGAAAATAGAGGCTGCTTACCTATTACAACAAAACACGCCACTGCCTTGTACACCAGTCCCTTTTGCAGCCTTAGCATGCAATTATAATCAGCGGATTACTGTGGATAATACATATAAGCGAGCAGCAGTCATTTATATGGTTATACAGTTACTGCTGAAAATAATTACTAACCTGCATGGGATATGTTTATGCAGCTTGATGAGAGGCAGGAGATTTATAGCAAAGCTAGAGATATAGAGTGGTTCATTTATTTTTGTTTCAGTCTCACCCTTGCATGTTCAATGTTCAAGAGGGTAAATATCACAGAGGTAGACAATGCCGCTGCTATGGAGACTTCGGAGAGTGGGGGGTTTTAAATGTATTATCCAGGACTATATTAGTTCTTAGGTCCATAGTAAATAAAATAACAGGCCATTCTGCACAGGCACAGAGCAGTCACAGACCACTCCTTCCAGATATTCTGCAGCTCCCACTGACATCACGTCAACAGAGCAGCGGTTCTTCTGCCTTGCTCTGTTGATGGAGCGTGACTGCCAATGTCATGCTGAATGACAGCCAACTCTGCGTTGTTTAACTACGGGGAGCCTGCAATCAGCATGACATCAGCAGTCACACTGTTGGATGTGGAGCAGCTGAATCACCAACAGGAGCGGTCGGTTACCACTAAGTAGATGACTGATAAAACTAACAGGAAGGTAGTTGCTTAGTACCTGCTTGTTCTAAGTAAAAATAATAAGGTCCAGTATAATAAATTTAAGGTTACATCCCCGTCTCACAAGCGTCGCTGATTTTGTGACGCAACAGCGACCTCGCCAGCGATCTTACTACATGTGACACGGAGCGGCAACCGGCCCCCCGCTGGATATCGCTGATCGTGCTCGAATGTCCTGGGCAATTTTTTCGTCGGCGTCCCGCTGGCCAGCATGCATCACTGTGTTTGACGCAGACGAGTGACCTCGTTGGCGACGCAGAACTCAGGGACGCAGGCGGGAATTGTCAGAAAAGCTGCTGTGTGACAAGGTACTAACGACCACCGAGGTCGTTATACTGATCGCCAGATCGTTGCTGCATCGCTGAAGAGATCTGCCTGTTTGGCAGCTTACTAGCGACGCACCAGCGATCCTTACCAGGTTGTATCGCTGTCAGAATCGCTGGTGCGTCGCCATGTGAAACGGGACCCTTAGGGTCTAGATCCCAATGTAATAGCTGATAGATGTAGTCTGCACAGGTTGAGTAATTATGACACGAAAAAAGAGGGAATAAATGTACCCAAGTCATGAAAATTGTATAGGCGGTCCCAGGACCTCCTGTTGCTGAAGATTAGTTGAGTGAAGGCCAAAAATCAAATTAATTTTTTCAGTGCTGATGGGGCCGATGTCCTTTCTGTATTTATTATCCAGTTTACACATCAGTCACTTCAACAAATTGTAAACATGACTGTATCCGTGTGCACCTCAGTGCACTCTCCCGACAGTTCTAGGAGCCATGTGTTATTAAAACTAGCACCCTGTCTGCAAAACAGACAAGACTAGTAGAATGTCTAAGATTGGATTGCAGGAGTCGATTACAATGTAAAAAAAGGCGCAATTAATGTACTATTTGATCTCCAACCTAATCTCACAATGGGTAGAGAGACGCTCCTGCCCATTGGGCAGGGCAGTGGCACTATGCACATACTGTACTGCGGGAGTATTGTGCATGGATTTAAGTCAGAACAATGCACAATACTCTCTGGTACATGGTACCATTGCAACGAAAATGGTACAGCTTTGTGTTCTGAAGCATCTTTCCATGTCTAATGTCAGGTCAGTTTGAAAATAAAGTCTAGGTACAATTTATCATCATTAAAAAAAAATAAATAGTTGTGTTTCATCATTTTACTATTCATTTATTGTTTATATACCAAGCGAGAAGAAAACAACGATCAAACAGTCCAAATCATGAAAAAAAAATATATAAATCACTTTATTGTCATTTTATAACGAGAACAGACTTGAAGTCAGGTCCGAAACGCATGTCAGGGTGGACGCACGTACAGCTGTGCCCTCCTCATATTGTCTTTCTACCAGGTATGCATTGAATATCTTAAATGTGTATGGTCTGTACACCACTATACATTCCCAATACCCAAGTGTATTACTCATATACTTACCTGGGTATGAACACCATACCACTTTGGCATTTACCCTGGGCATTTGGTCTATAGTATTTGTATTATAACGTGATGGTTAGTTACTAAATATAACAATATTATTGGTTGACCTACAGCTTGCACTGTGCATCCTGCATTTTATACCGCTCTTATCAGGCCCGGATTGGCAATATAACCAACCGGGCATTTTCCCGCTGGGCCGCTGTCACGTGGGCCACGGGCGGCAGCGCCCGAACATCTGGCCGCTTGCCAGCTGCTGCGGCCACTGTGGCTCCTGCCGCCGGCCCTCTGCGGGCATGGCGGTGATAGATTCAAGTTCCTCCCGCACTGCAGGGAGATAAGCCGCCACGCCCCCCATCCTCGCCGTAGCATGAGACCCCCTCCCCCCCGCAGCCACTCACAGTGTCGCACTCGCTTGCCTGCTCTCTCTGTTCGCAGGACCTGTGATGAGATCACAGGAGGGGAGGAGTCAGGGGGTCACATGATCAGGAGCCTTTGTCCAGACCCCCGATCATATCACCCCTGACTCTGCACCTCCTGTGACCTCATCACAGGTCCTGTGCGCTCAGCCTTGCCTCTACCGTCTGCAAGACTCTGCTTTGCTGTTGTCATGGTGCTGGTTGAGGTAAGTATGTGTGGGGTCAGGATTTACAGTGTGGATGTAGCAGAGCCGCGTGTGTACGAGGTGTACGGAGCGGAGCCGCGCGTGTACGAGGTGTACGGAGCGGAGCCGCGCGTGTACGAGGTGTACGGAGCGGAGCCGCGCGTGTACGAGGTGTACGGAGAGGAGCCGCGCGTGTACGAGGTGTACGGAGAGGAGCCGCGCGTGTACGAGGTGTACGGAGAGGAGCCGCGCGTGTACGAGGTGTACGGAGCGGAGCCGCGCGTGTACGAGGTGTACGGAGAGGAGCCGCGCGTGTACGAGGTGTACGGAGAGGAGCCGCGCGTGTACGAGGTGTACGGAGAGGAGCCGCGCGTGTACGAGGTGTACGGAGAGGAGCCGCGCGTGTACGAGGTGTACGGAGAGGAGCCGCGCGTGTACGAGGTGTACGGAGAGGAGCCGCGCGTGTACGAGGTGTACGGAGAGGAGCCGCGCGTGTACGAGGTGTACGGAGAGGAGCCGCGCGTGTACGAGGTGTACGGAGAGGAGCCGCGCGTGTACGAGGTGTACGGAGAGGAGCCGCGCGTGTACGAGGTGTACGGAGAGGAGCCGCGCGTGTACGAGGTGTACGGAGAGGAGCCGCGCGTGTACGAGGTGTACGGAGAGGAGCCGCGCGTGTACGAGGTGTACGGAGAGGAGCCGCGCGTGTACGAGGTGTACGGAGAGGAGCCGTGTGTGTACGAGGTGGAGCCGTGTGTGTATGAGGTGTACGGAGAGGAGCCGTGTGTGTATGAGGTGTACGGAGAGGAGCCGTGTGTGTATGAGGTGTACGGAGAGGAGCCGCGCGTGTACGAGGTGTACGGAGAGGAGTCACGCGTGTACAAGGTGGACGGAGTGGAACCGTGTATGTATGGAGTGGAGCAATATGTGTACGGGATGTGCGGAACCAAGTGTGTACAAAGCATACAAAGCGGGCTTTTCCCACGGACACAGGAGTACACGGCAGAGCCCCGAGGAGCATTTTAAAACACACACATGACGTTCCACCTGAAGTGATGTGCTGGAAGCTGACCGGAAATGAGATAATTTCTTGAGTAGATTGTGACGGAACCAGGAATGCTTCAGATCCATCACCGTGTCCTCCTCCGACAGCGTAGACAGCAGGATCGCCTTGGAATCGGGGATGTCGGCCATGTGAGCGGATCATGATAGGTCCTGCATCGGGAGGCTCAGGTGGGCATTACAATGGGAGCCGGGCTGCTATAGTATCTTTGTAGAATCTTTCTTTATTTCTTTCTCTCTTTTTCTTTCTTTCTCTGTTCTTTCATTCTCTCTCTGTTCTTTCTTTCTCTCTCTAATCTTTCTTTTTTCTTTCTCTGTTCTTTCTTCCCCTCTTTCTTTCTTTTTCTTTCCTCTCTTTCTCTCTGTTCTTTCTTTCTTTTCTTTACTTCTTTCTTTCTTTCTCTCTGTTCTTTCTCTGTCTCTCTCTGTTCTTTCTTTCTTTCCCCTCTTTCTTTCTCTCTCTGTTCTTTCTCGGTCTCTCACTGTTCTTTCTTTGTCTCTCACTGTTCTTTCTTTCTTTCCCCTTTCTTTCTCGCTCTCTCTGTTTTCTTTTTTCTCTCTCTCTCTGTTTTCTCTCTTCCTTAGTGCCAGTCAGTGTGCCCATAATGCCAGCCACTGTGCCCTCAGTACCAGTCAGTGTGATCAGCAGTGCTAAATGGGTGCGATTAGGTGTGGACATGGGTGTGACTAGTTGTGAAATGGGTGTGGTTGGGCGTGGCCAAAATTTACAGCGGCGCGCTGCTCGCGCCGCAGTCTTTGTCCCTCTTTCCCTTCTTCAAAAGTTGGGAGGTATGATAGGAGCGGCTATGACCAGGGGGTCTGGTTGCCCAATAGAGAGCAGTTCTGCCAGGAATTCTGTCATCATGCATACAAAAGGGGACAGCGCTTTGGGAGGAGTACTGTACCTAAAAGCAATAAATAGGACTGAGCTGAAATACTGGGCACAGCTGTGACTACATGTTATATAGTCGTGTTAATCTCCTCTCACTTCTTGTAAACTACAACTGTACAAAGATATTATATAGTCACCATGTGATTAGTGGGCCTGTGTAACTTCAAATGCCAGGGCTGAATTTTAGTCCCAGTCCGGCCCTGGCTCTTATGCACTTTTCCCTTTCTCTCCCTTCAAGTTTGTTCTCATTATAAAATGACAATAAAGTGTTTATATATTTTTTTCACGATTTGGACTGTTTGATCTTTGTTTTGTTCTCACTTGGTACATATCTAATTAGACGATCAGTCCACCTTACAGTCCTATATGTCGGTATCATAATGGATATTGATATTTAGATATACTTCACTGATAATAGTATAGTTATTTCTGTTGAGCTTTTTTTTTTTTAAGTCAAGAAACGCTTTGTTTTAAACTCTTAAGAATATAAACAAATCCTCTAAGGAGTAAGAGAAAAGTGAGCCAAAATATCAATAAATAAAAAACTACGAAGAATAAAAAGAAAACTAATGTAACAAAAACTGCTAACACTTTTCTCCTTTCTCATACATAATCCATTTTCATTTGGGCACTAGCTCTCCGGTCCTGTGCTGATTCTATTGTATTGGATTGTGTCTCGGAGCTCTGCACGGTTTGTTGGCAGTTTGTGCCCATGAGACCCCTCACCCACTTGTAAATCAACAGGTCAGCAGCTGTAAGCATTACTCCAATCAATACGCTCCTTTCCTGCTGGCAAGCTCTGTACCTAAAGGTGTAACACACACAGGCAGGGCGAAAACATCAAGATTCTTTAGAAGAGTGACGCTGTGAGTGTATTGCCCTGTGCTTTTCTTCAGCGACTAAG
The DNA here is from genome assembly GCF_039654945.1 of Dendrobates tinctorius. Taxonomy (NCBI): domain Eukaryota; kingdom Metazoa; phylum Chordata; class Amphibia; order Anura; family Dendrobatidae; genus Dendrobates; species Dendrobates tinctorius. The sequence goes on from NW_027361870.1 coordinate 11,371,762, forward strand.
ACATATTGTAAATGTTACAAAGGTTATTAACATTGCTAGAACATATAGGATATTAAGAGATACAGAAGCATAAATGAAGCTGTTGTTGTCACAGGGCCCGTCTATACCTATAACCTCTGTTCCCTATAATTAAGGCCTTAGTATGGTTCTCTTCAGCAGTCATCAAAATGATACTACATCTTTTTTGCATATGTGCTGGGAAACGCCCAACATGACCATTTAACCTAAACCCATTCAACTGTGTGCCAGGGACTCAGGAGGTGAGGGGGCCTACTATCAACTCTAAAGCAGGTGGGATTGTAAATTATGATGATCTACTGGGCTGCAAAGGGCCCATATATTGTACTTGCAAAAGGGTCCTCTACTGTCTTTGTCCCGCTGCTGCCACAACGTATGCCTTCCCCACATACCCATGTGCTAAAAGCATTTCCAAAAGCTTTCACCAAATCTTCACTTTGAGCTGCTAACCAGCTTTCTACTTTACAGTGGGGAAAAAAGTATTTAGTCGGCCACCAATGCAAGTTCTCCCTCTTAAAAAGATGAGAGAGGACTGTAATTGACATCATAGGTAGACCACAACTATGAGAGTCAAAATGAGAAAACAAATCCAGAAAATCACCTTGTCTGATTTGGCAAGATTTATTTTGCAAATTATGGTGGAAAATAAGTATTTGGTCATTAAGAAAAGTTCATCTCAATATTTTGTTATATATTCTTTGATGGCAATGACAAAGGTCAAACGTTTTCTGTAAGTCTTCACAAGGATGCCACACACTGTTAATGTTGGCCCATTCCTCCATGCAGATTCTCCTCCAGAGCAGTGATGTTTTGGGCCTGTCGCTGGGCAACACAGACTTTCAAATCCCTCCAAAGGTTTTCTATGGGGTTGAGATCAGGAGACTGGCTAGGCCACTCCAGGACCTTCATGTGCTTCTTACGAAGACACTCCTTCATTGCACTGGTGGTGTTCCTGGGATCATCATAATGCTGAAAAGACCCATCCATGTTTCATCTTTAATGTCCTTGCTGATGGTAGGAGGTTTGAACTCAAAATCTCACGAAACATGGCCCCTTTCATTCTTTCATGTTCAGGGATCAGTCGTTCGGGTCCCTTTGCCGAGAAACAGCCCTAAAGCATCATCTTGCCACCCCCATGCTTCACAGTAGGTATTGTGTTGTTTGGATGCAACTCTTCATTCTGTCTCCTCCAAACACAACGAGTTTTGTTTCTACCAAACAGTTCTACTTTGGTTTCATCAGACCATATGACATTCTCCTAATACTCTTCTGGATAATCCAAATGCTCTCTAGCAAACATCAGATGAGCCCAGACATGTACCGGCTTAAGCAAAGAGACACATCTGACACTGCAGGATCTGAGTCCTGGCGGTGTATTGTGTTACTGATGGTAGCCTTTGTTATGGTGGTCCCAACTCTATGCAAGTCATTCGCTAGGTCCCCCCATGTGGTTCTGGGAATTTTGCTCACCGTTCTTGTGATCAGTTTGACCCCACGGGGTGAGATCTTGCATGGAGCCCCAGACCGAGGGAGATTATCAATAGACTTGTATATCTACTGTTTTCATATTATTGCTCCCACAGTTGATTTCATCACACCAAGCTGCTTACCTATTGCAGATTCAGTCTTTCCAGCCTGGTGCAGGGCTACAATTTTGTTTCTGATGTCTGCTCTTTGATCTTCACCATAGTGGAGTTTGCAGTGTTACTGACTGAGGTTGTGGACAGGTGTCTTTTATACTGATAAATTCAAACAGGTGCCATTACAAGTAATGAAAGAAGGACAGAGGAGCCTCTTAAAGAAGGTGGTATAGGTCTGTGAGAGCCAGAAATCTTGCATGCTTTTAGGTGACCAAATACTTATTTTCCACCATAATTTGAAAAATAAATCTTGTGAAATCAGACAAGGTGATTTTCTGGATTTGTTTTCACATTTTGACTCTCATAGTTGTGGTCTACCTATGATGTCAATTACAAGGCTTTCATCTTTTTAAGTGGGAGAAATTACACAATTGGTGGCTGACTAAATACTTTTTTCCCCCACTGTATATCATAAAGCCATGTTCACACTGCAAAATGTGTCAGAAAGCTGAGCTATGAGTTTATGGGATTTTAGAATAAAACCTTTGTTTCGCAATGCATTAAAAATGGTTCTTCTGGGATAGAGGAATAGATGGGCAATACTTAGGGCAAACTAAGACGGCTGTGAAAATTGAACCAAGGTCAAAGGGAAATGCACGGACTGACCGTGAGTCTCCTGAACCAAACGTGAGATCTCTTTTGACCCATATTAGATCAATTTTATTAAAGACTCCTGATAGTTTGGGCCCAGTTTAAGATTTTGGCTTAGGGCCTATAAACCTGAAGTTACACCACTGGGTTTCAGCAACGGCTGTGTTCTCTACTTTGCTTACTAGGTGCACCTATGTATTTTTAGTGGGGGCTATACTTTCTATTACAACTCAGTTCTATTCCTTTGACTGAGACTAATCTGTGCTTAACTTTAAATATTTGGCAGTCATTAAACAAGCTGTACCTAGCACATCATGCGAGGGATGCAGTACACTACCTCTTCAGAAGGAATACCCCCCATACCATCAATATTGTCATCAGTAAACCTTATTCAGCAAGCGATCAACTCAAAAAGGGTGGTAGTCTGCAGGAAATGCCAGAATTTTTCAAGATACAAGCAGAACAGTTGAGAGGAAGGTCCTATCCACCGCACAGATCTAAAAATGGATTAATAGCGGATTCAACAAACTCAAAAAATTTAACTTTTTTTGTCTCAATGAGGCCTAACGCAACAAGATTCTACATCACTTGTTGCAGTCGAATGTATATTGAATAGGAAGAATGGTGCACAGCTGATTCTTGATAGTGACACTGTACCAGCAGTGAATGGGTTACACGGAGTATCTGTGTGAGGATTATAATCTCATAAGTGCCATAGACAATACATTAAATCAATGAATAAACTGTCACCGCCAACCATTGATATGGAAATGACAGATTTCTAGAGAGAACACAATGTCCTGACTTGCATGTAACCTTGAAAGACAAAAGGGCTCCATAATATTATTAATGTGTTTTTCATGTGCAGCATGTTGTTGACAGTCATAGATCATTATTAAAGGGTTACAAAACAAAAGTCCATTTTTCATTAGGAAAACATCCTGAAGCATAATGTGCTAATGGCTGCTATCTCTGCAAGGACCCGAATACACCTGGAACCACCTTCGACATGGACGTAGGCATCATATATTTTATTTTTTTTTAAATTTCGTGCATTATTTACTGAAAATCGGATTAATAAGTAATGTACTCAAACAAAAAAGTGGAAGTGGAAATCTACTGGGTCGCCCTCACACCCAGGGCAGCGGGGTACTCGGAACCGGGCCGGAGTCAGGGGGATGCGTGTGTCACAGCAGCGGTGACCAGGTCCGTGGCCCTGGGCGCCCAACATTAATGGTGGTGATGATGTTTGTAATATAGTTTATATGGAAAGTTCGTGACGCCACCTGTGGTGCTCGGCAAGTGTGATGTTAGGCCGACGCTGTGGGCAGATCCTCTGGGACTGATGGTATGCGCAGCTTAGATGGTAAAGCTCCCCACAGGCGGAGCTGTAGTCCTAGGGCAGTGCAGATGGAGTAATGGCGGGGAGGCGCAGATGATGTAGGTGTAGGTACTCAGGTGTAACGGTGCGGAATAACTGGAGGACACCAGGGTGTGCAGTTCCAAAGCTTTACTCACTGTTTGCAGTTCACACACACGCCTGCCTCCGTACTGTGTTCTCCAGGTCAGGGCTCCAGCCAATCTCCAGGCCAGATAGGATTCTCCCTTCCACACTCCGCCAATATGTACCTTTACTGAACGACTCCTCCAATGCGCCTTTAGGTGCAAAGCACTCCAGTACTTAGTTACCCTGGAATGCCTCTCTCTAGGTGTTCCTAGTCTTTACTTGTATGACAGACAGCTGTAGCCTGCTTTGGGGACTCCTCTCTGCGTCCCGGCTCTCTATTCAATTGCTGTTGTGTCCCAAGTCTATGAGGGGAGCAAGACGTTAGTGGCTCACTACTCCTCCGGTGTCTGTTGCCGGACATAAAGATACAATCAACCTCGGGGACTGGGCCCCGGACTTTGCGCTCTCTGGACTGGAAGGGTTCTCTATCTTTCTTCAACCAGCTTCCCACCGTCCTTCTATTCTCCTTCATTCCGATCTGTTCTCTCTCTCTTATGGAAGGTTAGGTTATCAATCTTATCAGTCTCTTTCGCTGTCTTTCTCGTGCCAGCAGCCCAGATCACTGGGATCTGCTGCAGCACGTCCCTCAGACACCCATCTTCTCTCTCCTCTAACCAACTACTCTCTCTCACTCTTCCCACTCTTTTGTATCATCTCACTCCACCCCGCCTTCCAGCACATCTCGTGTTATGAAGCAGGGTTCCACGAGGGGTGCTCTGCTAACCCCCAGCCTGAAGCTGTCAGGTGGCCCCACTGAACTATCCTGTGTGTGGAATGCAGGTGTGGAGTGTGGTCATGAGTTCCTACCCTACCTGGATGGTGGGGCACTACACCTTAGGAAAAGGTGTAGTACCTCTGTGGCGACTGAAGCCACAGGGGCACAACATACTCCCCCCGTTAAACACAGCACGTCCGCGGGCTGCAAGACAACAAAAGTACAATACAGGAACACACAAAAATTTTTAAATACTGTTTAACAATACTTATCTAATCTTCCTAATGTAGGAGGCACATTTCTTAAATGTTACAAACAGGCTAACTTCACATCTTAGCATCAAAAATTTACTTAAGTGCAATTCTTAATTCAAAGTGCTATACTCAACACATTCTCTTTATTACATTTTCTACCAATTATTCTCTTTTTCTTTCTCTCTCTCTACTGGACGCAAGACACTGACCATCTACACTTGGCCTGTCACCTGTCACTTTCAATTCTTCATTCAATTCTCACATTCTAGCACAAAATTTTTCTAGTTTGCTGTATCAAACATGCTATAAAAGACATTTACTTTTCATAAGACACAACATTATCAAATACGTTATCATAAAACATTCTAAGATTCTTGCAAAGTGCTGAACACTGCTCCCAGCCGGGATTTCCTGCAGTGTCCCTTGAGGTAGACATCATTCTTCGAAAAGTGTCCATTCAAAAACATCATCTTCGCAAAGAGTCTCTTTGTGTAACCATTATCTTCACAAAGGGGTCACATATGTAAAACCAAGAAAGGGCACCTAAAGAGGTGCAAACTAATTACAATAAAAGTTTTTGGACCAATCAGTGTCTATGATCTCCACAGTTCCATTTCAAAAACAATGCTGCCAATCAAAAACTTGGCAACATGATGAACAAAAAGACTAAGGCAAAACTGGTGCAACAAACCCTCCTGGGTAACGAGATTTGAAAATGTTTCTTTTACTGGTGATCCCCTCCTGGGGTTCTGGAAGCTGAGGTGGTATCTTCGTCCCGTTGACTACTTGCTAGCTGCATATACTCAATTTCCCATAGAGAGGGATAGGGACTGGTGGGGCCCAGGGAAAGGGCCATGGAGATTTCTACTGTCTGCAGGGATATGGGTCCTTCCAGTTCCATGGGAAGTTCAGGAGATGGTGCCGCAGCCCGAGGTTGCCAGCCTGGAAAAACTTGATCATCCCCCCCGTGGGTACTGCAGCCGGGGATCGTCGGCGAAGGTCAGTGAGCCCGTTCCTATCTGTGGGTTCCGCTCCCAAAACCAGGGTCAGACCGGGGGTAGCAATCATACCTGGCATTTCCAGCCGCGGTTCCGGCTCCGGTATCGGCTGGTGAATGGCGGCGTCTGCAATTCCCGGAACGGTAGAAGGGATGGACCGCCACCGGGCCCGGCCCGGGGCGAGGCTGACTTCGGCCGGGGTCATCGGTGGAGGTCGATGCCACCTTGCCCGATCCAGGTGAAGACATGGTCCCGGTCCTCCATTCTGTTCCAGAGCCCTCATGTATCTCCTCCAGACGGGGCTCACCCAATAGCAGCACCGGTTATAAGGTGGCGGTGGCCGCCGCTGAGGATGTATCAGCGGTCACAGCCTCCGCGTAGGCGGCCTAGGGGCGAGTCACTTCTCCCCCCTTGTTCTTCTGTCTTCTCATCTGCTTTCATCATGGCGTTCTGGCATTCTTCTTCTTGCTCCGCCCTTCTGCTCACCACTGGCTTCCTCTGCCCCTCCTTCCGGGGGCAGCGTCTTCTTCCAGTGCCTCCATACCAAGCCAGTATACGAACCCCTCGGGGAGTGGGCCATACATCTGTCATATAGTAATTCAGGCAGGGAAGGCCCAAGACTCTTCACGGTCTTTTCTTAGGACCTCCCATCTCTTCACGCCCTTCTTCTCCACACCAGCGGCCATTTCTAATGTCCATTTTACAGTCTATTAAATTTGGTCTTTTGCACATTTTCAAAAGTTATAAATCCAAGGCACACAGAACCCAATGGCATCGGGTCTCGTCATCCTGTTCGTGATGCCAAAATTGGGTCGCCCTCACACCCAGGGCAGCGGGGTACTCGGAACCAGGCCGGTGTCAGGGGGATGCATGTGTCACAGCAGCGGTGAACTGGTCCGTGGCCCTGGGTGCCCAATATTAATGGCGGTGATGTTTGTAATATAGTTTATATGGAAATAATAATAATAATAATAATAAATTTTATTTTTATAGCGCCGACATATTCCGCAGCACTTTACATTTCAGAGGGGATTTGTACAGACAATAGACATTACAGCATAACAATAATCACATACAGTAGATTATAACAAATAAAAAGAGGAATGAGGGCCCTGCTCGCAAGCTTACAGTCTATGAGGAAAGAGGTAGACACGAAAGGTGGGTGGTAACAGTTGCCCTGATTGTATGGACCAGCCATAATGTTGTGTGTAACAATACAAACACAGAGGGCTAATGGATGCATAAAGCATGTGGGAACATGATGCAGGAAATCTGGTTATGGTAAAACTTTTGGCTGTGCCACACAGGGATAGATTAGGTTAATGTGTTGAGGCGATAGGCCAGTCTGAATAAAAGCGTTTTCAGGGCACGCTTAAAATTGTGGGGATTGGGGACTAATCGATTGACCTGGGAAGTGCATTCCAAAGAATTGGCGCGGCACGTGTAAAGCCTTGGAAACGGGAGTGGGAGGTTCTGACTATTGAGGATGCTAACCTCAGGTCATCAGCAGAACGGTGGGTGCGGGTAGGGTGGTATACTGAAACAAGGGAGATGTAAAGTGGTGCTTAGCTATGGAGGGCTTTGTGGGTGAGGGTAATAAGTTTATACTGAATTCTGGAGTGGATGGGTAGCCAGTGTAATGACTGGCACAAGGTAGAAGCATCGGTGTAACGATTGGTGAGGAATATGATCCTGGCTGTAGCATTCAAGACAGATTGGAGAGGGGATAGTTTGGTAAGAGGGAGACCGATTAGAAGAGAGTTACAATAGTCGAGACGAGAATGAATAAGAGAAACAGTAAGAGTTTTTGCAGAGTCAAAAGTTAGAAAAGGTCGAATTCTCGAAATGTTTTTGAGGTGCAGATGACAAGAGCGAGCCAGTGATCGAATGTGGGGGGCAAAGGAAAGCTCGGAATCAAGTATGACCCCAAGACAGCGGGCCTGTTGCTGGGGAGTAATAGTGGAACCACACACAGAAATGGCAATGTCGGGTATAGGTACATTAGTAGAGGGAGGAAACACCAGGAGTTCAGTCTTTGACAGGTTCAGTTTCAGATATAGTGAGGACATGATATTAGACACAGCGTTTAGACAATCGCCGGTGTTTTCTAGAAAGGCTGGCGTGATGTCAGGAGAAGAAGCGTATAATTGGGTGTCATCAGCATAGAGATGGTACTGGAAACCAAATCTACTGATTGTTTGACCAATAGGGGCAGTGTACAAGGAGAAGAGGAGGGGGCCTAGAACCGATCCTTGAGGGACCCCAACAGTAAGGGGAAGGTGAGAGGAGGAGGAACTGGCAAAAGATACAGTAATGGAGCGGTCGGAGAGATAGGAGGAGAACCATGAGAGAACAGTGTCCTTGAGGCCAATGGAACGGAGCATAGTGAGGAGGAGCTGATGATCGACAGTGTCGAATGCTGCAGAGATATCCAAGAAAGTTTGTGACGCCACCTGTGGTGCTCGGCAAGTGTGATGTTAGGCCGACACTGCGGGCAGATCCTCTGGGACTGATGGTATGCGCAGCTTAGATGGTAAAGCTCCCCACAGGCGGAGCTGTAGTCCCAGGGCAGTGAAGATGTAGTAATGGCGGGGAGGCGCAGATGATGTAGGTGCAGGTACTCAGGTGTAACTGTGCGGAATAACTGGAGGACACCAGGGTGTGCAGTTCCAAAGCTTTACTCACTGTTTGCAGTTCACACACACACGCCTGCCTCCATATTGTGTTCTCCAGGTCAGGGCTCCAGCCATCCTCCAGGCCAGATAGGATTCTCCCTTCCACACTCCGCCAATATGTACCTTTTCTGAACGACTCCTCCAATGCGCCTTTAGGTACGAAGCACTCCAGTACTTAGTTACCCTGGAATGCCTCTCTCTAGGTGTTCCTAGTCTTTACTTGTATGACAGACAGCTGTAGCCTGCGTCGGGGACTCCTCTCCGCGTCCCGGCTCTCTATTCAATTGCTGTTGTGTCCCAAGTCTATGAGGGGAGCAAGGCGTTAGTGGCTCACTACTCCTCCGGTGTCTGTTGCCGGACATAAAGATCCAATCAACCTCAGGGACCGGGCCCGGGCCTTTGCGCTCTGGACTGGAAGGGTTCTCTATCTTTCTTCAACCAGCTTCCCACCGTCCTTCTATTCTCCTTCATTCCGATCTGTTCTCTCTCTCTTATGGAAGGTTAGGTTATCAATCTTATCAGTCTCTTTCACTGTCTTTCTCGTGCCAGCAGCCCAGATCACTGGGACCTGCTGCAGCACGTCCCTCAGACACCCATCTTCTCTCTCCTCTAACCAACTACTCTCTAACTCTCACTCTTCCCACTCTTTTGTATCATCTCACTCCACCCCGCCTCCCAGCACATCTCGTGTTACGAAGCAGGGTTCCACGAGGGGTGCTCTGCTAACCTCCAGCCTGAAGCTGTTAGGTGGCCCCACTGAACTATCCTGTGTGTGGAATGCAGGTGTGGAGTGTGGTCAGGAGTTCCCACCCTACCTGGATAGTGGGGCACTACACCTTAGGAGAAGGTGCAGTACCTCTGTGGCGACTGAAGCCTCAGGGGCGCCACACTACAATGTCGATCCTCATATCTTCATGTATGTACAGTATATGGCGAAATTGAAAATGTTTATGGTGTACCATTAGTGCACAAACATATGTAACAAGGGTGTTCACTGTCTGGAAAACAGCTGCCAAAACTTTATTACAAAGCAGAGTTCTCAACACTCGCCAATAAAGCAGTATATTTTTTTTTGTGTGAAATTATATTGACATACGGTAACAAATCATTGAAAGAGTAATACAAAATGTGTTTTCACATCTAACAGAATTTGATAATTCTTTTGCAGGATCTTAGTTCAGTATCCTACGTTGTTACTCCATAAAAGCTGGACCAAGGCAATGTGAAGTTATTCAACTTCTTTAGCTCTAATGCTGGCACCATATATGCTTCTTCTGATAAGACCCCAAACAACAGAGTACCAATGTCAACAGACAAGGGTCCTGTAAATGGTTTTGCTCAACTATACAGCAGGGCTATAAAGGGTTGTCTTAAGCACTGAGCTCTTGAGCAGCTCAGGTCTGGTTCCTGCAACAACGCAAAAAGTTAAACATTCTTTGAGATACTTGAATATAGTTTTGCTGGGTCATTTATATAATGCATGGAAGGCCATCTTTGACACTCACCCCCAAAAAATGAATAGATCAGCGTTGAGAAACCCCAATTACTGCTTGATTCAAATGAGGGACTCCAAAGCACCCAGGGTCAGAGTTTACAGAAGTAGGACCCTCCACCAACCAACCAGTTACCACCTATCCCTATAGATAAGATACAGTAACTTGCAAACTTGACACAACCCCTCTATGTCTGCAAGAAAAGAGAACCGTGTCAGCATTGCTCTTCATTGGCTCATAGATGGGTCCGACTCCTAAGCAGACCCCACTTTATAATGTGCATATGCATATGGAAAGAGGATGAGCTGATCAGAAATCCTTTTTAAGCATCTTTAGAACCATTTCTGAACACCCAAAAGCCATATTGAGCCTAGTTGTCTACAAATTGGATACATATTGCTACCACTATTATTTAAATCAATTTTTTTTCATCTAAAGCCAAAGCCAATTTTCCAATTATTCAAAGTCTCAGTCTTATGATTAAAGGAAAAGATTAAGTATGGAATTATTTTTCCCAAAAAAATGTATTCATAAAATCCTTAATCCTTTACATCAGCTCATTATAGAATTAAGCAAAACAATTATCTGCTCAGAGACAGTTATTTTTACAAAGGCATGTGGGTCTCCAAATAAGAGACCCGCACACTATGCCCCGGTTCATGAAGGAAACTATGTACTAAATTTACCAATCTCAATAGGAATTTTTTTTCTATGCAGCAACAAGAAAAATGTTTGATTTGCAACCTTGAGCAGAATATTTTTAGTAGATCATATGTTAAATGTAACCACAAATACCCGGCAGAGCATGCTGGTGCTCTACAATTAAAGTACATTCCTACACATTAAAGGGGTTTTCCACTTTAAAAGCATTTGGGGTACATTTTGCTCAAAAACATAAACAGAGCAGGTAATCACACATTCCGTGGTCTAGAGCTGGCTCTCCGCCACTACTTCTGTCTGACTGAAGAATCGTGTTGCTAGGTCGTTTTTACCACACACTGAATGCTATAAAAAAAATGCATAAAACAAATGTGGAAATGGGGGAGATTATTTTTTCCATTTCAACACACTAAAATGTTTTTCCCTATATGTTACTTGAATGAAAATTAAAAACAAAAGCAAAAAATATCCTCATCATGAAGAGGTTAAGAAATGAAATCCAAGTCCTGATTTGCTGCTGTGGGCAATGAAGAGTTTGAGTAAATAGAGCCCATCACCTTTCATTCACGCTGCAGGCGATCAGCGGCTCTGCTGGGGTTTCCCAAAATACAGTCAGTATTTGTAATAAAGTGGAAGCATTTAGGGATTTTTTTTCTGTTTCTTTAAACATGGGGGGATCTTGAAGGAGTATTTTAAGATTTATAACTTCATTTTTGCCTTTACAATTTAAACCAAAAGTTTGACAGTCTACGCTTTACTTCTCATTCAACAAGCAAACAACAAATGGTTTCACAAGTCTGGCAATTGCCCAAAATGGTTTTCCCCTGTAAAAAAACAGAGAAATACCTTAGTTCATGCATCTGAGGGCCCCGTCACACATAGCGACTCACCAGCGATCCTGACAACGATATCAACGTGTCAGCATCGCTGGTGAGTCGCTACATGATCACTGGTGAGTTGTCAAACAGACAGCTTCACCAGCGATCAGCACCAGCGACGCCGAGCGTGCGGCGTCGCTGTGTACCTTAGTTACCAGCGCTCTGATGCAGGAAGCTGGTAACTAAGGTACACATCGGGTTTATAAGGGGCGTGCGTCACTTAGAAACCCGATGTGTACCTTGGTTACCAGCTCCCTGCATAAGCGCGCTGGTAACTAAGGTACACATCGGGTTTCCAGACGCTGCGCACCCCTTAGAAACCCTGCGTTTACCCTAGTTACCAGCTCCTGCTCGCTGGCCTCCCGCCTGTCACACGCAGCGATGCGTGTTGGCCAGCGGGAGACCAGCGACCCCAAAAATGTCCAGAGGTTTCCACAGCGATCAGCGATACCCGGCAGGGGGGCCGGTCGTTGGTAGCTGTCACACAGAGCGATCTCGCTGGTGAGATCGCTGTTGAGTCACAAAACTTGTGACTCAGTAGCGATCTCGCTAGCGAGATCGCTATGTGTGACGGGGGCTTGATGCATTTTTTTTTCCTTCTGCAAAAGTCGCCTCTAATGTGACACAATGCTTGTTCCTACAGTGGCACAAGCAAACAATGCCACCTTACAGCTAAATTTTACAAACCAAAAACGGTCACAACCTTTTGTGCAATCAGAGTGCCAAGCATGAGACCAGGGCTGAGTAATCCGGGCCCCCAGGGAGAGCAGAGACCTATGTACATAACATCCTTATGCAGCTGAGCAATTACTCAGTAAAAGCTTGAAGCTAATGAGCTGAACTACAAAACTTGACTGAAATGTCTGAAAACCGAGAACCTGCAGTGTTACCAGTGACTCATCAGTAGCGTCTTCTGAAATATTTTAAAGCCTGGTATAAAAGCACAGTATAAGTCACACTAACCAATTGTTCACACCAGAGTGCCAGCATCACATAGAAAACTCAGAGTTTAAAATAAAAAATAAAAGCTTATGATGGTAGCAAGGAACAAAAAATACATAAACTATTCCATACATCAAATATAGTGGCTTTTATGTCTGCTGCTCCAAAAACTTCAGAAGTATTCAAAGACTTGAAAACAAAAAGCTGTCACTTTCCTCAAAGCAATGGGCTTGATATGAGATTTTTAGTTTGGATTGGAAGAGCGCAAGAATGATGGTAGAACCACCAGGAAGAGACAGGACCCTGTGACTTAAAATGGATTTCTCAACAGCTGCACTAGTACAAAAAGTATTATTCCCCCAAGGCAAGTTCTTATAACTCGGCAATAAACACATGATCTGCATTAACAAAATAGTGGGAAAATTATTCCTTCAATTGATTTCTAAATATAAACCTATTAGTCGGGTATCAGATGTTTTATTTATTTATTTTGAGGGGGGGTTGGTATCGAGTCATCCTGGACAATTGTAGGCTGACATGTTGTATGACTGGCAGGTTTCATTATAAAATAATTTTTATTATAGCGTCATTTATTCCATGGCGCTTTACATGTGAAAGAGTCTACACGATGAAAAAATAGAATTAGACTTACCGGTAATTTCATTTCTAGGAATCCTCCACGACAGCACCATAGGAGGATACTCCCTGCCCTAATAGGGACAGGAAACACAAAGAGGTTAAAAAGCCCCACCCCACTTCCTCTCTCCAGTGTTTTTATAAAGTAATACACTGCTGTAGTGGAGGGTTCCTAGAAATAGAATTACCGGTAAGTCTAATTCTATTTTCTCTAGTCACCCTCCATGACAGCACCATAGAAGGAATGTGAAAGAATCACATTTTTAGGGGGGGGGGGGACAATGGCCCGGATAACCTTCCTTCTAAAGGCCAAATTGGAATTAGACATTACATCAAGTCTATAATGTTTTGAAAAGGTATGAACAGAGGACCAGGTGGCAACTCTGCAGATCTGCTTGATGGAGGTGATTGCCCTCTCAGCCCATTAAACTAACCTAGCCTTGATGGAGTGTGCGGTAAATTTTTCTGGAGGTACCCTTTTCCTTGGTTTCCGTAAGCTCCGCATATTGCTTTTGGAAGCTCTTTTCCCTTTATTTCTTCCAAAATGTTGTGTAAAGACATTCTGGTCCTTCCTCCAGGGTTTGGACCTTTGAAGATAATGAAGAACTGTTCTTCGTATATCCAGAGTATGGAACTTCATTTCCTTAGTATTGGACGGGTTTTGACAAAAAGAAGGTAGTATGATTTCTTGGGACCTATGGAACTCCAATGAGACCTTAGGTTAAAAAAAAGATGGATCTAGGCGGAAAATAATTCTGTCCTCTAAGATTCTTAGGTAGGGTTCTCTGATTGAGAGGGCCTGTAGTTCACCTACTCATCTCGAAATTGTGATGGCCACCAAGAAAGCAGCTTTCCAAGATAATTTATCCAAATCTATAGTCTCTATAGGCTCAAGTGGAGATATTGTGAAGCCTTTAAGAACCACGTTTAGATCCCAGGCTGGGACCAGATTCGGAGTTCTAGGTTATAGACAAGAGGCATCAATCATAAATCTTCTTACCCAGCGATGGTCAGTTAGGCTATTATAAAATATTAATTCCAGCTCACCCAGTTGCTTTATGCTCATCCACCTGGGGCTTCGACACTGACCTTGCAATAGCCTCACATCAAGGATAATAGAAAAAATTGGAGTCAGGCTCAACAAGACTGGATTTTCATTTTCATTTTTCAAAAGCAATTATAGTGCATGCAAAAGAAAAATGTACATGGTTGACATGACCCAGTCGACGTGTTTCGACTGCACTAAGCAGTCTTACTCATGACTAGGTAGTCGAAAAGCGTTGACTGGGTCATGTCGACCATGTACATTTTTCTTTTGTATGCACTATAATTTCTTTTGAAAAATGAAACGGAAAATCCAGTCCTGTTGAGCCAGACTCCAATTTTTTCTATTATCTTTGATGGTCAGCTAGGGTCTGATCAAAGTACGGGCTGAAACTTGGATTTTTGACGTGCTAGGCTTTAGACCTTTCTCTAGCTTGCTTTGTAAGAAATCTAGGATTTGTGCCACATTTGGACATAACACATTTGGTGAGTTGGATCCGCACCAGGACATGAAGGTTTTCCAGATCTTGTTGTAAACAGCATTGGTCACAGGTTCCCTGCTTCCTTGCAGCATTTTTATCACCTTATCTGAGAGACCTCTAGCCTTTAGGACGATGGATACAGAAGCCAGGCTGCGAGCTGTAAGGCTTGAAGATCTGGGTGAGAAATCGGTCCCTGGTGGAGAAGGTTGCTGGTTGGTGGGAGAACTAGCAGGCTATCTACCTTTAAAGTGTTCAAGGCACTGAACCAGCTCCTTTTCGGCCAATGAGGTGCTACAAGAATGGTCTGTCTTGTCCTTCCTGATCTTCTGCAACGTCCTTGGTAGGAGAGGAATTGGAAGAATGGCATATGCCAACTTGAAGTTCCAACGGTGGGCAAAAGAGTCCACCACTATATGCATGTGTCGCTTGCATGTAGGGAAAAGTATCTGCTTATTTTTGTGTTTAGATGAGTAGCAAATAGGTCTACCTCTGGGAGACCCCATTTCTCTGTTAGCCCTTGAAAGATCCCGGCAGCTAGGCTCCATTCTCCTGGATGTATTGTTTTCCTGCTGAGGAAATCTGCTTGCACGTTGGCCAATCCTTTTAGATGGAATGCAGACAGGGCTAACACGTGTTCCACCTAAGCAAATCGCCTTCAGACTTTCGTGTCTTGTACACCCTTGGTGTCGAAGATGTGACCACTGTGGTCATATTGCCTGAATATACTTTTATATGAGTCCCTTTTACCAAGTCTACCACCGCCTTTAGAGCTTCTTCTACTGCCTTCAGCTCCCTGAAGTTGGAAGAACAAAAACTGACGCCCTGGGACCATATCCCCTCCCTGGAATGTGGCATGGCAGACTGTGGCTACCCATCCTTTCACACTGGCATCTATTGTGATGGTTGAAAGGGAATTTTAATCCCAAGTCCCTCCCCTGGTCAAATTCTTGGGTTTGAGCCACCAGCTGAGGGAAGCTTTTACTCGTCCTGGCAGATGAATAGTCTGGTTCAGTGAGCCCAGGACCCCGTACCAGCAAGATAGAATGTGGGATTTTCAAGCATCTTGCATGGGCCTGGGCCCAAGCTACCGCTGGAATACAGGAGGTCATGGATCCTAGTGCCAACATTGATGACCTGTGAGAAACCTCCCTTTGATCCCATAAGGCGGTTATCTTAGATCGTATCAGTATCTGCTTCTCTTTTGGTATTTGAGACATCTGGTGTTGCGAGTCTAACATTCCCAGGAAGATTCTCCTGGTGGATGGAACCAGGTTGGATTTTTGATCATTTTTTTAACCATCCTAATGATGTTAGAAGATCCAGAGCTTCCTGAATTTGGCCTTTGAGGACCACTTATGATTGACCTATGAGAAGCAGGTTGTCTATGTAAGGCACAATACAGATGTTTCTGTTTCGGATAGCCGCTATCACCTCTGCCATTATTTTGGTGAAGACCCGTGAAGCCGAAGAAATGCCGAATGGGAGGACATTGAAAGGGTACTGCTGTACCTGCTGTCCCTGAGCGACTACAAAGCTCAAATATCATCGATGCTTTGGGTGAATGGGGATGTGATAGTAAGCATACCGAAGGTCTATAGTCGCCATTACGAAATCTTGGCCTACCAATGGAATGGTGCTTTGTATCGATTCCATCTTGAACCTCTTGTACTTTATGTGCATAGTCAGAGGTTTTAAGTTTATTATCATCCTGTGTGTTCCATTGTTTTTTTTGTTTGTTTGTTTTTTTCTATTAGAAACACATGCAAATAATGTCTTATTCCGTTTTCTATTTGTGGAACTGGGGATATCACTCAACCGGAGAGTAATTTTTGGAGATCTGTTGCTAGGGCATTTCGTAACTCCTGAGATGGTAGGGAAGTTATTCTAAAAAATTTTTTGGAGGTCTGGAAGAGAACTCAATCTTTACTCTAGTCTAGACTGATTGTCTCACCCATTGGTTTGAGGTAAGAAGTTCCCACTGGGGGAGGAAACCAGAGATCTGACCTGCTACAGATTTAACGTCATTGTTTATCTTGACGTTGTCCCTGGGAGAATAAGATGTTTCTGCCTCTACGTCACTTGGAATAGCTCCAGCATCCGGTCTTCCCCTTTCTCCTATACGAGGATGGTTGACTCTGAGGGGGACGAAAGGACCGCTCCTTGGCCAGTTTGGGTTCTGGCAGTACCTTCTTCTTGTCTTTGGTTTTTTTAATAATTCATCCAGGTCCTGCCAGAACATATATTCCCTTTTGAAGGGGATAGAGCAAAGCTTAACCTTTGAGGCGACGTCTCCGCTCCATAACTTCAGCCATACTTCTCCACTGGCTGAATTCAACAAGACCGAAGCTCTGGCTGCCATCTTTACCTACTCTGCTGAAGCGTCGGCCAGAAACCCCCGTGGCTTTCTTGAAGAGAGGTATAGATCCCAATAACTCTTCTCTTGAGGTACCCATGTTGAGGTGTTCCTCTAGCTGTTTTAGCCACTGGAACATTGACCTGGCTACACAGGTAGACCCTACATTCGCATCTAATAAAATTATGGGCGTTTCCTACGATTTCTTTAGCAGGCTGTCTAGCGATCCATAGGGTCTCGTAATTGGGAGGAATCCTCAAATGGCAAGGTAGTCTTTTACCATATTTGACACTAGAATATCCACTTTTGGAACCTCCATCCAGCATTTCTATATTTTCTCCTGTAGTGGGAATCTTTGTTTCAGCTTGTAGGTGTCATTCGCTTCTCTGGTAGCTCTCACTCATCCAGTATCAACTTTTGGATATTCTCACGCACCAGAAACACCAACTTTTTCTGAGATCTTAGACCCCCAAACATTTCGTCCCGAACTGTGCTCTGAACAACTTCCTCCTCCTACACATTCTTAGTGGTTCTCACCACCATCAGAAGTTCCTCTAAATCTTCTGATTGAAAATAATATTTTTTACTGCTCTGGGACTGATCTGTTCCCAACACAGATTTGCCTCCTTTCCACCATTCAGTAGTGAAGGATCCCGGACCTCCCTGGGAGTCAGAATCCAAATGTTTCTCTATGGAAATCATCCTACTTTTTGCCTCTGATGGTGCTACCGTGAGGGACTGGGAAAAGGTGGCTAGGGATGCTTGGACCTCCTGGTGAACCATACCCCTTAACTCTTCTATTAAAGAGGGTTGTTCATTTTGGACAATTTTACCTGTGCAATCCTGACACAGGCGTTTTCATATGAAGAAGGCATATTATTAAGACAGATGGCACATTTTTGGGACAGCTTGTCTTCTCTTTGTGGAGCAGGATCCCTGTCTCCCTGCAAAGAGAAGACAGGACATTCCTGCTCTAAAGATAAAGAGACTCAAGCCAGGTACTTACTGGGTTTGGGACAGCCCTGGGTTCTGTAGATGCAGAGCAAGGACGACCACCCTCCATGACAGCAAAGGTCCTACCTTGTGGTGTCTTCTATCTGGGCTCCTTATATAAGATAAAGCAATAGGTGAAAAATAAAACATAAGCTTTAATCCGTCAATTAAAAGTCTACTAACATGTGTCACCCAATGTGAAATAAAAAACGCATACAAATGCTCATCTAACGGGTGGGCCCCAAAAAAAGGGAAAAGGAAACCCCACCTAGATGGATAAAGGATATAGATGGTCACCTAATAATCTATTACATATGTAGACAAAGCATCTAAAAAGGTACAGCAATAGAAACATATTCCACTCAAATGCCATAACCTAATAGCACATATATATATACACACATCATGTAAGATTGCCAAAAGTGTCTCTCAGGACCAGAGGACCACAAAATGAACAGTCAGGTGAGATAGTAATATATAAAAGGAACAATCTCACCAGGTAGAATAATGGGTCGGGAGTCCCAGAGGATCCTTCAGTCCAACTGGAGGATGAAATAGGGGAAGACAATACCCTGCCACATCCCTAAGGGGCTACCAGCTAATCCCCAAACTCCCGCCCTAAAAAGGGCAGTCCACAGCTAACCCTAAATTGCACATGCCCTGCACTTTCCCTAAGGGGGTGTCCCAACGCGTTTCAGCCAAGTAAAATCTTCAGGGGGCTAAACTTGTAAAGTGCCATAGTGCTATTAATGAGAGGAAACAGATCCTTCCACTCCCTATGCTGTCCGCAGGCAGTGGAGGAAAGAGGGCATATTTATAGATAACCTCATGAGAGATCATACATAGTTGGTAACACCTGTCGCCACACTAAATTACCTCATATGTCACATGTGCTTTTCCACATGCACGGGTGTTATGAGCTCATTTTCTTCTTCAATTTGATGTCAGATGAACTCCCTCTGCTGGTGAAAGGAGGTAGTGAAATTGATTTGGATGGGGAAAATCTGTCATCTGAACAGGTGGAGTGTGATTGGACATCCGGAATCTCTGAGTGGATATAAGGCCGCCGACGACCTGCTGGGTTGCTGGTGATCCTCTCTGCTCTGAGCTCTGGCCTCCAGTTTAGTCCTGTCTACTAAAGCTAAAGTTTTTGCTCTGCTATTGTTCCATGAGATTTTGTCTGGTTTACTTAGTGTTTGTGTTCAGCCAGCCCTTGTTGGGACTGGCTGAACTCCTTTTTTTTCTCTGATCAGTTGATCTCTTTGCTCTGTTTTCAGAATATACCTGGGTGCTGATATAGTGATTTTGAAGTCTAGTGACTTCAGGGCCTTTTCTATCAGACGTGTTGGACATTTTTGGCAGGGTTTTTGCGTGATTGCAGACAGTTGCTTTTCTTTCCTGTCCTATCTAGTTAGTGAGGGCCCCATCGTTTGCTCAGCCTGTCTTTCTGTCTGTGTTTGTGTTTTCATCTGTTTTCACCGTCAATACATGTTGGGGGCTGTCTATTGCTTTGGGGTCTGCTCTGGGGCAGTTTAGATTCCCCCTTTCTTTCTTTAGGTTTATTTAGTTCTCCGGCTGTGAACGAGGTGTCTAGGACCACCGTAGGAACACCCCACGGCTACTGTTAGTTGTTGTGAATAGGATCAGGGGTCTGCAATCCGCTAGCTACCAACCTCTCCGGTTTTCTGGACTTAGCTTGTATTTTTGTTTTCTCCTCATCTGGTGACTCATTCATAACACACGGGCCACTTGAAACCGGCCTCCCCGACCAGCGCCATTAACCACGCTACTTCCGGTCGTGGAACGCACGCCATAGGGAAAACATCAGAGGTGTGACTCCACCTCCAATACCACCAGTGCACCCTGGAGAAGCAGCCGACTTCCGGTCCGCGAGAAATACCAGGGGGTGGGTGGTACAGCACACGCCTCCATCGTGCGCCTCCATCATGCGTAACTCCACCTACAACCCTGCTGGTACACAATGTGCACCCTAGAGAAGCGGCCGACTTCCAGTCCGAGGAGAATAGTACCGCCCCACTACCAGTGGTGACAATTGCCGTGTGCACCCTTATACACTTCCGGTACGCGGAGGGAAGCCGCCTCACTTCCGGTAACATTAATCAGATGTGTGCACCAGTCCAATACAGTCCGCCTCCGGTCCCAAGTGAAAATGTCCCTGCACATAAAGTAATCACAGGGGTTTAGTTCCACCCTATATAACGCATCATAATTGCGCCACTTTCTAGACACTGTTAACCATACATCGGGCGGTAAAAAAACCGGCTCCATACAGCGCATCACAACGCTAATTAGGTGTTGCTAAACAAAGGACCGCAGAGCAATCCCTCCATATGTTCCATACACCATCACTTGGGGGAATATCAATTATTACACACCGCTTCTGGTATGGAAAAAGGTGCTCCTTGATTGACATATTTTGAGAGGCAAAAAAGAGGCCAAATGCGGCAAAATTGTATTCTAAATGATTACATATATATACACAATTCCTAACATGAGGTGACAAAGAAAGATTATAGCATAATGGTTAGTAAGTACTGTAGGTGAAGAGACCAGAGAAGAATTCAAATAAAACATCCAAAATTAATCTGATCGTTGAGGCCTTTGGGTGTAACTGTTTCCAAATAAAAAATCCACTTAGCCTCTCGCTGTAGAAGAAACTGATCCCAGTTGCCCCCCCCTCTTTGGTTTAAAGACCCTATCAATGGCCATAAACTTAAGAAATGCAATTTGTCCATCGTGTAGACTGTGAATATGTCTCGAAATTGGGGTATCTCTTATGCAACACATCACCCACATGCTCACCAATCCTCCTCCTAAATTCGCAAATGGTCTTACACGACCGGAAGTAGGGTGGTTAATGGCGCTGGTAGGGGAAGCCGGTTACAAGTGGCCCGTGCATGTGGAAAAGCACATGTGACATATGAGGTAATTAAGTGTGGCTACAGGTGTTACCAACTATGTATGATCTCACATGAGGTTATCTATAAATATGCCCTCTTTCCTCCACTGCGTGCAGACAGCATAGGGAGTGGAAGGATTTGTTTCCTCTCATCAATAGCACTATGGCACTTTACAAGTTTAGTCCCCTGAAGATTTTACTTGGATGAAACGCGTTGGGACACCCCCTTAGAGAAAGTGCAGGGCATGTGCAATTTAGGGTTAGCTGTGGACTGCCCTTGTTAGGGCGGGAGTTTGGGGATTAGCTGATTGTTAGACCCTTAGGGATGTGGCAGGGTATCGTCTTCCCCTATTTCATCCTCCAGTTGGACTGAACAGAGGATCCTCTGGGACTCCCGATCCATTATTCTACCTGGTGAGATTGTTCCTTTTATATATTACTATCTCACCTGACTGTTCATTTTGTGGTCCTGTGGTCCTGAGAGACCCTTTTGGCAATCTTACATGATGTGTATATATATATATATATATATATATATATATATATATATATATATATATATATATATATATATATATATATATATATATGTGTGCAATTAGGTCATGGCATTTATGAGTGGAATATGTTTCTATTGCTGTACCTTTTAGATGTTTTGTCTACTTGTGTAATAGATTATTAGGTGACCATCTATATCCTTAATCCATCTAGGTGACGGATTAAAGGTTATGTTTAATTTTTCACCTATTGCTTTATCATATATCTTATTATTTTGGTTGAGATTCAATTTATGTCAATTCTCAACAGAAATTGTCTTATGCTTTATTCAAGCTCCTTGTATAAGGCCGAGATTTCAGTGCGTCATCCTGATAAGATGACCCTCCTTCTCTCTGTCTCTTTGGAAGTGCCCCCAGGTGCGACGATTCCTGTTAATTGCCGGTAGTATGCTTTGTTATGGCTTCGGCAAGCAAACATGCCCCACAAGCGTATCTCCCGGCAGTCATTCCACCGTGGAATGCAAATGTGTTATGAATGAGTCACTGTAGGAGGCAACAACAGAAATGCTAGCTAAGGCTGGTTTCACATTAGCGTTAAAACAACGCTGCGCACTGCGTCGGTAAGCCCCACCCCGATCCGGCTCCCTGCCCGCCCCATCCGGGATCACCGCCTACTATCGCATTTGCACGCATGCGATCAGCGCACCCTATCTTTAGCATAGGGTGCGCAGATCATGCGCTGCCAGTGTGAAAGTAGCGTGCTGCGCACTTTTGACAGTGCGCTGTGCGCGCCGAAATGCAGCATGTTGCATGTCAGTAGGTATTTTCTGAAGACAGAGCAAACCGACAAAAAAGGAATTCAGCTCACCCCAGCAGGGAATGGCAGAATCCAGAAAAGGAAGGCAAACTAAAACCAAAACACAAATGCAAAAAGGCAAAGCAGAAAACTTAGCTTTTGAGGAGCAGGAATCAGACTGGTCACCTAGAATTACACAGAGAAATCACCAGCGAGGCAGAAGGGTGTCGGCTGCGTTATATCCAGTCAGAGATCCCCGTCGCCCAGTCATCCTCTCCCACCTCAGGTGCTTGGTAATCAGCCTCACTACCTTCCTTCACCAGAAGAGGGAGTTCATCAGACCTCAATGGTGAAGGGGAAAATGAACTCATAACACAAATGGAAGTGACGACATCAAACCGTGACCTGTGTCTGAAATCACTTCTTGTCATCGCCCAACACATGAGCCAGAAGGGATAGAAGGAGGAGAGCTAGGGAGTTCCGAGAAGACCCAGGCTCCTGTCACCCTGCTTTGCCCGGAAGCACAGGAAGGGTGGACAAGGTCCCGAGTACAAGGAGACGAGAGCAGCTTCAGGAGGGGAAGGCAGAAGCGCTCGCCTCAGCTGCCCGGCTTGCTTCAGGTAACCTATGCAGTCTCTTTTGCTGGCCACAGAGCACCGCAGGAGAACCTCCTTGTGCCCCATAGGAACAGGAAAAAACAGGGTGGGGAGTATCCTCCTATGGTGCAGTTGTGGAGTGTGACCAGAGAAAACAAGTATAATAATCTTGAACAAATCAAGTCAGCGACTGGTACAGGAGGAGAGAGGACCCTGATTGCGATGACTCACAGGCTGCAAGGGATGGAATACAGTGGGTTTGGGTAGAGCAGGTAATGCAGCAGTATGGTGGAATGATGGTTACTGTAGGTTGTAGGCTTGTTGGAAGAGGCAGGTCTTCTGGTTCCTTTTGAAGGTTCCACTGTAGGTGAGAGTCTGATACGTTGGGTTAGACAGTTCCAGAATAGGGATGATACACAGGAAAACTCTTGTTTACAATTGTGGGAGGAGCACTGCCGGCTTTTGTACACACGGTAATTTCGCATGTGTTTATTGAACACATGCGGAATCACCACATCCTATACATAGACTGTGTAATTTATCTTGGCGAGACTGAGCGTCTCCGAAAGATAAATAGACATGCTGCGGTCTATAAAGACGCGGAACATGTGTGTATACGCAGGCCTGCCACCTGTGTCTGAATGCATAGTGGAAATGTGATTTCATAAAATCCCCTCCACTATGCTTTAACATCTGATGGCTGCAGATTGCATGCTGACGCTGTACACAGCGTCCAACCCGCAGCGTTTCCCGACTGTGGAAACATATCCTCAATCCCTTCACTGGCTCCCCACTGCCCAGAGAGGAGAGGCCAGGGAATAGAGGCAGGACAAGTAGATTAGTTGGGCAACAGAGGTTAGGATAGATTGGAGGGATGTGAGTGTTAGAAGGGAGGCCACAGAGCAGGAGCTTGCAGTATTCGTGGAGGGAGATAAGAGCATGCAGAAACATATGCACTTACAAGCCTTTGCATGCTATCAATGAGGGCAATAATGGACCCCCTAGTAAGGGGAGTTGCCAGCAGCAGATTTTGATGGTTTCTGAACAGGGAAAAAAGTGACAAATTGGAACTCACCATCCTTTAATATCCATTATTGGTTAAAACATGCAGATGAACATGACATGGAAAAGTGCTGGACGACAGCCATTTTGCGCACACACTGCGCTTCTATCGGTCCGTAGAAGCGCAGTGTGCGTGCGAAACAGCAGTCTGGCACTTTTCCACTCAATGTTCATCTGCATGTTTTAACCAATAAAGGATGTTCTGCCCATTCATGTGCAGCAAGACATTTCTTAAGTGCTGTTCCAGCTATGGCCATTAGATGTCATAGTTGCCCTTCTATTTCCTGTTCATGGCTTTAGAATCCTGTCCCTTTAATAGTTATTCTGTTTAGAACCGCCACTTCATCCTTCCCGGGTTAGCAACATGTAGCCATTTCTCCCGGACCTCTGAGGTACTCACATGTGCCCAGCTCCCTGCAAGATCACTGCTTATATCAAGCAGATTCCGGTAAGGGTTCAATGCAGTTATGTGATATGGTCTATGCATCTGTATTAGCTGGCCATAATGCATGCCCCATGATATTTGCAATGCATTTTCAGCTCCTGTAATTCTCTTACACTGCATGATAGACAGATTCACCCCTGTTCAGTTAATGCAATGCTGGCAGCCATAAGTTGTTTAGATATCTATTTTTTCCTTTCACTGCATTCTATGTTGTATTGTTCAGCCTCTGTGGTGATGCCTGATGCTGATATGACAGGACTCTGTATAATGCATGCTACTGATATAACAACACTCTGTATCATTGCTTTACTGTTATGATAGCACCTTGTGAAATTGCTGTGATATTATCTGCCAGTACTGACATACTGCACTGTCGGTTTCCTTATAGTTTTTACCCGATTCATCCACAATTGTGTTCAACAACCTCCGATTTCATCCACTATTGTGTTAAACAATCTCCGACTCATCCACTATTGTGTTCATCAATATCCGATCTCATCTACTACTGTGTTCACCAATCTCATCCATTATATCATCCGTTATCATCTACCATTGTTGTTCATATCATCCCAATAAATATAGACTTAAGCACCCATGCAGTCTTTTTACTGGGAGTGGATGAAGGGTTTAGCCGTATGCTGGAATCCACACAGCGTCATACGCGGAAGAAGTCAGAGCAAAAGATATTAAAGGACGGTGAGTGCCATTTTGCCACTTTTTTCCCTGTTCAGGATCCAGGACTTTCACTCTGCTGTTTTTCTGTGGCAAGACAGCTATATGTCCTGATCCAGGTGTTGTACTAGAAGTCTCAGGAATGCTGCAGCAGTGCTTGTCAGTTCCGCTATTGCACATGAGATTTTGATGGTTTTTTATGCTTATATACATTAAGGGTGGTAGGACATTCCTCAGACTAAAATTAACCTCATTGATAAACTAATAGCAAAGCCACAAAAGAGGACTGAAATCCTCCAAAAATAAAAAATAAAAAAAAACAGCAGAAAAAAGGCAACACCGCTTACCTGCCCAGGTCTTTGAACAAATGCAAAGACAGCTTCATATGACTTGCTTTCAAAAATGGCTTTCTTATCACTTTTCCATAAAGGCCGGTATATGACCAAGGCCATGTTCACACTTTCAGTATTTGGTTAATATTTTTACATCAGCACTTGTAAGCCAAAATCAGGAGGGAAAAAAAATCGCAGAAAAAGTATAAGAGAAACTTGTGCACTACATTTTTCACCTACCCCTGGCTTTGGATGTAAAATACTGACCAAATACTGAGCGTGTGAACGTGGCCTAATAGTTGTCCTGTGGACAGTTTCCCACCTGACCTGTCGATCTATGTAGCTCCTCCAGAGTGATCATGGGCCTCTCGGCTGCTTCTCTAATTAGTGCTTTCCTTGCTTATCATGTCAGTTTAGGTTGAAGTTGAGAAATTATCGTTCCATTTTTGGATGATGGATTGAATGGTGAAACATGAGCTTTTCAGAGCTTTGGCCATTTTCTTTTCCATATTATATTTTTCTTCCCAACTTTATACCTGACCTGTCTGGTGTGTTTCTTGGTTTTCATGATACTGTTTGATCCCTAATGTTATCAAACAAATCTTTGAAACATTCACAGAACAGCTGCAGATATACTGCGAATATATTACACACAGGTGGCTCACTTTACTAATTATGACTTCTGGAGGCAATTGGTCACTCTGTCTTTTTTTTTTTTTTAGGGGTATCAGACTACAGGGGGCTGAATACAAATAAGCATCACAATTATAGATTTATATTTTTAAAATAATTAGAAAACTATGTATAATTTTCTTAACACTTAAATACTTTCACCATGGTGTTGATTTATACCAAAATCCCAATAAAATGCATTTCCGCTTGTGGGACGTAAAGTGAAAAAAATGTGAAAGTTCACGGGCTATGAATACTTTTTCAAGGCACTGTATTTACACATGTACTATATGGTGAGAAGATCATAATAGCACCAAAGATCCATCAACCAATACTTCAGCAATTACATTTGTTTAGGTGTAAAGATGCTTAGATGCATTGAATCTCCCTGTGTTCCTAAACAGAATAGTACAAAACCCTAAGTTTATATCAAGGCAACCTACCAAAATGTAACCAAAACGGAGGCTAAACATCTACCATACAGAAATACAAAAGCATAATAATACATCATGTAAACTCTGTAATCTCTGTTCCATTAGTATGTCCACGTGTGCAAATATGATTTACATAATGAAGGGTTAAGCATGTTACTTGTAAACAAAAAAAAAAACGTTAATGGATTGATTAAGCCTCCTTACAGCTGGGCGCTATAGTCAAATCATGAACTTAAGGGCCTGTCACACTAAGGGTACCGTTACACCTAGCGACTCACCAGCGATCCCGACCAGCGATTTGACGCGGTCAGGATCGCTGGTGCATCGCTAGGTGGTCGCTAGTGAGCTGCCACACAGGCAGATCTCACCAGCGACATCGCTGGGGACGGGGATCGCTACTTAACTGTCAGACGCGGCGATCCTGCGTCCTCCCGCCCGCGTCCATGCGTCGCTCGTCGTCACAGCAGGAAGCGCTGCAGGAAGTGACCGACGAGGAATGATCCAGGAGCTTCTCGCGCTATCAGCGATAACCAGCGGGGGAGCCGGTCGGAGGTAAGTATCACATGCAGCGATATCGCTAGCAATATCGCTGCAATGTCACAAAATCGGTGACTTTACAGCGATATTGCTAGCGATATCGCAGTGTGTAACGGGGGGGGCTTAAGCGATATCGCTAGCAATATCGCTATAACGTCACTGGTTTTTGTAACGTTATAGCGATATTGCTAGCGACATCGCTATGTCTGATACTTACCTCCAACCGGCTCCCCGCTGGTTATCGCTGATCACACGAGAACGTCCTGGGCCGTTTCTTGTCATCAGCTTCCTGCTGTGGCGCCGACGAGCGACGCGTGGACGCGGGCGGGAGGACGGCAGGATCGCCTCGTCTGACAGGAAAGAAGCGACCCCCAACCCCTGCTATGTCGCTGGTGAGATCTGCCTGTGTGGCAGCTCACTAGCGACCACTTAGCGATACACCAGCTATCCTGACCGCGTCATAGCGCTGGTGTATCGCTAAGTGTGACACTAAGGCACATGCAGTGTCAGACCCAGGAACCGTGCATGACCCATTTTAACCCAATTCATTGAAGCTTTTTAAAGCAAATCAATGACAGCTTAGTGTTTAGTGAAAAAAAAATCTATAGCTCTATATATACATATATTTTTTTTCTAAATTAGAGCTATATTATTTATTTTAAACAACTGATACTACTAGGATTTAGAAAAAATCCCAAAGGTAAGGATTAAATAAACTTGGTGAACAGTGAAAATAGAACTAGATTGCTGTTGTCTAGTATGATTAACTCTACTTTCCAGTTTAGATTTTAGCAGGGGCAGTCTAGTTTCTGTTAATACTTGCTCAGACAGCTGTCAATCACTGGTGGAGACCACCCACTGGAATCAAGTTGTAGATCATCTCAAAGTGACAGGTTTTTTTCATAAACCACAGGTATCAAATTGACTAATTTAATGCATATGGATATGCATGGAAATATTAAAAGCACATATCGGACTAGTGGGAGAGCATATCATTTTTGAGAGTTTTCACAGACCATAGTTTGTGTTCTTTTTGTAAAACTGGGTCTAGTTACCAAGACAATTTCTCCATTTAATTCTAAAAATTATTTCTGCGCCCCTTCACATGTCATTGTGGTGGATGTTTAAATCGCTGAGGATATTGCAGCTTCCTTCTTTCTGGAGCCCTCGCTTCAAAAATCCTAAAACAGACATAGTGACAGCTTGAGGCTGTGGCAAATACTCAAGAACGTCTCAGAATCTGTAACAAATCTGTAGACCTGCTGGTGTTCAGCAGGAAGCAAATATCTGGAGGTTATCTTCCTACTAGAAAGAAAAACTGTGCAGAAGAAAGGGAGAATTTGGAGGAATATATGAAAACAGGGGATATATGGCTATCTGTCAGTATCTGCCCTGCGGGAGACATCTGGTTTGATTGTTTGCTAAATTTATCTTGTCATGCTCTGAGCTAAGCTTATCGAGGACATGGAGGCTTGAAGATTCTATTGTAATCCAGCTTAGAAACAGCATCTACCCAGGAGCTTGCTAAGGGAGTCATTTCAGCTATTGCTTCCTCTTTGAAGTTTGATAGATGATGGAGCGAAAATTATTGTGGAAGCAAAGTGAGTCTTTGGGAAGAAACGTTGATTCTTTCCTTGAAATTTTTTTTTTCCCGAAATCCATAGAAATAAATGGGTTCACATGTTATTGTTCAAAACTCAAGCAAGACTAAGGGTCCCCCTACACACAACGTTGTCCCAGCGATCCCACCAACGATCCGACATGGATGGGATCGCTGGGACATAGTTAGGCTGATCACTGGTGAGCTGTCATATAGACAGACTCACCAGCGATCAGGACCAGCATGCACGCTGGTTTCCAAGGTAAACAGCGGGTAACTAAGAGCCGCGCGACTCTTAGATACCCGCTGTTTACATTGGAAACCAGCGTGCAGCGTCGCTAATCGTTGGTCTCTCGCTGTCACAAGCAATGATGCGCGCTGGCCAGCGGGAGACCAACTATCAAAAAACGGCCCAGGACGTTCGAGAGCTATCAGCGATACCCGGCAGGGGGGCTGGTCGCTGATACATGTCACACACAGCAATATCGCTGGCAAGATCGCTGTGGCGTCACAAAATAAGCGATCTCGCTGTGTGTGATGGGGCCTTTAGAATGCTGTATAGTATTGCTGCTCTGTACAAAGTAGTTGATGATATCCAGGCTATGCGAAAGCTGACTTGCAGGCTTGGACTGACCCTGTGCAAGAGTGGGCCGCCATCCTCTCATACGAGAAGTACTTGGCACAATACACTCGAGTCACTAAGTACAGACAAAGGCAGCATCTTATTCACTTAACCATCTACCCTGTGCCCTGGAATTGGTTACTGATGGGGGCCGTTAACACTACAGTCCAACAATGCTGAATTGTCTAAAGGTACTGTCACACTTAGCGATGTACCAGCGATGTACCAGCGATATGACGCGGTCAGGATCGCAGGTACATCGCTAAGTGGTCGCTAGTGAGCTGCCACACAGGCAGATCTCACCGGTGACATCGCTGGGGTCGGGGGTCGCTACTTACCTGTCACACTAGGCGATCCTGACGTCCTCTCGCCCGGCTCCAAGCTCGTCGCTCGTCTCTCCACAGGAAGCGCCGCAGGAAGCTGATGACGAGAAACAGTCCAGGACATTCTCGCGCTATCAGCGATAACCAGCGGGGGAGCGGGTCGTAGGTAAGTATCACACACAGCGATATCGCTAGCAATATCGCTATAACGTCACAAGTTATAGCGATATTGCTAGTGATATCGCTTAGTGTGACAGGCCCTTTAGTCCACGTTCACAATCTCAGTATTTTAAATCAGTGTTTGTAAGCCACAACAGAGATGAACAATCAGAGGTAAAATTTAATAAAAACATGGCAGCACTATTGCATTTTTCACACACTCCTGATTTTGGCTTATAAGTACGTATTTCCAAATACTGATTGTGTGAACGTGGCCTCATGATGGATATATGTGATATTTAGGCCTAGAGGTTCTGTCTATTGATCATCTTTTACACCAATTCAGAGAAACTAATTGTGTTGCTGACCCAATTTACTACTGATTTATACAAGAACAACTCTGCTTAATCGAAGTTAAATAAGGATATTGCATCACTTTTCTGGTTTGGCATCATTTGAGGTCTTTGTGCTTTAAAGCCTTCTGAACAGATTATTAGGACATTTCAGTTAGTTTTTAAACAGTCCTTTTTTTCCCCCAACTGTCTCTTTTGTCTCTGCTTTACATTGGTTTTCTGTTTGTAAATGATCCATTTTTACGTCAGTGGTCTCTTCCAATGTATAGGACACGAGAGTTTTCAATGATGTGATGCAGTCAGACGGCTGTATGAAATCGGATGGAGATCACAATGCTTGGACTGTCCGGCGGCTCTCTCGACCAGAGCGTGGCATCTGCATAGAAAATTAGAAATCTATGAAGCAGTCACGCTCAGATCAGTAGAGCCGCCGGCCACCTCGAGCATTGCTATCCGATCTCTGTCCATTTTATACGACCATCTGATTGCGTCTATAAACGGAATTTATTCTGGTTTCCATAGACTTCAATGTAATATAAATGGATTCATTTCCTATATGATTTTCTGGTTTGACAAAAAAGTTCTGTAGAGTACTTTTTGTTATGGTTAAAGAAAACAAACAAAAATGGATAACATGAGATGGAATGAAGGAAAACTAAAGGCTTTTAATGGCACTTCTCTTGCCATTCAAATGAATGGATCCTTTACTTCAGTTTTATGTTCTCAAAATCATTAAAAGAAAAAAAACAACCTAAAAACTTAGATTGGTCTTTTTCATACACAATACCTGAAAAAACAGACATGCATCCATGATTTTTGCATGTACATAGTCTGTGAAAAAAACATGGACATGTGAATAGCACCTTAGATTATAATGCGTACCAATGGCTGAAAAAAAACAAATGCAACACTGACATCTGAATGAGGCCATGGGCAGATTTTACACTTCCCACATTCGCAGCCCCAGACTGCAACACCTGTAGTCTGAAAATGTATAATCCCAGGGGATGTGACTGATGAAATACCCACTGATCCAGAGAATGGGGGGTTAAGAGTTCCCTGTGTAAATGCAGGTATGTAGGGTAAATGGAGCAGTGGTCACATATTCTCACCTGCTCTCCTTTCACATAGGGGACTAAGACCTCTATTCTCATGATCCGTAAAGGATCCCAAGGGATGGAGTCCTAGAAATCACACGCTTAACGCCTATCCTATGTGCTAGTGCTATATTTTGTTTGTCTGCTTTAAAACAGAGGACAGTCTAGACTTCAGCCAGTCTGACCAAAATCCAAGGAGGCCAAACTATAACCTATACATGTGGTGGTTTGCGGTTATTAAAAATCACTTGAAGACAAACTGAATTGCAGATTATTTCCAGGATAGTAGAATATATATAAGACATGGGTATAGATAACGTTTTCCTCTGAATTATTTACAGCACAATAGATTTTTGTTATTCAGTCTGGAATTCAGCTAAACTTTATCTTGCCTTTAAGTATCTTTGGGTCATTGCCAAACATCTGTGTTTGAAGCTGCTGATAAAAGGAACAGTTCACTGACTTTCTAAATAAATAAATTAATAAAAAGTAAAAGAAGGCACCCTCGGGTTTCAAACTTGTTTTCCTTTGTTATAATGTATTCCTAAAGCATCCTTAAAAAGGTGTTTTCCACGTCTAGAAAAGTGGACCCCAAATGCGGTCTGTCATTTCAAACAAAAGCGGATAGTACTCACCCTCTCCAGGTCCAGCACTCTCTATGCCCCTGTTCTGGTTTAATATGCAGTTACAAAAATGCTGCAGAGCAGGGGTTAACTATATTTAATTAGTCAACAGTAGGGAACTCCTGGCAGGGATATAGCAGGGTAAAAGGGTACAAAATTAATCTGAATAAATGGTTGTTTAACTAAACAGTCTCTGGTTAACAGTTTCATTTATCGTGACTCCACAGTCTGTCACTCGCTGAAGGTTCCGTGGCTCGCAGAATGCCGGCGGTGTCCGGTGTACTGTCTGCTGGCATTCTCACCTAGCACACCGATCCTTCTTCTGGCAGCAGCGGGCGGTCTCCAGTTTTGCCCGCTGAGTCCCTAGTCCATATATCTGTGGAGTAAGAGAGTAGAGCTCCCCACAAGATTCCTTCACTGGAGCGGGTCTCCTTGAACAGCCCACTGTGACCTGAAGGGCTGTGCTGCAATGCTTTACCTGGCGTGTGCCTCTCTGGATATCAGTCGACACTCGGACGTTCATACTGTGATGCTCCATCTATCGCACCCTCCCCTGCAAACCCACCGGTTTTGGCAAGTCCCTCACTATGCCGCCCTTTCTCTTCACACTGCGGCATGTTGCTCCCCTCACAGTGATTGCGGTCTGTACCTCATTGGCATTCTGGCGGGAAGACTGCTTCAGTTGCAGCACAACCCATTTTACCTCACACGGACTGGTCACGCCCCCTTCACCCTGGTTACTGGCTCGCTCCGGCTGCAAACTTGTTCCCCCCAGGAACAGGAGGTTCAGCCCCAGCAGCAGCAATTCCAGACCTGACACTTCAGCAGCCACAGAAGCCCGGTCCTCCCTTCTACACTGGTCACAGTGTTTTGGCTGCAGTTATGTCACATCAGCTCACATCACTGCTGCAGCCAAATACCTGTGCTAAGCAGCTTATACTGTCTACCCAGGATAATTCGCTGAACTCTGAGTGAGACTGTGAAGTGATGACTCAGCTGCAGCCAAAACACAGAGCAGAACAGGAGCAGAGAGCCAGTGCTGGTCCCAAGGAAGGGGAATACTATCTGCTTTTGTTATTTAACATGACATGGAACACTTGGAGTCCACCAATCTAAAAGTGTAAAACCCTTTTACATTTATTTTTTGAGCTAACACTCAATGAGGCCAGGTGTTTTAAGGGAATTTCCAACTTCTAGAGCTGCAAGTTACTAGAAATAAAACCATGAACATACTCACATCTTCCATGTGGATGGTTTTCTTTTCCTTTACTTAGCCGCATTGATAACTCATTGCTGTTAAGAATATGTGGGGATTTACTGGCAGCTTACAATTTTGCTTCAGCATGTGTAGCTGTAACAGGACACCTGGCTCAGCAGGTGGTCCAACCACACCAGCTAGTATCAAAGCTTATACAAGATGACCTCCTGTGGACCCCTCGCTGTGTATCTGCCTTGTCCATTCAGATGTGAATTTCATAAGATTTAAGAAGAATATGGCATTATTGTACAACCTTGCCACACATCAGTTACATTTTCAATGTCTCTGAAATGGGTCGAATGCCTTCCAGAGTCTCAATACCCTGGATACTAGCTTGTGTGGTTGGACACGTGCTGAGCCAGGTGTCCTGTTACAGCTACACATGCTGAAGGAGGATTGAAAGCTGCCAGTAAATCCCCCCATATTCTTCACAATCGTCCATACTGATACCATAGCTATGGACCAGGGACTCGCAGCTTGCAGTTACACGTTTAGTACAGAGAGCCACTTATCAAAATAATAGAATAAATCATTTTTCCACATTAAGGAAAAAAAACATGAAGTCAGCTCACCACTGTGTAAATTCCTGATTAGACAGCTGGCACTCAGCACGGTTCCATTGAAGCAAACATGAGTAAAAACAGGAGGGAAGGATCCAGCAAGAAAGTAGCAGGCTAAAAAATAACTTTTAATCCATTATTTTAAAACATTGACGACACAAAGTTGTAAGGCAAAAAAACACATTGCTGTCAGATCAACGCGTTTCGACTTTGCAGTCTTCATCAAGATCTTGACAGATCTTGACGAAGACTACAAAGTCGAAACACGTTGATCTGAGAACAATGTGTTTTTTACATGACAACTTTGTGTCGTCAATGTTTTAAAATAATGGATTAAAAGTTATTTTTTAGCCTGCTACTTTCTCGCTGCATCCTTCCTTCCTGTTACTCATTTTTCCACATTATTTCCCAATGCACTAGAATTGATTTCTTTATATTGTGATGCTGAGAAAATGATCAATCATAGCTAGTGGGCGAAAAAACTACACATCTGCAGGAAAAGTAGCGTATAGCAAACAATTTTTTTTCAACACTTACGGAAACACTTAATGGGTTAGCTAGGACAGCAGTCTAATGGCTAGTAGGCCTTTTCATCTACTGAAGCCAAAGCCAGCAAGTGAAATCTATGATCTATAAGAATCATAATGGACAACTTTGATTTGTAATAAATAGGGTTTGCTGTTTTCGAATATCAAAAATAAAACCTTAACTTTAATGGCATGGAACACACTGGAAAGCCTGAAGGAGCAGAAAAACATTCCACTGTGATCAGAGTTGGACACATATGGGGCAGCTTATATGACAGATCTGTAACCAGTCACAGATATTAGCAGTCTTTGTTTGCTCCTTTTAGTTTAGCCTGTTTACTAACACTAACCAGGGGAGTATTACCGTCTAGTAATGATTTTCATGAAAAAACAGTTGACTTATTAACCTCTGGCTATTGACCCCTGGAGCATAATCCCCATCACAAGATTAAACTCCTAGGTTACTTTTAGAGAAGCTAAAATGAGCAAAGTAGCAAAAACACCCATAAACATGCCCATAATGCAGACCGCTACCTAAAAGCTATTCCTCCGAACCATGGCCCATACACATGCATGCTCTGTTCAGCAATGTGTAAAATGTATTTTCAATGGATGTAGACAATGGTGGATAAGCCTCTAAAGCGGGCAGTATACATGAGATGGCTGCTGAATGAATGTTCAGCCAACAGCTCTCTTTCCCAACTTACCCACAGACATGAACACTTTGCTGAGCATTCATGTGCTCTCCATTGGGAGAGAGGAGAAAGACACTTCTGAAAGCGGCTTATATTTCCTGAAAACAAAATCATCTGTCCCTGAAATTCCAACAACCAAAGTCTTCTTTTCTAGATTATACATGTCAGATGGTCAACCAGTCCCTTCGAAATTTTCAGGCCGACTGTCATCTAATGTGTATGGAAGCATTAATAATAACAACCTTTATTTCTGTAGCACCACCCTATTCTGTATCACTTTTTAATTTAGTGGGAACATGTAGAGACAGTTTCAGACATTACTGTGTAGCACATAATATAACATACAAAGTGGAGTTAGATGCATATTCACAAGCTTACAACGCATCGGGAAATAGGGGTGACCCAAAAACTAAAAGTGTTTTTGTCCTATATATAATCCAGCAATCATAAATAAATAGGAGTAATAAATACATAGAGAGTAAAGGCCCCGTCACACATAGCGATCTCGCTAGCGAGATCGCTGCTGAGTCACAATTTTTGTGACACAACAGCAATCTCACCAGCGAGATCGCTGTGTGCGACAGCGATCGGCCCTCCTGCCGGTATCGCTGATCGCTGCAGGAAAGGCCAGGACTTTTTTTTGATCGTTGGTCTCCCGCTGGCCACCACGCATCGCTGCGTGTGACAGGCGGGAGACCAGCGATCTGCTTGTAACTAATGTACACATCGGGTATCCAAGGGACGTGCGTCCCTTAGATACCCGATGTGTGCGTTAGTTACCAGCGCGCTGATGCAGGGAGCTGGTATCCAACGTACACATCGGGTATCTAGGGATGCACGTCCCTTGGATACCCAATGTGTACGTTACCAGCTTCCTGCATCAGCGCGCTGGTTACTAACGTGTACAGCGACGCCGGTTGCCTGGCATCGCTGTGATGATCGCTGGTGAAGCTGTCTGTTTGACAGCTCACCAGCGATCACATAGCGATTCACCAGTGATCCTGACACATTGATATCATTGTCAGGATCGCTAGTGAGTCGCTATGTGTGACTCCAGCCTAATGGGCTGCCAAACATCTCTAGTGGTTGCTTACATTTCTTAACAAAAGATTGGGCATTGAAGCTTAAAGGGAACCTGTTATCATACTTTTGGTCTACCAGCTCAAAATATCGTTTAATTTAGTGTCACCTATGCATTACAGAACTAGTTTTGAAACCCCGGCTCCCCATGTATCATCCCGAAATTACTTTTTTATTCCTCCTGCGCTGTATATAAATAAGTCTGTCCGGTCCGATGGGCGTCGCTTAGTTTCCCTCTCTCCACCCCTCCTCGGCTTGCTGTACGTATTCCTTTTCTGTGAATATCACAGATGGCAAACAGTTTCTGCGTGTGCGCATTGAAATGGCATCATGCGCGTGCGCAGTATGCTTTGCCCAACTGTGGGCAAAGCAGACCATCAGTATTGCGCATGCGCCGGCATATGTAATTACTTTCTCTGTCTGTCCCGGAAGTACTTCCCTGCCATTTTTCTCTGTTCCTTGCCGCATCAGTTTTTCGGCGTCAGGGAACACAGAAATGGAATCGAAATACTTCCAGGACATAGAAAGCAATCGCATATGCCGGCGCATGCGCATTACTAATTTTCGGCTTTGCCCACAGTTGGGCAAGCATACTGCGCACTGGCAAATAGATTTCAAATGCACAAAAAATGTACGACATCGCCGAAATTCACAGCAAGGAATGCGTTGAGCAAGTGACGCGCCCCGGGGGGCCGCGGGGTACTCGGAGCCGGGCCCGTCGTCTTCAATGAGGGACGGAGTCACAGCAGCGGGGACCCGGTCCATAGCCCCAGGCAGTCAAAGGCAATTGTTTGGGTGGTATTTAAGGAGATTGGAATAAAGTTTATGTATGGATACGTGACGCCACCTTTGGTATTTTGGTCAGAGGTGACCAACGCTGCAGTGTTGCTTCTCTGGAATGGATGTTGGGCGCAGCTATGATGTTGTAGCCCTCCACAGGTAGGGCTGTAGTCATAGGGCAGAATAGATGAAGTTGTTGGTAGGGTTGTGGTGTGGAGTGGAGGAGTTGCGCAGAAATAAAATGGAGGACACAATCGCATGTAGTTCAATGGGCTTTACTCACAGTCTGTCTGCAGTACAGATGCCCGCTTCAGTGCTGAGTCCTCCAGGTCAGGGGTCCAGTAAACTTCCAGGTAGATGAGTACACCCCTCCAACATTTCTTTCTTCAGCACTGGAGTGATGCTACTAAGTTAAGTTCCCTGCCCATGTTCGTATACTTTCTAGCTGCCATCTTCAGCTCTTCCCAGCTCCGCTCTAGCCCCAGTCCGCCATCTTGTGACAGCAAGCCAGAAGTAATGGTCACAAGCACCAGCTGGAACACTGACCGAGAGAAAACGTGCTTGCAGTGACAAGTGATGAAGTCAGTAAGGTGACCGGGTATGAACTGCAATATCCTTACTAATGTCAGTGCTTGTAGTGTGAGAAATTTCTCGCCTGACACACTCCACCTTTTTTGAATGAGAATCTCAGCTATTTTATGCACGCAGATGTGAGCATACCCTAACAGTGTACATTGTGCAGGATAACTACACATTAAGAAATGTTGAAATACTATATTAACAACTCGTTACTTATTTGGGACTATTTTTATAAAAAAACACGGAAGAAAAAGCAATAGGATACCTAGGAATATGCTAGTGATGTTTTGTTTTACTTTCCCACCACAATTCTACCACCAGAAAACGAGTCCTATAATAGCAGATACATGACAGCGCATAGGGAATAAAGGATTTTGGCAGTGACTGTTCTTTGCATCATGATAAGAACCACTGTAAAAAAAACATTGCCATGTTTTTGTGTATTTGGGATGTTGTGTCATGACCTAATTAAAGCCAACAGATTTTACGATTTCACTGTAATATATCTTTTGGCAGTCCTTTGGTTTTATAATTTGCAGGAACAGCAATCATGACATTTTAGCATTAATCAAACAAATCAGACAATTCCTAGTAATATGATTGTATTTCAGGGTCAAATATAGAAAATTATTCATTCTAAAATGTAGCGTTACTGGCTTTGTCAAATACACTGCATTAGAGCAAGTGTCAAAAAAAAAAGTTATCTTCCTTGCCATTCAATGCTTCAGTCACATTAAGAATTTGTATATGTATAAGCACCAAACCTGAAAACAACGTATACACTCCTTAACTTTGAAATTGCAATATTAGAAAGAAAAAGTCATGGCATTATGGAAATACAGGCTCTATAAACATGTAAAAGATTTGCAAAAGATGGATATGTTTTGGAAATTCTGTTTCGATTTTTTTCATTTATTTCGTTTTAGCATTAGTAGCATGTGCAGAAAAACACCCACTTGCCTATCAATGAGGTTATTAAGGGTTGTCTGAGGTATGTTCTGCCACGCTGAAAGCACTTGGGCAAACCATCAAGATCCACTGCTGGCAGCCCCTTTTGCAATTCCTGACCAATGATGTCCAAGATCCAATATGTAGCAGATGGGAGACAAGTCTGGGGATGCTGCAGGCCAAGGTAGCACATTTAGGCCATGCAGTCTACTCACTGTAGTATGAGCAGCTTCTATTGTCATGCTGAAAACTGGCTCCTGGGACACTTTGAAAAAATGGCAGCACCTCGACTAAACCAATGTAATGCATAGCTACTGCATTACAGTGATTAAAACTGAATTACAGTATTAAGTCATTTTTATATGGTTAATCAATCATTTTCATACAAGAATATAGAAAAAAAAAAACCTCCTTCCCTGTCCCCAATGCTAGGGGCGCCTTAACTCGTCCTGTTCCCTGGACTACTTCTGATGGTTTAGACGCAGGAGCCATGTACTTTACCTTAGCTCCTGAATCTACCCTCAGTCTGTATCCTTCCCCTACACAGGGGAGTGGTAGTGTACCATAGTACACAAATCAGACTGACAAGGTAATACGAACAGGGATAAAGGAAAATGCCAATTATACAAATATACACACATTAACAACAGAGGTAAACAACCGGAGAGTGGAGGATGGGGTTAAACCAAAGTAGGAGAAGAAAGGGAATTATCACACACTCAAAACCTAGCAACAGTTATAGAAATATCAAAACATCTTCTCCAATAGCAACCACCAACAGCCACCATCTATGCAGCATAAGCTAGCTCTGACAATGAGTACTAGCCAGGACCCAGATTATATAGAATATGGGAGTGGCTAATAGTGCACAGCTGTGAGTCAATGCAGAAAAGCTTTCAGGAACTCTCAACTAAGCAGATTAACCCCTGCACTGCTAAAAGAAACTTTCACCACTAATATGAAGGTGAAGTGATTCTAATCAATGGAGGAGTAGAAGAAATCAGACACTGTGGTCTTCTGGCTAAGCTCTGGTGCAGTAAACCTGTGCCAAATATGCAATTTTATCATGATAAATTCTCTTTAATAACCCCATGCTTCGGTCCTCAGCATGCTAAAAAGGTTATACAAACTTTCCTGACTGATTACAGACTTTACTGGCGGTAACTTTTTTCCGTAAACAACATTAAAATTCCCTGTGAAATATAATTTATTAAATAATGACAGGTGTACAAAAACAAAAAAATCTCATTACTAAGAGTGAGGTTAGGCAAAGAGTTTATTTTTCCAATTATTATAGACCGACAGTTTTCTCCTGAAGGTTAATGCATATCCAAATTGATGTAGAAATCAATATTACTACAATACACACTGATACTTAATAGCATCAGCATCTGCGCTATTACCCTTTCGCTGACAGTGAAAATAGTCTATCATTTCCTAGTCATGTGCATAAAATGCCAGAATTTAAGAGACTGTTTGGTATTGTGAAATATGTCAGAACCATATATTTTCTTTGATATTCCCTTTGTGTTCTCTGAGAATTTTGCCAGTAACTTATCTTCGGGATAACAATTTGATTGGCAGTCTAAACTTGGACCTACGTGATCGGCATCTCTCCTGACAGTTGGTTGGAAAGAGCCCCTATACACTTAGACCATTGGCCGAACCCATCGATATCTGCGGGTTTGGCCCAAAATTGGTCCAATGTACAGTTTATGGGGGCCTTGACTAGCAGCAACCCAAACATTTGTGGAAACTTACTTCATGTAGGTACTTTGTATACACACACTTTGTATATACATACACACACACACACACACACACACACACATATACACATACACTGCTCAAAAAAAATAAAGGTAACACTCAAATAACACATCCTAGATCTGAATGAATGAAATATTCTAATTGAATACTTTGTTCTGTACAAAGTTAATTGTGCTGATAACAAAATCACACAAAAATCTTCGATGGAAATCAAATTTATTAACCAATGGAGGCCTGGATTTGGAATGATACGCAAAATCAAAGTGGAAAATCAAATTACAGGCTGATCCAACTTCAGTGGAAATGCCTCATGACAAGGAAAGGATGCTCAGTATTGTGTGTGGCCTCCACGTGCCTGTATGACCTCTCTACAACACCTGGGCATGCTCCTGATGAGGCGGCGGATGGCATCCTGAAGAATTTCCTCCCAGACCTGGAGACCTGGACTAAAGCATCTGCCAACTCCTGGACAGTCTGTGGTGCAATGTGACGTTGGTGGCTAGAGCAAGACATGATGTCCCAGATGTGCTCAAATCAAATTCAGGTCTGGGGAACGGGCGGGCCAGACCATAGCGTCAAAGCCTTCATCTTGCAGGAACTGCTGACACACTCCAGCCACATGAGGTCTGGTATTGTCCTGCATTAGGAGGAACCCAGGGCCAACCGCACCAGCATATGGTCTCACAACGGGATCTGAGGATCTCATCTTGGTACCGAATGGCTGTCAGGCTACCTCTGGCGAGCAAATAGAGGGCCGTGCGGCACTCCAAAGAAATGCCACCCCACACCAAGATTTGGCTATCTTAGGAGGATATCTGTTTGTGCAGGTAACTATTAGGCTATGTGCACACGTTGCAGAATTGCTGCAGAAATTTCCACGGGAATTCCTCAATTCCATTCTGTGGGAAATATATGAGCAAATCGCATTTTAATTTCCGCTTATTTCCTGAGGAAAAACTAGCTATTTGCAAGCATAATTAGCTTGGAAAACTGATTGACAGGTTAGCCACACTCGTCAAACATAGTGTTTGACGAGTGTGACCAACTTTTTACTATTGAGGCTGCCTATGCCGCATCAGTAGTAAAAAGAAATAATGTTAAAAATAATTAAAAAAATAAAAAATTGTGTTTCTCACCTTCCGGCGTCCCGCGCAGCGTTCCCAATCATCGTGATGCTGCCGGCAGGTCCCGATCCCAGTGATGCATTGTGACCATGACCATTGATGACTTCACGGTCTCGCGAGACCGCAAAGGTATCGCGAGACCGCGACGTCATCAAAGGTCATTATCGCAATGCATCACTGGGAACGGGACCTGCCGGGAGAATAGCGGAGACCTGGGGATGCTGTGAGGGACATCGGAAGGTGAGAATATGACAATTTTTTATTTTAATTCTATTTTTTACAGGGATATGGTACCCAGAGCCCGGAGGACAGTCTCCTCTCCTCCAGACCGTGGGTACCATCCGCAAATGTTCTGCTTACTTTTCGCATGGTGGGTAGTACAGCCACATGCGGAAAGTAAGCAGAACAATGCATTCCTATGTGGGCGGAATCGCCGCGACTCCACAAAATTAATGAGCATGCTGCATATTTTTCCGTGATGTGATTCCGCTGCGGGAAAATCCGCAGCATTAGCACAGCATTGCGGAATCCCGTAGGATTGCATGGGATGCTGTTTTTTGCCTTTTCGAGGCAAAATCGCGCATTAAAAAACACCGTGAAACCGCAAAAAAAACTCTACGTGTGAACAGAGCCTTACTGTGCAATTTATTAGGCAACTTAATAAAAAACAAATATATACTCATCTCACTTGTTTATTTTCACCAGGTAAACCAATATAACACAAAATTTAGAAATAACATTTCTGACATTCAAAAAAAAAATCAGTGACCAACATAGCCACCTTTCTTTACGATGACACTCACCTTCCTTCCATCCATAGATTCTGTCAGTTGCTTGATCTGTTTACGATCAACATTGCGTGCAGCAGCCACCACAGCCTCCCTGACACTGTTCGGAGAGGTGTACTGTTTTCCGTCCTTGTAGATCTCACATTTTATGAGGGATCACAGGTTCTCTATGGGGTTCAGATCAGGTGAACAAGGGGGCCATGTCATTTTTTCTTCTTTTAGACCTTTACTGGCCAGCCACGCTGTGGAGTATTTGGATGCATGTGATGGAGCATTGTCCTGCACGAAAATCATGTTTTTCTTGAACGATACCGATCTCTTCCTTTACCACTGCTTGAAGGTGTCTTCCAGAAACTGGCAGTAGGTCTGGGAGTTGAGCTTCACTCCATCCTCCACCTGAAAAGGTCCCACAAGTTCATCTTTGATGATACCAGCCCATACCAGTACCCCACCTCCACCTTGCTGGTGTCTGAGTCAGAGTGGAGCTCTCTGCCCTTCACTGATCCAGCCTCGGGCCCATCAAGAGTCACTCATTTCATCAGTCCATAAAACCTTAAGTCTTAAGATATTTCTTGGCCCAGTCTTGACGCTTTATCCTATGTTTCTTGTTCAGAGGTGGTCGTTTTTCAGCCTTCCTTACCTTGGCCATGTCCCTGAGTATGGCACACCTTGTGCTTTTTCATACTCCAGTAACGTTGCAGCTCTGAAATATGGCAAAACTGGTGGCAAATGGCATCTTGACGCTTGATTTTCCTCAATTCATGGGCAGTTATTTTGCGCCTTTTTTTTCAACACGCTTCTTGCGACCCTGTTGGATATTTTCCATGAAATGCCTTGATTGTTCGGTGATCACGCTTCAAAAGTTTGGCAACTTCAAGACTGCTGCATCCCCCTTCAAGACATCTGACAATTTTTGACTTTTCAGAGTCCGTCAAATCTCTCTTCTGACCCATTTTGCCAAAGGAAAGGAAGTTGCCTGATAATTAAGCACACCTTAAATAGGGTGTTGATGTCATTAGACCACACCCCTCCACATTACAGAGATGCAAATCAGCTGATTTACATAATTGGCAGTTGGCTTTCAAGCCTATACAGCTTGGTGTAGGACAACATGTATAAAAAATGATGATGTGATCAAAATACTCATTTGCCTTATAATTCTGCAGACAGAGATAGATAGACAGAAGAAAAGCAGTCAATTCAGCAGTCAAGGTAGTGTGAAATCACAGCAGGAGCCGCCAGGATAGAAGAGATGGATTAGATAAATATACATAGAATAGGCAGATATATGGATGTATGTGACATATAGAATTAGTACAGTGTCTGTGCAGCTTACTGTACTTGTTTTTAATTAATAAAAGATTATTTTTCGAACAAAAATGGCGTGAGCTCCCGTGCAATTTTTGTAACCAGCAGAAGGAAAGTTGATGACTGAGGGCTGTTTTTTTATAGCCTGTAAGTGATCTGA
The DNA here is from genome assembly GCF_039654945.1 of Dendrobates tinctorius. NCBI lineage: Eukaryota > Metazoa > Chordata > Amphibia > Anura > Dendrobatidae > Dendrobates > Dendrobates tinctorius. The sequence goes on from NW_027361870.1 coordinate 11,414,958, forward strand.
CATTACATAGTGATGTTCCATACTGGGACAATGTAAAAAAGTTAAAAAAAAAAAAAATTGCAAAGTATAAAAATATATTTCTTAAAATCCTTAAATAAAGAAAAAAAGTTTCCTATAAATACATTTATTTATGTAAATAATAAAAAGTAAATAAAAGTACACATATTCGGTATCGCCACGTCCATAACAATCCGCGCTATAAAACGGTCCCACTAGATAACCATTTCAGTGCACACCGTAAAAAAATAATGAGGAATCTATCAGTTAAATAAAACACATTAAATAGAGGTCACCATTGGTAATTTAACGGAATGTAAACAATATAAATCACTCCAAATCAATAAAGTGCCATAGTGCTATCAGAATGGGGAGTTAAGTCCCAGTATACCATGCACACAGCAGCCCCAATGCACGTTTCGCATTGGCTTCCTCAGGGGGCTGTGCTTGTACTGTGTGTTTCACTATATATATATACACATATACACACACACACACACATACATACATACATACAAACAGCTGTTCCAGTAACGTGGAAGCCCCCTATATTTCTGTTTACAGACGATGGACCTGAGTGGGGACTTGATTTTTTTTGTGGATTGAGTGGAAGCTTTTATTGGGATCATTTTACATAACATTTGGGATCACTTTTACCTGGCGCTCTACGCTGAGAACTTACTTTGAGGTTTCCATCTAAATCTCGGAGTGACGTGATTCAGATGAATCCCCCAATTAATCTATTCACTATAATGAGGCAGCAGAGTTACTCTGGACTCTGTCTGGCCTCTGTTCAGCGGTGTCCTTTTCAGAAGTGCACAAAATTTTGCAATCCTAAAAAGACGGACACCCCCGGAGCACTGGTCCTATGGTGTCCACACTGACTACATCTGCCTCATTATAGGGAATTTTCCGCTGGGGTTTCTCTCTGAATCACTTATTTCAGAGATTTACATTGAAACCCCAGTGTAAGCGCTCAGCACAGAGCGCAGGATAAATGTGCACCGAGCCTTACTGTGATCTTTGGGAGGCAGAATGAAAAAATCAACAGTAGGTGAAGAATCGGTTTTATTTACTTTTTACGCCGTTCCTCATGCGGTATAAGTAATTAGTCGACTTTACTCTTCAGGTCGGTGCGACTACAGCGATGTCAGATTTATATTGGGTTTTTATGTTTGGTGCTGTCACACACTAAAAGACAATTTTTATTGCAAAAAATATTTTTTGCATCACTATATTTTGAGAGCCATAATTTTTTCGTATTTCGACTGACAGTCGTTTGAGGGCTTGTTTTTTGCAGGACAAGCTGACGTTTTTATTGGTACCATTTTCGGGCACATGACATTTTTTGATCGCTTTATACTCTGATTTTTGGGAGACAGAATGAACAAAAACCAGCAATTCAGGAATTGCGTTTTGTTTTTTTGTTTTTTTAAACCATTCCACGTGTAGTATAATTGGTAAGAGAGGTTTAATCTTCAGGTCAGTGCGATTACAGCAATATCTCATTTATATTTGTTTATGTTTTGGCGCTTTTACACGATAAAGACTAATTAAAAGGAAAAATAATTATTTTGCATCACTTTATTCTGAAAGCTATAACTTTTATATTTTTCTGCTGATGGAGCTGTATGGAGGCTTGTCTTTTGCAGGACAAGATGATGTTTTCAGCGGTACTTCATTTTAATCGCTTTTTATTGCACTTTATGTTTGGCGGTATGATGACAAAGCATTGTTTTTTGCCTTGTTTTTTATTTATATTTTTACGGTGTGCAGTGAAGGGGTTATCTAGTGGGACAGTTTTATAGAGCGGATTGTTACGGACGTGGTGATATCAAATATGTGAACATTTTTTTTTTATTATTTGCATAAATAAATGTATTTAATGGAAACTTTTTTCTTTATTTAGGGATTTTTAAAAAATATTTTTACACTTTGTAATTTTTTTTTTTTACTTTTTTATATTGTTCCAGTATGGGACATCACTATGTAATGTCAGATCACTGACAGGCTATAAAAAACAGCCCTCAGCCATCAGCTTTCCTTCTGCTGGTTACAAAAATTGCACCGGAGCTTACGCCACTTTTGTTCGAAAAATAATCTTTTATTAATTAAATACTTGTACAGTAAGCTGCACACACACTGTACTAATTGTATATGTCACATACATCCATATATCTGCCTATTCTGTGTGTATTTACTGTATGTAATCTATCTCTTCTATCCTGACGGCTCCTGCTGTGATGTCACACTACCGTGACTGCTGAATTACCGGCTTTTCTATCATATATATATATATATATATATATATATATATATATATATATATATATATATATATGTCACTGACAACTTTATATATCTATTCTATCTTTTCTATTCTAACCCATCAGTGTGATTTTACTGTATGCAGCACATGAATTGCTGTTTTTTCAAAGGACACTGGTGCATAGAAATCAGACAGGACTTGCATGGTGCGAGTGCTGTGTGATTTTTTTCTCACACCCATAGACTTGCATTGGCGAGTCTCATCCGAATCTCTTTGCCAATCGCAGACTGCTGTAATTTTACACGCACGCTGAATACGCCTGATAAAATAAACGCTGATGGGAGCTGCCCCACAGATTAACACTGGGCTGATGTTTTCTCGCATAGCACTCGGCCGTATTCTACGGTAGTGTGTGACGCCAGCCTTACAGAAAGAAACGATGCTCTGCAGATCTGTGAGATGGCAATGAACAGACGCACGTCCCCTGCAGAATCAGATAGGGTAGGACACACCCATAGCCCCGTTTTTTGCTGCTACAGGAGGACCATGCCTTGTACACAGTGGATTAGTGACACCACCTAGAGCTCATGAGTTGTAGCCAGTTCTTGGGTGGATTTAAACAAAAAAATTCTATGAAGTAATTTGATCATTAGACACAGCATGTCTGAAACTCTTTACTAACACGTCAGGAGGATAATAAGAATGTCAGATATTAAAAGTGAAGCACGATTGGATTTTGTGTGGTAATCTGCTATTTAAAAAAAATAAAAAAAAATCAGATGTGGGACTTGAACACAAGCTTTCTATTCCACAAACCAGTTGCTTAACCACTCAGCCATCAACTCAACTGGTAGTAAAAATGTTCTTTGTCTTCCCTTGTGAGATGACCCATGTAAGCACTGCATCTAAAAAAACATTTTATTTGATGTAGTCATGTATCAGGTATCAGACAAAAAAATTTTGATGTTTGAATGAAGTACGAGGTATCGGACAAAAACATTTTGATTTTAATGTTTGAATAAAGTCAAGTATCAGACTCATTCCTCAAAACCACACTGATGCCAGTATAGCGTAGTGGTAATGTAATGTGTGTAGGATTATAAACAAAGGGGTTCCCTGCAACAGAACTTAATTTTTTTTTTTTTTTTTATAATTTTTCTTATTATTTTAAACCCAAACTATGTTTGATGCAGATGCTTCACCCTTAGGCTATAGATTATTTAATTAGAAATCAGGAGGATAATAAGAATGTCAGATATTAAAAGTGGAATGCAGATGGTTCACCCTTAGACAATATATTATTTTATTACAAGAGAGGAAGATAATAAGAATGTCAGATATTAAAAGTGTAGCATGATTGGAGTTTGTATGTTAACCTGCATAATTTGAAAAAAAAAAAATTCCAACATGGATTTGAAATCATGAAACACCCCACTCTCAAGACAGTAGCCTTACCACTGCACTACAAAGCCAAGTGATACTGTGTTTTCATTTTCTTTGCCTATGAACTCTATGTACACTCTCAATGATTTCAAAGATCATTTTGATTTTCATATTGACATATGATATGTGACTTTCTCTACTCAAAGTGAAACATCTCTTTGAAGAGTGAAGCATGTGACATATAAAAAAAAAACTTTCACAGGGCTCTAACTCGCATCTTCCATTCCATAAACCACTCAGCCATCAACTCAGTTGGTAGTGAAAGGATCCTTTATGAAATGAACCACTCAAGTACTGTACCTGAAAAGCATTTTGATGTTTGATTTTTGATAGTAGCCAAGTATCAGGTATCAGATGAAAACTTTTTGATTTTTGAGGTTTCAATTAAGTATCAAGTCTCAGACAAAAACAGTTTGATTCTGATGTTTGAATGAGTCAGGTATCAGATATCAGAGTCAGGTATCAGGGTCAGGTATCAGAGTCATGTATCAGGTATCAGAGTCAGGTATCAGATGTCAGGGTCAGGTATCAGAATCAGGTATCAGAATCAAGTATCAGAGTCAGGTACCAGACAGAGTATTTCTGATGTTTGATTTTGATATATGATCATTTCCAGATATCAGGTGTCAGATATCAGGTGTCAGATATCAGGTGTCAGATATCAGGTGTCAGATATCAGGTATCAGACAGAGTATTTCTGATGAAATCTGTATCGATGGACTAAAAAGCGGTGTCCGTCTCCTGCCAGAGCTGGTTACAGACCCCTGACTAATAAGCTGCATTGGAGGCTCCCATTTATGATTAAATTACTGGTCAATTATAGTGATTACATGACAAAACTGATGTTTCTGAGACACCAATTTACCTCTAATCACTGCTAACTTCAATTTTGGACTTGAGAGAGAGTGGCAAGGACTGTCACAAGGAGACAGGAACACCCTGTACCTGCTCTGAGAATTGAGGCATAGACTATCTTGGCCCATTTGCTTTGTAGATACACAGAGCCGAGTATACAATGGAAATCTCTCTCGTAGAAAAGAGCAAGAGGAAAGTGAACTATTTATTAGCCTACTGTCAGAGCTATTCCTTTATTTTGGCTTCGATCGAGTGATCTAACAGACTACCAGAAAAAGATACACTAAGAATATAGAATAATGGAAAGACAGCAATAAGAGGTCAATTTGCTGAGTCGCAATAACATCGGCTGTCTATCACAAGAGATTAAAGTGGGAAAAACTACTAAGGAAGTACAAAGAAAAAGTAACAGACAAGGAGTGTACACAATAGGATTAATTCCACAGAGGATATTTCAGCCAGGAAATAGAAAAAAGGGGGGAAAAGGCACAACAAAGATCTCTACAGAGGTGCAAGATTTCTATAGGGAAAAGTCACCCAACCCAAAAATAGGAGTCAGAAACAAAAGAGGGTGATCTCCACACAGTGGGAGCCAGTAGATAAGAGAGGACAAATAACTATAATTGGTTTATTTTCATTGTGATTCTTGGTGGAGATTGTATATCACTCGGATACCTTCATACAAAAGGCATGGGTCTTCATCTTTTATAGCTATGCGCTTCACATTCTCAGCATCAACCAAGGAAAATGTCCTTCTATTAAGCAGTTGCCAACTTTCATTGCCATTATCTATTACCTGTTGCCGCATGTGATAGCCAGCAGTTGTAACCAAACATGACAGCAATTACCTTTTTACAGACAGATTTGGATCAGCGCAGATAACGGGCTTTTTCTGTTCACTGCTGCAACTGGAACCTGGTATTACGTCCCTGATTGAACTAACTATATAGAAGAATAATGGTTTGTCAATCTTAATGGAGAGGAAGATAAAGACAGATTATAGACCATGGACTGTCGTAACATAAACTGATATATTAGGGAACAGAGCTTAGTACTAGGAACAGCAGTGAAAAAAAATCTCAAAAGCTAGTGTCATTAGTGAAGGGAGACTAAACAACGCTGTGAAGGTATATGATAAATCGTTAAGACAGTACATGCTTGGTGCCAAGCGGCATCTTCTGCCTTCCGGTCTCCTTTAATTTATTAACTGGAAAGTCTATGCATTCAACAAGGATCTGACTGCTCTTCTAACACGTTAGTAAATAAGGGTACCGTCAAATTTAGCAATGCACCATCGATCCCGACAACGATATGACCCGGTCAGGATTGCTGGTGCATCGCTAAATGGTCGCTAGTGAGCTGCCAAACAGGCAGATCTCACCAGCGATGCAGCAGTGGTCGGGGGTCGCTACTTACCTGTCAGACGCAGCGATGAAGATGTACTCCCGCCCGTGTCCACGTGTCGCTCGTTGGCGCCAGCAGGAAGCGGCCGACGAGAAATGGCCCAGGACGTTCTCGCGCGATCAGCGATAGCCAGTGGGAAGCCGGTCGGAGGTAAGTATCACACAAAGTGATATCGCTAGCAATATCTCTGCTGCGTCACAAAATCGGTGACACTTAAGCGATATCGCTAGCGATCTTGCTTAGTGTGACGGGGCCTTAAAACAATTGTTCTGCTCCTCTATTAATCCTACTAGAAATGTATGAATAAGTGGGTGTTACCAGTGAGAGCATAGACACATCCCCATCAGGTATTTTAGTATCACATGAAGAAACACACCCATTTGATAAGGAGAAGGATACCATCCATTTGTCAACTGATTCTGGAATAACTTAACGGAACAATGTAAAGATCCAAGTAAAAGATGCCCCAGAATAGTTATTTCAAGAAGAAAACACTTATTTTCTAAAGTAGACTTATTTACATCTGCTTTATATAAGAATTCATTCGGCATGTAGGTTCATAGATATTCGTATAATATTTGGTACTATACAATCCATGCCAAGTTGATCAGACTTCATCAACTGAAGACCTTAAAATTGTTAGAAAACCATCATACATGATTCTGATTGAGCATGGTCTGTCCTTATTGTGTATTTGCTGGGAAATACGGGGCTTTTTATTGTTCCAGACAAAACATAGTATATGTGAGTGTATCATTTTGAATGTCATTAGGGGTATTGAAATAGGCAAGGATTGGAACAGATATAGAAATTGAGGCAAGGTAACCATTTTAACCGAGTGCACCCTTCCCCAAAAGTGAAAGAGATGAGGATGACCATTTTGACAAAGATTGCGTTAGTTTTTGGAGGAGGGGAGCGTAATCATATTTAAATAGCGTGGACTTAGATAAAGTAAGGTTAATTCCTAGATATGTAATGTAATGCTTTGCATTTCGGAAGTGAAAGTTCTCTACTATTTAAGCTTGTTTGGCAGGAGGAGTGTTCAGAAACATAATCTCTGATTTATCGATATTAACCTTTAAGCCTGAGATTTCCTCAAAAGAATTAAGTGTATTTAAGAGATTCAGCAGGGATATATGGGGATTTGTCATGGTCTGAAGTAGGTCGTCGGCAAACAGACTGACCCTTGTATTCATGTCTACCTATAGTTTGGCCTGTGATATCAGGATGTAAACGGATCTTCTGCGCTAGTGGTTCAATCACTAGAGCGAATAGGGCTGGAGATAGGGGGCACCCTTGCCTGGTTCCTCTGCCGATAATTATTGGTTCTGGAGTGGTCGAGGGTAATTTTAAATAGGCAACCGGAGTATTGTATTGACGTTTAAGTGAGTCGGTTAATTGTTGTGAAACCCCCATTTTGTGCAAGATATTAAACATATATGACCAAGTGACGGTGTCAAAAGCTTTCCCTATATCTAAAGCTAGCAAGGTTAAGGGGGTATTACGTTTGTTGGCGTTATGTATAAGGTTTTTACGAATATTATCCGGGGCTTGTCTGGTTGGGATGAATCCAACCTGATCTTTGTGAATAAGACTAGGTAGGCATTTATTAATTCTATTGGCTATTATGGAGGAGAAAATCTTAAGATACACGTTCAAAAGGGATATTGGCCTGTATTTTTTTGTGACCAATGGGTCTCTCCCTTGTTTTGGGATGACAGTGATATGTGCCGTATAGAATTCCGGCGGCATTGTTTGGCCCGTTAGCATATTATTGCAGTATTTTTGTATATGTTTTAATAAAATATTGCGTGCGGCAACCTGCGCCAAATGCAACGTGTTGCATTTTGGTGCGATCGCCGCACCGTCAGAAGGACACATGTGGCGGCAAAAGCATACGTGCGCACGGCCTGCGTACCCAATGCTAAAGATAGGGTTCGCAGGTCGCATGCAGCAGCATGCGCCCATAAGCGGAGCTGACCGGAGGAGGTGCGGCAGGGGGCGGAGCATCACGGCGAGCGTCCGCTGCACCTCCAAACGCAAATGTGAAACTGGCCTTAGCCTCTTAGGGTTATGGCTTGTTCACTATCATCAGTAGGAAAGGCCAGGTGATGCAAATTTCCAAGCTTTATAAAAACCCAGCCTCCTCTAACCTTGTGCCAAAAACAGCAGCCATATGTTCTTCTAAGTAGCTGCCTAGCACTATGAAAATGAAAGTGGTGGAGGTCCAGAAAGCAGGAGAAGGCTATATGAAGATAGCAAATTGTTTTCATGTTTCCCTTTCCTCAGCTCAAAATGTAATTAAGAAATTGCAGTTAACAGTAACAATGGAAGTTAAGATAAGGTCTGGATGACGAAACAAAATTTCAGCAAGAGCTGTTCATAGAATTGCTAGAGAGGCAAATCACAACCCCCTCTTTACTGCAAAAGACCTTCAGAAAGATTTAGCAGACTACTTTGTTCTACTGTTCAGAGACACCTGCATAAACATGGCCTTCATTGAAGAGTCATCAGAAGAAAACCTCTCCTGTGTCATCATAAAATTCAGTGTCAAAAGCATGCAAAAGAACATCTAAACAAGCCTGATGCATTTTGGAAACAAGTCTTGTGGACCAATGAGGTTAAAATAGAACTCTTGGACCACAATTCTGAAAAGGTATGTGGGGAGAAAAAAGGGCACAGAATTTCATGAAAATTACATCACGACAACCAATAAGCATGGGGGGGTGAATCAATCATGCATTGGGGTTGTGTTGCAGCCAATGGCACGGGGAACATTTCATGGGTAGAGGGAAGTATAGATTCAATGAAATTTCAACAAATTCTTAATGCAAACATAACACCATTTGAAAAAAAAAAAAAGCTGAAGTTGGGAAGAGGATGGCTTCTACAACACGTCAAAATCCAAAATAGATCACCTCAAAAGGCACAAGCTGAAGGCTTTACAATGGCCCTCACAGTCACCTGATCTGAACATCATTGAAAATCTGTGGCTAGACCTCAAAATAGAATTGCACGCAAGACGACCCAGGAATCTCACAGAACTGGAAGTATATTTTAAGGAAGAATGAATGAAAATCCCTCAAACAAGAATTGAAAGACTGTTGGATGGCTACAAAAAGCATTTACAAGCGGAGATGCTTTCAAAAGGGGGTGCTACTACTGTAGATTCCAATCATGCAGGGTGCCCAAACCTTGGCATCAGAGTACCAAGTGTTTCTACATTACAAACTTTTCCATCGGCCCATTTTCCTTTGTTTGTAGTTTTTAAAATGTAAAAGATGAAAATGTGTTGTGAGAATCATGTGGGAATAGTGGATGAGGGCAGGTATATCTCGCCCAGATTCCTTTCCTATGTGGCCTAGTCTGGTCAGTATCGCACCTGCTTGCTAATGAATAATGGGAGGTGGATATAAAAGGATGCCAGGTGGTTGTGTGAGTGTCTCAGCCTGGGAACACAGAGAGCTTGTCTGTGTGAGAGACACACGTGAGTGGAAGCAGTGCCCACTGCAACTGTGGTTTGGCTGGACGGGAGAAGCCCGCCAGTTGGTAGTTAGGTTGTCCATTGTTTAGTTAGTGCCGGACAGGCAAGGATTTGTTTTATGTTTTATTTCCTTTTTTGCATTGCTTTCACCGTTAATAAACCTGACCCAGGGTCAGTTTCACCCGAATCCCAGCTCTGCGCCTGAGTTTCATGCTGAACGCACGTGACCTTTGACCCCAGCAAAGCCGATCCTGGAGTGTTTTTTCACATTGTGGTGGAGAACGCGGGCATCACGTTGCAAGCATGAGCATGGAGGACGTGGTGAAAGCGCTGGTACAGTCCACCGCCGTCCAGCAAGAAGCTAATCGGGTGATGATGGCCCAGCTGAAGGAGTTGGTGGACATGACAGCTACCAATCGTTCGCTTCTCCAGCAGGTGGCGCAGCGCCTGGCAAGCCTACATGAGGTCAACCTGGAAGCAGAGTCGAGAGTGATTCACGTGAGTCGGTACTGGCAGAAGATGACGACCGAAGATGACGTCGAGGCATACCTGACCACGTTTGAACGGACGGCGGTGCGAGAAAAAAGGCCGAAGGCACGATGGGCCGGCCTGATTGCCCCGTTTCTTTCCGGTGAGGCCCAAAAGGCGTATTATGACTTGGAACCTGAAGCTGCACAGGACTTTGACAAATTGAAAGCTGAGATCTTGGCCCGGCTGGGAGTGACGACCGCTGTCCGTGCACAGAGAGTGCATCAATGGACTTATCAGCCGGATAAACCACCGCGGTCACAGATGTTCGACCTGATCCACGTGACGAAGAAGTGGCTACAACCCGAGGTATTGACAGCGTCAGAGATAATCCAGAGAGTCGTCATGGACAAGTACCTGAGAGCTCTACCGCCAGCCCTGAGGAAGTGGGTAAGCCATGGAAATCCTACGACGGCAGATCAACTGGTGGATCTGGTTGAACGTTACTCCGTGGCGGAAGGACTCCGAGACGACGCTACCCCACCTCGTTCTTCATCATCTCCACGTGGAACCGGTAAGACTGTTCCAGGGAGTAGGGGAGATGGAAAAATCCCTAAGACAGTGGGGGAGGAAAACGGGACTGCCCGCACTGCGAGGCCGAGAGTAACGAACTATGGTCTAAGCAAGGGGCCCGTTAGGTGTTTCCGCTGCCAAGAGATGGGACATATTGCTGCGAACTGTCCGGTCACTACTGAACCCATGCAGTGCGACGTCACAGACTCTAAAAACCGCATGTCTATGGTTGCACGGGTAGTGAGTGTGAATGCCGGTCAAAAGGATGTGGAAAAACACCTGTGTGATTTAACTGTTGATGGCAAAAATGTGGTGGCATTGTTAGACTCGGGAAGTGTGGTGACTCTGGTGAAGGCCAGTCTGGTGTCAGCCCCGACTGGACCATCAGACAAATTTTCTGTAACGTGTGTGCATGGAGACGCCTGTTCGTACCTCACCACGGTCATATGCATTACTACTTCCTATGGGTCTGTGCAACATAAAGTGGGACTCGTCCCAGCGTTATTGCATGATGTTATCCTGGGCCGGGATTTTCCCCACTTCTGGCAATTGTGGGAGAATCAGTTGATGCCCTCGGGTAATCGGGTACATGATTCTTCTCCCAGGGCGCGTGTGGGTCCCGAACCCCTGGAAGAGGTCTCCCCGAAAGACTCGGGGGAAGAGTCTGCGGGAAATGACCTGCAGTTCCCGTTTTCAGTCATGGCTGGTGATACGGAGGAGACCAGGGAAGAGGAGGAGGCCGACAGCCGTCCACCTCCCCGTTTGCCGGATTTAGAAGTTCAGAAAGATGACTTCCAAAGCGAGCAAATAAAGGATCCTACCCTTTCTCAGGCTAGGACAAATGTAAAAGTGATAAATGGGGTACCCGTAGAACCTGGCTCTAGGCTGGCATATCCTTACATGGTTCTGGAGAATGATTTACTCTATGAGATAGAGAAAAAGGGGGAAGATACGGTGCAACTATTAGTCGTGCCAAAACCCTACCGGCGGCAGGTGCTGGAACTGGCCCACGGACATGTGATGGGAGGTCACCTGGGAGTCCAGAAAACCACCGAAAGGATATTACACTGTTTTGTTTGGCCAGGCATGCATCACGATATTCGTGTATACTGTGAGTCATGTCCTGACTGCCAAGCCTCTGCACCTAAGCCCCGGTTCTGTAGCCCTTTGGTACCCCTACCTATTATTGAAGTCCTGTTTGAGAGGATTGGGATGGATTTAGTTGGGCCCCTTCCACGGTCTGCGCGTGGACACCAACATATCCTGGTCATCTTGGATTATGCCACTCGTTACCCGGAGGCCATCCCTTTGCGTAACACGGCCACCAAGACGATTGCCAAGGAACTGGTGCATGTGTTTAGTCGGGTCGATATACCAAAACAGATACTCACCGACCAGGGGACCCCCTTTATGTCCAGGGTAATGAAGGAGCTCTGCCGATTGTTACAAATCGAACCGTTACGCACATCCGTGTATCACCCTCAAACAGACGGGTTGGTCGAACGGTTCAATAAAACTCTGAAGCAGATGCTGAGAAAGGTGATAGACAAGGATGGGAAGAACTGGGACTATTTACTTCCATATTTGCTTTTTGCCACCAGGGAAGTACCCCAGTCTTCCACGGGATTCTCGCCGTTCGAGTTATTGTACGCCCGACGTCCTCGCGGACTGTTAGACGTTGCAAAAGAAACCTGGGAGGGTCAGGTCACACCGTTTAAAATGGTGATACATCACGTCACACAAATGCAGGACCGTATTGCGGCTGTTATGCCTATAGTCAAAGAACACATGATGCAGGCTCAAGGAGCCCAAAAAAGAATCTATGATAGGAGCGCCAAGATCCGTACGTTTGCACCCGGAGATAGGGTGTTGATCCTGGTCCCCACGGTGGACAGTAAGTTCCTGGCAAAGTGGCAGGGCCCCTTTGAGATTAAGGAAAGAGTTGGTGACGTAAACTACAAAGTATACCAGGCAGGTAAACGGAAACCTGAACAGATTTATCATGTAAATCTGATAAAACCCTGGAAAGATCGGTCTGCCTTGTCTGCGGAGCTGGCCCGTCCCGTCTGCTCGCATACCGTACCGGAGGTACGGGTTGCAGAGACTCTCTCGGAGCGGCAAAAGACTGAGGTCAGGCAGTTTCTACTTCACAACCAAAAGTTTTTCTCAGAAAAACCAGGGCAGACTACGCTAATGAAACATGACATTGTAACAGAACCTGGTGTCACAGTTCACGTAAAGCCCTACCGAATCCCGGAAGCGCGCCGTGAAGCCGTTTCCCAAGAAGTGAAGGCAATGTTAGAGTTAGGTGTCATTGAGGAATCGCACAGTGCTTGGTCCAGCCCGATTGTGCTAATTCCTAAACCGGACGGCACTATCCGGTTCTGCAATGACTTCAGGAAACTGAATGCGGTCTCAAAATTTGATGCCTACCCTATGCCCCAGGTCGACGAGTTAATAGATCGGTTAGGAAAAGCCCGGTATATTACGACCCTAGACCTAACAAAGGGGTATTGGCAGATCCCTCTGGCGGAGGCTGCCAGAGAAAAGACGGCATTTGCTACCCCAGAAGGTCTATTTCAGTATGTGTATATGCCGTTTGGACTGCACGGAGCACCGGCGACCTTCCAGAGACTGATGGATCGAGTCCTGAGGCCACATAGGCAGTACGCTTCGGCCTATTTGGATGACATTGTCATTTACAGCTTGGACTGGGAGACTCATCTCCAGAAAGTACAAGCTGTGATTGACGACCTGTGGGAGGCAGGTCTAACCGCGAACCCCAAGAAATGTCATATCGGGCTGGAAGAAGCCCGGTATTTGGGGTATGTAATTGGGAGGGGTGTTGTTAAACCCCAGCTCGATAAGATTCAGGCGGTTCAGGACTGGCCGCAACCTGTCAACAAGAAGCAGGTGCAAGCCTTTCTGGGGATCGCCGGCTATTATCGCCGGTTCATACCCAATTTTGCAGCCATCGCTACCCCCCTGACGGATCTTACAAAAGGGAAAGACTCCGTCATGATTAAATGGAGTTTAGCGGCTGAAGAAGCCTTCCATAGCCTAAAACGGGCACTTTGCTCTCAGCCCGTAGTGGTGACTCCGGACTTCCGCAGTGAGTTTGTGGTACAAACGGATGCCTCTGATACTGGTATCGGGGCCGTACTCTCACAAGTGAGGGACGGAGTGGAACACCCAGTCCTCTATCTCAGCAGGAAGCTGAATAAACACGAGCAAAGGTATGCAGTTGTAGAAAAAGAGTGCCTCGCCATTAAGTGGGCTCTAGAGGCCCTCAAATATTACCTGGTGGGCAGAAAGTTCAGGCTGATCACTGACCATGCCCCTCTCAAGTGGATGCACTTGAACAAGGAACAGAATAGCCGGGTGACCCGGTGGTTCCTTGCCCTGCAGGCCTACACTTTTACGGTGGAGCACCGCCCAGGGGTACAGATGGGAAATGCAGATGCCCTGTCCCGAGTGCACTGTTTGGCGGGTGTCATTGCTCGACCGGAGTGGTCTGAGCAGAGGGGGGGGATATGTGAGAATCATGTGGGAATAGTGGATGAGGGCAGGTATATCTCGCCCAGATTCCTTTCCTATGTGGCTTAGTCTGGTCAGTATCGCACCTGCTTGCTAATGAATAATGGGAGGTGGATATAAAAGGATGCCAGGTGGTTGTGTGAGTGTCTCAGCCTGGGAACACAGAGAGCTTGTCTGTGTGAGAGACACACGTGAGTGGAAGCAGTGCCCACTGCAACTGTGGTTTGGCTGGACGGGAGAAGCCCGCCAGTTGGTAGTTAGGTTGTCCATTGTTTAGTTAGTGCCGGACAGGCAAGGATTTGTTTTATGTTTTATTTCCTTTTTTGCACTGCTTTCACCGTTAATAAACCTGACCCAGGGTCAGTTTCACCCGAATCCCAGCTCTGCGCCTGAGTTTCATGCTGAACGCACGTGACCTTTGACCCCAGCAAAGCCGATCCTGGAGTGTTTTATCACATTGTGTATATACAGTAAATATATATACACACACTTATAAATACATGTATTCATGTAATATATATCTAATATATAAAGCTGAATGTGTGTGTATGTCCGGGATTGGCATCTGCACCGTCGCTGCTACAGCTACAAAATTTTGCAGAGTCACACGTCTGGACCCCGAGAGCGTCATAGGCTATGTTGTGAGGTGAAATTTTAACCCCGCGTGTTCCAATTCACCAAACAATTTTGCCTATTATTCTTATAATTTCTATGGTGTTATCGTCCTTCTGTAAAGCTGGAAATAACACAATTTATTACCGTGTTAACACAGACCACCCTCTGACACAGACTGCAGGGGGAGCCCAGTATCACACAGGATAGGATTAGATACACAGCTCGGCAGTCAGTATCACACAGGAGAGGATTAGATACACGGCTCAGCAGTCAGTATCACACAGGATAGGATTAGACACAGCTTAGCACACAGTATCACACAGAATAGTATTAGATACAGTGGGGCAAAAAAGTATTTAGTCAGTCAGCAATAGTGCAAGTTCCACCACTTAAAAAGATGAGAGGCGTCTGTAATTTACATCATAGGTAGACCTCAACTATGGGAGACAAACTGAGGAAAAAAAAATCCAGAAAATCACATTGTCTGTTTTTTTTTTCATTTTATTTGCATATTATGGTGGAAAATAAGTATTTGGTCAGAAACAAGCAATCAAGATTTCTGGCTCTCACAGACCTGTAACAACTTCTTTAAGAGTCTCCTCTCTCCTCCACTCATTACCTGTAGTAATGGCACCTGTTTAAACTTGTTATCAGTATAAAAAGACACCTGTGCACACCCTCAAACAGTCTGACTCCAAACTCCACTATGGTGAAGACCAAAGAGCTGTCAAAGGACACCAGAAACAAAATTGTAGCCCTGCACCAGGCTGGGAAGACTGAATCTGCAATAGCCAACCAGCTTGGAGTGAAGAAATCAACTGTGGGAGCAATAATTAGAAAATGGAAGACATACAAGACCACTGATAATCTCCCTCGATCTGGTGCTCCACGCAAAATCCCACCCCGTGGGGTCAGAATGATCACAAGAACGGTGAGCAAATATCCCAGAACCACGCGGGGGGACCTAGTGAATGAACTGCAGAGAGCTGGGACCAATGTAACAAGGCCTACCATAAGTAACACACTACGCCACCATGGACTCAGATCCTGCAGTGCCAGACGTGTCCCACTGCTTAAGCCTGTACATGTCCGGGCCCGTCTGAAGTTTGCTAGAGAGCATTTGGATGATCCAGAGGAGTTTTGGGAGAATGTCCTATGGTCTGATGAAACCAAACTGGAACTGTTTGGTAGAAACACAACTTGTCGTGTTTGGAGGAAAAAGAATACTGAGTTGCATCCATCAAACACCATACCTACTGTAAAGCATGGTGGTGGAAACATCATGCTTTGGGGCTGTTTCTCTGCAAAGGGGCCAGGACGACTGATCCAGGTACATGAAAGAATGAATGGGGCCATGTATCGTGAGATTTTGAGTGCAAACCTCCTTCCATCAGCAAGGGCATTGATGATGAAATGTGGCTGGGTCTTTCAACATGACAATGATCCAAAGCACACCGCCAGGGCAACGAAGGAGTGGCTTCGTAAGAAGCATTTCAAGGTCCTGGAGTGGCCTAGCCAGTCTCCAGATCTCAACCCTATAGAAAACCTTTGGAGGGAGTTGAAAGTCTGTGTTGCCAAGCGAAAAGCCAAAAACATCACTGCTCTAGATGAGATCTGCATGGAGGAATGGGCCAACATACCAACAACAGTGTGTGGCAACCTTGTGAAGACTTACAGAAAACGTTTGACCTCTGTCATTGCCAACAAAGGATATATCACAAAGTATTGAGATGAAATTTTGTTTCTGACCAAATACTTATTTTCCACCATAATATGCAAATAAAAGGAAGAAAAAACAGACAATGTGATTTTCTGGATTTTTTTTTCTCAGTTTGTCTCCCATAGTTGAGGTCTACCTATGATGTAAATTACAGACGCCTCTCATCTTTTTAAGTGGTGGAACTTGCACTATTGCTGACTGACTAAATACTTTTTTGCCCCACTGTACATGGCTCAGCAGACAGTATCACACAGATTAGGATTAGATACATGGCTCAGCAGTCAGTATCACACAGGATAGGATTAGATACACGGCTCAGCAGACGGTATCACACAGGATAGGAATAGATACACTGCTCAGCAGTCAGTATCACACAGGATAGGATTAGATACACGGCTGAGCAGTCAGTAACACACAATAGGATTAGATACACAGCTCAGCAGAAAGTATCACACAGGAGAGGATTAGGTACACAGCTCAGCAGACATTATGCCCAGGCAACGCCGAGCTCTTCAGCTAGTGTATATATATATATATATATATATATATATATATATATATATATATATATATATATATACACACACACACACACACTTTTTTTTTTTGCCTAAAATACTAAGGAAATGTGTCATTAAACTTTAGGCCATGTAGAGATCATTTCATCTCTAACTTGCTTAACTGTTTCCATTAATAGTAATTTTGATGAGGGAGGGTTGAACAAGCTTTTACATGCCACTGTATATTTTGTAATCTGAGGAGCCATATTTATTTTTGAAGTGTGGATTTTTATCAGACGATAAAATATTTTAATTATTGATTTAATTAAAAGGATTCTCCTGTTATTATTTTACCCACAGTCTACTCTACCAAATATGAGAGAAGTACTTTCTCTTTTATTTATCATTTTCACTCATTATTTAAAGAAAACGTGTCCAATTGTTGCTAATTTTTGGTGCAATTCAGTCACAAAAATGTTAGTGTCTTTTGGCTTTTTATTATGCCAGATCCAGACAGCTGCGTTAATCTTTTAGAGAAGTGGGTGAAGCTTTGCCAGAAGAGAAGAAGCTTAATGTACACGTTTATCACAAGTTATGCCAAAATTGGTTTAATTTATGGTAGAAACATACTCCAGTCCCTGACTAAAGTACATTTCTTGTGGTGGCGTACAACAGCTAAAAGATGTTCAAAATTTATTAGGCACACTCCTGTTGATAAATTTAATGTTTTTTTACTCCAGCTCACTCTTCATTAAAGACTGGCATTGAAAAGACCAGCCTTGATTAATCGTGGCCCTTGTTTGCAAATTGTGTAGGGTTTTAGGTTTTGGGGATTTTTGTTTTGTTTTACTTTAACCACAACTTATGATATTCCGTTCACTCGTTTCTATCTGGTAGGGCGCCACTGGACAAAACATCATGTCTCCACTAGAGTGACCTCCAGGCACCATTCGCCCCAAAGCCTGGAAGAGGTCCCTTATATAAAGTGATAAAAGATGATTTCTCAGCAACAACACCGCTGATATGAGATGCACCTGGAGGCCTGTTTTCAGCATTCTATAGCATGTAAGGCGATATTAATCTTTCAGATAGGTCAAATGTGGTGACAGATGTAAAAAAAAAATTGGGGCAAAAGTAGTTCTATGTAATCAAAAATAATATATATTTTTTTTTTTAGAGAATCAAGGGGAAAAATGTCAAAAATTAGTTGAGGTCATTCTGGAAAGCGTGACGATACCTTATATGCACTTTCCATTGAAATAGGGTTTCTGACCCCAGGATCTATTCTGTATAGGTCTATAGTTAGTCTACATTTATTGTCTGAAAGTATATATGAAAATTACACAGAGTCTAGGGATACATTGAATGTAGATCTTGGAGAACACAAGATCTTCACCATTTATGTTCACGAAGACAACAGTATTGAGATTGTTAAGGCTTTTACTGGAAATGCCATCACCTTCATGATGGAAGGATAGTGTGGAATACAGAAATTTTCATAAAACCCACTGGGTCTGTCAGTCATCATTTGGAACCATATGATGAACCAAATTGAAGCGCTTTGCTTCTATGAACATAGGTGGATTCAGATATCAGAGAAGAGTAGAAGTGTAGATACAATATCCAAAATTAATGCAAATTGTCAGAAAGAAACTACTGCCAGATCCAAATAAACCATCCATGTTTGCACAATGTACAGGTTGTTCCTTTATCGGGAATCCGAGTGTTACACAGAAGAGGATCGTTGTGTGTTTAACCCTTGTTTCCTGTTGTCTTTCCCCCTCATTTGTTCTGCTCCCTGGAGTGTATATTCTACTGGGTCCATTTGTCTTGGCAGCCATGTTTTCAGAAGAGTACAGATGTAACACAGCTGTGTTTTTGCACAATCTGGTAACATGATTCTATATGCTTATATTATACGCTTCTTCTCCTGACATCACGCCAGCCTTTCTAGAAAACACCGGCGATTGTCTAAACGCTGTGTCTAATATCATGTCCTGACTATATCTGAAACTGAACCTGTCAAAGACTGAACTCCTGGTGTTTCCTCCCTCTACTAATGTACCTATACCCGACATTGCTATTTCTGTGTGTGGTTCCACTATTACTCCCCAGCAACATGCCCGCTGTCTTGGGGTCATACTTGATTCCGAGCTTTCCTTTGCCCCCCCACATTCAATCACTGGCTCGCTCTTATCATCTGCACCTCAAAAACATTTCTAGAATTCGACCTTTTCTTACTTTTGACTCTGCAAAAACTCTTACTGTTTATCTTATTCTTTCTCGTCTCGACTATTGTAACTCTCTTCTCATCGGTCTCCCTCTTACCAAACTCTCCACTCTCCAATCTGTCTTGAATGCTGCAGCCAGGATCATATTCCTCACCAATCGTTACACCAATGCCTCTACCTTGTGCCAGTCATTACACTGGCTACCCATCCACTCCAGAATTCAGTATAAACTTATTACCCTCACCCACAAAGCCCTCCATGGCTCAGCACCACCCTACATCTCCTCCCTTGTTTCAGTATACCACCCTACCCGCACCCTCCATTCTGCTGATGACCTGAGGTTAGTATCCTCAATAGTCAGAACCTCCCACTCCCGTCTCCAAGACTTTACACGTGCCGCGCCAATTCTTTGGAATGCACTTCACAGGTCAATACGATTAGTCCCCAATCCCCACAATTTTAAGCGTGCCCTGAAAACGCATTTATTCAGACTGGCCTATCGCCTCAACACATTAACCTAATCTATCCCTGTGTGGCACAGCCAAAAGTTTTACCATAACCAGATTTCCCGCATCATGTTCCCACATGCTTTATGCATCCATTAGCCCTCTGTGTCCGTACTGTCACACACCTAACCAGCGTCGGACTGGAACACCTTGGGCCCACCAGAGAAAATCATTCTTGGGGCCCACTATGTAGCTGCATAGAGTTAAATACCAGACCACCAATTATGCGGTAAAACACGCTAATATCCGGGTATAATATAAGGTTGTACATGTCTTAATTATGTAGCAGGAGTTGGGGTAGCCCCCTCATAGAATATAAAGCAGCCCCCTCACATAGTATAATGCAGCCATCTCATAGAATATAATGCAGCCATCTCATAGAATATAATTCTGCCCCCCTCAGAGGGTATAATACTGCCCCCCTCAAAGGGAATAATGCAC